>NC_053497.1:34412763-35012763 GCF_905171775.1 Rana temporaria
CTAAAATGATTGCTCTCATTCCAACGTGCGCGGCGATATACAACATAACCAATGTCCTGCTTCCTCCTCTACCCAGCAGCATCTGCTATTCAGATCACTGCCTGCAATTGGGCAAGCAGAGCCAGGGATACATAGGGGAAAGGGGGCGCACAGCGCACCATGGCGACCTGGCGCCTGGGGTTTGTCAAGTCCTGCATTATACAATCTCCTTGTACAATTTTCCTAAGATTTACCAAAACCATAGAATGAGGTCAATTGTAAAACAATATCAATTGTTTAGTATAACGTACGGCCAGTTTTGATGGCGTGCAGTTCTGCAGAATGTCCCCGTCTGCTTAGTGGACATTACAGTTCTGGGCTCTATCGTTCTCCCACCTGGAAGAGAGGAACACTTACCAGTTCCCTCCTTTGTCCACTGGAGCCTTCTTGCAGCGAGCCCCCCGATGACGCACCGCCACACGTGTGCAATGTGATGGCCCCAAATACTTTTGGGATGCAAGACACAAGTATCCCCGCAAGCTGAATCATTCTCACTTGGACCAGGAAGTGCAGGCAGGGTAAATAAAGAAAAAGTACTCAAAATTATTTTAGTTCAACCCTCTGGTTAAATGTAAAAAAGAAAAAAAGGGGGGGAGATTAATATATGGAATGTCTTATGCCTGGTACATTCCGTTTTTTTTTCTGAGAAATCGCTGTACTAAGGCGCTATAGAGCTAAAAATAGCACCTGCTACTAGGTGTCCTGGAGGGGGTGATTGAGGAGGAAGGCACCAGGGTGGCATTCGCTAGAGCTCTATTTCAGGCAAGAAAGCTCATTCTCATACATTGGAAATCAAGGGAGGCGCCTTTGCTAAAGACCTGGGTCCAGCATATGGGTAAGACACTGCTAATGGAGAAATTTATCTACCAGCATAGAGGTAACGCAGGGAAGTTCCTTAAACTTTGGGATCCCTGGCTTGCGATACCTGGCCTAAGCCCTTTGGAATTGGTTCAAACTAGGCTACTTGGTGGGGTTTAGTGGCATAGGACATGTGAGCACTGTTGTGTAGTAAAGTCTATGATGTATGACCAGCAATTCTGTTGTAATAGACTAAAATGTATTGATGCAAGATGTCATTCTGTTTATCGTATTCCTGTAACAGTATGTTTTATGAGCAATAAAAACCTTTTGATTCAAAAAAAAAAAATAGCACCTGCAAAGCGCCCTGAAAGAGCCGCTCCTCTTACTCCAGTGTGAGAAGCCTGAGGGTGTGCGCTGGCAGGACGCTCAAAAATGTCCAAAAGCGCCCCTGCCCATTGAAATCAATGGGCATCGCCGGCGGTTTTAACCCTTTTTCGGACACTAGCGGGGGTTAAAAGCGCCCAGCTCGTGGCCGAATAGCAGCGCTAAAAATAGCGCCGTTTTACCACCGGCGGCGCAAAACACCTCAGTGTGGCAGTAGTCTAAAACAAGCAATATTATTAGCAATCTCTCCTGCTGTGCGTTTGTGTTCTGAGAAGGGGACTTACCCCCGTCAGAACACACTAATCAGTACTAAGGCCAAAACAACTAATCGATTATGAAATTAATAGATTACAATTTTCATAAATCGATTAATCGGACAGTAACATAATAAAATAAAAAATTAGCCCTTTATAGTACTGTATGTCCCACAGTAAAAAAAATGAACCCCTTACAGTAGCGATTATTTGCTCTTGTACTTATTTTAGTTTTTTTAACCCCCATTATGTTACTATACATTTAAGGCTGGGTTCACACCTCTGTTTTTTGGTGCTTTTTGCAGAAACACACTACAGTTCATTTACATGTTTTCCTATGGGACACGTTCACATCCATGATTTTTTTTTTCGGCAGCTGCGTATTTTGGAAAGGGCAAGGACTCAACGCAAAACGGTGCCATTTAAAAAAAAAATGGGTTCAATATACTTCAATGGAGAAGCTGGAGAAAAGCATGTAATGTGTTTTTGTGGCAATTTATGTTTTGTAATCTGCCCAACAACGAATTGGCCCAAAAAAAAAAAAAAATGTAAAAATGCACTTTTTTTTTTTTAAGGCTATTTTCCGATTAATCGAAACAATAAATGATTGGCAGTATTTACTTTGTAATTACCGGAAGATTTATAAGCCATATTTTAATGCTAGTTTGTGAGTAGTATTCTTCTACTTATATTTTATGAATAAACGGTCATTGGTAATGCACAAGGAAAGTACAGGTCCAGCCGCCGCCGCCTGTCCCTTCTGAGAAGGAAGCTTATCAATTCACAAGAAACCAGAGACACGCAGATATCACCAATTCCTCGTACACAGATCAGCCGCTTTCTCTGAAATGTTGGTTCAGCCCACAAAAAGGCTTTCTGCAGGCTGCGAGAGAAAAAAATTGTCTAAAATTTACCAGCACAGAATTTTAAGGAGCAAAAAAAGTCTCTAGACAATTTCTATTTGATTTTCATACTCAGTATAGTAACAAAGTATACATAATCACTAAGCTGCTCTGTGATTTCTGAGAACTGGAACAAATGAAAATTGTGCTTCCAGCAACCAATCAAGCGTTTGCCTTTATTTTTCTGCATCCAAGTACTCTCTGGGCAGAACAGTGAAGGGCCAAGAGATTTGACATTCACAATAATAAAGCATTGGAATAAGACTATTGCTTTTTACTGTACATTGCTGTGTGAATGTAGAGGTCACCTGTGGGCACTGAAATTGCAGTTTGGTCCTTATCCATACATACGTCCCAAAACATTGTCAAAAGTATTGGGACACCTGCCACACACACACACACACACACACACACACACACACACACACACACACACACACACACACACACACACACACACACACACACGTCTTAATCTGTAGAGTTTAATATTGAATTGGCCCCCCCTTTGCAACAATAACAGCTTCAACTCTTCTGGGAAGGCCGTCCACAAGGTTTAGGAGTGTGTCTATGGGAATGTTTGACCATTCTTCCAGAAGCACATTTGTGAGGTCAGGCACTGATGTTGGACAAGTCGGCCAGGTTGGTAGTCTCTACTCTAATTCATCCCAAAGGTGTTCCATCAGGTTGAGGTCAGGACTCTGTGCAGGCCAGTCATGTTCCTCCACTCCAAACTCGCTCATCCGTGTCTTTATGGACCTTGCTTTGTGCACTGGTCCAAATGATTTAGTGGAAAGGGGGGGGGGGGGTTATGAATTGCCCAGCAGTGGCACCTTACCAGTGCCCATCAGTGAAAGAGAAAACTTACAGTGGAGCCTCAAATTGCGAGTAACGCGGTTAACAGAGTTTCGCAATATGACCACTGTATTTAAAAGAATCCTAACTCGGTTTGCGAGCGTTGTCTCGCAAAACGAACAGGATTCAGACAAAAGCGGTGTGCAGTACGGTGTTTGGCCTGAGCGGCACCGATCACAAATGCATGGTAAGGCCCAAGGACAGCTCTGCTGACCTCAGCAAACCGCAGAACAAATTATTCTTTCTGGGCAGGAAGTGCATGGTATTGAAGTGGTTAAACACTAAACCATGGATGCCCAACCTTTTGAAGAGCGAGGGCCACATAAGCGACTTGGTTACTGGTCGCGGGCCACAATAAATGGAGCGGACGGAAGACAGAATCCCTGTCCGCTCTGATATACAGACCGGACATGGACACAGCCCACTCTTCTCTGTGGTCCCTCCCATCCAATCCAACCAGATGGAAGGGGACAGATCCCCTTCTGTTTTTTTTTTTTTGTGGATTAGATTGGCTGTAGGTGGATGCAAATGGACACAAGTCCGTTTACATCTGCCTCTACATAGAGATGAATGGAGGGTCTGTGTGGGTTGAACCCATCATGTGAAATGGGCCTAAGGCTGCTTTCACACAAGTCAGCAACCTGCGATCTGGGATTGCGAACCTGCTATCCCAAAGCAGGAGGCCGCGGGCCACTGGTTGGGCACCCCTGCACTAAACCTTTTTCTGACATTTGTTGATTTTTTTTGCTAGAAAATCACTTAGAACGCCCAAACATTTTTTTTTTTTTTTTTTGCAGAGACCCTAGAGCAGTGGTCTCAAGGTACCGGCCCGCGGGCCATTTGCGGCCCGCGGACCAGTTATAAATGGCCCGCAGGCAGGGTGGAAGTGGGGGAGCAAAAAAAAAAAAATTTGTTTTTGTTTTTTTGTGAGCTGGCGCCATCTGGTGGTGAGCCGTTGGTATTACAAGTTAAGCATTATAAGTTAAACAGCTATTCTAATGTCATTTTACACTATTTTCACTGCCATATTCTTCCCTCTAATTAGAACCCCCAAACATTATATATATTTTTTATCCTAACACCCTAGAGAATAAAATAGCGATCATTGCAATACTTTGTTACGCCGTATTTGCGCAGCGGTCTTACAAGCGCACTTTTTTGGGAAAAAATTACACTTTTTTTAATTAAAAAATAAGACAACAGTAAAGTTATCCCCATTTTTTTTTAATATTATGAAAGATAATGTTACGCCGAGTAAATTCATACCCAACATGTCACGCTTCAAAATTGTGTCCGCTTGTGGAATGCCGACAAACTTTTTTACCCTTTAAAATCTTCATAGGCGACGTTTAAAAAAATCTACAGGTTGCATGTTTTAAGTTACAGAGGAGCTAGAATTATTGCTCTCACTCTACCAATCGCGGCGATACCTCACAAGTGTGGTTTGAACACCGTTTACATATGCAGGCGCTGCTCACGTATGTGTTCGCTTCTGCGCGCAAGCTCGTCGGGACGGGGTGCGTTTTCTGGCTCCTAACTTTTTTAGCTGGCTCCTAGATTCCAAGCAAATTTGTCAAACCCTGCCTTACACCAGTGCTGGTGGTAATAATGCGCTCGCATACACCTGTACTGTTGTTTTTGAAGTTTGAAAGTTTGCATGCGGCCCCCCATGGCATATGAAAACTTGTCTTGTGGCCCTCAGGTAATTTGAGTTTGAGACCCCTGCCCTAGAGAATAAAATGATTGTTGTAATATTTTGTCACACTGTATTTGCTCAGGGGTCTTTCAAATGCAATTTTTTGGGAAAAATATTATTTTAATGAAAAAAAAAAAAAATATCTAAAAAAAAACCCAGTAAAGTTAGCCCAATTTTTTTCATATAATGTGAACGGTTTTACGCCGCGGGAATCATGATCTTTACCCTAAGCAAAAGAATAGTGATTCTCATTTTGGCCAGAATCGTGCAGCTCTACTTTCAAGTATACCGTTTTTGAAAGTGCCGCTAACCAGCAGATTTTCTTAGGGCTAAAAAAAATGCATATACACACACACTTCCCCATAGCAATAAGAAAGGTATCAGCTTTGATCCTATAACATGCAATGGAACATTAATACACTGAACTCGACTGGGTCCTAAGAGCATCACCATGTTTGCTTCCTATGAGCGCAGGTATGAAACTTCACTTCCAAGGCAAAAAAAAACAACTAAGTGTACCGAGCAGAATGTTAGAATTGGCGAGGAACAGATTGCTTTGCATCAAAATGAATGAGGAGCGCACCATCTGCGGAAGAGAACTCTGAATTCCCCCGTCACCCAAACACCTGGACCGGTGACTTTACACAGGCAGTAGATGAACTTCTGCATCCAGCTCCTGTCTGTGAGATTTTACAGGTAAACTGACAACTGTTCAGCTGTTCCACAGAGCAGATCACATACAAAGGGACAGCTGTTAGCAAGAAACTTATTACATGTAAATGAACAGCTGCTATGTTCTTAGATCATGTGATGTTTTCATTGGCCACAGCTGCCTCATCACCGATGGTATCCATCTTATAAAAAAGGAAACCCCCAAGAATTCCGCTCTTCCACCTGGCCGTGTCTTCATCACCAATAAAATCTCTACAGAAAAATGTTTTAGTCACCTGTCTCTACGAATAGCAACTGTTCCTGGCCTCATACATGCTGATGCAGAAGTGTATCCAGGATCCAGGACCAGCACCAGTGTTTTTTTTTAGGTCATGTTCTGATAGGCCTTCCAATACTCCAATACCGGAGGACCTTTCATAAAGGCCAAGTCCAATTTCACACTAGTGGACCAATCGGACCCTCCATTCTCCTCTATGGAGCCGCAGGAGTCAACAGATGTGTCCGATTAAACCCGCCAACGGCCAATCCGCTAAAAATAAACAGATCCCCAATTTCCGTCTGGCGGATCAGACAGACCACCCCTAGAGAAGAGCGGGATTTGTCTATCCCTCCTCATAAGCAGAGCGGACCAGCTATCCGCTTGCTGTGGGGATCAGCGGACAGGTTCCCCCGCTGAGCAGGCAGTCTCCAATGGCGCCCGTCCCATGTGGAAGGGGCCTTACGCCACCTTCTGCAACATGTTACACCCATATTTAGGGTGTAATGTTTCCAAAAGCAAAGCCCTTCCTCACCCCAAAACATCAGCCAAGAGATTTGTAAATGAACTACAAATCCAGTTTTCCACTACGGCAGACGAACTTGTAGTTCTCAATATACCGGTGAGTGCAGTAATTGCCAAACACATAGGCCCAGATTCACAGAGAGCATGGCGCACATTACGCCGCCGTAGAGTAACCCATGTACGCTACCCCGACGCAGCGCAGAGAGACAAGCATGGAATTCAGAAAACCAGTGCTCCCACCGCTGCGCCGGCGTGGGTATCAAAGGCGCAGGCCGGCGTAGGTGGAAATGGGCGTGACCCATGCAAATGATGGGCCGAGCACCAGACAAGTACTTATAATGAACTGCGCATGGGCCGTAACATGGACGCATACCCCTGCGCCTGCTCACAACCACGTCGGAACAACTGCCTAAGATACGCCGGATCACTGCGTACGCCGTGAACGTAACCTACACCCAGCCAGACACACGTCCAACGTAAAATGCGCCGGCTTGTGTTCCTTGGTGCAGACCTTTGAATGTCTGCTGCTGGGTTGCACCTCCTTTACGGGGCATAACTTTACGCCGGACGTACAACTTACGCGCACCTATCGTAGCCTGCGTCTGGCGCACGCAGGTTCGTGAATCGCTGTATTTCCCTCATTTGCATGTTTGAATAGCTAATCAATAGGAGCGGCACCATGCGCCCAGCCTAAATGTGCGCCCACTCTACGCCGGCGTAAGCTAGTTACGTCGGCAGGGTGAAGCCTATTTTTAGGCGCATCTCTGTTTGTGGGTCTTGCGCACAGATACGACGGCGCACATTTGCACTTACGTCGGCGTAACTTGACATACGTCGGCGTAAGTGCTTTGTGAATCTGGGCCATAAGGCTCCATTTACACCTAGGCAGACAAATTTGCGGCGTTTTGGTCGCCGCAAATCGCGGTACAAGTAGCGGCGTTTTGTACCGCGATTTGCGGCGACAAAACGCCGGTATTGTCCGCCTAGGTGTGCCCCAGATTGACCCCCTCTATGGAGATGGTTCCGAAAGCCGCCTGAAAAAAAGGTCCGGGACCTTTTTTCAGGCGGCAGGCGTGGAGATGTGAACCATCTCCATAGGGGGACATGTGTTTTCGTCCCTCTGACGGCAGCGGCGTAGCACTACAGGCGTAAAAACGCCTAGATGTGAATGGGGGCTTAGTCCATTGAGATTTCCTCCAGCTCTCCAACTGAAGGCCATACCTTGGAACTGGCAGAAGTCTGGCATTATATCAGTCATTCATTGATCATGGGTGTAATGCATTGCAGGCTCATGTGAAAAAAATAGACAATTTTTTCCTGTGAACGTAAAGTGATACTAAATGTTATTTATAATAAAAATAAAAAAAAACACACGTCATACTTACCTCCACTGTACAGTTCGTTTTGCACAGAGTGGCCCTGAACGCTGTCTTCTGGGGTCCCCCGGCAGCTCTCACTGCACCTCCCCGCATCAGATAACACCCTAGAAGAAGCGCTCTTCCAGGCGCGCTCCCGTGTCCAACATACAAGACTCAGCCTGTGTCATTGGATTTGATTGACAACAGCAGGAGCCAATGGCTGTGCTGCTATCAATCTATACAATCAAGAGCCGAAAACCCCAGGCAGAGAGACTGCATGTCCTCGCCGTGGGACAATACAGGGCTCAGGTATGTAAAATGGGGGAGGGATACCTAGGATGCATTAAGGTGAACAAACAGGAGGGTTTACAACCCATTTAACTTTAGGCCCCTTTCAAATGGGCTGGATGCAGTTTTGCTCCGTCTGCTGATCCCCTGCCGAGTTGAGCAAAGTGACCAGATAAGTCTTCTCTGCTTATGCTTATGGGCACAGACACAATGACCAGCTTTCTGTTTACACCCAACTGCCCTCTGATCTGATCACCCGGAGTGGAATGGATCCTCCATTCTGCCCAGTATGTTGTTTGCGGCCCCAATGCTTCTGGTGCTTTCATCAAGCTTAAAGTAAGACCGTCATGATAGAAATTACAAGGGTTGATTGCTGTGGACAAGTTGCTGTGCTGACCATCAATCCTTCATTTGCAGAGCCGTTATTGATTGTTACAAAGGTCAACATAAGGCAGAAAGAATAACCGACCACTAAGCAAAAAATATTATGCAGCTTTTATGCAGGTTCCATAATCCACCTGTCCCCACCAGCGTTGCCTGGGCTTGCAGTCATAAAAATTGGCAAGGAATAAAAACAAAAATACAAAAGGGCAATCTGAAAAAATTGCAGTAAATCACTATTCTGGCGAATTATCTTTATCCTAAAGAGAGCTATATAAAATGTTGCAGCACTCATGGAGTGTCAGAAGCACTGGCTTCCAGGTAGCCCACAGATGCTCCTCCCCTCCCTCATGATGTCATCACGGGTTTAAGCTGGCCATACAGGGTAGTTTTTTTTCCCCAGTCTGTGGACTGAATGAAAAAAATAAATATAAACGATTCCACCATCCACACAAACGAGGTGGATGGAGGAATCTCTGAAGGTTCACAAATGTGAACACTACTATTGTTTACATTTCATAGCCTGCCCTTTCCTCTCACAGCAGACGGATGAGGCTTCAATGAAATCATGTATGAATGAAGAGATCATAGGCAGCAGCAGATTCAATGTTTGTGAAGGGGGTTGTTGAAATTTAAAGAACTCCGGGAACTCCCACTGCAAGGGTTAACTGCTTGTTTTGTCCAGGGGCGCATCGAAAGGCTATACTAACCCGATCCTCCGGAAAACAGCGCCGCCCCCCCCCCCTCCCATGTCCAGTGATGGACTGTTCCTGCTGTCATCACGTCCAGAGCTGGTCTATGGGTGTTGTGCATGGACTGTTCCAGACATCATAAGGCCGCTAACATGCGTGGGGGGGTGATTCAGAAGCGGCAGGGACCGGTCTTGCGTTCGATGGATTAGGCAAGTATAGAGTAGGGAAGGGTTAGAGCCCCCGACATTTTTATTGCCATTTCCCTACTGGGGAAATTCAGCCTTCTATATGTCCCGATGACCGCTGTCACCAAAACACAAATGGGTAGATTCAGGTACGTTGGCGGCGGCGTAGCTTAAGGAATTTAAGCTACGCCGCCGTAAGTTAGCGAGGCAAGTACATGATTCACAATGTACTTGCCTGCCAAGTTACGTCGGCGTAGCCTGAATCGGCGGGCGTAAGGGCGCCTAATTCAAATGTGTTTGAGGGGGCGTGTTTTATGTTAATGGCGCTTGACCTCACGTTTTTTTCGTTTTTTTTTTTACTGCGCATTGCGGCCAAGTACGCCGCACGGGCCTATTGATTTTGACGTGAACGTAAACTACGTAAATCCCGATTCACTGACGACTTGCGCAAACGACGTAAAAAATTCGAATTTCGACGCGGGAACGGCGGCCATACTTGACATTACTATTCAATAGGGCCTAGCTCTAACTTTACGCGGCCTATCTCTTACGTAAACGGCGTAAAAGTACTGCGTCGGCCGGGCGTACGTTCGTGAATCGGCGTATCTCCTCATTTACATATTCTACGCCAACCGCAATGGAAGCGCCACCTAGCGGCCATCCAAAATATTGCAATCTAAGATAGGACGGCGCAAGCCATCCTATCTTAGATATGTTTAAGCGTATCTCTGTTTGAGCATACGCTTAAACATAAGTCGGCGTAGATTCGGAGTTAGGTCGTCTTATCTACTGAATCTACCTAAATATGTTAGACCCCATTCACACCTGAGCGACAGCCGCGTTCGGCGGTAGCGGCGTATTTTGCCGCGGGTGTGAAACTTTCAATTTTTTTTTTTTTTTTTCAAAAGTCTTCCCATTGCTGTCAATGGGAAAACGCCACTGTCACCTGAAAAAAAGGGTCCGGGACTTTTTTTCAGGCGACAGGCGTTCGGCGTCTATGAGATGTGAACCATCTCCATAGACAGCAATGGGAATTCTCCCCTCTAGCGGCAGAAGCGTCCGGCGTTTTGTCGCTCAGGTGTGAATGCAGCCTTAAAGTTCTCCTCGGGGCAGAAGGGGAGTAAATCTTTCAGTGGGGAATCTGGTTTTGAAAGAATGGTATAAAAGCGGGGTTCCCCTGACTTTCGGGGAGATTTTCCTAGATAGGAAAAGAAGGGAAATCTATGCAACTGGACACAGATGGCGAAAAATAACCTGACTTTTTTTTTTTTAACCGTTCCCTACTTTTTGCCAAACTAAAAAAAAAAAACAAATTGGGGCTATACATATACTATTAAAGTAGATTGAATTTAATCAACCTCATGGAAGCTTTTTGTATGTTTATCTTTTCAAAAGTTGTTGCAGTCTCCCATTCCAGGCCCTGTAACAGACAATAAGAAAGGGGTGGGATGCAGATGACGTCATTGCCACCATATGACACTTGCCTATGTTTAGCCAATGACACTGACTAAACATGGTCATGTATCCATATAAGGGCATTGATGTCATTAGGATCCTGCTCCTTTGTTTACATGCGCTGGGGGGGGGGGGGTACAAACAAAACACAGGCATGACCCATTATCAGGATCCCAGATTACAGCAACAATATGCAGCTGATGCTGGAGCAAAAGCATGCAGACAGGAATTGGCCGAGTATCAGTTCACACTTCTGCGTGGTGCGAGATCACATGCGATTCTCGCCATACTGCAGTGCAACTCACATCCGTGCCATACGATTTCAGCCATACAGATAGTATGGCTGCATTCGGACTAAACTCCCACAGGATCTTTTTTTGATCCGCACCAGAATCGCATCGCATGGGTGTTCGCCCCCCAATGTGATCCGATTCATGTCTGAACTGTCAGCTCGCAGTGCTATAACGCAAGCTGAAATGGGGGTGTCATTAACATTGTATCGACAATCCCCGCAGTTTGCATTTGGCAGTGTGAACTGGGGTGCGATGTGGGAAACTGCAGTGGATTCGAAGGGTGTCAACCGGTACTTAGAGGTTGAAGGAAATGCAATAAGGGCCCTTTCACACTGGGGCATTTTTCAAGCGCTTTAGCGTTAAAAAAAGCGCCTGTAAAACGCCTGAAAGAAGCTGCATCTGCAATCCCAATGTGAAAGCCTGAGTGCTTTCACACTGAGGCGCTGAGCTGGCAGGGCGTCAAAAAAAGTCCTGCATGCAGCTTCTTTGCAGCGCTTTAGGAGCGGTTAATACACCGCTCCTAAAGCCCCCTTCCCATTGAGGAAGCTTTTTTTAACGCCAAAGCGCCTGAAAAGCGCCTCAGTGTGAAAGGGGTCTTAGCAGCGCTTTACCAGCGTTTTTCGGGCGCTGGCAGTGTGAAAGGCCTCTGAAAGCACTTGGGCTTTCACATTGGGATTGCAGATGAGGCTTCTTTCAGGCGCTTTACAGGCTTTTTTTAAACGCCAAAGCGCCTAAAAAACGCCCGAAAAACGCCCCAGTGTGAAAGGGGTCTAACAATGAAAAAAAAGGGGGGGGGTGAAAACAGTATTTTATGATAAATGATTGTTCATGATCCGCAGTATTTTCTGCGCTGGGTTTTCTTTGAATATTAAAAATTAATAAAAGTGGAGCCCAACCCAAAAATGTTATGTGACGGTATCGGTATGATATCCCCGTCAACGTTCCCTTCTTCCCATAACGAAAATCACCCCAATATTCCACGAGGAGGGATATCCCTGGAATCGCCCAGAAAGCCACACATGAGACCAGCTTACTGCTTGAACAACACAGACTTTAATGTTATATCACACAGCTTATATGTCATTTCCAAAACTGTTACAATGACAAATCTCCGCCCCCCTCACACTGGGGCTTCCATACAGATGACTAGGTAGACACGACGGGGCCGATGCTGAAACACATTTTCTTTAGACAATGACATCAATGACGCTGAGCACTAGCTGTACTGAATACATCAACCAGACCGCTCGACCCCGCATATAGAGAGATAATTACCACAATGAAGCAATCAGAATAATTAACACAAGCCACTTAAACCCAGCTCTCCTTCACACAACACAATAGATCAATTAACCTTTAGAAATAGTGAGGGGACATTAGCACATCAATAACCTGGCTAGCAGGGAGCAGTAAACTGAGACATATAGGCAAATGTATCACAATGGCCCCCCTTTTGCTCCCTGCTCCGGCAAACCCGGTTGGACCTTCCCTGGTCCAGTAGGGTTGACGGGTTTAGAGCTATTAGTCAGAGGTTAACTCCGTTTGGCATGACTGACCTCCCTTGGCAACTGCTTCAGACTCAGGTATGTCACCGGGTCGTCAGATCACACGCCGGTCAGTCCCCAAGTCTTTGTGCGATCTGCAAAGTCACCAGAAGTCAGTGTGAAGACAGCGAATGGGTCTGTGCGCCGCCGTCTAGGTGTCCCGCTATGGGAGGGGGCAGGTTATGGCTCTGAAGTGACAATCCCAGGAGATTCATAAAAAGAAAAAGTTATATTTGTTGAAATGCTGTAGCACTGGTGCTCAGAGTCCGGGGGGGGGGGGAGGGGAATCAGAGCCCCATAAGGTCAGCCACCCCCTGCTCCCTCCGCAGCCGCCGGTTCTCCTCTTGGAGCTTCTCCAGCTCCATCTCCAGTTCATGCTGCTGTGACCTCAGGTGGTTGTTCTCCTCCTCCATGCGGCTTATGCACTCCTCCAGCTCTATGTACTCACGGATCAGCTCCTGCTTGCTCATGTCCTGCAGGCTCTCCACGTGGTCCTTCATCTTCAGGAACTGGGTGGTGGTGTAAGGGGCCACCGGTGGGCCCTTGGCGAACATCTCGGCACGCATCTGGGACGCCCGCTGCGACTCCCTCTCCTCCAGTCGCTTCTTCTCCTCCCAGGTCAGCTTGTTATACGGCTTCCAGGACCTCTTCTTCTTGAAGGGTGGCCGGCGGTGCCTCTTTCTGCCCAGCTCCCTCCAGGGCCCCTCCGGCTCAGGGCTGTCGCCCATGACCAGCTGACAATGGTGTTCCCTGTTGTCCGTAATAACAGATTGTACCATGAGGGCTTCGTAAGGGGTGCCCAATGGTTCTTCCTGACCCAGCTCCTTTGGATCCCAAGCCGAGTCTACACAATGGGCTGCTGCTGGTGGGCGGTACCCAGGTTGAGACCAATTTGACCTGGTGTTGTCATTCATGGGGCAATTCTGCTTGAAGTGACCCAGCTGTTTGCACCGGAAGCAGCGTTGTTCGTTGCCCTCCTGGCGATGATAGCGAGGGCTAGATGTCACCGGTCTGTTAGGAGGTTGGTATCTAGCGGTTGGTGGGTGTGAGGGCACCGTTTGTGGTGGAGGTTGTTCCTGTGGTGTGACCTGGTTCGTCTTGCGAGTATCTGCATATTCATCCGCCAACTTCGCGGCCTCTGGTAGAGTCATGGGCCTGCGATCTCTCACCCAGTCTTTGACGTCCGTCTGGATGTGATTGTAAAATTGCTCCAGGAGCATTAGTTGCAAAATGTCCTCTGCGGTGGTGGCCTGGCTGCTGTTAGCCCAGTTAGAGGCCGACCGGGACAATTGGCATGCCCATTCCGCATAAGAGTCTTTCGTGGTTTTGCGTGAGTCCCTGAACTTCTGTCGGTGGGACTCTGGGGTTACTGCATAACGAGCCAGGAGCACTTCTTTAACCCGGGCGTAGCTATGGATATCCTGATCTGGCACGGTCCGGAAAGCATCAGAAGCTTTGCCTGACAATATTGCAACCCACTCTCTTCTAGCTATTCGGTGCAGGTTACATTGTCGCTCAAAATCCGCCAGGAAGTTATCAATCTCACAGTCCTTTTCATCAAAAGCTTTAAAAGCGCTAAACGGAATCTTCCTTGCGTCTGCTGTGCTGTACTCACTGTTTGGAGAATGTGCGGCTGCTTGTTGGACTGCTGCCAGTTTTAACTGTAGTTCTGCGTCCCTTATTTGTTTATCCTCCTGTAGCTCTGCGTCTCTTATTTGTTTATCCTTCTGTAGTTCTGCGTCCCTTATTTGTTTAGCCTTCTGTAGCTCTGCGTCTCTTATTTCTTTAGCCTTCTGTAGTTCTGCGTCTCTTATTTCTTTAGCCTCCTTCGCTAACAGGTCCATCACTTTCAGTACCACATCTGGCGTTGGGTTCGGGCCGAACCACGCTAGCTTCTCTCTCATTAGCTTGTTGGCTGGCGATTCCTCCTCCTGAATCACTGGTGTCTCCATCTCTTGTACTGCTGGCGTTGCTGCAATCCCGTCCTCCTGGTCTAGCTCCATTGATTCTGCTATGATGACCCGCTTGGTTTTGTTGCTAGCAATCCTTCCACGAACTTCCAGTAGTTCTTCCAGTGTCTGCTTGGAATCCGGGTGTGAAGGGGAATAGAAGGGAAAAATCCCACTGCTACCAACCAATTGTGACGGTATCGGTATGATATCCCCGTCAACGTTCCCTTCTTCCCATAACGAAAATCACCCCAATATTCCACGAGGAGGGATATCCCTGGAATCGCCCAGAAAGCCACACATGAGACCAGCTTACTGCTTGAACAACACAGACTTTAATGTTATATCACACAGCTTATATGTCATTTCCAAAACTGTTACAATGACAAATCTCCGCCCCCCTCACACTGGGGCTTCCATACAGATGACTAGGTAGACACAACGGGGCCGATGCTGAAACACATTTTCTTTAGACAATGACATCAATGACGCTGAGCACTAGCTGTACTGAATACATCAACCAGACCGCTCGACCCCGCATATAGAGAGATAATTACCACAATGAAGCAATCAGAATAATTAACACAAGCCACTTAAACCCAGCTCTCCTTCACACAACACAATAGATCAATTAACCTTTAGAAATAGTGAGGGGACATTAGCACATCAATAACCTGGCTAGCAGGGAGCAGTAAACTGAGACATATAGGCAAATGTATCACATGTTACTTAAACTTTTTCGGAATTCCCCCCCCCCCCCCTCCAGTGTCACATTTGGCACCTTTCAGGGGGGAGGGGCAGATACCCGTGTAATAAAGGTATCTGCTCCCACTTCTGGCCATATATCACCTCGGTGATCGCGGTGACCTACGCCACTTCCGGCACCTACTTTGTCCTCCCCCGCTGTTTTCTGTGAGACACTCAGGTCCCAGAAGACAGCAGGGACCAGTGAGGACGTGCAGCGCGACTCACATGCACAGTAGGGAATCAGGAAGTGAAGCCGCAAGGCTTCACTTCCAGATTCCCTTACAGAGGATGGCGGCGGCGGCAGCCGAGAGCAGCGTGACAGATCGGCTTCGGCTGCCAACCTTGCAGGCGCGCTGGACAGGTAAGTGTCCATTTATTAAAAGTCAGCAGCTGCAGTATTTGTAGCTGCTGGCTTTTTATATATATATATATATATATATATATATATATATATATATATATATATATATATATATATATATATATATATATATATATATATATATATATATATTTTTTTTTTTTTTTTAAGGCGGACCCCTGCTTTAAAAGGTGTTTTTGGTTTTTGGTGCTCAGATGAAGTGAAGATGCGATTTTAAAGAAAACAAACATTTCAGGGCATTGAACCAGCTAATTGCTGCCTAGTAATCTGACCGCAGACAGGGCTGGCTCACACTAGCCGCATGGGCTTCGGGGACCTTAGTTCTACAACACAAGGCACCATTTAGCTATTTTAGGTGAAGAATATCTATAGTGAAAACAGAATCGTTAACTTTCACATTGTATTCCAATTATTTCTATCCTATGCCTTTTAATCTAAACAATCTTGTAGTTTACAAACTTACTTTAAGATCTCCACACATTTACCTCCTTTAGGTCGGTTTCACACTGCTGTGGCTTGGCAGCAATGTGGGTATACCCACGGTTTTCATGTGGTTACCCTGCGGTTTCCCATAGACTTTTAGGTCATGCGTTTTCTGAAAGTGCACCAAAAGTCCTGCATGCTGCATCAACCTAATAGAAAGTCTATTGGAAACCGCAGGTTAAAGCGGAACTCCATCCAAAAGGGGAAGCTCTGCTTATTTGCCTCCTCCACTGCCAATTTGGGGGGGGGGGGTACTAGCCCCCACGTCTAGCCGGCTTCACAGAAGCAAACTCATCTGGAAGTTCAGCTCGCTTCCTCCCTCGCCACCGCTGGGCCATTGACAAAAAGCAGCGCGCTTTGCGCATATGCAGTAGGGAACCGGCTGTGAAGCCGCAAGACCTCACTGCTGGTTTCCCTTACCCGAGATGGCGGTGCCAGCCCCCGAGAGACGATTGATAAATCGGCTCGGGTGAAGACACTGCTGGATTTGTGGACAGGTAAGTGTCCTAATATTAAAAGTCAGCAGCTGCAGTATTTGTAGCTGCTGACTTAAAGCGGATGTGCCACGAAAAAAAAATATTAAAAGCCAGCAGCTACAAATACTGCAGCTGCTGACTTTTAATACTGGAGTCCAGCGCCGTCCGCAGCAGAGGACGAGCGATCGCTCGTCACTCTGCTGCTCCACCCTCCATCCTCAGGGAGGAAACCAGGAAGTGAAGCGCTCCGGCTTCACTACCCGGTTCCCTACGGCGCATGCGCGAGTTGCGTTGCGCCGCTGATTGGCTCCCGCTGTGCTCTGGGAGCCGAGTGTTCCCAGAGCACAACAGGGGGGGGGGGGGGACGTTCTGCCCGCAGTTAACCCGAAACTGTGTGGCCGGAAGTGGGTGCAAATACCTGTCTTTAGACAGGTATCTGCACCCCCCACCCCCCTGAAAGGTGTCATGTGACACCGGAGGGGGGATGGGTTCGGATCAGCGTGAGTTCCACTTTAGGGTGGAGCTCCGCTTTAATATTTCTGAAAGGAGCCTGGAGCTTCACTTTACAGCTTACAAACCACAGTGCAGAAGTGTGAACCCACCTAAAATTCTGTGATCACTATGCCCCTGTGAGTAGGCACCGCTGTGTCGCACATTTCACAGAGCCTGCCGTCTGAACTATAGAGGTGCTGAGAGGAGGAGCTTCATGAGTCAGTACAGAAATCAGCTTGCAGGCAGCAAGGTACCATGGGATATGTAGTCCTTAGAAATGGAAAGTAAACAGCAGAAAGCTGCAAAGCATGCAGGGGATGAGGGAAGTTGTGAAAAGCCAGCAGACAGGCAGAACTCATAACATGAATGAAGGTTGTATTGGATTGTCAAAAATAACTATTATTTGTATTGTTATTACAATGCTGGTGTTTTATGTAAAATTAAAGTATTCTGTGACCATAGAACTCCTTTAATGGGATTTTTCTTATATTTCTAGACACCCCAGATCAGCTGCAGTGCAGAGAAAGACAACGACAGAGCACTGTGGAGCATCACAGAAATTCTCTGCAGCTGCCGCCTACGTTCCAATGTGAACAGGGCATGCTGAAAACATTGGTTTCCAATGAGCCATTATGGAGACTGACAGTTTTCTAGTGCAGAATGCCGCTGATTTCCACATATATATGTGAATGAGCCCCAAAACTGAGTGTTCTAGCATGCAGGCAGGGTGAACGAGCCCAAAAAGTCATTATACACACACTTGTATGCATTTATAAATGTCCTACGAATGAATGTATGCCAATGTTAATTCGGCCCAATGTACAGCAATATGTACACTTTTGGCAGTACTACTAACATCAAAACTATAAATTAGACCCCAACCCCCCCCGAGTAAACAGTGCCAGGGGAGTGGGGTCATAAGACAGTCAGGAGGGTGCTGTATGCTGACTGCGTGGCTCAGCGCCTACCAGGCCCCTGCGTGGAGTGTGGCTCCGTAGCGCCAGGCCCCTGCGCGGAGTGTGGCACAGTAGCGCCAGGCCCCTGCGCGGAGTGTGGCACAGTAGCGCCAGGCCCCTGCGCGGAGTGTGGCACAGTAGCGCCAGGCCCCTGCGCGGAGTGTGGCTCCGTAGCGCCAGGCCCCTGCGCGGAGTGTGGCTCCGTAGCGCCAGGCCCCTGCGCGGAGTGTGGCTCCGTAGCGCCAGGCCCCTGCGCGGAGTGTGGCTCCGTAGCGCCAGGCCCCTGCGCGGAGTGTGGCTCCGTAGCGCCAGGCCCCTGCGCGGAGTGTGGCTCCGTAGCGCCAGGCCCCTGCGCGGAGTGTGGCTCCGTAGCGCCAGGCCCCTGCGCGGAGTGTGGCTCCGTAGCGCCAGGCCCCTGCGCGGAGTGTGGCTCCGTAGCGCCAGGCCCCTGCTCGGAGTGTGGCTCCGTAGCGCCAGGCCCCTGCGCGGAGTGTGGCTCCGTAGCGCCAGGCCCCTGCGCGGAGTGTGGCTCCGTAGCGCCAGGCCCCTGCGCGGAGTGTGGCTCCGTAGCGCCAGGCCCCTGCGCGGAGTGTGGCTCCGTAGCGCCAGGCCCCTGCGCGGAGTGTGGCTCCGTAGCGCCAGGCCCCTGCGCGGAGTGTGGCTCAGTAGCGCCAGGCCCCTGCGCGGAGTGTGGCTCAGTAGCGCCAGGCCCCTGCGCGGAGTGTGGCTCAGTAGCGCCAGGCCCCTGCGCGGAGTGTGGCTCAGTAGCGCCAGGCCCCTGCGCGGAGTGTGGCTCAGTAGCGCCAGGCCCCTGCGCGGAGTGTGGCTCAGTAGCGCCAGGCCCCTGCGCGGAGTGTGGCTCAGTAGCGCCAGGCCCCTGCGCGGAGTGTGGCTCAGTAGCGCCAGGCCCCTGCGCGGAGTGTGGCTCAGTAGCGCCAGGCCCCTGCGCGGAGTGTGGCTCAGTAGCGCCAGGCCCCTGCGCGGAGTGTGGCTCAGTAGCGCCAGGCCCCTGCGCGGAGTGTGGCTCAGTAGCGCCAGGCCCCTGCGCGGAGTGTGGCTCAGTAGCGCCAGGCCCCTGCGCGGAGTGTGGCTCAGTAGCGCCAGGCCCCTGCGCGGAGTGTGGCTCAGTAGCGCCAGGCCCCTGCGCGGAGTGTGGCTCAGTAGCGCCAGGCCCCTGCGCGGAGTGTGGCTCAGTAGCGCCAGGCTCCTGCGCGGAGTGTGGCTCAGTAGTGCCAGGCCCCTGCGTGGAGTGTGGCTCAGTAGTGCCAGGCACGAGTGTGGCTCAGTAGTGCCAGGCCCCTGTGTGGCTCAGTAGTGCCAGGCCCCTGTGTGGCTCAGTAGTGCCAGGCCTCGGTGTGGAGTGTGGCTCAGTAGTGCCAGGCCTCTGTGTGGAGTGTGGCTCAGTAGTGCCAGGCCTCTGTGTGGAGTGTGGCTCAGTAGTGCCAGGCCTCTGTGTGGAGTGTTGCTCAGTAGTGCCAGGCCTCTGTGTGGAGTGTTGCTCAGTAGTGCCAGGCCCCTGTGTGGAGTGTTGCTCAGTAGTGCCAGGCCCCTGTGTGGAGTGTTGCTCAGTAGTGCCAGGCCCCTGTGTGGAGTGTTGATCAGTAGTGCCAGGCCCCTGTGTGGAGTGTTGCTCAGTAGTGCCAGGCCCCTGTGTGGAGTGTGGCTCAGTAGTGCCAGGCCCCTGTGTGGAGTGTTGCTCAGTAGTGCCAGGCCCCTGTGTGGAGTGTGGCTCAGTAGTGCCAGGCCTCTGTGTGGAGTGTGGCTCAGTAGTGCCAGGCCCCTGTGTGGCTCCTCCAGCAGCCCAGCATGTCCCTGCAGTGCATTGCCCTAGGCCTCTGTGTACAGCTCTCAGCAGCGCTCTCTGGCTCAGGCCTCAGCCCCTATGTCCTCCAGCGGCCTAACCCTCCGCCTTATGCTCACGCCCCCCACACACACAGATCCAGACCGCACCAGGGCCTCTCTTCCGCCTTACCTTCCCGGGGTCAGGCGCCGCTCACCCCGCCGCTCCCCGATCTCATGTCTCCCTCCGAACGAAACCAACAACGCTACAGAGAATAGAGTCGACAATGTCCGCCCACATCCGCCCCAGCACTGAACAGCACCGGAAAGACCGGAGCCGCCATTTTTACTGAGGGCAGCTGACTGGCGTACCGATGTTCTATACGTTATAGGAAACTGCCTACAATGTATAAAACACAACAATGTGATGAAAATGACATAGTGGGCAGCGATATTTAAATAAAGTCCAATATATTTTAGGTTTTCCTCAAAACATTAAGAGGTTATGAGGACACAAAGCGCAACAACGCACGTTAACGCTCATGTCAATGGAAAAATGCCTTGGCGGGGATCCCGCATTAGGCCTCGTCTACACTGCAACAGCATACGCCTGTGCGAGGGCCGTGTTTACCTGCATGGGGATGCACAAGTGTTCCTCGCACCCCCATGCAGGAAGTCCAACTCGTGTCGTTTTGGATGCAGCGGCTGCATGGACACAGCCACTGTTCCCAAATTGCCAGCTGTGAGGGTGCACAGTCCCGAATGCAGACAGTATGCGTTCAGGGCCGTGCGCTCGCATGGATGTCTGATTGGGAACAGCGTCTATATCCGCCTTGGTCAGTGCAGCCACTGCGTTCCGAATGTGACTTTCGGCTAGGGTTGCCACCTGTCCAGGATTCACCCGGACAGTTTGGAATTGAATCATGTGTCTGGGTTTCAGACCACCTGAAACCCGGACACATTATTCAGACCAGACTCTGGCTTCCCAGCAGGGTTGCTGTCTGCAGTTGTCTACGCGGAGAGTGTAATGTGTTCTCAGTGTTCCCCCTTAAATCAGGATTCCCAGAGCATCGCCTAGGTCAGAGTTCTCCCTTACATCAGTCTGCAGAGTCCCCCCTTACAGTGTAAAGAAACTCTGCAAGTTCAGATATATAAGGGGAACTCTGTGGACTCTGAAGTAAGAGGGGACTCTTGTGATTAACTTCATATGACTATAAATGTTATTTAATCACAAAATATATGTACTACATAATATATACTATAAAATAATAATAGTAATAATTGCTGTGCGCCGCTAAAGTGCTTGAAGAAAAGGTGGCAATCCTACTTTCTGCATTTCTGAATAGGGATGCACTGAACACCTGCGCCTCTCTATGCTGGTAAACATGGCACTGGCAAGGGTGTACACTGTAGTACACCCGCGTAAACAAGCCACATTCACACAGGCATTGTCAAACCTACACTATATTCCCAAAAGTAGACGCCTGACTTTACATGCACATGAACTTTAATGGCATCCCAGTCTTAAGCCAAGGTTCGCCATCACTGTCTTAAGGCATCAGGATACCAAGACATTTTGGACAATTTCATGCTTCCAGCTTTGTGGGAACAGTTTGGGGATGGCCCCTTCTTATTCCAACATGACTGCACACCAGTGTACAAAGCAAGGTCCATAAAGACATGGATGAGCGAGTTTGGGGTGGAGGAACTTGACTAGACATCCATGCAGGTGCATGATCCGGAACCAATGTGCGTTCAGGGCCGTGCACGCGCACGGATGTCAAACTGGGAATAGAGGCTGTGTCTGTGCAGCCCCTGTGTCCCAATTGACATAAATAGGACTACCTGCACAGTAGGGTTGACACTTTTTCTTTAAGCCAATCCTGAACACTTTAGAAGCGCACAGCAAAAACATTTTTTTTTTAGCATACACTATAGTATTGTAGCAGACCTGGGACACCTTTGGGCATTTGAAAGAGAATGGTAATGTGGCGTGCATAGTGCCCCCTCAACCTCCTATCTGGCCCTGTTCTAAACCACATACCTGTCTGAATATTGTGTCCAGGTTTCAGGTGGACTGAAACCCGGACACATGATTCAAAATGATCCGCCCCGTGAACCTCCGCTTGCTCAGTGGGGATCGCTCCGTTGATCCCCTCTGAGCCGGCGGATGACAGGGCGGTCCCCGCACACTGTGCAGGGACGGCCCTGTCTTTTCTCCGCTCTCCCCTATGGGGGGATCGGATGAACATGGACCGTCTGTCCGTGTTCACCCGATCTGCCAGACGGATGGAAAAGTAGGTTTTTCCTCCGTCACACTTTGGCGGATCAGAGCGGGTCGGATGTCAGCGGGCATGTCACCGCTGACATCCACGGCTCCATAGAGGAGCACGGGCCGCCCGTGTGAAAGAGCCCTAAGTCATGCACAGATGTCTATTGATATCGCCCCCGGAAGTTGCCAAAAGTAGTGCAGGAACAACTTTGGAAATCGGTGCGGCGCCGCAAAGTCGGAATCGCACACATTGGAACACTTCTATTGCTGCCAATACATTCTGATTTGACTGTCATGCGATTTGACCTGTCTCAAATCGCGCCAATGTGAACGGGGGCTGAAGGTGGAATAAGTGTACTTATGTGGGTCACACTTCCCTTTGCAGAGCTCCCAACATTTGAAGTAAGACCCCTTTCACACTGAGGCGTATTCTAAAAATATCGCATAAATAACGCCTGAAAAAATTCTGCCCCAGCATTCTCAATGTGAAAGCCCTCGGGCTTTAACACTGAGGTGATGCTCTGGCGGGAGGAAAAAAAAATCTCCTGTCAGCAGCATCTTTGGAGTGGTATAGGAGCGGGGTGTTTACCGCTCCTATACCGCTCCTTCTCATTGAAAACAATGGGAAACCGCGGTAATACCGCCGGCAATGCGCCTCTGCAGAAGGTATTAACCCTTTTTCGGGCGCTAGCGGGGGTTAAAAACGCACCGAATATCTCGGTAAATACGACAGTATAGCGGCGCTAAAAATCCCGCTGCTATAACGCTACCCCACCTCCCCTGCCCAGTGTGAAAGGGGCCTAATTGTCCCGTTTTTAGACACAAATTTCTCCCAAATTATTCCATTTGTTATTCTGATAAGCCAAAATAAAGGAAAATTAGTGATGAAAAAAGCAGTTTTGGGTTACAAAAAAAATGTTTTTGCTCATCAATCTTTATGGTCCATGATACTGGAGGGGTGGCATGATTGTATCTATTGCCTACATACAGTACTTCATGCATCTTTCCTGTGTCACAAAGTTGGGAGCTTTGCCAAAAAGGCATCCCAATGAAAATGATAGTAGGTTACAGTATGTTAGCACACCTACACTACAACGTGCTACCTGAACTTTATCCACTTGAAGACCAGGCCTCTTCTTGCACTTTTTCTTTACAAATCTGTGGGGTAGATTCAGATAGATTAGCGGATCTTTAGATCCGCGTAATCTATCTGATTTACGATCGGCCGGCGCAATTTTGCAGTATTCACAAAGCACTTACCTCGAAACTTGCGCCGGCGGATCGTAAATCCCCCAGCGGAATTCAAATTCCGCGGCTAGGGGGAGTGTAGTATTTAAATCAGGCGCGTCCCCGCGCCGATTTAAATGCGCATGCGCCACCGGCTAAATTTCCCAGCGTGCATTGCTCCCAATGACGTCGCTAGGACGTCATTGGTTTCGTCGTGAACGTAAATTACGTCCATCCGTATTCGCGACCGACTTACGCAAACGACGTAAAAATTCAAAACTCGGCGCGGGAACTATCCGCCGGAAAAAGCCAAACGCAAACGACGTAAAAAAAAAGCAACGGGCGGGTGATCGTTTCTCAATCGGCGTATCTCCTCATTTGCATATTTGTCGTGAGTAAAACACGAAACGCCACCTAGCGGCCAGCGGAAGATTGCAGCCTAAGATCCGACAGTGTAAGTCACTTACACCTGTCGGATCTAAGGGAGATCTATGCGTAACCGATTCTTATGAATCAGTCGCATAGATCCGACCGTCGGATCTCAGAGTGATCTCTTTGTGAATCTACCCCAGTATTTTTTACCAGAAAATTACTTATAACACCCAAACATTATATATTTTTTTGCAGAGACCCTAGGGGATAAAATGGCGATCGTTGCAATCGTTTATGTTACACAGTATTTGCGCAGCGGTTTTTCAAACGCAATAAAAAAATACACTTTAACTACTTCCCACCTGGCCACTGCACATATGCGGCTGAGTGGGCGCTCTCTCCTTCTGAGTAGACGTTCAGGAACGTCCCTCAGAAGGAGAGGGATCGCTCGTGCGCGTTCCCGCGCAGCGGCGCGATCTCGATGCACTTGTGTTACCCGGACACGACGCATCATAGATCGGCAGGAGGGCTCTGTGATTGGCCCTCCTGAACACATGACGGCCGTGTCCAATCACAGACGTCATGTGACATAAACAAACAGCCGGTTGCTAGGTGATCGGCTCTCCTCTCCTCACACAGAAGTCGTCAGTGAGGAGAGGAGGGTGGATCGCTGCAGCTGGCTGGTGATCAGTGAGTATGAGCTGGTTTTTTTCCAGCTTTTTACTCACTGATCACCAGTCTAGTGTCCCACACATTGTAAAAGGGCCAGATTCACAGTCAGTGGCGTAATTTTGTGTAACGTATCCGCTTTACGTTATGCCTCCGCAACTTAGACGGGCAAGTGCTGTATTCTCAAAGCACTTGCTCCGTAAGTTGCGGCGGCGTAGCGTAAATCGGCCGACATAAGCCCGCCTAATTCAAATTTGGATCAGGGGGGCGTGTTTTATGTAAATCAACTGTGACCTGACGTGATTGACGTTTTTGCCGAACGGCGCATGCGCCGTCCGTGGAATTTCCCAGTGTGCATTGCTCCAAAGTATGCCGCAAGGACGTCATTGGTTTCGACGTGAACGTAAATGACGTCCTGCCCCATTCACGGACGACTTACGCAAACAACGTAACTTTTTCAAATTTCGAGGTGGGAACGACGGCCATACTTAACATTGGTACTCCGCACTTATGCCTCATATAGCAGGGGCAACTATACGCCGGGAAAAGCCTAACGTAAATGTTTTAACTTTACTGCGTCGGTCGGGCGTATTTTCGTGAATTCACGTATCTAGCTAATTTGCATACTCGACGCGGAATTCGACGGAAGCGCCACCTAGCGGTCAGAAAAAATATGCAGTTACGATCCGACGGTGTAAGAGACTTACGCCTGTCGGATCTAATGGATATCTATGCGTAACTGATTCTAAGAATCAGGCGAATAGATATGACGGCTCGAATTAGAACTTACGATGGCGTACATGGCGCTGCGCCGTCGTAAGTCCTTTCTGAATCTGGGCCAAAGTAAACAAACAAGTCCCCGAAACACATGTCCCCACATAGTAAAAACACCTGCCCCCCACATATGTAACAGTAAAATCACATGTCCAATCAATAAACGCTTATTGCGATTTTTTTTTACGAAAAATATGTAGAATACGTATCGGCCTAAACTGAGGAAAAAAATTTTTTTTTTTATATATTTTTGAGGAGATTTATTGTAGCAAAAGGTAAAAAATATTCTTTTTTTTTTTCAAAATTGTCGCTCTATTTTTGTTTATAGCGCAAAAACTAAAAACCGCAGAGGTGATCAAATACCACCAAAAGAAAGCTCTATTTGTGGAGAAAAAGGGACGCCAATTTTGTTTGGGAGCCACGTTGCACGACCGCGCAATTGTCAGTTAAAGTGACGCAGTGCCGAATCACAAAAAGTGCTCTGGTCTTCGACCAGCAATATGGTCCGGGGCTTAAGTGGATAATAATAATGCACCCTTGCGTGTTACAATGCACTGTGATATGGAGTGTTGCGCTGTGTAAGGGCTCAATCACACTAGCGGTTGAAGGGTGGTAAAACCTTGCAGCTGAGCTGCCTTTCTTCCCCCACCTTTTAGCTGCAACCACCGGGGGGTGTACACATGCTGCTGCTGTGGCAGGAATTGTATCCCCTGTCACTTTCGGCGGCTGTAGCCCCCATTAAGCACTCTGCTAGAGCCCAGTTGGCCATGGTGCGCTAGTGTGGGGTTAAAAGCATTAAAGAAGGCGATACAACATCTCCTCACGGCCTGTCAAATGCTCTCTGAAGAGCGATCCAAATGCAGATCACTCTTCAGAGGCCAAAGCAAACCAAATAAGCCTCAGAAGTCAGATGCTTTGGGCGTATTCTGGTTATTTTACGGTAATTCTTCAATGTTCTTCCTATGGAAAGGTGTTTCTAGTGAACGCTGGTATGTGTTGAATGGGAAGGCTGGTGTGCCCCGAGGGCTGGGCACAGCTGTGTTTGTGTGTAAAATGTGAGAAATGGCACGGCCCAGGTTGTGTTTATTATGCGCACACCTGTGCCTGTGTTGTACACATTACTATCAGTGCGTGTGCCTTTGTCAGCTGCTCCTGCTTCCTGTTCAGTGTTTCCACTCTCCCGGCCAGGCCTTGTTTACTCTGTAGTGTTTCCTCTCCGTCATTCAGAGAGCGTGTGGAAGAAACTTTTATAGCTGTTTATCGCAGGCGATAAGAGGATCACACACACCGGCGCCTAACGCCGCGCATCGTCACACACACAAGGCCCGTTCTCAGGGCTATTTGTGATCACCTAATCTAAAATAAGCACCGTCTTTCATCTAAAATAAGTCGCTTGTTTAACCCCTTATTGCCCACATAAGGCATGTGTGCGCTGGCAAAGAGGGTAGGCTTTAACCACTTCAATACAGGGCATTTTCACCCCCTTCCTGCCCAGACCAATTTTTAGTTTTCAGCGCTGTCACACTTTGAATGACAATTGCACGGTCGTGCGACGTGGCTCCCAAACAAAATTGTCGTCCTTTTTTCCCCACAAATAAAGCTTTCTTTTGGTGATATTTGATCACCTCTGCGGTTTTTATTTTTTGCACTATAAACAAAAGAAGAGCGACAATTTTGAAAAAAAAACAATCTTTTTTAGTTTTTGATTTTATAAATGTTACGCCTGTGCACTTTCGTACAGGTGCTATATTTAAATTTAGTGAGAGAATGAGAAAGTTATGTTGCTCTCATTCTTTAATTCGTTAAATTTGGCTGTCGCCAAATCTGGATTGTCCTGTGGGTCAGTCTGTACTTCAGAGATGCAGTCTCATCTCTGGGCGGCAGGTGGCACCAGAGGGATCCAGGCGGAGCCGCCTCTTTTCAGCAGCCAACTAGAGGAGTTTTCCCTCGCGGAGCATGCTGGGGAGGGGTATTTCTGTGGCGGAGGCCGTTGTTCGGGGTTCTTCGCGGGTTCCTGGTTCCAGGTGCGGCACTCACCTTTAGGGTGTGCGCACATCATGGGCCCCACCACTATGGCCTACCAGGCAGGGGTCACGCGCTACATGGAGTTCCTGACTCTGGGCTCTCCCCTGCTACAAAGGGGCCCCAGTGACTTACTGGGTCCCCACTTCTATTGAGAAGATTCCAAGCTGGGTGCTGTTCGGTGGGGGATCGGTCTGAGGAGAACCCGGAGGCAGGGCTGTAACGAACCATCGGGGATCTGGGTGACCGGACACTGACAGGTTACATTTAAACTGTCAGTCGGTGACCACAAAAGACATACTGGGAGGATTCGCTCTATCGTTCACAACTTTCAGTACTAGGCCTGTGGCAGAGGTCTCATCTAACATCTCAATTTAATTAGAGCCAAGTCGGTGGCAGAGACTTGTTCCTCCCAGAAGCTCTAAGTGGCGCTCTGGCTGCCAGGCCTGTGAGAGAGGTCTGTCCAGGGGGCACTTTTACCCACTCCGGCTGGAGTGGCGACGTGGACAAATACAACTACAGAGGGCAGGACTGCCTTTACTATCCATAGCCTGATTCTGTGAAGTTGCTCTTACTTCACCAACCTATCCTGTCTACCTCAAGTTACATGTTGGTCGTGTTTGACCAGAAAAATAAAGCATTTGAAAATGTCAACCAACGGTCCTGGAAATTCTGTTATTGCTCTCAACGCTACCATCACCCCTAGACACAGTATAGAGGTAACTTAAAAAAGTAATAAATATTGCGCTAAAAAAACAACTAATAATGTGATACCAATACAATTGATCAGGTGCAATCAATAATAAACAATTAATGATAATGATGTATCCACAGGGACAGATTCAATAGGCTATGACAGTGACTCCGATGGTCTCGTCACGGCAGGCTCCTCACCTACGCGTTGCGTCACTTGCCACGTGACTTAGTCATGGGTAATGTTCTCTGTGAATATTGCTTCTATGTGGACTCAAATATAATACTACCATATATTGTTTGCACATATTATACGTTGGTGACACTCATACACAATTTTTTGACACACATTTTTTTGCTATGTCACTGTGATAGCCTATTGAATCTGTCCCTGTGGATACATCATTATCATTAATTGTTTATTATTGATTGCATCTGATCAATTGTATTGGTATCACATTATTAGTTGTTTTTTAGCGCAATATTTATTACTTTTCTGTGTTTATTTTGGTTGGGTCACCATTTCACATATTGCAGCTTCTTACATTTGGTTATTAATTGTGTGGTGTGATTTAGATTGTAGTAGCGCTGTAGTATTTTATTTTTCAATTTTATTTTTCAATAGAGGTAACTTAAACACGCCGATCCCAAATCTAACCAGCGGCTCCTCCGGGGGTAGCGCTACATAAATATCACAATTTTTTTTTGAAAAACTATTTTTTTCCTCAGTTTAGGCCGATACGTATTCTTCTACACATTTTTGGTAAGAAAAAAAATCGCAATAAGCGTTTATTGACTGGTTTGCGCAAAAGTTATAGCATCTACAAAATAGGGGATAGATTTATAGCATTTTTTTTGTTTTACTAGTAATGGCGGCGATCTGCGATTTATATTGTGACTGCGATATTGCGGCAGACATATTGGACACTTTTGACACATTTTTGGGACCATTCACATTTATACAGCGATTAGTGCTATACAAATGCATTGATTACTGTGTAAATGTGACTGGCAGGGAAGGGGTTAACACTAGAGGGCGATCAAGGAGTTAAATGTGTTCCCTAGGGAGTGATTCTTACTGTGGGGGAAGGGGACTGACTGGGGGCGGTGACTAGGGTGACTACATGCCCCGGATTGCCCGGGACAGTCCTGCATTTTGCAGGTCTGTCCCGGGCGCATTAATTCCAGGACAATACAGTGTCCCTGGAATTAAACTGACCCCCCCCCCCCCCCCCCCCGGGCCAATCTGAGGCCCCTAAAAAAGGCCACCACATCACCGCTTTACTCACTGACAGTACTTGTCCTGGCCGGTAATGCCTGGAGGAGCACAATCCCGCCTCCTGCTTGTAATTGGAGAAATCATAAATCCCTCCTCTTGTGTCCAATCACTGTGCTGTGATTCGTTACAGCACAAGTTGATTTTTGGTATTTTCGAAATGTGATCACCCTAGCGGTGACCGATCGGTTTCCCTATGTACAAGGGAAACACCATCGCTCTCCTCTCCCTGACAGGATGTTGATCTGTGTGTTTACACACACAGATCCACGATCCTGTTCAGTTACTGGGCAATCGCGGGTGCCCGGCGGAAATTGCGGCTGCCGGGAATGCGCATCGGGTCCCCAGCTCGCATGCGTGCCCCCTAGTGGCCTGGGAAGGAGAAGACGTCATTATGTCTACCCAGAACGCAAGCCTCATCGTCCCGCCGTCATATGACGGTGGGCGGTAGGCAGGGCTGGACTGGGACAGAAATTTGGCCCTGGACTTCATCCAGACTGGCCCACTTTGACAGGTCTCTCCTATGGCCGGACAACTACCGCCCCCCCCCCAAGCCCCCTCTCCCCATTCACTGGCCACTAGCCATTCTACTTTATTAGAGTAAAACGGCTGGTACGGGTACTCTTATAGGCAGTACCAGTGGGGAAGCTAGACATTATTTCAGTTCGGTGCCCCCCCCCCCCCCATGGGACAAGATTAGGCAGAAGGGAGAAACTCCCAGGCCATAGCCGTTGAGTCAGCTGTCTGTCCTCTCCCCCGTGCTCCTTCTGGTACCCCCCATGCTCCTCTGTCATCCCCCCTGCTCCTCTGGTCCTGCCCTGCTTCTCTGTCCCCCCCCCCAGGTGAGCACTGCGGGGAGGGAGAGGAGGTGAGCGCTGCAGGGAGGGAGAGACAGAGGAGCGGAGGGGGGCGGCGGTCCCCTGTCACTAAAGCCGGCCCACTAAGCCATCGGCCCACCGGGAAACTCCCTGTAGTCCCAATGGCCAGTCCATCCCTGGCGGTAGGCAAGTAGTTAATATAAGGTGACCAGATTTTTAAATCTGAAATCCGGGAACATACTTTTGTTTTTTTACTAGTAATGGCAGCAATCAGCGACTCTCTGCCCGTTGCCGCCGCCGCCCGCCTCACAGCCTGTCAAGTCTTACTCTCCGGTCCTCGGCTACTACTGAGTGGGGAGCGGAGGAAGATCACTCCACCAGGGAAGGCAGGGAGATAAGCAGGCGGCTGGCCGAGACTTGAGCCAAGGCAGAAGAACATGTGAGCGGAGCTGAATGGGCATGCACCCGAAACTGAAGAAATATTCCATCCTCTCCGACCAGCACATGATCATCAGAAAGGGGCACAGATAATGGAAAAAATACACCCCCTAAGCTAGTAGGAGTGGCAGAGCAGGGGGGGTGTGTAATTTTTATTCTGAAATGACTGTCTTTGAAATTGCCCCAGCCCCTGTTCAAATCCAATCCGGGGACAGACTTGGTCCGGGGACAGTGTCCTCAATCCGGGGACTGTCCCCGGAAACCGGGGACGTCTGGTCACCCTACTTTGATAGCCCTTGTGCATCCATGGGGGGGTGGGGGGGCAAGGCTTCTGCGCTAAAAGTGCACTCACTGCACACCTAGGGTTTCCACTTTTTCTTTAAAGCGGAGTTCCAACGACAATGATTTTTTTTTTCATAACATGCAATGTAACAATGCCGGTCAGTGTCAGAAGCTTTTTTAACTTAAAGGGGTTGTAAATCTTTGTTGTTTTTCACCTCAATGCATCCTATACATTAAGGTGAAAAAACACCTGGCAATGACGGCCCCCCAGTCCCCCCATTTTACTTACCTGAGCCCGTTCACCTGCTTATGTGATTTCCCTTTGGGAGTATCTCACCAAAAGTGACACCGTAGTTTGTCGCCATTCCACGAACGTGCGCAATTTTAAAGCATGACATGTTAGGTATCTATTTACTCGACGTAACATCATCTTTCACGTTATACAAATTGGGATAACGTTACTGTTTTTCAATTTTATTTATAAAAGTGTATTTTTTCCCCCAAAAAAATTGTGTTTGAAAGACCTCTGCACAAATACAGTGTGACATAAAACATTGCAACGATCGCCATTTTATTCTCTGTTAAAAATATATTTATATATAAAGTTTGGGGGTTCTATGTGATTTTTCTTTTTACGGCCTCAGGTCCTCAGGCATGCCCGGTGCGTCACTGAGATGACGATGCGCGTGTCTGGTGGCCGCGATGTCCGCCATGTACCCGCGATCGGCAGTGACAGAGCCAGGGACGTGGATCTCTGTGTGTGTAAACACACAGATCCACGTCCTGTCAGGGAGAGAGGAGACCGATGGTGTGTGCCTTGTACATAGGGGCACCGATCGGTCACCTCCCCCAGTCAGTCCCCTCCCCCCACAGTAAGCATCACTACCAGGGTACACATTTAACCCCTTCCTCGCAACCTAGTGTTAACCCCTTCCCTGCCAGTCACATTTATACAGCAATCAGTGCATATGTATAGCACTGTTCGCTGTGTAAATGTGAATGGTCCCAAAAATGTGTCAAAAGTGTCCGATGTGTCCGCCGTAATATTGCAGTCCTGACAAAAATCGCAGATCGCCGCCATTACTAGTAAAAAAATAAAATAATAAAAATAATATGTCAGAATTCTATGCCCTATTTTGCACAGATGTCGGCAAGCCGCACATATAATCGCACTGAAGTAGAGCAAATTTAAAGCTGCATTCAGTGTGAACCAAGGCTTATGCAGTAGCGCCCTAACATATACTGTATTTATTGGCGTATAGCACTCACTTTTTTACCCTGAAAATAGAGGATAAAATGTGCCTGCGTGTTATACGCAGGGGGCTGTGGAAAGATTTTTTCCTGAAACTTCCCTCTTAAAGTTAGGGTGCGTGTTATACGCCGATAAATACGGTAACTGGGTATGTAAAAAAATTTTTATGTGTGTATGTATATATATATAAAAGTATTGGGACGCCTGCCTTTACACGCACATGAACTTTAATGGCATCCCAGTCAAAGTCCGTAGGCTTCAATACTGAGTTGGCCCACCCTTTGCAGCTATAACAGCTTCAACTCTTCTGGGAAGACTGTCCACAAGGTTTAGGAGTGTGTCTATGGGGATGTTTGACCATTCCTCCAGAAGAGCATTTGTGAGGTCAGGCACTGATGTAGACGAGAAGGCCTGGCTTGCAGTCTCCACTCTAATTCATCTCAAAGGTGTTCTATCCAGTTGAGGTCAGGACTCTGTGCAGGCCAGTTAAGTTCCTACCACCCCAAACTCACTCATCCATGTCTTTTTTGGACCTTGCTTTGTGCTCTGGTGCGCAGTCATGTTGGAACTGGAAGGGGCCGTCCCCAAACTGTTCCCATAAAGTTGGGAGCTTGAAATTGTCCAAAATGTCTTGGTATCCTGACACCTTAAGAGTTCCCTTTACTGGAACTAAGGGGCCAAGCCCAACCCCTGAAAAACAACCCCACACCATAATCCCCCCTCCACCAAATGATTTGGGCCAGTGCACAAAGCAAGGTCCATAAAGACATGGGTGAGAAAGTTTGGGGTGGAGGAACTTGACTGGCCTGCACAGAGTCCTGACCTCAACCTGATAGAGCACCTTTGGGATGAATAAGAGTAGAGACTGCGAGCCAGGCCTTCTCATCCAGCATTAGTGCCTGACCTCATGTCGTCTACTGGTGTTAATCCGCTGTGTTTTATCAAGTCCAAAGTCAGCGCAGCCCTCTAGCAGGAAATTCTAGAGCTCTTCATGCTTCCCTCTGCTTTATGGAGATGCTGATTTCATTCTATTTTATTCCAGTGTGAAGTTTCCACAGTCAGTGAAGATTTGGGGAGCCAGGTTATCTACTGGTGTTGGTCCGCTGTGTTTTATCAAATCCAAAGTCACTGCAGCCCCTTCATGCTTCTCTCTGCTGACCAGCTTTATGGAGATGCCAATATAATTTTCCAGCAGGACTTGGCCCACACTGAAAAAGTACCAATACACAATATATATATGCAGTAAAACTTTGGTTTGAAAGTAACTTGGTTTGAGAGCGTTTTGCAAGACAAGCTAATTTTTTTTTATAAATTTTGACTTGATATACAAGCGATGTCTTGATATAAGAGTAGCCTCATGTCACAACTGAGTATAAAAGAGAAGAGAGGCGCCTCTAAGTGTAGCAATATGGTTACATTTAATGAAGCAACTCACATGGTTGATGATAAAAAGAGGCACATCCAAGTATCCAGGCATCCGGGGTAAAGATGTCCACATAGACCATCCTCTGCACCGACATTAATGTCATCCCTTCCATGCTGCGCTCCACGAGCAGTTCAAGCCTCGCTTTTTAGATTGCTCTACTGCAGGGTAGTCTTCCTGGTCTTGATTGCAGACTGACAGCGGTGAGGAGGACGGTCTATGTGGACAACTTTACCCCGGATGCCTGCATATATCCTATTTACATTAAGCCTCCGCAACTTTTACAGGCAAGTGCCGTATTCTCAAAAAAAGTTGCGGCGGCGTAGAGTAAATAGGCCGGCGTAAGCCCGCCTAATTCAAATTGTGAAGAGGTGGGCGTGTGTTATGTAAAACAGGCTTGACCCGACGTGATTGACGTTTTTCCCGAACGGCGCATGCGCCGTCCGTGGAATTTCCCAGTGTGCATTGCTCCAAAGTACACCGCAAGGACATCATTGGTTTCGACGTGAACGTAAATGACGTCCAGCCCCATTCACGGACGACTTACGCAAACGACGTAACTTTTTCAAATTTAGACGCGGGAACGACGACCATACTTAACATTGTTACGCCGCACTTACGACACCATATAGCAGGGGTAACTATACGCCTGGAAAAGCCTAACGTAAACGGCGTAACTGTACTGCGTCGGTCGGGCGTACGTTCATGAATTTGCGTATCTAGCTAATTTGCATACTCGACACGGAATTTGACGGAAGCGCCACCTAGCGGCCAGCGTAAATATGCAGTTACGATCCGACGGCGTATCTATGCATAACTGATTCTAAGAATCAGGCGCATAGATACGACCGGGCCGGACGCAGAGATACGACGGCGTATCTGGAGATACGCCGTCGTATCTCCTCTAAGAATCTGGACCTTAGATGTGCTTCTTTAATCACCAACCATGTGACTTGGTAAATGTTGTACCTTCATTAAATGTAACCATATTGCAAACGGTCTGATGGATTTTTTCATCGGATATCCGATGAAGCTGACTTTCATCAGTCTTGCCTACACACCATCAGTTAAAAAACCGATCGTGTCCAAACACGGTGCCGTAAAAAACGACGTGCTGAGAAAAATTAAGTTCAATGCATCCGAGCATGCGTCGACTTGATTTTGAGCATGCGTGTATTTTTAACCGATGGACGTGCCCACAGACGATCGTTTTTTTCTATCGTTTTTTTAACCATCAGATCATTTTAAAACAAGTTCCTAGTTTTTTCACCAATGGATAAAAAAACGATGGGGTCCACACACGATCGGTTCGTCTGATGAAAACGGTCCATCAGACCATTTTCATCAGACGAACCAATCGTGTGTACGGGGCATTAGAGGCGCCTCTCTTGTCTTTTATACTCCGTAGCTCCTGCTGGATTTTGCCTCTAATCCCCTTGTGGAGGGTTCCATTTGTGGATGGACATTTTATGATTACACAACCCATCACACTGCTATTATCTTTTTATATGGACTATAAACTGAAGGACTTATGAATAAATGTTTGTGGAACGAATCATTTGAGTTTCCATTATTTCTTATGTGAAAATTTGCTTTGATATACAAGTGCTTTGGATTACAAGCATGCTTTTGGAACGAATTATGCTCCCAATCCAAGTTTTACTGTATATATTTATAGATATCTATATATATATATATATATATATCTATAGATATATATATAGATATATATCTCTATCTATTGTAAGGGGTTAGCTCGGTAGCGGGGTGTGTGACCCCCTGGATGGGTTCACTACACACTGAATTTATACAGACAGGCCGTTGAAGACGGTCGAAAACAAAGATTTTGGTTTATTCTTCCATCTTGCTGGAAACAAGTGCAAGCATCCAAACAGCATAAACAAAATCAAACATAAAATAAACCCTGGCCACTTGGGGCGTCTATCTTCACCACACAGGAACCTATCTTTGGAGTCTGGCACAGCCTAGTGCTGGGCAGACACTGCTGGTCATACAGCAGAAAAACAATAGTCTTTTGATTTTTATCACACAGAAAAATCAATCACCTTCTCACCTCCTCAGAAGACTTTCAGTACACTGCTCTCCTTACTCACAAAGCCTCAGGATGCAGCAATTCAGTGGTAATCCTCTGGATTACTTATAGATGCCTTAATTGCCTCATTCTGAACAGCTGAAGTTTTCCAACGCCCTTAGACCTTTTCTGGCTACTTTTGCAGCCGACGCCTAATAACAATTGGTGTATTGTCTAAACAAGGCAGAAATGTATGTCCCGTCTGTGACAACACCCACAGATTTACCTGACTTCCTGTCACACTATATATAGATATATATCTATATAGATATATATACATTGTATATACACACATCTACAAACTGTACTTAAAGGGGAGTTCCAGCCATTTGTATGTTTATTAAAAGTCAGCAGCAACAAAAAGTGTAGCTGCTGGCTTTTAATAAACAGACACTTACCTGCTCCAGCGACGCGCCGGCCGGGGCTCCGCTCCTCTCCCCCCCTCCCCGGCCGGCGTCTTCATTCTCAGTGTGGGCACCCGGCTGTGACAGCTTTCGGCTTCACGGCCGGGCACCCACTGCGCATGCGCGAGCGCCGCGCCGTGTAATTGGCCAGGAGATCGACTAGGACCTGTGACGTGTCCTAGGCAATCGCCTACAGCAGCCCCTTCCTGAAGGCGATTAAGCTTAGTCGCCTACAGGAAGGAGGAAGTGGGACAGGAAGTCCCACTCTTGCTGAAGCCCCCACTCCCCCCCCAAAAAAATGACATGCCAAATGTGGCATGTAAGGGGGAGAGGAGTGGGTTAAGAGGAAGTTCCAAATTTGGCTGGAACTCCTCTTTAAAAAAGTGGATCTCCACCCTAATTACAACATTAGACTAATTGCACTGCCGACATTAAAAATGTCTAAAACCGATGTTTTTAATTTTCATATGTGTACGGTACCTTAAGTTTGATGAGGCTTCCGGTTTGCACAACTGTGGGTATTCTTCGGGCATTGTGTCACTTCCCGTACCACTCAGTGTGCTCTGGGAGCTTCTCTCATAGCTCCCAGTGTCGCGGAGCTGTGATAAGAAATCTTGCGCGATTTCCGAACCAGGACTGGGACATCAGCATCACCGCAACAAGGAAGTGCCTGCTTGTGGGCTTCTAATGCCCACAGTTAAAATGGCGACGGCACCAAGAGCGGAATATAAGTGTAAATTGCAGGCAGAATGACAGAGGTGCGGACGTTGGACACCAAATACGTGAGTTTATTTAAGCAGTGCTATTAACTATTTAACTGCTACTAAAAAAAAAAATCGTATTTGCGTGGGAGATCCGCTTTTAAAGCAAAGCCAATCACGTGCACATGTGTAGAAAAAGAAATTATCCACTTCCGGTCCGCCGCATGTACATTTACGTCAGCAGAATGGCACGGATAGGCACATTGGCGTACCTGTACGTCCCTGCCTAGACGTGGGTCGGGGGTCCGATCGGGACCCCCCCCCCCCGGTACATGCGGCGGTTCCCGTGGCTTCGGGAGCGATCCGGGATGAGAGCGCGGCTATTCGTTTCTAGCCGCCCCCTCGCGATCGCTCCCCGGAGCTGAAGAACGGGGAGAGCCGTATGTAAACACGGCTTTCCCGTGCTTCACTGTGGCGTCTGCATCGATCGAGTGATCCCTTTTATAGGGAGACACAATCGATGACGTCAGACCTACAGCCACACCCCCCTACAGTTGTAAACACACACTAGGTGAACCCTAACTCCTACAGCGCCCCCTGTGGTTAACTCCCAAACTGCAACTGTCATTTTCACAATAAACAATGCAATTTAAATGCATTTTTTGCTGTGAAAATGACAATGGTCCCAAAAATGTGTCAAAATTGTCCGAAGTGTCCGCCATAATGTCGCAGTCACGAAAAAATTTGCTGATCGCCACCATTAGTAGTAAAAAATAAATAAATAAACAAAACTATCCCCTATTTTGTAAACACTATACATTTTGCGCAAACCAATCGATAAACGCTTATTGCGATTTTTTTTACCAAAAATAGGTAGAAGAATACGTATTGGCCTAAACTGAGTAAAAAAAAAATGTTTATATATGTTTTTGGGGGATATTTATTATAGCAAAAAGTAAAAAATATTGAATTTTTTTCAAAATTGTCGCTCTATTTTTGTTTATAGCGCAAAAAATAAAAACCGCAGAGGTGATCAAATACCACCAAAAGAAAGCTCTATTTGTGGGGAAAAAAGGACGCCAATTTTGTTTGGGAGCCACGTCGCACGACCGCTCAATTGTCTGTTAAAGCGACGCAGTGCCGGATTGTAAAAACCCCTTGGGTCATTTAGCAGCATATTGGTCCGGTCCTTAAGTGGTTATATAGCATTATTTTCTTTTAACTAGTGGGTAAAGTTCTATAGACAGTTTTAATTTCAGAGATATTTTCTAAATAAAAAGTGTTTATTAGTATTCTATTACAAAACGTATATGGAAAAAAGAATGCCGCATTATAATAAATGAATAAAAAATGAGCAGAGTTTGCTGTTTTTTTATATGTATATTGTATTGCTGTGTACACGCATGACTGCAGACCCCCATCAATCCTCTGACTGAAATCGCTGGTTCGACAGATCATCTGAAATAAAATCAATTTAATGCTACAATTGAATTTTGAGGCTGAATTCACACTTATCCATCTGCATTTTCCTTCTTTTTTTTTTTTTTTTCTTCGGGGGCCCTTTCACATTATCTATTTGCAGTGACGTGTGTTACTAAAACGCATTGGTGCGATACGGTTTCATGCATTCTAAATTCTGAATAAATTCAAATTGATGAACATGCGTTGCAGCACAATGCCCAGCAATGCTCTAATGTGTGTTAGGATGTGATGTGCTGTCAAAAAATGCCCAATATTGTGAGGTGGGAGGGAAAATTTCCGGAATCCATGGTCAGAGGGAGGAAAACATATCCAGTGTTCATGGTCAAGGCATAGATCCCATCTGTCCCCGATTTCGAGGGATTGTCCCGGATTTGGAGCAAATGCCCCTCTGTCCCTCATTCTGCTCATTTGTCCCTCATTTTGGTCTGATCTGTATAGTTGTATATAAAATGCACTTTTTATCTTTCAAAAAGTGTTTCCCAGTGTTAAAACTTTCATTACATCTCTAAATTGCTGCATTTGTACATTTTATAAGCCAATATAAGGGAATAGTAGTGGTATAAAAAAGCCCTTGTGGATTTAATTAACCTTTTATTTGGGTTAATTCTTCTTTAACCACTTCCTGCCTGGTCAATAGCAGATTGACATCCAGGAAGTGGTTCTGTTATCCTGACTGGACGTTTATTGACGTCAAGCAGGATAAGATGCCGGTGCGCGCCCGTGAGGCGATCGCAAGTTCTGTGTGTCAGTCTGACACCCCTCATCTCTGATTGTGATAAAAAGCCTCTGTCAGAGGCTTCTTACCAAATGATCAGCTGTGACGAATCACAGCTGATCATTGCGTGAACCAGGAAGTGTCGGTAAACGGCATTTCCTGGTTCAAGCTGACAGGGAGAGCCGATCGGCACAGCCCCCTTATATGTGCCCATCAGCAGGTAAAAAGTACCCATAAGTGGTAAGGCAGTGCCCCATAAAAATAGTCTGATAGTGCCCATCAAAGTGCCAATCAGTGACCATATATATCAGTGCTAATGAGTGCCCACCACAGTGCCAGTCAGTGCCCATCACAGTGCCACTCAGTGCCCAGCAGTCAAACCTGCCAGTAACTCGTCATCAGTGCTGCCCATCAGTGCCACCTGTCAGTGCCAATCAGTACTGCCTATCAGTGGTGCCTATCATTGCCCATCAGTGCTGCCTGTCAGTGCCCAGCAGTGCTGCCTGTCAGTGCCCATCTGTGCTGCCTGTCAGTGCCCAGCAGTGCTGCCTGTCAGTGCCCAGCAGTGCCGCCTGTCAGTGCCCATCAGTGCTGCCTGTCAGTGCCCAGCAGTGTCGCCTGTCAGTGCCCATCAGTGCCGCCTATCAGTGCTGCATATCAGTGCCGCCTATTGGTGCCAATCAGTGCCGCCTATCAGTGCCCATCAATTCTACATATCAGTGCCCCCTCATCAGTGCCCATCAGTGCCAACTCATCAGTGCCCATCGGTGCCACCTCATCAGTGCCCATCAGTGCTGCCTCATTACTGCCCGTCAGTGAAGGGGAAAACAAAATTTTATGACAGAAACCAAGAAAAACTGTTTTTTTTTCAAAAATGTTGGTCTTTTTTAGTTTGTTTAGCAAAAAATAAAAACCCCAGAGGTGATCAAATACCACCAAAATAAAGCTCTATTTGTGGGAAGAAAATGATATAAATTTAGTTTGGGTGCAGTGTAGCATGACCGCTGAAAATTTTCCTGGGCAGGAATGGCTGAAAGTGCCTGGTATTGAAGTGGTTAAGGGGGTGTGGCAGGGGGGTGTGTCCTATGCCTATATACATTTGCTAGTAGGTGTCCCTCATTTTCCTCTCAAAATGTTGGGAGGTGTGGTCAAGGAGAGGAAAAATGCCCCGTGTTGGTTGTCAGCTCGGAAAAAAAGGCCGGAGATGGTGGTCATTGGGTGGAAAAAATGCCTGGCGTTGATGGTTAAAAAAAGGAGGTGTGTTGAGGTGCGCTGCGCTGCATGCATTTTTTTTTTCTCGCACACATTGAAGGTTCACACAGATGTGAACTGGCACCCTTAAAACCAATGGAAAACCAGGGCACATGCGTTAAAATGCATTGGTGTGTTCGGTGCCATTTACGCCGTGCTCAATGTTCAACCCTTTGGTTCTCTGCATGCAAAAGATTATTATAAAGCCATTTGTAGAAAATCTTAAAGGAGTTGTAAAGGAAAACATTTTTTTTGCTCAAATGACTGTTTACAGGGTAGGGCAGATCCACAAAAGAATTACGCCGGCGTATCTATTGATACGCCGCGTAATTTTAAAGTTCCCGCGTCGTATCTTTGTTTTGTATCTACAAAACAAGATACGACGGCATCTGGGATCGATCCGACAGGCGTACGTCTTAGTACGCCGATGGATCTTAGGTGAATTTTTTCTGCTGGCCGCTAGGTGGCGTTTCCGTCGAATTTCCGCATTGAGTATGCAAATTAGCTAGTTACGGCGATCCACGAACGTACATCCGGCCGGCGCATTTTTTTTTTACGTCGTTTGCGTTAGTTTTTTCCCGACGTATAGTTAAAGCTGCTATTATAAGGCGTACTCAATGTTAAGTATGGCCGTCGTTCCCGCGTCGAATTTCGAATTCTTTACGTCGTTTGCGTAAGTCGTTCGCGAATAGGGATTTGCGTAAAATGACAACACCGTCGTAAGCATTGGCTTGTTCCGGTTTAATTTCGAGCATGCGCACTGGGATACCCCCACGGACGGCGCATGCGCCGTTAAAAAAAAAACGTTGTTTACGTCGGGTCACGACGTATTTACATAAAACACGCCCCCATCACATCCATTTGAATTCCGCGCCCTTACGCCGCCAAAGTTACACTACGCCGCCGTTGCTTACGGCGCAAATTCTTTGAGGTTTTGCAAAAAAAATTAAGTTACGGCGGCGTAGCGTATCTAAGAAGAGAAGCGCCGCTCTACGTGGATCTGCCCCATAATGGTTAACTGATTCCTTTTAAAAACGATTAAAAATAGATAAAAAACAATCATATAATGATTGTTATGCTGTTATGCATGTTACGCTGCCTCTGTGCCGTATAGAGCCATAGAGAAGTGAGGGTTTGAAAACGAAACTAGAAGCTCTCAGTACTGTGGTCCAAAGGAAACAGACAACCAGGAAGTGTCCAGAACAGAGCAGAATTACAGCAACATCAGAGCAAAAACAACGAGGACATGAAACCAGGACTGCAGTAAGGTAAAGGAAGCTATTTAGCTAAAAAAAAAAAATTCCTTTAGTGACCCTTTAAAGGGACACTTAATGATAATGTAAAGGCTCATGCACACTATAAATTTTTTTTTTTTTACTATGTACACAACTTTCGACAGTCGATTCCAAATTTGCGTCCGAAGGGGAAAATTTTTTTTGGGACGGTAACAGAATGTACAATTTTCGTTTAACATGTACCGTTTTTGTACGAGAAAAATAAAAAAAGAAAGACAAATACAAAAAAAAAAATACTTTTCTCGTGCGAGAATTTTCGTACGAATTTTCGTTCATCGATTCCTTCTGTGAAACGATGAAATTCAGGCGACCGTTTGCCCGATTTTCTTAGAGTGTGTACCCCACTTAAGGCTGTGATCATGCCTGAGGGGCGCTTAGGGTTACCACTAGAATGAAAAAATGTGTTTTGTTTCCTTTTTTGAGTTCTTATTTACATAAATTTGTTTCGTTAAGTTCGCTACATTCTTTTCATTTTTTTTCGGGAATTCGTTTAGTTAGTTTCGGATTCAAATTCAAAAAATTCAACTGCAATCGAAACAAGATCTGACTGCATTCGGAAAAAAAAATGAAATTAATAATCAAATTGGTATTCGAATTTGAAAATGCATTCAAATTCAATGTTTTTTTTCCATTTGAATGCAGCTATTGCGATTCATAATCGTGGCAAATCACAGGGCGTTTGCACGATGCAATTACTTGGTAATGGCACCCCAATCGTGCCGTGATTTTGGCGCCATTAAACCGCACTGCAATCGCGGCGAATCGTAACGCAGAAGCTTCTTTTGAGTGACAGCCCATTGCGATTTATCACGCGTCGAACGCAGCAAAATTGCATCGAGATTAGGGTGCTGGTAAAAAGTAATGGCATCGCACAAGCGTCCTGCGATTTGCCAGAATTTCGAAACGCGGGCAGAATCGCGGCAATTCTGCCCAGGATTTGGATCGCTTAGGTGTGAACAGAGCCTTACATAAATAGTCGAGTATGAATTACAATTTTTACATTTTTTTTTTTAACAAAGAATTTGGATTCATACTCGACTGTTACTCCCCGTACACCCGATTGGAAATTCCGACAGCAAAAGTCCGATGTGAGCTTTTTGAATGGAAATTCAAACCATGTGAATGCTCCATCGGACATTTGCCGTCGGAATTTCCGCCAACAAAAGATTGAGAGCTGGCTCTTACATTTTCCAACGGAAAAAATTCAAATCTGATCGTCTGTAGCAATTCCAACGCGCAAAATTCTGATGTATGCTCGGAAACAATTCGACGCATGCTCGGAAGCATTGAATTTAATTTTCTTGGCTCATCATAGTGTTGTACGTCACCGCGTTCTTGATGGTCGAAAGTTCAGAGAACTTTTGTGTGACCGTGTGTATGCAAGCCAAGCTTGAGCGGAATTCCGTCAGAAAAAACATCCAAGGCTTTTCCAACGGAAAATCCGATCGTGTGTATCCAAATTCTTCTTTTTTTTTTTTTTTAACAAACATAGTTGAGTATGAATCCAAATTCTTTAGAAAAAAAAAGGAGGAAGAATTTGGATTCATATGCCGTGTACACACGATTGGAATTTCCGACAACAAAACCGTGTATTTTTTTTTCTGACAGAATTTTGGCTCAAACTTGTGTATGCAACACACGGTCACACAAATGTTGTCGGAAATTCCGAACGTCAAGAACGTTGTCGGAAAAATTGAGAACCAGCTCTCAAACATTTGTTGTCTTAAATTCCAACAGCAAATGTCATATGGAGCATATACACGGTCCGACCAAAAGCTCACATCGAACATTTGTTGTTGGAAATTCCGATCGTGTGTACGCGCCAATACTCGACTATTTCTGTAAAAAAAAAAAGTTTTCAATATGAATCCAAATTCCCTTTTATTTTTATTTTTTTAAAACAGAGTTTTGTGTCACTTTAAAATTTTGGTGAGAAAGGAAGTTGTCACTGGGCCGGATTCAGCAACGATTTACGCCGGCGTATCCATAGATACGCTGCGTAAATTCAAAGCTGCGCCGGCGTATCTACTTTCTGTATTCAGAAAGCTAGATACGCCGACATTAGCCTAAGATCCGACTGGTTTTATTCTATTACGCCGTCGTATTTTAGGGTGCATTCTCACGCTGGCCGCTAGGTGGCGCTTCCGTTGTTTTCGGCGTAGAGTATGCAAATTATCTAGTTACGCCGATTCACAAACGTACGTGCGCCCGGCGGTAGTTTTTTACGTCGTTTGCGTAAGGCTTTTTCGGCGTAACGTTGCTCCTGCTATTAGGTGGCGCAGCCAATGTTATGTATGGACGTCGTTCCCGCCTTGAAATTTGAATTTTTTACGTTGTTTGTGTAAGTCGTTCGCGAATAGGGCTGGACGTAATTTACGCTCACGTCGAAAGCAATGACGATTTGCGTCGGAATTTCGAGCATGCGCACTGGGATTCTTTGACGAACGGCGCATGCGTCGTTCGTAAAAAATTTTTAAAACGCTGGGTCACCATAATTTAAATAAAACACGCCCCCTTACACATTTGAATTACGCGTGCTTACGCCGGCCCCATTTACGCTACACGGCCGCAACTTACGGAGCAAGTGCTTTGTGAATACTGCACTTGCTCCTGTAAGTTGCGGCGGCGTAGCGTAAATACGATACGCTGCGCCGCCGTTAGATTGCGCGCCCCTACCTGAATCTACCCCACTGTCTGCTGCCATTTGTGCCCGAACCCGATGAGACATCTCAGATTGGTTGTGAATTGGACTGAGTGGGTGAGCAGGCATATGACACAGCTAGACCGCCCATCCCAGAATAGTAGCAGCCATGAATATTCTTACCTTTGTGCTGAATGTCCCCCCCTCCCGGGTCCACGTCCCCCCAGCCGGCCTTTCCTGCGCAGTGGTCACCTGAGTAAGTGGTGCTGCGTTGCTGGGAGAGCTGATGCCAGTTGGCAGGTGTAGGGAGTGCAGGCTGTAATAAACACCTGTTCTATGCAGAGAGGGAGGAGAGAGGGGTGTGCGCACGCCTGTGTGTGTTTATCCCACCTGACGGGATGGACACTCTCACCCTGTTCCATAAACATGTTTTCTATTTCCTTAACTGAGCGTGTCATTTACATGTCTACCCTCAGGACGAAGGACCCAACACTCCGGGGCTGTGAGGCGGCTCCACTGGAAATTAAAGTCATTGCTGAGCTGTACGAGGTCAGCTCCACTGACAGCAAGAGGAGTCTGATGACAGATAAAACCCAACAGGTCTACGCCATTCCTACTTGTCGGGAATTCACACCTACAAAATGTTTTTTTATCCCAAAGCTCTCTTCTGGGGGAGGGAAGGACACTCCAGTATATTTATTTCATACACTTGTCCTCTGTACCTCAGACGTGTTGAGGTTGTTGCTTAATGTAGCACTACCCCTGGAGGAGTTGCTGTTTTTTTGGGCGGCGTGTTACCTCATGGCTCCTCCGAAATTCCTAGTGGTTATTGATGTGTGGTACATCTAGTAGAAGTAAAAGGAATGTCCAGACAGGTGCTCTTTGCTATGCTCTTTATTACCCAGCCGGGTAAAAACAATAAACTTGTGGTGAGGAAAGTAAAGCTGAGGAAGATAAGAGAATAGCAGATTCAGGCGTAATGATAGGAAACAGTCCTGCTCCCAAACGTAACACTTCTCTTCACCACTCCCGCCGAAGTGGGTTTAGTGTGCCCAGACAGGCCTCTCTCACTGACCTGGCAGCCGGAGTGTCACTCGGACAATTATAGGAATAAGTCTCTGCCACAGACTCTCCTTGGTGAACTTGAACTTGGGAGAAAGTCTCTGCCACAGACCCCTCTCAAAGAGCCTCAGAAGATACTTCTGCCACAGGTCCCCTCTGGGTAGAATTCCTGGAGATATGCCTTCTTAACCACTTGCCGCCCGCCAATGACATATTGACGTCGGCAAAGTGGTTGTAGAATCCTGACTGGACGTCATATGACGTCCTCAGGATTCTGAGCCGCTGCGCGCCCCCGGGGGCGCGCATCGCGGCGATCGTTGTTGCAGGGTGTCAGTCTGACACCCCGCAACACCGATCTCAGTAAAGAGTCTCTCACGGAGACTCTTTACCACGTGATCAGCCATGTCCAATCACGGCTGATCACGATGTAAACAGGAAGAGCCGTTGATGGCTCTCCCTCACTCGCGTCTGACAGACGCGAGTAGAGGAGAGCCGATCTGCGGCTCTCCTGACAGGGGGGGGTTCGCGCTGATTGTTTATCAGCGCACCCCCCCCCTCGGATCGCCACACTGGACCACCAGGGAAGCCCAGAGAAGGGCAAAAAAAGGGGCAAAAAAAAAAAGTCTGGCCAAAAAAAAAAAAAAAAGATGCCAATCAGTGCCCACAAATGGGCACTGATTGGCAACATGGGTAAATCAGTGCTGCCCCACAGTGTCCATCAGTGCCACCCCACAGTGTCCATCAGTGCCACCCCACAGTGCCCATCAGTGCCCACCTATCAGTGCCCATCCATGCCCAGTGCCCACCTATCAGTGCCCATCTGTGCCACCCATAAGTATCCATTAGTGCCGCCCATGAGTGCCCATCTGTGCCGCCTATGAGTGCCCATCAGTGCCGCCCATGAGTGCCAATCAGTGCCGCCCATGAGTGCCGCCTATGTGTGCCCATCAGTGCCGCCTATGTGTGCCCATCAGTGCCGCATACCAGCGCCGCCAATCAGTGCCACCTCATCTGTGCCCGTCAGTACTACCTCATCGATGTCCATCAGTGCCATCTCATCAGTGCCCACCAGTGCCCGTAATTGAAAGAGAAAACTTACTTATTTACAAAAAAATTTACAGAAAAAAATAAAAACTTAATTTTTTTAAAAAAAATTCTGTCTTTTTTTAGTTGTTGCGCAAAAAAAAAATCGCAGAGGTGATCAAATACCACCAAAAGAAAGCTCTATTTGTGGGGAAAAAAGGACGCCAATTTTGTTTGGGTACAGTGTAGCATGACCGCGCAATTGCCATTCAAAGTGCGACAGTGCTGAAAGCTGAAAATTGGCTTGGGCGGGAAGGTGCGTAAGTGCCCTGTATGGAAGTGGTTAAATGAGTTACGTCTGGATCTCCTTCAGCTTGTCGCTCAGGTACCGACTGACAGGTGATCAATCCCTCGGTGTCCGGCTACCTGTGATCCCCGGTGGTCTCATCCAAGCCCTATTGGACCGCCAGCCTCTCAATGGCGCTCCTCACACCGACTCCCCACCGAACAGCACACAGCTTGGGATCTTCAATAGAGGGAACCCAGTCACTCACTGGATCCCCATCGCTGGTTCAGATGCTCCGGGCCAGCATGGTCCCGGAACCAGGAACACCGCGTGGCACGCACACCCCGGCCAGGTAGGCCATAGCGCCGGGGCGCCGGGTTGTGGCCACCCTAAAGGTGGGTGCCACACTTGACGAAGAAGACCCAGAACCAATGGCGTCTGCCCCATAAATACCCCTCCCCAGCATTCACAGCGAGGACAAACCCCCGTGATTGGCTGCTGGGAAAGCGCACCCAAACCTTGACTCCACTGCTGCCACCTGCAGCACCAGGGCTAGAAGAACACCCCAATGCAACATAATGGGCTCACAGCACAGCCAAGCTGAGACAGAGACCGCATAATTGCTCTAACAATCAGGATCAGAGTCTAACTACACTCTGATCTACACATAAATTTAGATAGCACCAGTACTATATAGTACATAGACGCTACACTAAAAAATGCTTTTCTTTTTACAGCCAATGGGTTATTAGCATTGCATACATTCACTGGTCCATGGGAGTTCCCTATTTTGGATCTACCACACTATTTACTAAGAGCCGGTTCACACAGGGGCAACACGACTTTGTGCGCGACTATGTGAGGCGACTTCAGCGCGACTTGGGGCGACTTACAAGGCGTATTAAAGTCGCCTCCAGGACAGGCGACTTTGGCTGGGGCCAATCAAACAACAATCAGCTCTGTGGGAGGGAGGGGTTTGCCTGAGAAAACTAGTTTCCCTTCCTGTAAAGTTGCTTCAGTTAAGACAGGGAATCTGACTTGGAGGCGACTTCCATTGAAATCAATGGGTACAAGTCGCCTAGAAGTCACCTTGAAGTAGTACAGGAACCTTTTCTGAAGTCGGAGCGACTTCAGTAGTGTGCATTAAGACGGCTCTCATTGACTAACATGCAATTTGACATGTCGTCCGACTTGGAGCTTAAAGAAAAATATGCACAGATACTCTTCATATTTCAGCACTTCTGAAGATATTCTTCAGAAGTGCACTCCAGTAAAATATGAAAATAATGCTTTGGGGACTCATTCAACTTGGTTATTGACACCTTTCTCCATTCACTGAACATGCTCACCTTACTGTCACCATCTGCTGGCCAAACTAGATATTACACCTAAAAAATGTATCAGCGTGTCTCTGTCATCACCAGTGTTGGAGTAAAAAAAAAAAAGTCCAACTGGTTCCTTGTGGTGTTCTGAATGCTAAAATGTATTGCAGCTGTAAAAAAAAAAAAAAGGGGTGGAAAGATTTATGCCATTTTTAAGGCATTTTTATTATTATTATTTTTTTACTATTAATGGCAGTGATCTGCAATTTATATCGGTATTTGGCGCCATTGACATTTATACAGCGAACAGTGCTATAAAAATGCACTGATTACTGTGTAAATGACACTGGCAGGGAAGGGGTTAACACTAGGGGGCGATCAAGGGGTTAAATGTGTGTTCCCTATTGTGTGTTCTAACTGTGAGGAGATTGTAGGAGTAGGAGAGGCGACATATCGCTGTTCCTACTTACTAGGAACAAACGACATGTCTCCTCTCCTCTGGCGGCACAGGGATTTGTGTGTTTACACATATAAATCCCCTGGCTGTCGCTCGTGGACATGCGATCATGCATGGCCGCCGGTGATTGCGACTGCCGACCACACGCATTGGGTCCCCTCTGGCAGTCCGTGCGCGTCCTCTGGTGGCTCTTAAAGGAACCCCAGGGTTTCGCACAGGGGAGCCATTCTGCCCCTGTAAATACACAGGAATTGGTTAATGAAGAACATATAAATTCAAACACGGCTTCTAGTTATCTTGACGCGTTTCGTTGCTTGGTGTTACCACGCTGAACGAGCAGACATGTGGTGTAGATCTAGAATATAAAAAATTATCAATAAATGCCCATGGGCAGCTTGTATCTATTAGGGGAAATGATGCAAGGAACCCATGGCAAACCCTCTTGAGGAACTAGAGAGAAACTTGGCACCATCAAAACTTGACACATGCCCATAGCGCCACTTTTGTCTTCGAGAGACTCGAAAAATGGAACCTCCGCTTTTCGGAACCCTCGCCCCCTCCGGTGTCACATTTGGCACCTTTTAGGGGGGGAGGGGGGCAGATACCTGTATAATACAGGTATTTGCACCCACTTCCGGGCATAGATTCTGCGGGGATCTACGTCACATCCCGTCGTCCCCCGCTGTCTTCTGGGAGACAGGAGAGACCATTTTGATTGCGCATCGCAACTCGAGCATGGGCAGTAAGGACCCGGGAAGTGAAGCCGCAAGGACCGAGGCCTCGGGTGCGGTCATCGCAGGCACACTGTACAGGTAAGTGTCCATATTTAAAAAAATTTGGGGCGGCCCTCTGCTTTACCGACAAAGCAGCAGTTTAACATACTCCCTTTCCATTATATATGTGGTTCCATCTCACACAGTTGTCTAAAGCCTCATACACACGATCGGACTTCCATCGGACAAATCCGTAGATTTTTGTCAGAAGGGTGTTGTCCGTGATCTTGTTCTGCATACACACGGCAGAACATTTTCAGCCAACATACACCAAACCACGTGTTTTTTCAGCTCTTTACCGCCACCCTTTGGGCAACTTCTGCTGTTGTTGTCTGATGTTTATATATAGGATATACTGCGCTGTGCAATAAGTGAACAAAAAAATTAGCTGCCAACACAACTGTGACAAAGCAAAAACTAGTAAATATGAAAAAAGTGTAGCACTTATTTTTGTGCATAAGTCAGTTGACAACACATGTCAAATGTTGCAAACATACATATACATGAAATCGGAATTTCAGTGACACCAAGTGAATAAGTGTGATCCGTGAAAAAAATAAATTGTAACAAATAAATCAGAACGAAGCAGTCCTCTATTGTGACCAAACACAAATAACAGTCCAAAAGTGTAGAAAAAACTGCAAGGTTGAAATGAAGAATTCCACATGGATATGACCCACTTTGTGAAAAGATAGAGGCACCACCACCGATATATGAAGGAGGCTTACCAGATGGTGTTGACTTGGTGAGGTATATACCACCCAAGTCAAAACAGGCTTGTATAATCAGTCAGCAAGATGTATCCAGCTGGTCCTGATTCCACATATCAGTTGACACCGCAAATTCCAATAAACACCAGGAAATGTAAAATACATGTAATCTTGTTGGAGCCAGAGATACGGTAACCACATAACATGCGTAATGGGAAAAAAAGCTCCCATCGAACATTTGTTATCGGAAATTCCGATTGTGTGTACGCGGCATTACAGTATAAAATTACAGTATAAAATCCTTGATTCTAAACACGAAGCCAGCAGATTAATCAAGATGTTGTAGACTATTAGCTGGATTCACATAGGGCGGCGTATGTTTCAGCCGGCGTAGCGTATCGTATTTACGCTAAGCCGCCGTAAGTCAGAGAGGCAAGTGCTGTATTCACAAAGCACTTGCCTCCTAAGTTACGGCGGCGTAGCATAAATGGGCCGGCGTAAGCGCGCCTAATTCAAATTAGGAACAGGGGGCGTGTTTTATGTTAATGAATCTGACCCGACGTGATTGACATTTTTAACGAACGGCGCATGCGCCGTCCGTAGACATATCCCAGTGTGCATTGCTCCAAAGTACGCCGCAAGGACTTATTGGTTTCGGCGTGAACGTAAATTACGTCCAGCCCCATTCACGGACGACTTACGCAAACGACGTAAAATTTTCAAAATTCGACGCGGGAACGACGTCCCTACTTAACATTGGCTAGGTAAGCTTTTTGTTGGACTAACTTTACGCCTGAAAACGCCTTACGTAAACGGCGTATCTTTACTGCGACAGGCAAGCGTACGTTCGTGAATAGGCGTATCTCGCTGATTTACGCATTTTAAGAGTAAATCAGCATTCACGCCCCTAGCGGCCGGCGGAACTAGACAACTAATATACGATGGCGCAGGCAGTCGTATCTTGGCTACATTTAAGTGTATCTCAATTTGAGAATACACTTAAATGTACGACGGCGCAGATTCAGAGTTACGACGGCGTATCTACTGATACGCCGGCTTAACTCTTTCTGAATCTAGCTAAAGATGAAATCTTAGTTTTGGCTTAACTTTTCAAGTAAAATTGTCATGAGAAAAAAATGTAGCCACCGTTGCTTATCTCGTGGTCCATGCTTGGTAGTCATACTTATCTTTTGGCTTCAGTGTTGCTCTAGCTGTTGGCCCACTCTACTACAAACTACAAAAAACCTTTAGAATAAAGATCCACTTTAACTTGATCCTTTAAAAAACTCACAGACAATACAACATGTTATATAATATATATTTTATTTCATTTGATTTTTTTTAACAATGCCTATAAAAAGTGTATAAAAGTCACAATGTGCGTGTGTGTAGAAAATTAAAATATTACATTTATATCTCATTTAGAGGAAGTATTTTGATGCTGTATCCTTTGGAAGGAGACAGAAAGATGTATGACTATGCGGTGACCCATGATATTGAGGGATTAATCACTCTGGGGTGGGGGGGTCACAATGCGTGATTTACATTAGCAGCTATTACTGGAGACACATACCGTTCCCTAGGACAAAACGCCCCTGAGGCTGTATAATGGTTTACAATGAAGCAAACAATGATAAACGTTGCAAGAGACAACGTTGTGTAGACTAGAGGACCATGTCCATTTTTTTTTTTTACCACATTTTAGTAAATATATTTTATGGTGCACAAGTGCCAAAAAAGTGGCAGGAATGTTTGAGGGTCTATTTATTTAGCCCCAGGTTGATGGTGGTTTTGTTACCACCGCCAATGTCACAATGCTTTCCATATGTTGGTTAAATAAAAACTGATTACAATTACTAAAGGCCTGTTATGCATGAGAAGTTTTCACCAAATTGCCTGCTAGACTAATAATTGTATCCATGATTTGGATACTATATAAGCTTCTCACTGAACCTTTTGATTAGAATGAGTGAAGGTCTTTATGTCCATGATAAATGTATTCCTTTCATTCCTCTAGCATTGGATGGGACAATAACAATAAAAGTCTGTTCTTGCCTGTTCTTGGTTCTATCCAATTAAAAGTTCAAGCAGCGAAGCACTAAGGCCCCATGTACACGGGACGCTGCTAAACGGACGTTCAGAGGCAGTTGGACGCTTTTTTCAACTGCCCCTGAACCCATTCAATGTTATCCTATGTGACCCTGTACACCAGGGGTGCCCAACCAGTGGCCTAGGGGCCACATGTGGCCTGCGGAGCCCTCTGATGTGGTCCACGACCTTCTGTTCTGGCATGGAATAGAATACTGTTATAAAATGTCAGTTTCTTACTAAAATCACAGGGCTAGATTCAGAGAGAATTTACGCCGGCGTATCTATAGATACGCCGCGTAAATTCAAATCTGCGCCGGCGTATCTTCTTTCTGTATTCAGAAAGCAAGATACGCTGACATTAGCTTAAAGCGGGAGTTCACCCATTTAAAAAAAAAAAAAAAAATCTCCCCTTAGCTTCCTGCTCGTTCGGTCTAGGGGAATCGGCTATTTATATTAAAATATGAGCAGTACTTACCCGTTTTCGAGCTGCATCTTCTTCCGTCGCTTCCGGGTATGGGTCTTCGGGAGCGGGCGTTCCTTCTTGATTGACATTCTTCCGAGAGGCTTCCGACGGTCGCATCCATCGCGTCACTCGTAGCCGAAAGAAGCCGAACGTCGGTGCGGCTCTATACTGCGCCTGCGCACCGACGTTCGGCTTCTTTCGGAAAATCGTGACGCGATGGATGCGACCGTCGGAAGCCTCTCGGAAACCTGTCAATCAAGAAGGAACGCCCATTCCCGAAGCCCATACCCGGAAGCGACGGAGAGGATGCGTCTCGTAAACGGGTAAGTACTGCACATATTTTAAAATAAATAGCCGATTCCCCTAGTAATAACGAGCAGGAATCTAAGGGGGAAAAGTGCCCTCTAAGGGTGAACCCCCGCTTTAAGATCCGACTGGCGTAAGTCTCTTACACCGTCGTATCTTAGGGTGCATATTTACGCTGGCCGCTAGGTGGCGCTTCCGTCGTTTTCGGCGTAGAATATGCAAATTACCTAGATACGCCGATTCACAAAGTTACGTACGCCCGGCGCTATATTTTTACGTCGTTTACGTTAGGCTTTTTCGGCGTAAGGTTACTCCTGCTATTAGGAGGCGCACGCAATGAGTATGGCCGTCGTTCCCGCGTCGAATTTTGAATTTTTTACGTCGTTTGCGTAAGTCGTTTGCGAATAGGGCTGGACGTAATTTACGTTCACGTCAAAACCAATGACGTCCTTGCGGCGTACTTTGGAGCAATGCACACTGGGAAATTCCACGGACGGCGCATGCGCCGTTCGGGAAAAATGTCAATCACGTCGGGTCACCACCCATTTACATAAAACACGCCCCCCTCATGCTCATTTGAATTAGGCGCGCTTACGCCGGCCCCATTCCCGGACGTGTGTACAGGGCCTAAGGAGTGGCAAATGTAAACCGACTTGTGTCCTACCCCCCAATCCGATCCAGTTGTGTCCGTGTCCGCTGTGCATATGCACATTTGACATGGACCTGCCATCTGCCCGCTCCGCTGATTATGGCCTGCGACCGGTTACCAAGTTGCTTAAGTGGCGCTCGCGCTTCAAAAGGTTAGGCACCCCTGATGTACACAATCTCGTTTATTGCCGTTTTTAGGCAGTTGCGTTTAACAGCGTTTCTTTGAAAGCAAACAAATGGGTTCAGACGCGAAAGATTTCCACGTTTCAGACGCCAAACGCGACTAAACGCGGCTAAACGTGGCGTTTAGCAGCATTTCATTTAAAGGCGTTTTTCGTTTTTGGCCATTTAAAAAAAAAATATATATATTTTTTTTTTATTGAAACGCTTCTAAACGCAAAACGCGGCTAAACGTGGCATTTAAAAACGCGGCAAAACTGACGTTTTAAACGTGGGTTACTATCTGTCAAGTTTCATCATTTAGGAGCAGTTGTAAAAGCGTCCCGTGTACATGGAGCCTAAGTACAAAGTGCAGTAACCTATACTAACCAATCAGGATTCAATTTTCTGATATCAGTCTTTGCAAAGTGGATTCTGATTGGTTGAAAGAGGCACTGCATTTCATACTATGGGGGTGCGTTCATAAAAAAATAGCAAGCTATTCATTCTGTGAAACTGCATGTACATTTGTTCTATGCGAATAGCGGCAAAATGTAATGTTGTTACATTATTTTCTCTCAAGGTTAAAAGTTTGAATAGAAAATACCACATTATGGCCCCTAGATGGAGCTGATGATCATAGAAAATAAATACTATACTTATTTATATGATTGTCAGCTCTGGCTTGTGGTCATAATGTGATATTTTCTTAATTCACACATTCGACCCGGAGAGAAAGCAACCGAATGACATTTGATTTTGCCCCATTTGCACAGAATGATTGTACATGCAGATACACAGGATGAATAGCTTTACAAGATGTGTATAACTACATGCCTATGTGCTTTGTTCCCTACACTGTTTTATTAAAAAAAACTGTTTGACTCTTGCATTTACGGAACATTATATAAGCTTGCTAGTAGTGACTGTAAAATACAAAAATTTTTCTCATTTGCAATGTCCTCAAGACAGAAAATAAACATCAGTGGGCAACACATGGGAGGACAAAGTCCCACATTTTACAAGTAAAATAGTATATAGATTAAGATTCAAAAAAAGAAAAACTTTCAGGGGTTGCCCACCACTGACTGCACTAAAGAGACCAATAGTCACCTGGCAATATATACAGACAAATAAATATCTTCCTCTGGATTTTCCATGCAATCCCCTGGTCCCCACAATGATGTGGACATAGAACAGCCCCCTGCAGGAAGTCTTTGGTTCTCCTAGGAGTGGACGGATTTATTGCTGGGAGGGGACACAGTAGTTCTGTGGGGACAGGACAAATCCACGGGGACAGATACACTCGTATGCGCCATCGGTGTTACGGCACTGCCCGTTCAGGCACAACAGAGAAAGATCCTCAGCTTCATCGCATTCATTTATATCTAGAGAAAGACACAGAGTATTAATAATAGACATATTCAATACATGTAAAGTCCGTACAGTGTTGCTAACCTACCAGATTGAAATTTACTGACACGACACCCAAAATTTACTGTCACCGCCAAGTTTTTACTGGCATTTCCAAAATGTACAAAAAAAAACAGTTTTAAGTGCAAATTTCAGTATTTAAGCTACAAATAAAAAAAATTAGCAGATTGGTTTGCGCAAAATTTATAGCGTTTACAAATAGGGGATAGTTTTATGGCATTTTTATTAATATTTTTTTTTTTACTACTAATGGCGGCGATCAGCGATTTTTTTCATGACTGCGACATTATGGCGGACACATCGGACACTTTTGACACATTTTTGGCACCATTGTAATTTTCACAGCGAAAAGTGCTATAAAAATGCACTGGTTACTGTGAAAATGACAATGGCAGTGAAGGGGTTAACCACTAGGGGCGCTGTAGGGGTTAAGTGTGACCTCATGTGTGTTTCTTACTGCAGGGGGGCAGGGCTGGACGTGTGATGTCAGTGATCGTCGTTCCCTATATCAGGGAACAGACGATCACTGACACTGCCACAGAGAAGAACGGGGAAGGTGTGTTTACACTCACCTCTCCCCGTTCTTCAGCTCCTGTGACCCAATCGCGATCGGGTCCGCAGGTCCCGCGGGCGCGGTCACGGAGCTTCGGACCATGGCTGGGTTTTTAAAGAGGACGTGTATATATACGTCCATGTGGCCAGCCGTGCCATTTTGCCGACGTATATAGTCGTGCGGCGGTCCTTAAGTGGTTAAAGCAAAAGGCATATTTCTTATTTTATTTTCAATATATTAAGTAAATGACTCAGGGACAGGACTCAGGAGGGCAGGAAATTAGAATGGACAAGCACACACACACACGTGAAATTGAGCCTTGTGCAGCAGCACAAATCACCAATACATCCTGTAGTCACACTGACAGTCTCTCTACATGCCAGGTGGTCTCTTCTGTCCCCTTCAATCCAAAAAGCACTAACAGTCCCACTCTCGGCTTGCCTTGCTCCCGTCCCGCAGACCTGCATACGAGGCTCTGGCCGCTCCACTCGACTCCTTGTACCATGACATCACTCGACACACTTAGGCCTCGTACACACGGGCAAACATGTCCAATGAAAACGGTCCGCGGACCGTTTTCATCGGACATGTCCGCTCAGAGATTTTGGTCTGATGGTTGTACACACCATCAGACCAAAATCCCCGCGGACAGAGAACGCGGTGACGTATACGACACCGACCTTCTCTGACGCGGAAGTTCAATGCTTCCACGCATGCGTCGAATCACTTAGACGCATGCGTGGGATTTCGGGCGAGCGGACATGTCCGATGAGTCGTACTGACCATCGGACATGTGCGACGGACAGGCTCCCAGCGGACAAGTTTCTTAGCATGCTAAGAAACTTTTGTCCGCTGGAAACCTGTCCGCTAGGCCGGAAAACGGTCCGGTCGGCCCTACACAAGACCGAACATGTCCGCGGAAACTGGTCTGCGGACCAGTTTCAGCGGACATGTTCGGTCGTGTGTACAAGGCCTCAGGCACCACCTCCGCCAGACCAGATCCTTACCGGTACCACCCGAACACACCGTAGCAGGCACTTGGATGGTCTTGGCCGGCTCCGGACCTGAGGTGCCAGATCTCTTTTTACTGGCAACCCTTTCCTCGTAATGGCATTTACTGGCAGGAGAAAGGTGCCCGTTTTTTACTGGCTGACAGTAAAAATACTGACGGTTGGCAACACTGAGCCTGTATCACCATAATTTCCTCAACTCAACTGTTTAAATGGAAAGTCTGCTTTGTGTACAAATCACGTATGCCAGTAAATATGAAAAGGGGGCACTGAGCTAGAGCAAGGGTCTCCAAACTTTCTAAACAAAGAGCCAGTGTACTGGTACTTTTTTTAGTCAAGGCACACTTCAAAATCCTGTAAAATCTTGAGGCACCCCATTCTAAAATGTAAAAATCTAAACTAATAGTTTTACATAATGCAGCAACATCAACTCACGTAGGACACCCACATAGGTGTGCGCAGCCTATTGCATTAGGATGTGCACCCCAAAGCTCAAACACACCTGTATACATACACACACTCTAAATAAATGTAAAAATGTTGTAGGGCAGTGTCAGTAGAGCAGTGGTTGTTTTTAGACTTGTGTGGTCCGAATTTCAGAATTAGAATCATACCGAATTTAAACAAATCCGAAATAACGAAAGTAGAATTAGAATGAAATTCAAATTCAAATTGTTTTTTGAATACTTTCGAATTCGAATAGTTTTCAAATTCGAATAGTTTTCAAATTCGAATAGTTTTCAAATTCGAATAGTTTTCCCATTTCCAAAAACAAAAAAATAGAATAGAAAATAAAGGAATAGAATAGAAATATATATATTTATATTCTATTATTTTGTTTTCTATTCTATTTTATTCTTTTTGGAAATTGGAAAACTGTTCGAATTCAAAAACTATTAGAAATTGATTTGAAAACTTTTCGAATTCAAAAAACTATTCGCAATCGATTCGAAAACGAATCCCGAAAACTAATTAAACGAATGAAACAAATGAAATTAAATTAATTTATGTAAATAACAAATTTGAAACGAAACAAAACAATTGTTTTCGTTCTGCACATGTCTAGTAGTTTTTTACTTTTGTTATTTTTTTTTGTTACAATTTTATTTGGGTGAAATATTATCAGGGTGAATCTGCACTGCTCAGCGTGATTAGGGTGTGCCCAGGCATACCTGGCACACCCCCTGCGCACGCCTATGGACACCCAACATTAGAGGTGATTTATTCTTACAAAGCAAATTCACCTTTGCTCCCTGGTACTGACTAGTATTCTGGCGTTTCTCAGTTTTTATCTCTTGCTGAGCTAATGTGATCCCAATGCTGATGGAGAGAGGTTGGGAAAGGGACAAACAAGGATGCAGGCACCAACGTACTCCTTATAAACCAATGACATCATCAGTTGTCGGGATACCAGTGACTGTCCCAATAAAACCTGTGGCTTTGTGCAACAAAAAACACAGGCTTGCTCTACTCACTGGTCCGTTTTTAAGTAATTTGGGGCAATTTTTAGGCATTTTGCCAAGGCACCCTTGGAGAACCCAGAAGACATCCCAGGGTGCCACAACACCCTGGTTGAAAAAGGCTGCTTTGGACTTTAAGGGAACCAGACTGTGGTCAGTGGGAGTAGAAAATATCCCAGCATCAATGGGCATAAAAAATGTTTCAGGCTTGGTGGTCATGGGGAGCTAAAAGATTATCTCATCATTGGTATTGGTGGGAGGAAGTGTGTCCCATATTTGGCATCAATTATGTCCCACTGTTGGTGCCAGTAGGAGCAAAACTCCCCAGTATCAGTGGAAGGAATAGTGCCCCATGGTTGGACAAAGGCTAGCAAAAGGCCAACATTTAGAGACCACCAAACTAGAAGAAAATAGCAAAGTTGACTAAAAAGGGGAGGTAAGATATTCTGTCAAAGGAGTGGTCAGCAGTCTCTCTAAGCACAGGATCCTCTTATGTGTATAGAGAAACTTGGCTGCTGGAATCACCCAAACTAGACTGTAACTGCCAGTCATGCACTGTCATGAACGTCCTGCTCGCTTCCGTGGGCATATGCCTGCGCGCATGCGCGGGCGCGCATCTGTGCGCATGCGTGGAACACGGCCGTTGCCCGCATCTGTGCGCATGCGCGCACGTTAGGCGCACGTCATACGCAGCGTCCTGCTGCCTATAAAAGACACTGCCTGAATGGGGCATATTGCGGCTTGATCTGCATGTGTTCCTGTGTTCTTGTTTTGCATCCTGCATTCTGCATCCTGACCCAGTGTATGACCCGGCTTGCTGACTCCGTTACCTTCTCCAACCCTGACCCCGGCTTGCCGACACTGCCTGTCTCCTGCCTGATTACCCGTTACCTGAACCTGGCTTGGACTCCGACTATTCTTCTGCCTACTGTTCATGCTGATCCCTTCCAAGTGTACGACCCGGCTTGTCTGACTCTGCTAACTACGCCTGCCACTCTGCTGACCTGCACCTGCTGTCTGCATCCTCTACCCTGCGACCTGCATCACCTGCTCCCTATCCGGCAGTTCCAGCTTCCTCTGCAGCTACACCAGATCTGGCACCCTTACTTCACCGTGCTCAGAGACCTCTGTCCCCATTCCAGCGGTCTCTAAGCCGGGGCTGTACGGGAGGTCTTCCTCCACGCTTCAGGCTCACACTCAGGTACGTAACAGTATCAAGCCGCCATGTCTGAGCCTGAAGGAGGGACCTCACCGATAGACTATGTCTTGCAACATCTTTCAGCCCTCACTCAAGTTGTGAACTCTCTCCAGGATCGGCGTGTCCAGGAAGATAAACAGACACAGACCCAGGCTACCCATGCAGACTTATCACCAGTGATGCCACTCCCTGAACCCAGGGTTCCTCTCCCTGAGAAGTTTTCTGGGATCCGAAGTGAATTCCGGGCGTTTCGCAACGCATGTGAACTATACTTTTCGCTGCTACCGCGGACCTTCTCTTCTGAAGTTACCAGAGTGGGTTTCGTTATCGCCCTGCTGCAAGGGGAACCCCAGGCTTGGGCTCACCATTTACTTGAAGTTCGCCATGAAGCTCTGGACTCCCTGTCATCCTTCTTCGGTGCAATGGCCCGACTCTACGATGACCCTCAGCGAACTTCCACTGCCGAGGCTGCCCTACACGCGCTCCAGCAAGGCCATCGAGCCGTCGAAGACTATGTAACTGACTTCAGACGTTGAAGCGCGGATACTCAGTGGAATGAGGCAGCACTTCGGCATCAGTTCCGTCTTGGTCTCTCCGAGAGCCTGAAAGATGAATTAGCCCGAGTCGGTGTTCCTGATGCCTTGGAGTCTTTAATTTCCCTGTCCATCCAGATAGACCGACGACTACGGGAACGCAAAGCTGAACAGTCAACTCCGCAACTCCGCCCGGCGTGGATGCTTCCCCGGATACCAGCTCCTGTCTACCCTGCCAGTGATAATACAGTTCCGGGAAGACTATCACCCTCTCACCAGACTGCTGCTACCACCCATCCCGGGCAGCTTGGACTGATTAAACATTCCTTATCCGCCAGAGAACGACTTCGCCGGCAGCAGAATTGTCTGTGCATGTACTGCGGAAGGGCTGGTCATTATGTTTCCACGTGTCCTGTTAAGTTGCGTAAGACTTTGGCTATATCCTCCCCCAGTTTTGCACCGACTCCTACCAAGGCCACCCATCTGGACTTACCTATTCTGCTCCAATTACCTGAAAGAACTATACCAGTTACCGCAATAGTAGACTCAGGGGCATGTAGTTGTTTTATTGATTTAGACTTTGCAGCTCAACAACACATCCCACTTCAACCCAAGACCCGGGGTCTTTCCATCTTCCTGGCGGATGGGTCCCAAATCAAGTCTGGAGTAGTAACTCAAGAAACCCCCTTTTTGCCTGTCATCACCTCTACGGGTCATAAGGAACTTTTATGTTTGGATGCCATCGCTTCTCCCATGTTTCCAGTCATTTTGGGCCTACCCTGGCTCCAGGCACACAATCCTCAGATTGATTGGGAAACCGGACAAGTTAAATTTCAGTCTCCCTACTGCCAGCAGCACTGCAAGCCCTTGTGTCCTAGCACCACTGGCCCCTTACTATGCCTGGAACCAGACCCAGAGATACGTGCTGCAGTACCTCAGCAATACCATGAATTTTTGGACGTTTTTAGCAAGAGAGGAGCTGAAGTCCTGCCGCCCCATCGTCCGTACGATTGCCTAACCGAACTTCTGCCCGGTGCTGAAATTCCGTTCGGACGGATTTTCCCTTTGTCGGAGCGGGAACTAGAGGTGCTGAAAGAATACGTTGATGAGAACTTAAAGAGGGGTTTCATCCGCCCTTCTACTTCCCCAGCAGGGGCAGGGATCTTTTTTGTAGAAAAGAAGGACCATTCCCTCCGACCCTGTGTGGACTACAGGGAATTAAATAAAATTACGGTTAAAAACCGGTACCCCCTACCCTTGGTTCCCAAACTTTTCCAGAGACTCAGGACTTCCTCTGTGTTTACCAAGTTAGATCTGCGGGGGGCATACAACCTGGTTCGCATCCGCTCAGGGGATGAGTGGAAGACGGCCTTTCGTACCAGGTTTGGCCATTACGAATATTTAGTAATGCCTTTTGGCTTGTGCAACGCCCCTGCAACGTTTCAGCACCTCGTTAATGATGTTTTCAGAGACTGTCTAGACATTTACGTAGTTGTTTATCTAGATGATATTTTGATTTTCTCCTCTTCCATTGAGCAGCACCGAAGACACGTCAAGAATGTACTCTGTCGTCTCCGTCAACATGGACTCTATGCAAAACCGGAGAAATGCGAGTTTGAGCAACAGAGCATCCAGTTCCTCGGCCTAGTAATCTCGACAGAGGGGTTCAAGATGGACCCACAGAAGGTTTCAGCCATTCTGGATTGGCCTGCACCTTCAGATAAGAAAGGGGTGCAACGTTTTGTGGGCTTCGCTAATTTTTATCGAAGGTTCATTAAGGGATTTTCCGCTATTATTTCTCCAATCACTCAGTTAACGAAGCAACATGTTCGGTTCCGTTGGTCCCCCGAGGCACAGGCCGCCTTCACGAACCTAAAAGGACATTTCACAACTGCTCCCATTCTGAGTCACCCCGACCCGACCCTACCCTACTTACTCGAGGTAGACGCCTCAGAAACAGCAGTGGGAGCTGTCATCTCCCAACGCCAGGGTCTCAAGGACTTGATACACCCAATAGCTTTCTTCTCCCGTAAACTTACACCATCCGAAAGGAACTATGATGTGGGGGATCGGGAGCTCCTGGCCATTAAAACTGCCCTTGAAGAGTGGAGATACCTGTTGGAGGGGGCAGCACACCCCATACTCATCTACACAGACCATAAAAACCTGGAGTACTTGAGAGCGGCGAAACGTCTAAGACCACGCCAGGCACGATGGGCGTTATTTTTCTCTAGGTTTTCATTCCATATTACTTATCGACCAGGTTCCAAGAACACCAAACCAGATGCCCTGTCCCGCATGTTTGATGATCCGAAAGAAGTGTCAGCACCAGATACCATACTATCAGAAGGTAACTTCTTATTATTACAAACTAGCCTGATGTCTAACCTGAAACAAGCCTCTGTAGGAGTGTCTGAACCCCCTGGAACCACTCTTGTTCCCAAAGAGGGATTACTGTGGAAGAACGACAGGATCTTTGTGCCGGAGGAAGTTCGAGCCACGGTGTTAAACCTATGTCACGACCATCCCTTGGCAGGCCATTTCGGGATGCATAAGACTTTAGAACTGATCCAACGCACATTTTGGTGGCCGGATCTTGAAAAGAACTGTAGGGATTATGTCAGTTCATGTACCATCTGTACCCGAAGCAAGACCACCAGAGGCAAGGCCTGGGGCCTGCTCAGGCCTTTACCAATTCCCGACCGTCCCTGGAAAATGATTGCTATGGACTTCATAGTAGAACTTCCCCCGTCAGAAGGCTGCTCAGCCATTTTTGTAGTAGTTGACCGACTATATAAGATGGCTCATTTCATCCCGTTGAAAGGCACGCCCTCTGCCATGGAGACCGCTCAGGTCTTTATTAAGGAGATCGTAAGGCTTCATGGGGTCCCCGCGGATATTGTATCAGACAGAGGGGTGCAGTTCACTTCCCGTTTCTGGAAGGCGTTATGCAAAGTTCTGAAGATTGAACTGTCTATGTCCTCAGCTTACCACCCCCAGACCAATGGGCAAACCGAGAGGACTAACCAGACCCTCGAGCAATACATCCGATGCTTCACCTCTTTTGTTCAAGACGACTGGGTAGCATTGCTACCCTTGGCAGAATTTGCTTTCAATAATGCCAGTCATTCAGCCACGGGCCAGTCCCCGTTTTTTGCCAACCATGGGTTCCACCCGACTTTTCTACCCGACCTTGTCTCGGATACAACAGTCCCGGCAGTCCAAGATACCGTTGATTTCCTTACCCGTAACAATAGGATCCTACAGGAAGCTCTGACCAAAGCGCAAGCAGCCAGTAAAAAGATGTTCGATAGGAAGAAAAGAGGAGAACTAAGCCTACAGCAAGGCGATCAAGTATGGCTATCCACCACCAACCTTAAGATGGCTTGTCCGACAAGGAAACTGGCACCCAAGTTTATCGGTCCTTTCCCGGTGAAACGGAAGCTAAACGAGGTCTCCTATGAACTTGCCCTACCTGAGTCAATGAAGGTTCACCCGGTATTCCATGTGTCCTTATTGAAGCCAGCGGTACCTGATCCTTTCCCAGACAGGGGATCAGGACCACCTGAACCTGTAGTCATTGATGGCAATGAGGAGTTCGAGGTGGAGGCAGTCTTGAATTGCAGAAGAAGGGGAAACCAGCTTCAATTCCTGATTAAATGGAAGGGGTACGGTCCAGAGGAGAACTCCTGGGAACCCCAACGGAACATTCACGCCCAAGAATTAATCCAGGCATTTTTTCAAAGTCATCCCCAGAAGAGAGCCCTCTTTGGCACCCGGAGGTTGCCCTTAAGGGGGGGGCACTGTCATGAACGTCCTGCTCGCTTCCGTGGGCATATGCCTGCGCGCATGCGCGGGCGCGCATCTGTGCGCATGCGTGGAACACGGCCGTTGCCCGCATCTGTGCGCATGCGCGCACGTTAGGCGCACGTCATACGCAGCGTCCTGCTGCCTATAAAAGACACTGCCTGAATGGGGCATATTGCGGCTTGATCTGCATGTGTTCCTGTGTTCTTGTTTTGCATCCTGCATTCTGCATCCTGACCCAGTGTATGACCCGGCTTGCTGACTCCGTTACCTTCTCCAACCCTGACCCCGGCTTGCCGACACTGCCTGTCTCCTGCCTGATTACCCGTTACCTGAACCTGGCTTGGACTCCGACTATTCTTCTGCCTACTGTTCATGCTGATCCCTTCCAAGTGTACGACCCGGCTTGTCTGACTCTGCTAACTACGCCTGCCACTCTGCTGACCTGCACCTGCTGTCTGCATCCTCTACCCTGCGACCTGCATCACCTGCTCCCTATCTGGCAGTTCCAGCTTCCTCTGCAGCTACACCAGATCTGGCACCCTTACTTCACCGTGCTCAGAGACCTCTGTCCCCATTCCAGCGGTCTCTAAGCCGGGGCTGTACGGGAGGTCTTCCTCCACGCTTCAGGCTCACACTCAGGTACGTAACATGCACAATGGATGCCAAACTGAAGTCATGTTCCTACAACACAGTATACACGCTCCAAATAGCTTCTACACTTCATTATTTCTATTCATCTGTAGAGACAGGGGCCCAGATTCACATACATCGGCGCATATATATGCCGCCGTAGCGTATCTCTTTTACGCTACGCCGACGCAGCGCAGAGAGGCAGGCAAGCATGGATTTCACAAAGCAAATGCTTCCAACGTTGTGCCGGCGAAACGTAAATTCGTAGGCGTAAGCCAGCCTAATTCAAAGTAGGTGGAAGTGGGCGTGATCCATTTAAATGAAGTGTGACCCCATGCAAATGATGGGCCAAACGAACGGCGCACGCGCTGTCCCGTGGACACATCCCAGTGTGCATGCTCAAAATCACGTCGGAAATACTCCCTAAGATACGTCGAATCACTGCCTACGACGTGAACGTAACCTACGCCCAGCCCTATTCACGTACTACGTAAACGACGTAAAATCCGACGGCTGTGTTCCCTGGTCCATACCTTTGCATAACTTGCACCTCCTATATGAGGAATAACTTCACGCCGGACGTACGACTTACGCAAACCGCGTATCTGATGCGTCGGGCGCAACTACGTTCGTGAATCGCCGTATTACCCTCATTTGCATATTGGAATCGAAATTCCCATATGCCTCCAGCGTAAATATGCGCCCAAGATACGCCGGCGTAGGCAAGTTATGTCAGTCGGAAGAAGCCTATTTTCAGGCGTATCTTGCTTTGTGGGCACAGCGCACAGATGCAACGGCACACATTTACACTTACACGGCGTATCTCGAGATACGTCGGCGTAAGTGCTACGTGAATCCGGGCCTAGGTGTCATAAAATAGCCATTACTTTACCAAAATATGAGCAATGATAGGGTGGAATTTGGGGAATTTGTAGAGGCGAGGTTTAGTAAAATGGGCATCACTTTATCAAAAATATGAGAATTGATGGGGTGAAATTTGTGAAAGTCTGAGAAAAGGCTTGAAAGTAAGATGCTATTCTATTATCCCAATTTCCAAACCCCAATAACACACATATAACATCTGCACCAAGTCTGCTGGAGTAACTTACCAATGCAGGCCATTCTTGTCATATCCAGCCTGTACCCATCGTAACAGTCACAGGTGTAGCCCTCAGGAACTCTGATACACCGACCATTTTCACAGCCATTGAGGATTCCACACTCCTCGGCTTGTAGTCCTTCAAATTGTTCATAACGGTCTAGGGGAGAGATAACATTTACCTGACTAGTTTGCAATCTTTCCTGTAAATTTAAAGGCCCACCAAGGTTCCACTTACCATCATATGCCTCTCTCAGGCCTGCTCTCCAGCTGTCTAAGTCACGTCCGCCAGGTCGCCATGGCTGAGGTCTGCGCCCATCTTCCAATCCTACCCTAGAAGTGGTAGGACTCCTAGGCCTGGAGCGAGGTGGAGATGGTTGCAGACGTGGGTCATATGGACTTTCTGGTCTTCGGAACGGTGGTCTTAGTTCATCTATACCAGAATCTGGATAGGAAATATCTGACTCAAAGTCTGGAGACTCGTAAGGAGGAAGGCTATACACTGGATCCCGAGGACCATAAGGTGGGGGACGTTGGCCAAATCCTACTCCAGGAGGTGCTGGGTAAGCTTCATATCCTGGTCTTACCACTCTAGGAGGGGGATTGGGGAATGAGTCAGCTCCATATGGGACACCATAGCCTGCTCCGTATTCTGACCCATATTCATAAGGGTCTACTGGAGGAGATCCTGGACTACCATATCCTGGAGATCTCAGAACGTTGCATAAGGCCTCGAAATCATCTGGCAAGAAAAAAGAGAAGAAAAAAAATCAAACTAAATTAGATGCACCATTTCTAGGGAACTTCAAAACATTGGCATTCATCCTTTAACTGCTAATGCCATAACATGTTCCTCATATTGGTATACTGCTTCTGCATATCCATGACTTACAATGTTTTTTTTTTTTTCTACTTTAGGTCCTGGTGGCCTCACTATTGCCTTGTTTCCACTGAGCGGAACGGTTTGGGTCGGTACAGCTTGGAATGGTCCGGCCTATTCAGGTGGGCATTTCCACTGCAAGTCGGACCGTCAGGGGCCATACAGGGTTTAGAAAAATGCCTAGCGTGTCCACCAATCAGTGAAATGTATTGTAGCTCCGCCCTACTTGAACCGTACCATTTTCTATGGACCCACATCTGAAGCAGGACCCAGAATGGTGCGGTATGGTTCGGTTGTATGGGCCGCTTTCATAATGGAAACACTGTACGTACTGTACCGAACCGTACCGAACCGATTCGCTCAGTTGAAACAAAGCATGTATACTTACCTGGCTCCATGGAAACTTGCGCATGCTCGAAATGACTTTGACGCATGCGCGGTAGCTTCCAAGGCATAGGTAGGATGAAGCAAGATGGTGGCGACGGCATCAAATGTGAAGAGCGCATGCTCGTCATAGTCGATGACATCGCTGCGTTCGTGCCATTCAAAAGAACGGCGGTTCTTTTGAATCGTACTCAGCCAGCTAGAGGATCTTAAGAAAAAATAGAAATCGCGCTACCTCAAACACCCTGCTTACTAGACACAGGCGTGTGCAAGTGGGTGATCTACAGTGATAAATATGAAGAAGGCGGCTGCTATGTTAGGAGCGACCTCTGATGGCCACTAGGGTGCAGCATGCAGCCACCTCAAAATCCCACACCAGTGATGGTGATAGTAATATACAAGTAAAAACAAAAAAAGATTGAAAGTATTAATAGTATAACAGACACTAGATCAAAAGGACATTGCCTAAATATGAACTTTGGCTATAGATGAGTCAATAGTCCAAAATATTTAACAGCAAAAAAGTCAGTTTAAACAGCAAATAATGTGTCCAACACCCGTGCATCTGTGTCACATTACAGATTGGTTGTAAATGTGTCCAAAGGAAAACGTGATATCTCCTCCACCAAACTTATAAATTGGCCTCTTACCGAATTCCCATGTTCCCTTATTATAGGGGATCAGAAACAGCATATAATAGGTCCCAATCTCACAGTTTCGGATATACGGTCCTGTTGGATCTTGTTCCTCAAGAAATTTTCAGCAGTAACATTGCCCACCATGTAAGAAACAGTGACAGCTCCACATAGTGCGTTAAATGTATAACAAATTTATTTAAAAAGTTAAAATTGCGCTGTCGTCACCCAAGAAGCTCCTGACGTTCCCCCAGTGGACGAGAGCCTGAGAGTTTTGTGTACCGGCCGGCACATTAGATTCAAGGCAAATCTTAAACTGCATAATTGTAAGTGCAATTTTTACTTTTTAAATACCATTTGTTATACATTTAACGCACTATGTGGAGCTCTCAGGCCCCGTACACACGACAGAGTTTCTCGGCAGAATTCACCGGATTCTGCCGAGAAACTCTGTCGTCTGTACAGTTTTGGCTCGATGGAGCCGCCGAGGAACTCGACGAGAAAATAGAGAACATGTTCTCTATTTTCTCGTTGTTCTATGGGAGAAGGCGGCCCGCCGAGCTCCTCGGCGGCTTCATCCCAAAACTCGACGAGGAACTCGACGTGCCAAGCACGTCGAGTTCCTCGGCCGTGTGTACGGGGCCTCACTGTTTCTTACATGGTGGGCAATGTTACTGCTGAAAATTTGAAAGTTTGGGAATTCGGTAAGAGGCCAATTTATAAGTTTGGTGGAGGCGGTATCACGTTTTCCTTTGGACACATTTACAACCAATCTGTAATGTGACACAGATGCACGGGTGTTGGACACATTGGGGTAGATTCAGAGAGCAATTACGCCGGCGTATCTATAGATACGCCACGTAATTGCTAAGTTGCGCCGCCGTATCTACTTTCTGTATTCAGAAAGCTAGATACGCCGACTTTAGCCTAAGATACGACTGGCATAAGTCTCTTACGCCGTCGTATCTTAGGGTGCAATCTGACGCTGGCCGCTAGGTGGCGCTCCCGTAGTTGTCAGTGTAGAGTATGCAAATTACATACTTGCGCCGATTCACGAACGTACGTGCGCCTGGCGGTAGTTTTTTTACGTCGTTTGCGTAAGTCGTTTTCGTCGGAACGTTGCTCCTGCTATTAGGAGGCACAGCCAATGTTAAGTATGGCCGTCGTTCCCACGTTGCGATTTGAAAATTTTACGTCGTTTGCGTAAGTCGTCCGTGACTGGCGCTGGACGCCATTTACGTTCATGTCGAAACCAATGACGTCCTTGCAACGTCATTTACCGCAATGCACGTCGGGAAATTTTAGGGACGGTGCATGCGCAGTACGTTCGGCGTGGGAACGCGCCTAATTTAAATGATCCACGCCCCCTACGGGATCATTTGAATTACGCACGCTTACGAGGGCCCCTTTTACGCTACGCCGCCGCAACTTTACAGGCAAGTGCTTTGTGAATCAAGCACTTGCCCGTAAAACTTGCAGTGGCGTAACGTAAATGTCATACGTTACGCCGCCGCAGTTTTGCGCGCCCCTACCTGAATCCACCCCATTATCTGCTGTTTAAACTGACTTTTTTGCTGTTAAATATTTTGGACTATTGACTCATCTATAGCCAAAGTTCATATTTAGGCAATGTTCTTTTGATCTAGTGTCTGTTATACTATTAATACTTTCAATCTTTTTTTGTTTTTACTTGTATATTACTATCACCATCACTGGTGTGGGATTTTGAGGTGGCTGCATGCTGCACCCTAGTGGCCATCAGAGGTCGCTCCTAACATAGCAGCTGCCTTCTTCATATTTATCACTGTAGATCAGTGGTCATCAACCCTGTCCTCAGGTCCCACTAACAGGCCAGGTTTGCAAGATAACTGAAATACATCACAGGTGATATCATTTGCTGCTCAGTGACTGCAGTATTCTAGACTGCATCTCCCCAAGGTAATACATAAAACCTGGCCTGTTAGTGGGTCCTGAGGACAGGGTTGATGACCACTGCTGTAGATCACCCACTTGCACACGCCTGTGTCTAGTAAGCAGGGTGTTTGAGGTAGCGCGATTTATATTTTTTCTTATGTTTATCTTTTGTATTTATTGTTTGCATGATAATCGCAGCACCTGGAGGGATTAGACTGACTACGTTACAGGTTTCTTTTCCCTTTTTTTTCATCTTTCTTGTATTTGTTTAGCGCAGTTTCTTTCCATTTTCCAGCTAGAGGATCTTGCCAGGAATATCGTCAGGAAAAACTATGTTTTTTTCCTGACGAGAATCCGGGCCGTGTGTACAGGGCTTAAGACTGGGATGCCATTAAAGTGGTTGTATAGGTGTTTTTTTAACGTTTACCTACAGGTAAGCCTATAATAATTACCTGTAGGTATAAAGAATATCTCCTAAACCTGTAAGGTTTAGGAGATATTCCCCCCGCAATGCAATACCCGGAAGACACGCCGAGGAAAGATGACATCTCCCTCAGCGTGGACCAGGTAAGTTCCTCTCACCTCGTTCCAAGGTAAGTATTTCATAATCAGCTAATATGCGGTGCATACTAGCTGATTATGGCTTTTGCTTTTCAGGTTTAAAAAAAAAAAAAATGACAGCGGGTATACTACCGCTTTAAAGTTCATGTGCATGTAAAGGCAGGCGTCCCAATACTTTTGGTAATATAGTGTATCTTACAATTTGTGTCTCTGAGAAAACATATTCTAACTCTTTTTAACGTCATTTTTCAAAAGCTGACATCTGAGTTTTGTATGCAATAAAGCTTTAAATGTATTTATATTTGCTAGTTTAGGTTTGCTTACAATAAGCAATTTAACGAGAAACATATTTTTGCTATTTAAAACCAAAGACGTATTGTCACAACATGTTATTATATAGTAATGTTAATAAATAATGAAGGTCAGGAAGAATAAAATAAAATAGTTCTTGTTCTAGATTACAATAAAGAATTCGATAGACACATTTTTATTTTTTCAGATATTTGCATGAATTGCTTCTAATACCTTCTTGTTTTGTCATCCTTACCTGAGTCCCTTGCTGGGCACAGGGCACAGCTCATCCCCCAGGCTTCCCCATATAGACAGCAGCAATCAGTGTATGTAGTCTGTCTGTCCAGTAGGGGGCGCTTACACACCAAGTCGGCACCGACTGCTTGCCAGCACAATGCTATATTGTTATCTGAAAAGAAAACAGAATTAGTCTGGTACTGGTTGTTTACAGGAGATTTAAAAATCTGTAAAAACCTGCTGAATTAGGGCACAGTGCTTACCTATGGCTTGGCTGGTATTGGTGACACATCTCCTCTGGGAAGAATCGAGCACCAGTGGAGGGGTACATGTACAGAAATAAGATCCCACTGTGTTCACACAGATGCCTCCTTCACAGACATCCTCCTCCTGGCACTCATCATTATCTATTGAATGAAAAATACTTTTAGCACCACTTAGCATTCTTATTTCAGGTATCAATGTTTTAAAGGACATGTCTAGGGAACATTAAACTTCTAGTGCTATCCAGTAAACATTGACACTACATTAAAGACACAAGTTCCACCCAATTTACTTTCATCAGAATTTTAAAAAGGCCCCCTTGTGACGTCACCGACTGGTGCATGCTGGGTTGGTGATGTCACAAGGGGTGGGGCCACCAGGTGAAGTTGCCAGGTGGCCCTGCTCCTTACCTCTACAAAAACTGTCAAACAGCGGAACCTGCAGTAGGCGATCAGCCTTCATTGACAGCAGAGTTTTTTTTTTTGTTCAGGTTCGGCGGTGGCGGCGGATCTACATTGGGGACATTGGCCCAGATTCACAGAAGAGATACGACAGCGTATCTCCTAAAAAAGCCGTCGTATCTCTGTGATCCGGCCGTCCTAACTATGCGACTGATTCATAGAATCAGTTACGCATAGATAGCCATAAGATCCGACAGGTGTAATTGACTTACACTGTCGGATCTTAGGATGCAATTCTATGCCGGTCGCTAGGTGGTGATTCCATTGCGGTCGGCGTAGAATATGCAAATGACTAGTTACGAAGATCGGCGCGTTCGTCGCAATCCCGTACGTCGTCGCTAGTCGTTTTTACCTGTCGCAAAGTTACACCTGCTTTAACATGGCTTATCTTTAGATCAGCCATGTTAAAGTATGGCCGTCGTTCCCGCGTCGAATTTCGATTTTTTTTTTGCGTAAGACGTCCGGGAATACGAAACGCCGTAACGCAAGTCGCATTTAAAAAAAAACGTCGGGGCCCCGTAATTTCACGCAATGCATGTCGGGAAATTTCCTAACGGAGCATGCGCAGAACGTTCGGCGCGGGAACGCGCCTAATTTAAATGGTGCCCGCCCCATTTGAATTAGGCGGGCTTGCGCCGAACACATTTACGCTACACCGCCGCAAGTTTACAGGTAAGAGCTTTGTGAATCGGGCACTTACGCTGTAAACCTGCGGCGGTGTAGCGTAAATGGGATACGTTACGCCGCCGCGGAGTAAGGTAATTGTCTGTGAATCTGGCCCATTGTTTTTTTAATAAGCTAATTGTCAAAAAACTGTCTATATTTATTTTTGACACTTTTTTGGGTGAATGGATAGCGTTACACCATACTCATTCACATGGGGGGGGGGGCGGGATCTGGGGCCCACAGACCCCCACAACCACAGCCCAGGGTTGTGGGGAAGAGACCCTTGTCCCCAACATGGCGACAAGGTGCTTTGGGGTGGAATGGAAGCACCCCCCATGTTGCAGGCATGTAGCCTGGTATGGTTCAGGAGGATAAGGGTCTGGTATGGAATCTTTTTTTGGGGGGGCACGCGTTTTTTTTTTTTTTTTTTTAGGTTAGGGTTTACCTTAAAATCCATCCCAGACCCGAAAGTCCCAGACCTCACGCAAGTCAATTTAAATGTAATTTGACTTGTTTTATTTTCTTTAGAAATTAAATTTTTGCTGCAGCATGTTCTATACATGCTACAGATGAGCCACTTTACAGGCAGACTGCTCCTTTAAAGACAATTGTTTTTAAGATTTGTTTTGCATTGATACATGTCCCCCAGGGCAGTAGCCAGACCCCCATATAATTTTTTGGCCAATTATATGCATATAAGCCTTCAAAATGGGGACTTTTGCCCTGACGGGTGCTCCCCAGGGGGGTGTTCGGCCCATCTCCCATCTATTCAGAATCAGACTTCTAAAGTAGGGTTAGTTCTTCATAATAAAATGTTTTAACATCAACGAGTGTGCATGGGGATGGGGAAGTAAATGGGAGTGAGAGAGTGCACAGGGCAGGGTGCAATATACTTTGGGCATAGGGAGGTCACCTGCAAGTGGAGATGGGGAAGTAAATGGGAGTGAGGGAGTGCACAGGGCAAGGTGCATTATACTTTGGGGATTGGGGGTGACCTAGAAGTGGGGATGGAAAGTAAATGGGAGTGCGGGAGTGCACAGGGCAGGGTGCCTCATACTTTGGGGCTGGGTGACCTGGAAGTGGGAATGGGAAGTAAATGCTCCAGAGAATTTAGAAGATCAGATGGGTACTGGTGATTTTAGTAGACTAAAATGTACTGAAGATTGTAGTTGACTAAAATACGACTAAATTTAAAATGGTATTTTAGTCAAAAGACTATGGGCCAGATCCACAGAGCAAGTACGCCGGCGTATCTACTGGAGTTCGCATAGTTTTCCGCGTCGGGTATGCAAATTAGCGATTTACGACGATCCACGAACGTACACGCGGCCGGCACATTTTCTAAAGTCGTCTGTAGTCGGCTTTTTCCAGCGTATAGTTAAAGCTGGTATTTTGCGGCGTATAGATAGACTTGCCATGTTAAGTATGGCCGTCGTTCCCGCGTCAAAATTTGAATTTTTTTTTTTGCGTAAGTCGTCCGTGATTAGGGATGGACGTAACTCACGTCTAAGTTAAAAAAATGACGTCGTTGCGACGTCATTTCGCACAAAGCACGGCGGGAAATTTCTGGACGACGCATGCGCAGTTCATTCGGCGCGGGGACGCGCTTCATTTAAATGAAACCCGCCCCCTGATCGCCGATTTGAATTCCGCCGCCAGAAATACACTACGCCTCCGTAACTTACGGCGCAAAATCGTTGAGGATTCGAAATTCCGCCAGGTAAGGTACGGCGGCGTAGCGTATCTCTGATACGCTGCGCGGATCCAATTCTCTCTGGATCTGGCCCTATGAGACTATATAGTCTATAGTAGAGGTAGACCGATTTTTCTCTGGTCGATGCCGATACTTAGAAATTGGGGCGGCCGATGTCCGATATATGATGCTGATTTTTGTGGCCGATGTTTTAGGCCGATTAAAAAAAAATTAAAAAATAACCTCACCCACTCCACTCCTTCCTGCTTACTCCTGTCACTCTAGCACACACTTGATGTCGGCTGGCTGGTGGCACCGATTGGCGGTGGCATTGACAGATGGCACTGATTGGCACTGACAGATGACACTGATTGGCACTGGCTGGTGGCACTGATTTGGGATGGCACTGGCAGGTTTCACACTAAGCCGAGTGTAACTGTAAAACTAACAGAGGAGAGAGAGAGGAGCTGTCAGCTCGATGTCGGGGGTGGGCAGGACCCAGCAGCTAAATAACACCAGCCAATGATTGGGCTGCTTTAGAAAGGGGGTGGGGCCACATACACCTAGTGGCATGCCCAGATACCATCTCATTGACTGGTGTAATATAGCTACTGGGTCCTGCCCACCCCGGCCGGGTCTCGCCCACCCCCGACATCGAGCTGACAGCTCCTCTCTCTCCTCTCTGTTACTTGTCAGTTTCACACTCAGCGCGGCACTTGATGCTGCCAGAGCCGCTGAGTGTGGAGAAGGGAGGAGAAACGGCGGTCAGTGTAAAATATCGGCCTAATTTTGATAATAATAATCGGCCGATGCCGATTTATCAAAAATGGCCAAATATTGGCCGATATATCGGTCTACCTCTAGTCTATAGACTTAGGCCCCGTTTCCGCGGATAAATCCTCTCGAGGATTTCAGCGGATTTCTCATGCGATGGAGTGTACTCACCATCGCATTGAAATCCGCGCCGAAATCCTCTGGCGATGACGTGTCGCGCCGTCGCCGCGATTATGACGCGGCGACGTGCGCGACGCTGTCATATAAGGAATTCCACGCATGCGTCGAATCATTACGACGCATGCGGGGGATCCCTTCGGACGGATGGATCCGGTGAGTCTATACAGACCAGCGGATCCATCCGTTGGGATGGATTCCAGCAGATGGATTTGTTTAGCATGTCAGCGAATATTCGATCTGCTGGAATCCATCCCAGGGGAGAAATATCCGTGGAAAAAGATCCGCTGGCGTGTACACACCATAGGATCTATCCGCTGAAACCCATTTGCTGGGATTTTTCAGCGGATGGATTCTATCGTGTGTATGGGGCCTAAAACTAAATTGAAATTTGACGTAAAAATTAACAGTGCTGGTGCCATGATGACCATCAAATCTAAGACTAATATAATCTTTTTACATGAACAAAAAAAATTGGTCTAAAAACTGAAATGTCACATGATCACAAAATAATAATAGACAGATTGAAAAGTAGATACATTCTACATTCCAAATTCTATAATACATAGGATGTATCCTTTCCATATCTCAAAGGAGACTCAGGGCACTCAGGTGAAGACCTGGGGCATGTACCTTGGGTTTAGCTAGGCCCCTGTTTTAATGAATGAATGAGTAACTTGTATAGCACTACAAATGCAAACTTAATCGCCTCAAGGATTAACTGCCACAATGATCGCCAACGTACTTATCATAATCAATATTAATAACAAGAACACACTAATAAAACTCACCGACACACTCCATGCGATGACCATCATAGTAATATCCATTAGGGCAGTAGCAGGCGAACAGTGGAGACTTGTTGAGACAGACCCCTCCTTTACATATTTCTGGACTAAATAGCTTGCATTCATCAACATCTGAGACAGAAATACAAGTATAAATTCTGTGCTATGAGACTTAACAGCCAAGATCAAAGGGTTAGTTCACAATTTTTAATGGAATACCTCCACACATGATGGTGTAATTGGCTCACAAAAATTGAAGTAAATTTTTAGGCAAAGCCTGTAATAAGAACTTCAGTTTTGGTCAAATGCACTCCAAAGGTTAAAAACCTTAGGGGATACAGACCCCTATTAGAACACCAAAAGAGAACCAGGTGATTATAATGAACCAGACTCTCCCATTCAGAATCAGTCTGGTCAGGGCAACAAAAGGTAGGAATCTGCTACACAGTTTGTTAAAATCCCTGCAATGTACAGTGATCCTTATGTGTGAATCTGCTCCTGCCAGAGACTTCTCTGTCCTGCCTGAATGGCAGGATGTCTGACTGTTGGATGAGCGGCCTTCACACCTCATAAATTAGCACTGGGCTATGAGAACTCTTGCCTAACCACATATGTGCAGTCTTCTCTCTCTCTCTTGCACTGCCTGAGCTTATTGCTCTGCAAGGGAGAGAGAGAGAAATAGACGGAGGGAAAGTGGACTGCGCATGTGTGGTTAGGCAAGCCGAGTTATCATTCAATAGGTGCTGGGTTTATGCATCCAATGTTTGATCTGTCCTGCCATCTAGGCAGAATGGAGAGGGGAAGCCCATAGTAGAAGTAGCCTCAAAAGTAAGGGTCATTTTTAAGAACAGAGCACAGCAATTCAGTGCATACACAGTGGCATCACTTGGTTCTGCAAAACATGATGTCACCCCTGCCCCCCCCCCCCATTAGCCTGCCACAGTGCTCCCCCCGCTAGCCTGCCACAGTCCTCCCCCACCCCTTCACTATCAGCCCGCCACAGTGCCCCCCCTCGCCAGGAGAAGAGATAGGCATAGGAAAGAGAGAAAATGGAGAAGATAGAAAAAAAGTGAAATGTAAAAAGAAGGAGAGGGAGAGATGGGGTGAAAGAGGAGGAGGGGTGAAAGAGAGAGGGGTAAGAGGGGGGACGGGGGGTGAGAGAGAGACAGGGGTGAAGGAGCGAGGGGGTGGGTGAGAGAGAGACAGGGGAGAGAGAGAGAGGGGAGATGAGAGAGGGGAGGTGAGAGAGAGAGGCAAAAGCTGGGGGGAAAGGGAGAGGGATGGAGAGAGAGAGAGAGGGGGGTGAAAGAGAGAGGGGCTTCTTTATCTCCACCATACTACACCAGGAGACTTCCACTCCCCCTAAAAAAAAACTTTCACCTTCCCGCAACCCGTCGGCTCCTTTTTACCAGCTGTGTGTAGCGAGGCATGATCACAACCCGGGACTTTGGCCTGCTCTGGCTAGTAAGTTACTTCCAGGATTGGAGGATGCAGCCACCGCTGCCTCCTGCTTCCGCTTCACTCCCCTGTTACCGAACAGCCCCTGGTGTCACCTGGGTGCGGTCCACTACCCCCCACATCCCCGTAGCGACGCCACTGTGCATACGTAAAGCTGTAGTGCATATGGATTTTTTTTAAATGTCATTAAAGGTGACCTGATACTTAAAGGGTATCATCTGAAAAAAACGCCCAATCGTGCAAAGTAAATGTAATTTTTTTTCTTGCACATAATTGGACTAGATCCTCAGTATACTGTATGTTGTAAATTCAGGAAACACCACAAGTGTGCACAGTGCACTAGATAAATAAACATGAAGAGAAATCAGACCTACCTCTGTATTCTTGTCCTGATGCAAAAAAGCCCACTCCCTCTGGACACAGTCTTCGGTATTCCGCTAAAAAAAAATTGCAATTTTTTTTTTAAAATCTTTCTAAAGCATAAAAATAGCTAGTAGAGACAACTACCAATTTCAAAATTATATTATAAAACAGGGTATCATAAAACAACTACATGCAGGAGACTGCAATCATAGAAAATAGTGCGCATACCACTATAGGACTAACGTCGATGCCAGGGGTATGCCAAGTGTCCTATAACGAAGCCCTACTGAAAGGTGCCCATGGTACTGCATATCCAAAAGATGCTTTTTGGCTGTTAAAGCTATGTTTTTTTTTCCATTTTATTTGTATTCACCTTTAATTAAATCTTAGTATAGGCTAAGGAAGGATGGACAACCACTTCTGGAAATATAAGACCGTATATTCAAAAGCGCCAGTCTTTATTTAAACATCAAACTTCAACAGTCTGCAATATTTTACATAAGTCATTCTCAGACACTGTGGCCAAGATTCTCGTAGAACGGCGTAACTTAGGGCGGGCGTAACGTATCTCATTTACGTTACGCCGCCGCAAGTTTTTCAGGCAAGTGCTTTATTCACAAAGAACTTGCCTGTAAAGTTGCGGCGGCGAAGCGTAAATCACCCGGCGCAAGCCCGCCTAATTCAAATTAGCCGGGTAGGTGGCGTGGAGCATTTAAATTAAGCGCGTTCCCGCGCCGAATGTACTGCACATGCACCGTCCGTAAAATATCCCAGGGTGCATTGCTCCAAATGACGTCACAAGGACGTCATTGGTTTCGACGTGAACGTAAATGGCGTCCAGCCCCATTCACGGACGACTTACGCAAACGACGTAAATTTATACATTTCGACGCGGGAACGACGGCCATACTTAACATTGGTTGCCCCTCATATAGCAGGGGCAACTTTACGCCAGAAAAACCTAACGTAAACGTCGTAACTTTACTGCGTCGACCGCGCGTACGTTCGGGAATTCGCGTATCTAGCTAATTTGCATACTCGACTGGGAAAACGACGAAAGCGCCACCTAGCGGGCAAAAATAAATTGCAGTTAAGATCCGACGGCGTTATAGCCTTATGCCTGTCGGATCGAATGGATATCTATGCGTAACTGATTCTAAGAATCAGTCGCATAGATACGACGGCCCAGATTAGGACTTACGACGGCGTACATGGCGTTGCGCCGTCGTAAGCCCTTTGAGAATCTGGGCCTGTTCCTCTGTTCCGCGGTTGCTAGGGGTTCTATGACCTCCCATTTGAAGGTGCCTACTTAGATCCAGGGTCAAAGCCACTTAGCAAAGCCAGCAACATGACACCAATGATCTTTTTAGCTGTCTTTAACCCATTATACAAGAAAAAGAAGGCCACAAATACTTAGACAATTGCAAAATTCAGTCCCTTAAAACACCTACTGTAAAAGCTTAAATAATTGTTTGCTCATGTGACTTTCATGAGTTTTGCTTAATAAGATTGATAACAACTTTCTTAAAAAATACAAAATGTATTCCATATTAAAATTAAGCAAACATATTGGACAATACATGTGTCATAATAAAATAGACACACTGGCCCAGATTCAGATAGAATGCTCTATCTATCTGCGGGTGTAACGTATCTTAGATACGTTACACCGCTGTAACTTTGGGCGCAAGTTCCGTATGCAGAGAGAACTTGCGCCCTTAGTTACGGCGGCGTAACGTATGTGTGGCGGCGTAAGCCCGCCTAATTCGAATGGGGATGTTGTGGGAGTGTTTTATTTAAATTTAAGATGACCCCGCGTTTTTGACGTTTTTTTTGAACGGCGCATCCCAGTGTGCATTGCTCCAAAGTACGCCGCAAGGACGTATTGGATTCGACGTGAACGTAAATGACGTCCAGCCCTATTCGCGAACGACTTATGCAAGCGACGTAAAACTCAGCGCGGGAACGACGTCCATACTTAACATTAGCTACGCCTCATATAGCAGGGGTAACTATACGCCGAAAAAAGCCTAACGTAAACGACGTAAAAAAATGCGCCGGCGGCACGTACGTTTCTGAATCAGCGTAAATACCTAATTAGCATATTCCTCGCGTAACTATACGGAAGCGCCACCTAGCGGCCAGCGTAAATATGCAGCCTAAGATACGACGGTGTAAGACACTTACGCCGGTCGGATCTTAGGGATATCAATGCGTAACTGATTCTCTGAATCAGGCGCATAGATACGACGGCCCGCACTCAGAGATACGACGGCGTATCAGGAGATACGCCGTCGTATCTCCTATCTGAATCCGGGCCAGTATACATCTGTTGATTTACACTAGTTGAATATACATAATGTTGATTAACACTAGTTGAATATACACAATATTGCAAACACACTCAGATAGGAGCCCATTTGAATCGAGCTCTCGGGAACAGAGCCCACTTCCTCAGGAGACAGCCAAATTTAGTGTATCTGTGGAGAGACTAAAATAGATAAAAAACATATATGTATATATATATATATATATATATATATATATATATATATATATATATATATATATATATATATTAGAGCTGTGCGTTAAACGCGATATTAACGGCGTTAACGCAAACCCATGTTAACGCCGTCAATATTTTTATCGCGCGATTAACGCGGGAGCGCTCGGGGTGGACGTGCAGAGTGTGCAGCGGCGCGGCTTACCTTCTCGCTGGATTCACAGGCAAGTTACTCACCTTGTCCCTGGATCCAGCGATGCCACCCCGCTGTGTGATCGGCGATGCCACCCCGCTGTGTGATCGAGCGGGTCCTCCTCGCTTGGCGGGTCCTCCTCGCTCGGCGGGTCCTCCTCGCTCGATTCACAATGTCTGTGTGCCGCCGATCTCCGTTCCCTGCGACGTTACGACGCACGGGAGCAGAGAACGGCGCCAAATTCAAAAAAGTAAACAAACACAATACACACAGTATACTGTAATCTTATAGATTACAGTACTGTATGTAAAAAATACACACCCCCCTTGTCCCTAGTGGTCTGCCCAGTGTCCTACATGTTCTTTTATAAAATAAAAACTATTCTTTCTGCCTGAAAACTGTAGATTGTCCAAAAGTGTCCCTTTATGTCAAAAATGGTTTTAGATCAGCTAAAAAACAGCGATCATAAATTATAATCACTTGCAGAATTGTGCGATAGCGATTTGTGGGGAAATTCGTCATAAATTAGATGGATTAATCGTGAGTTAACTATGACATTAATGCGATTAATCGCGATTAAAAATTTTAATCGTTTCACAGCACTAATATATATATATAAAAAACCACTGTGGATAGTGGTTGTTCACTTACTCGGTAAGCATACTTACATATCAACTGAAAAAAGAAGGTAAAAGCGCCAAAAAATGTAATCCAAAGGATAGATATATGAAGCATAACAATGGTGTAGGAGTACATCCACAGGGTAAGCTCTGTCTGGGAGCTGAAAGCGGAGCAGGCCCAGGGCCAAGGCACAAACAATATATAAATAAGAGTTGGCACTCTTGACGAGTGCACATGACGGGTCCCTCAGCTCGTATTAACCTCTACAGCACCAGATAATTATGCCAATGGCGGTTGGGGGGGGGGGGATCTTAGTCAGCAGCACAAGGGTACAAGGGATACGTCTCATTGGTTGTAAGATCCCTTGTGCTGATTTTGTTAAAAGAAAAACTGTTTGACTAAACTTAGGCTTTAGGGGTGGCACTCTGACCACCACTATAAGAGTTGCATTCTTCCTACTGACCACCATGGTAAGAGGATTTGTTTCCCACTAATCCACAATGAATTGTTTTTTGTATGGTTTTCCCAAAGCCTAAAAATTAGTTTAGGGGTTTCTCTGGGTATAAAGGGTTGAGAAAACCTGTTTTAGGAGAATAATAATAACAATGTAGCTGTTTATGGAGTGTTGCTGTCACATAGATGTCCTGCCTACCTGATTCCATGCTGGGGCATCTCTGAATCTGGCAGCCCTGACCCCAGCCTTTGCCAACAGTGCAGCAACATTCAGCCTGGCTGACATTTCTGGAGAGCACATTCTCACACACATTGGGGTCCTCTAGGTTGAAGTAACATTCCTTTAAGCCTGAGGTTGGTACAAAGTCCACACGGGAAGCTCCAGAATGGCTTGGAAAGGCAGGTCGTGCTAAAGTGGAAGAAAGAATTATGAATACCATTGATAAGAGTAGGATGTCTTTTTGATATAATCAAATACGACAAAAGCCTATGTTTAGAGTATACATGCCCATGTAGGACTCTTACCAGCACTCGCCGTTCGTATGCATTTTCCAAACATTGGATCAAACTCTTCATCGCTATTTGGACAAATGCAAAGGAAGGAACCTTCAACGTTTTCACATAGAGCTGTCCCGCACACACCTTGTAGAGTCTCACATTCATTAACATCTAGAAAGAAAAGAACAAGCTTTGGGAATACAATGCATAATATCTAACCAAGTAAAATCTGCTTTTTTAGAAAGGCACTACATTTCCTGCAACCTGCCTGATTTCATTAATCTTCCTCAGCAGTTAATGGGATTCCCCATGGGCAAGTAAAGACATCAAGAACATAGACAGAAAAGATCTGGTCTAGACATCAGTATGGCCTGTGGCATCCCCGTAGCTGATCTATCATCCATTACCGACTTACCATGCCTTATTTTGCACTATGTCTCTATATCAAGGTGGCCATCTTTGTGTAGGCACAGCTTTGCTCCTGGAAGTCAGAGTCTCCAGCAAGGAGAAGAGTGAGCAGCACAGTATTGACGTCACCAAATCTTTCTCCAAATCTCCTGAGACTAACAGTCAGAGGCAATAGTGCCTTACATCTCGCACTGCAGATAGGCATAAGAGTGCCTAGGCACACTCACATACCAGGAAGTGCTCTTTTTCAGGATGGATTCAAGACAAAGGGTACATTTTTTAGTTTATTGCATAGACTCAATTAACACTTCTAGATTTTTCTATGCCAAAGTAAACATTTAGGCCCGGATTCACGTAGAGCGGCGCATCTTTAGACCGGCGTAGCGCATCTCATATGCGCCACGCCGACGTAAATCAGTGAGGCAAGAACAGTATTCACAAAGCACTCCCTCCCAAACTTGTGCCGGCGTAACATAAATTGGCCGGCGTAAGCCCGCCTGATTCAAAGTAGGGAGGTAGTGGGCGTGATCTATTAAAATGAAGCGTGACCCCATGCTAATGAAGGGCCGAAAGAACGGCGCATGCGCGCGCATGCTCAGAATCACGTCACATATACTCCCTAAGATACGACGGCTGTTCCGTCGTCCATACCTTTGCATGGGTTGCGCCCATATATATTACACACACACACTGTGCTGTGAGGATGTATTTGCCCCTTCCTGATTATTTAATTTTTTTTTGCATATTTGTCACACTTAAATGATTCAGATCATCAAACTAATTTTAATAATACACAAAAATAACACAAATAAATTGCCATTTCTAAATGATGATTCCATTTATTAAGGGAGACAAAGCTGTCCTAACCTGCCTGGCCTTATGTGAAAAAGTAATTGCCCCCTAAATCTAATTACTGGTTGTGCTACCCTTGGTGGCAACAACTGCAATCAAGCGTTTGCGATAACTGGCAATGAGGCTTTCACATCAATTTTGTCCCCACTCTTCTTTGCAGACTGGTATTAATTCAGACACATTGGTGGGTTTTCCAACATGAACGGCCTGTTTAAGATCACGTCACAGCATCTCAATCGGATTTAAGTCCAGACTTTGACTAGGCCTTGCCAAAACCTTATTATTATTTTTTTTAGCTATTCAGAGGTGGATTTGCGAGTGCGTTTTAGATCATTGTACTGATGCAAAACCCAAGTGCCCTTGAGCTTGAGGTCAGGAACTGATGGCCAGACATTCTGCTTCAAGATTTTCTGGTAGAGCATAATTCATGGTTTCATCAATTATGGCAAGTCGTCCAGGTCCGGAAGCTGAAACGCAGCCCCAGACATCACACCACCATCACCATGTGTGACTGTTGGTATGATGTTCTTTTTATGAAATGCTGTGTTTCTTTTACACCAGATGTAACGGGACACACACCTTCCAAAAATGTCAACTTTTGTCTCATCAGTCCACAGAATATTTGCTCAAAAGTCTTGGAAAAAATCAAGATTTTTTTTGGCAAATGTGAGACGAGTCTATGTGTTCTTTTTGGTTAGCAGTGGCTTTGGCCTTGGAACGCTCCCATTGATGTTCCAAGGCCAAAGCTGACCAAAAAGAACACAAAGGCTCATTTCACAATTACCAAAAAACATCTTGATTATCCCCAAGACTTTTAGGCAAATATTCTGTGGACTGATGAGACAAAAATTTTACTTTTAAAAAGGTGTGCGTCTCGTTACATCTGGCATATAACGAATACAGCATTTCATAACAAGAACATCATACCAACAGTCAGACATAGTGGTGGTAGCGTGATAGTTTTGGGCTGCTTTGCAGCTTCAGGACCTGCACGACTTACCATAATTGATGGAACCATGAATTTTGAGCTCTACCAGAAAATCTTAAAGGAGAATGTCCGGCTATCAGTTTGTGACATCAAGCTCAAGTGCACTTGGGTTATGCAGCAGGACAATGATCTGAAACACACCAATAAGTCCACCTCCAAATGGTTCAAACAAAGCAAAATTTTGGTTTTCGAGTGGCCTAATCAAAGCCCGGACTTAAATCCAATTGAGATGCTGCATCATGACCTTACACAGGCCGTTCGTGCTGGAAAACCCTCCATTGGTTCTGAATTAAAACAATTCTGCAAAGAAGAGTGGGCCAAAATTGCTCCACAGCAATGTGAAAGTCGTCGCTGCCAGTTATCGCAAACGTTTGATTGCAGTTGTTGCCGCCAAGGGTTATTAGGTTTAGGGGGAAATTCCATTTTCACATAAAGCCAGGCAGGTTTGGACAGCTTTGTTGCCTTAATAAATGAAACCGTCATTTAAAAACTACATTTTGTATTTACTTGGGTTATCTTTGTGTAATAATAAAATTTGTTTGATGATCTAAGTCATTTAAGTGTGACAAATATACAAAAAACTAAAATCAGAAAGGGGGCAAATACTTTTTCACACAACTATATATATATATATATATATAATTAGGACAGACTCAATGGACCACTTGTTTTCTTTTCTGCCGTCACTCTTCTATATTTCTAAAATTGAATATTAAAAGCAAATGAAAAGATGAAGTACTTTCCAATGACATTCGTCAAGTCAGCGAAGGTAGTGTACGGCCAGCTTGCCCTGACAGGTATTTTGTCGGAGATAATTTGATAAACTGAAGCTTCAGTGTGACTTTCCATTACAAAAGTAAAATCTATGTTCAAAGTCCATAGAGAGTATTACTAAAAGCTCTGGCTTCCTCCATGCGTATAAAGTAGATCCCTGGAGGCCCAGCTGAAAGGGCTCAAAGCTAAACCACAAATGTGAGAAAAATGACTAAAAACATAAGCATACCTTCCATTTGTATTGTGTGTATTCATCTTAAAAACTCAAGGTTAACATTAATGTGCAATGTGGTTTATCAAAGGCTCAAGGTCAACCTCCCTACACGTGGAGGATTACCCAAGGCTCGGTGTTAACATTGAAGACAAATGTGTCTTCTTGTTTCCATGCAAAGGATCCAGGGTCATAAATCTGGAGTTGTATTACATCCAGCATAAGGGTTGAACATAGCTCAGACGTAGGGTTACTTAGAGGAATACATATGGACTACAGTGCATAAGAAATTGCATGCTACAGACTTGCTGCCGGTAATGCTCTTCAATAGATGTCCTGCATGGACAATAATAACGCATCTTTAGGGTTAAGCCGGTTCGAATTTTCGAAAGAATTTTCTTTCGAAAATCGTATCAAAGAATTTTAGTACGAATTTCGCACCGTTAGTGGGCTGCAGCAACAACTGATTTTCGTGCGGCAATCAAATTTGAGGAATCGGACATGTTGGACATTTTTGGAAAAACAAACGATTTTCTAATCAATGATGGGAGAATCGTGCGAGAAAAAAATACGCATGTGCAAGAAAAGAAAATTCCGGAGAGAAAAGAATATTCCTGGCCACGAAAATTATTTTCTGTAGCAACATAAAGGCTTGGTCGGCCGAATTTCGAAAATCAATGGTGGCATCATTGGATCACAAAAAAACTAACTTTCTGATTTTGAAAAGACAATTTGTTCGAAATTCGACCGTGTATGGCCTGCTTTACTCTCTATCTGTATAGCGTTCAACATAGAAAACACTCACCCACGCAGTGCAGATCTCCCCTCTCCCCCTCAAAGCCCCGGTCACAAAGGCATTGGTAGGATCCCATTAGGTTGAGGCAGACTGCATGTTCCCCACAGACACTCTTATTTAGACATTCGTTGATATCTGACACAGGAACACCAATGTTAAAGTAGTACTAAAGGATAAGCATTTTTTACCTTAATGCGTTCACAGCATTAGGGTTAAAAATGCCCCAGTACATTCATTACTCCCCTATCCCCCAAAACTTACCTAATTTCCCTTGTCACAGTGCTGTGTCCCTTGGTGATCCGTGCCACTCCATGAACTTTTGGCTTGTGGAGGAGAGGGTAAGGCAGGGGTGCCCAGCCCTTTGAAGCGTGAGGGACACTGAGCGGGCAGATGGCAGATCCATGTATGCTCTGCATATGCAGAGCCGACACGGACACAGCCCACTATACTCTTTTTTTAGCGGATCAGATTGGAGGTAGGACACAAGTCTATTTACATCTGCCACTCCTTAGAGGTGAATAGAGGGTCCAATTGGGTCGGACTGACCGTGTAAAAGGGGCCCAGGCTGCTTTCACACTGATGCGCTGGGATTTACCAATGCAGTGTACCTTTGGCTTCCCTGCACTTTGCAATAGACTTCTATTATATTCTGCAGGTTTAGTGCATTTTCAGAATGTCTATGGCTCAGTGCAGGTAACACGCAGGCGCGCTGCTCTGCATCTTCGGGTCAGTTTGAATGCAGCCCAGTATTCACTGCAGAATAGATATGCCCATATATACACTGTGATTTTAGTAATAAACTGACCTTTAATAACTATTCTAACTATTACAATTATTCTATTCCATCCCAGAGCAGGAGGTCGCGGGCCACATCAGAGGGCTCCACGGGCCACTGGTTGAACACCCCTGGGGTAAGGGAATGATTGACTCCTGTAACTGTCTGCCAGGGAGCGGGAGGAATAAGCGTGGGGGTGGGGTGGCTTGCTGGGCGCTGTGTGTTTCAATGGATGCACAAAGCCCCAGCCAGGAGAGTGCACACACAGGTTTCTGTTTAACAGCTAGTTAGCTAATGGAGACACCCACAAACAGGAGGGAGTGCAGTGTTTTGGGGACTGGCTGGGAAAACAATTATGGCAGATTATGAAGGAAGCAGACTTTACATACTTTTTAAGCCTGTACTTCCCTACATGAAAAAAAATTAAAATAAATTAGGGTTTAGTATCACTTTAAGGTCCCTTTGCCTCTCTTTTAGGCTACTTCCAATGTTTTCATGGGCCCAGGAGGCATAGGTCAAAGCCTATAGCGTGCTCATGCTGAAATACGCTGTTGCTGAATCAGACTGCATGATGTACTCAGTAGTACTTGTGCTTAGAGCCCTGTGCTTTCAGGGATGTACACCCAGAGTGCAGCTATTCTGTGTTCCAAGCATATATCCTTAAAAGTATAGGGTCTCCAAATGCAAGTAATACTCGATACAGCGTTCAGCCCCTGATGATTACATTTGCTAATTCCCTCCAGCATTCCCAAGAATTTTTACACTGTATCTCTTCTTTCCTGTGAGCCTCAGCTCCATCTAGTGGCCATAATGTGGTATTTTCCTGATTCACTCTATGAATTTGTTATAAATGAACTTTATAACTTTAATCCTTCTAAATGAATCTTTACTACTGCCCATAATATTGGAAGAACATTCAGCCAGTATGCACATGCAGTTTTGCTGGACGAATAGCTATGCAATTTTCTTTTTATAAATGAAACCCTTAGTGTCTCACCTGTGCAGTCCCCTGATAATGACAACTGATAGCCAGGCTCACAGTCGCTTACGCACTTGTAGGATCCTGGGGTGTTCTGGCATCGCAAAGACCCACAGATGGAATCCCCATATTCCAAACACTCATCTATATCTGAAAAAAAGAAAACATAATAATCTAACATTAATGAAAAACCAAATGATTAATAATGTTAAAAAAAATATATTAACAGTTAGTGTGGCCCAGTGATCTTCAACATACTATATAGAGGACACAGGAATGTCTGCCTGAACAGTGACCTACTTCTGTTATAGTAAATAAAGAAAAGTCTGAAGCCTCGTACACACGCACGGTTTACTCGGCAAGAACCAGCAAGAAAACTGCTGGCAGAGCTTTCTTGCCGAGTAAACCGTGCGTGTGTACGAGGCTTTCAGGTTTCTCGTCAAGAAAACTGCCTAAAATCTCGACGAGAAAAATAGAGAACCTGTTCTCTATTTTCTCGTTGTGATTCTCGGCAGTGCCGAGAAACCCGAGCGTCTGTATACTTACCTGTCGCCGTGGAACCCCGTGCATGCTCAAAATGACTTTGAGGCATGCGCGGTAGCTTCCTAGGCATAGGTAGGGTGCAGCAAGATGGCGGCGACGGCATCGAATATGACAAACGCATGATCGTCGTACGCTATGACGTCACCGCGTTCTTGCCTTCCAAAAGAACCGCGGTTCACACTGGTATGACACGACAGTCGTACCACTTTGGATCCGACTTTACCCTGCGACTTGAAGTCCGACTTCAATGAACAGGGATCCGACTTTGATCTCCGACAATACCAGGCACTGTGTCTGGTATAAATATTTAGGGGGAACTCCATGAAAAATGTAAAAAAATAAATAAAACAGCACGGGTTCCATTTTAAAGAGCATACCAGGCCCTTCGGTCTGGTATGGATTTAAGGGGAACCCCCACGCCGAAAAACGGCATTGGGGTCCCTCCTAAAAATCCATACCAGACCCTTATCTGAGCACACAGCCTGGCAGGTCAGGAAAGGGGGTGGGGATGAGCGAGCGCCCCCCCCTCCCTCCTGAACCTTACCGCATGCCCTCAACATGGGGCAGTGGGTGCTTTGGGGCAGGGGGGTCCCTGCGCCCCCCACCCCAAAGCCCCTTGTCCCCATGTTGATGAGGACAAGGGCCTCTTTCCCAACAACCCTGGCCATTGGTTGTCAGGGTCTGCAGGCCCTAGTTCATGGCTTCCCACCCTATGTGAATGAGTATGGGGTACATTGTACCCCTACCTATTGACCTAAAAAAAGTGTCAAAAATAAAACGCAGTACACAGGTTTTTAAAGTAATTAATTAAGGCACCCTATGCCGTTTTTTTTATTTGAGGTGGAGTTCCCCTTCAAGTTCCTCAGAGCACAAATTGCATGCCAAAGTCGGATCAGTTAAGACGGCGATCCGACTTTGATCTGACTTTAGTGATATTTATTGGGCTGCAGTAGAATCAATATAGAAAACCAAAGGGTGCAATCAGCGCAAAAAATTCCACTGTCCAAAGGAACAGTGTGACAACCACTCCAAATCTTCACCGGTGACTTTTACTTCAAATAAAGTGATCCCTCCACCGTTAAGAATGGCTACTCTCACCTTAAGGTATGAAACCCTGTTTTACCAGGCAGTCATACCAGCAAAAATCAAATAACAGATTGGTGTGATGTGTTTATGGCAGACTTCTTAAACTAAGCAGCATTGGGATCATAGACAAGAGAAAAAACAGATCTAAGTGCTCAGCTTAGATTTATTAAAAAGACATATGCAGGCTACTCACATTAGCCCGAATGAAAAACAGCAGAAAGTAATACACACAGCATGTGTTTTCACAAGGATGGCAGCGAGCGACGTCAGGCTCCTTCCCCCATACGCGTTACGTTGTAGCAACTTCCTCAGCAGGGAGGGGCCTTCTACGTCACTAACCTGCCTTTAATTAGGCTCCCGTCGTCTAAAAATCCTAGTGCGTGTAGAACGCCAATCATCTATTTTCTGCCCAAAGTTCATAAAAATGACACAGAGCCACCTGGGCGGCTTATAGTAAATGGCATAGAGTCCGTTTCATCAAGATTAGGTCAATATATTGATTGTTTTCTTAAGCCCATTGTTTCCAAGACTAAATCGTTTTCGAGAGATACAAAACAGTTTATTCGAATACTAGAAACTATCCCTTGTAGGCCCAATAGTTTTCTCATTACCGCTAATGTTAGCTCTTTGTATACAATAATTAGTCATGCTGATGTAATTGCGGCAGTTAAATGGGCTTTGATTCAGTCAGAATTATCAGCCAAACACAAAAAAAATGTACTTCAATGTTTGGAATTTTGTCTGTCTAAAAATAATTTTTGGTATAATCGGGATTTCTATCTGCAAATAATGGGCGACGCAATGGAGACAAAATTTGCCCCCAGCGTCGCCAACTTATTTATGTCTTTATGGGAAGAAGAGAGCATATATGATGACCCTCCACAGCAGTTAAAATGCTATAAACGCTATATCGATGATTTGGTCATGATATGGGAGGGAGATATGTCCAGTCTTGAGGCTTTTATGCTTAGGTTAAATAACAACTCAAACAACATTTCTCTTACATGGAATATAGATCCCCAAAGTATTGTGTTCCTTGATTTGGAGATTTTCAAAGAAGGAGATTATTTTAAAACTCGTAATCATTTTAAGCCCTCAGATGATCTATGATCCCAATGCTGCTGAGTTTAAGAAGTCTGCCATAAACACATCGCACCAATCTGTTATTTGATTTCTGCTGGTATGACTGCCTGGTAAAACAGGGGTCCATACCTTAAGGTGAGAGTAGCCTTTCTTAACGGTGGAGGGATCACTTTATTTGAAGTAAAAGTCACCGGTGAAGATTTGGAGTGGTTGTCACACTGTTCCTTTGGAATTTTTCACATTTTGGACTTTTTTGCATTTATATATTATTATCAGTAATTTGCAATCGTGTAAATTACTTTGTTATTGCACATTTTTATTATAATATTGCACTGCACTATTTCCTTATATATTTTGCAGTAGAATCAAAGTTGAACCAAAGTAGTGCAGGGAGCATTTTCAAAGTTGTACATGAGCTCCCAATGTCGGAGAGTTTGTCGTACCAGTGTGAACCCTGCCTTAGAGTCTGCTATTGCTAAATTCGCCTTTGGAAAGAATTTAGTTACCCGACTGTCATACTGACCCAAGGATATACAGTAGATCAGGACATCTGATTTGAATCTGAGGTTACAGGTCAATGACTCAGAAAGTACTGTTGCTAATGGGTGAGTACTGATGATGTGTTGTCGCAATAGTAATCCTGCCAGCCAACTAGCATCTTCAGCAATGTCAGCAGCCATGTTAGGTTGACTTTAAAATGGACCATCTCTAGTGAAGTTAGGGTGCTCCCATGAGCTGGTAGTCAGTTTTAGTTTTAAATTATGAGAGTAAACCAAAGGATTAAGAGGTGAGCCAATGCACCGCCCTGGCTGTATATTATTCAAGTCCAACTCTGCCATTCATTTATCAACATTTAGTTTAGGGGTCTCCAAACTATGACCCTGCAGTTGTTCCCGTCATGCCTAGTCATGTCTGTGAATGTCAGAGTTTTACAATGCCTTATGGAACATGTAGTCCCTTAACAGCTGGAGGGCCGTAGTTTGGAGATCCCTGATTTAGATGGATGGCTTAGATGAGAATGACTTACCCACGCAATTTTGTCCCTCACTGGACATTTCATGACCCCAGTTACATGTACATCGGTAAGAGCCAATCAGATTCTCACAGATGGCATTTTCTCCGCAGACAGTTGAATTGGCGCACTCATTGATATCTAAAGAAAGATAAGAGTATATTCAATTATTGGTCTAATTATTTATCTTTACACTGCTGTGTTGTGAACAATAGTGTGACTTTCATTAGCATAGATGAGCAACTGAATTCATATTGTCATTGTGGCCCAAGTCTGGTGGATAGACAGAACAAATATCGTGCTTAGGTGATGTCATACATTTCCAGACTTTTTTTTACTGCTGTTTTTTTCCATTCAAAAGATTTAGCAAAATAATAACGAACTTACACGCTTGTGAAGATACCATAGTGAGTGAGTGAGTGAATAACTTATATACCGCTACAAATGCAAACTGAATCGCCTCAAGGCGCTTGGCATCCATTTTCCTTCTATTTAGCCTTCACAAAAGATGGGTCTTGAGTTTTTTTCTGAAGGCCTGGTGGTTCTCTTCCGTTCGGATATGAGTTGGTAATGAGTTCCACAGTCGAGGTCCATGGACTGCAAATCTTCGTTCTCCTTTGCTCTTGTAGCGCGCCTTGGGGATTTGTAGTCGATTTTGGTTAGCTGATCGGAGAACGCGATTAGGGTTGTGGTATTTTATTTTCTCACATAGATATTGGGGGGCGATGCCAAGGCAGAGGGCCTTGAATGTAATTCGGTCCTTAACGGGCAGCCAATGGAGGGACCTCAGGGAGGGGGAAATTGGTTTCCAGGGTTTTTTCCCGGTTACCAGTCACGCTGCCATATTCTGGACGACTTGCAGACGGGCAATCTGGTATTTTGGGAGACCTAGGTACAGGGAGTTAGCATAGTCGAGCTTGGAGTTTATGAGTGTTCCCACCACTACTGCGGTGTCTTTTTTCGAAATGAAGGGCACGAGTCTTCTTAGTAGGTGCAGGAGATGGTGAGACCCGCTGACTACTGACCCAATTTGAGCATCCATTGTCATGTCGGAGTCAAAAATGACTCCTAGACTTTTGACTTTGGTGCTGGGGGTAATGGTCTGTCCAAATATGGGCAGGGGCGACCATGTCATCCTGGCCGATCTCTTTCTGTTTGCATGGACCAGAAGGAGTTCTGTTTTTGATCCATTGAGTTTGAGGTGACTCTCCGTCATTCAGTTGTCTATCAAAGTGAGGGATTTTTCTAGTCCGAGGTAATGGTCCTTTTTGTTGTTTATACAAAAGTAGAGCTGAGTATCATCGGCGTAGGAATGGTAGAGTAGATCTTGGTTACTGATAATTTTGAGGAGTGGGCGAAGATAAATATTGAATAACACGGGCGACAGGGGGGACCCTTGAGGGACTCCACATGTCAGAGTACGTGCTTCTGAAATGAAAGGTCCTAGTTTCACTGTCTGGGATCCATTTCCCAGAAATGATGAGAACCAGGGTAGATCTGAGTCTGCGACTCGAGAGCGTCATCCCATATTTTGAGAAGTGCTGTTTCCGTGCCGTGACCTGGCTGGAAACCCGATTGTAGTGGGTCCAGTAGTTTGTGGATGTCTAAATGATGTTGTAGCTGTTGTACTACAGCTTTCTCCATGACCTTGGAGAAGACGCTGAGACCTGTTATAGGTCTACGGTGGTTTGGGTCCTTTGGGTCGAGGTTGTTTTTTTTTAAATGGGTTTTATTACGCCTTGTTTTAGGGAGGTCGGCACCATGGCTTTCTTAAATGATTGGTTTATAAGGTGCGAGACCGCGGGTGCCAATGTCTCGGCACATTCTTTCAACAGTTTTGTGGGGATGATGTCATTCGGCACTGTACTGTATTGTAGGGGTACAGAGGGGCCTGGTGTACTTCCCCAATGGGACAACTCACATCCCCTGGGTATTAGATAAAGCAAACCTTTAGTATGGGCCTTTAATCAGCCTTCATCTCTACTGCTCTCTGTTTGCAACTAAGGATTGTACCATCACCATTGGGATGACTAAAAAGACGTATATACATTATGTAAATCAACTGTGTTTTAGTAAAAGAGCTGAAAGTTTTTCATTGTGTGGACATTTCCCTCTCCTAAACTCTTAAAGTGGATGTAAACCCACTCTCATCCTTTTTAAATGCCATAGTGCTGATCTATAAGGATATACATGTTTCCTGCATGTATCCTTACCTGTCAAATGTCTCCCCTCTATCTGTTATAAGAACTGAAAAACTGCAGATTCTGTGGGTGGATCTGTTGTCTGCAGCTCGGTGGGTGGAGTCGTGATGTCAGTAGACTCCTCGCCCACCTCTGCACTCCCCTTGTCAACATGCACTTTCTCCTGTGTATTCCTTACACTAAATTCTGCTATGATCACTAATTACTGACATCCAGTCAAAATCCAGAAAAGTAACCACATGACTTCAGAAAAGGAGTGGGGGTGGGAATTAAAAAATAATGCCCGTCTCAGGCTAGTGCATGAGATATGTAAATAACCTGTCATTCACAGCAAGGGGGAAGAACAGACAACAGTTTTCTCCTGTTTGTCCGTTTATCTCATTGAAAAAAAAGAAAGAAGAGGATTGCTCAGAGCTGGATTAACTCTTTGTGGCAAGACTGGGCACAGATGATAGGAAATCTTATACTCTACATTGTGACAGCAAAAAAAAATTGGGTTTACATACACTTTATTGGGAATGTCTTCTGGAAACAAATAGGTGCTGGGTGAAGCTGCTATTGGGGTCCATTGCGATAATATATGAAGCAAGCAACTGGGTAGTGCTTGTCAGGATAGGCCACGGGCCTCCCAGGGGTGCCTCTGGTTGGTGCTCAGGTTAAGAACCTGTACCCACAACACCTCAGTGAGTCTAAGGCCCCATGCATACGAGACGCTATTACAAACGCCTCTAATCTCAGCTTTTCAAAGGCAAAAACCGGCATTTAAAATGCCAGTTTTTGCCGCGAATTGCGCAGCGTTTTGCCGCGATTTGCGGCGTTTTACCGCGATTTGCGGCTGTCAGCGTTTATCCCCAAAACACTGTAGACCCTCCCCAAGCTCAGAATCAAACTATTTGTGCCGTGTTTTGCCGCGTTTAGCGGCGTTTTGCCGCGATTTGTGTCTAAAACGCAAAAGCTGAAAGCTTCTGAACCCAAAATTTTGGGTTTGGAAAAACGGCCCTAAACCCAACTGCTTTGAAACGCCAAAAAACGTGATCGTGTGCATGGACACATAGGATAACATTAAATGTGTTCAGGGGCAGTTGAAAAAAATGCCCAAATGCCTCTGAACTCGAGTTTAGCAGCGTCTCGTGTGCATGGGGCCTAAGGGGACCAACATATGGCCGAAAAAGCACAGTATCTTTCAGACCTGCAGTGGTGATGTCGGAGGAGGGCCAGAAGTATAACGGGAGCTTTAATGTCTGGCAAACTAAAAGAACTCCTTTGAAGCTGGTTAAATAGCACTTCTTTTACATTATTTCACAGCAGAGGTACACCCTCTAAATCTAAAAAGGGTCTCCAGTGTTGAGTTTTAACATTCAGAAAGCATTAGTAATACAGAATCTCATGATTAAAAGTGTGTATTGTCGGGTATATACAGTATGAGCGGAATATCAGCTAAAATCAGCCGGTACAGTAGAAACTGGACAAAATTCTGCCCCGTGTGTGTAGCTTCCTGTCCGACAGAAGCCGATCTCACGACTGGCCTCCGTCAAACAGGCATGCTGGAAAACTAGCATCCGATCAGCACTGGCAGCCAATGACTACCAGTGCTGACCTGTATGTTCTGGCGGGGGGCAGTCCCCCTGTCAGAACACAATAGCTCGGCAGGGGAGATTTCTGTACTAACATCGCTTGTGTTAAGTTTGGTACACACAGTGTGTTTTAGTCGTTCAACCCTGGGGGTTAAACGAAACAGACCTGACAGATCGCGGCACTAACACAAGCAATGTTAGTACAGCGATCTCCACTGCTGGGCTATTGTGTTCTGACAGGGGACTGTGGAGGAATGTGGGGGAATGTGAGGGACTGCCCCCCCCCCACCAGAACACACAGGTCAGTGCTCGCAGCCATTGGCTGCCAGTACTGATCAGATGCCAATCGGATGCTGGTTTTCCAGCATGCCTGTGCGACAGAAGCTAATCTTATTGCCGTCTTCTGTCGAACAGGGAGCTGTACACGCGGGGCAAATGCTGGATGGTTTCTACTGTACCAGTTGATTTTGGCTAATAGTTGGCCCGTGTGTGCCAAGCATTAGTACGGCGAACCAGCAGGTTTTTTACGTTCAGCCCACTGGGTTAAACAAAAAAACGTATTGGCCCAGATTTACATACCTCGGCGCATCTTTATGCGGGCGTAGCGTATCGAATATACGCTACGCCGACGCTGCGCAGAGCGGCGAGCACAGTATTCACAAAGGAAATGCTCCCAACGTTGTGCCGGCGTAACGTAAATTCGTAGGCGTAAGCCGGCCTAATTCAAAGTAGGTGGAAGTGGGCGTGATCCATTTAAATGAACCGTGACCCCATGCAAATGATGGGCCGAACGAACGGCGCATGCGCCAAACCGTGGACGCTTCCCAATGCGCATGCTCAGAATCACATCGGAACGAACGCCGAAGATACATCGAATCACTGCCTACGACGTGAACGTAACCTACACCCAGCCCTATTCATGTACTACGTAAACGACGTAAAATACGACGGCTGTGTTCCCTGGTGCATTGATGCTGCTGACTTACACCTGCTTTATGAGGCATAACTTTACGCCGGACGTACGACTTACGTAAACCGCATATATTACTGCGACGGGCGCAAGTACGTTGGTGAATCGGCGTATCTCAGTCATTTGCATAATCAAAGCGTAAATCAATGGGAGCGCCCCTTGCGGCCAGCGTAAATATGCGCCCACCATACGACGGCGTAGGAAATTTACGTTGGTCGGATGAAGCCTAATTTCAGGCGTATCTTGCTTTCAAAGTCAGGCGCATAGATACGACGGCGCATCTGTGCACTTATGCGGCGTATCTCGAGATACGTCGGCGTAAGTGCTACGTGAATCCGGGCCGTTGTGTGTACCAGGCTTAAGGAAAAACGTTTCTTGCTGCCTGTAACAATCGGTCAGATTATACATTTTATTGTCCTCTACTAAGCTAAAAACATGAAATAGAGAATTCTTACCGGCACAGTCACCAGATGAAGTCAACCTGTACCCAGCATCACAAACGGCTATACATTTATAGGATCCCAGTGTGTTTTCACAGGTTTGACTTCCACAGATAGATGACCCTCTCTCCTGACATTCATCAATATCTAGAGAGAAGAACAAAAAAGATAGACAATTTGTCACTTTGTCACGTAATCAGGAAGAGAACTGAAGGCAAAAACAGCATTCTAGAGGAGCATTGGTTTATCCACAATAAAGGTAGAACACTTATTTACGATCGTATTGATACCACCCTAATAGCAGGTAATTGCAAAATTATGAAAACTAAGCTATTGTGACATGTCAGTAGAGGTAAGAAAAGGGATCACCGCTTCAGGTGGGTCACTATGTAGAGATGGACTGACTCAGGATACCGTGGGTGCTGGCAATGCACTGACCATGCATAAGATACGAAGAAAGAGGATGGATAGCCGCACACCAATGACCAAACGGTTGTCTTTTATTCAAAAAAACACAGCAAGTACATCACTTCACAAGGTGCAGCAAAGGAACAGGTGGATATCCGACGCGTTTCGCACTGAGCTAGTGCTTAATCATGGTCAGTAGAGGTACTTGAGGCCCCTTACATTTACCAAGTTGATCACAGCAATGCGCTCTTGGTTTGGTCCAAACCCACGTGTGGACCAAATTTAGCTTCTTCAGAGGTTCAGGGAACCAAGCAAAACCTCTTGCTTCAGCAAGAAGTGAAACAATTAGGAGCGGTATAACTACCATAGCTTTAAAGCTGCTTGCTAGAGAGTTGGCGGACGCCAGTGTCTTAACATCCAGTGAGTTATCCCTGCCCATATGTAAAAAACAAGAAAAACAAATGGGGTTCTACCAAAATTTATACAGTAAAACCTTGGTTTAAGAGTAACTTGGTTTGAGAGCGTTTTGCAAGACAAGCAACATTTTTTAATACATTTTGACATGATATACAAGCGATGTCTTGATATACAAGTAGCCTCATGTCACAGCTGAGTATAAAAGAGAAGAGAGGCGGCTCTAAGTGTAGCAATATGCTTACATTTAATGAAGGTATAACATTTAGCAACATATTGCTGCACTTAGAGGCGCCTCTCTTCTCTTTTATACTCTGTAGCTCCTACTGGATTTTTATTATTTCTCATGGGGAAACTTGCTTTGATATACATGTGCTTTGGATTACAAGCATGTTTCTTGAAACAAACTATGCTCGCAATCCAAGGTTTTTGCTGTATCAGATCCTTATCCGAACATGCAGCCTGGTACATGTTACGTAGAGCAGTAGCCAGTCCCCCCTCCATGTCATTTGTCTGACAATCCCTATTAGCCTAGAAAATGGCCATTACAGTTGGCTCCCATTCAGTTCAGTGGGGTTATGATTTGGCACACAAACTTCAATCAAATTTGGCAAATCCACCTCAAACCAAACCCAGGTATGTTTGGCTTATTACTACTGACCATCATTAACGTAAAGAATCTGCCCAATTGTACCTGCACAGTTGACTTTGTCTGCAGTGGCTCGAAGTCCTGTAGGGCAAGCACATTGGAATGACCCAACGGTATTGGTGCACCGGCCCCCTTGGCAGAATGTTCCCTGCAGACATTCATCCATATCTGGTCAGGAAAAAAAAAGAACACTTTTAGTGAACAGATCACAAATTAAAAGTATCAACATTTCCAATCTACAGCCTCTGCCATTTATTTTATATAACATTGACAAATTCGACATTGGCTTTACAGGCTACCCTTCATATTAGTCCCTGCTCCTTTTAGGGCTGATTTACATCTATGCATTGCGGCACTGCATGTGATGGAAACACATGTTACATTGATTTTGAATTTCAACCCAACCCACTAAAGCAAGACACATGCTTTGCAGCGTGTTGTAAAACATGGCCATAGACCATAGTACAATGGAGCGACAAGTCCAATTTTGGGACTGCTTTAATGAAATGAGGATTAACACATATTGCACTTGCATTATTTGCACTGCAGAAATACTCTATACTGCCAGAAACGGTAAAGTCCAACACTTTGCTCTACAATTTAGATTTATATATATTAGATTTATATATGATCTAGGGGATGTGGTGCACTATTTACATACCAACACCATTTTCAATATAAATTACATTTTGCTTATAGAATTAGTTAAAGTACAGTACTAACTAAAAAGTGAAAAAAACTGGGGCGTAACATGTCAGGTTTTCACAAAAGGGTGTAGTTTCCAAATTTTCCCAAAGATGCCTGTAGTAATTAAAAACACGTTTTATTGCAGATGAATAAATGTCTTCCAGCAGTAAAACACAAAAGATATTGTTAAGAAGCAGCGTGAGATAATGCACAAATAGAGACGCCAGTCACTGAGCATTTTAATAGGTCACAGTTAAGGTCTGCCTCCCGAACGAAGCGTAGCTATTGAGAACAACAGTATCTCACATCTAGCATAGAAGTATTAGGATGCACAGTTTTTTTTCTCTTAACCTCCCTGACGGTATGATTCTTTCAGAAAAAAGGTGCTGAAAGCGGTACCATTATTTGCAAGGAAATTTGGCGTTTTATACTGTAGGCCTGTAATTCTTAGGAATAACTCACTTAAATCTGACCAAACCAGAGTCTAATAGGCATCCCGGGTATGACATTTTTTTAAAAACAAAATTATAAATTATAATATAATAAATAATTATAAATAATTATAACAAATAATAATATAATTATAATAAAAATTATTCAATAATGTAATCAACTCAAAATCACTGAAATTTGCTCAGTTGCAGAATTGTCGCTGTCATTATTATTTTTTTTTTATGACGAATTTCCCCACAAATCGCTATCGCACAATTCTGCAAGTGATTATAATTTATTATCGCTGTTTTCTAGCTGCTCTAAAACCATTTTTGACATAAAGGGACACTTTTGGTTGCTATGGACAATCTACAGTTTGCAGGGAGAAAGAACCGTTTTTATTATATAAAAGTACATGTAGGACACTGTGCAGACCACTAGGGACAAGGGGGGTGTGTATTTTTTACATACAGTACTGTAATCTATAAGATTACAGTTTACTGTATGTATAGTGTTTGTTTACTTTTTTGAATTTGGCGCCGATCTCCGCCCCCGTGCGTCGTTACGTCGCAGGGAACGGAGATCGGCTCACACAGCGCGGTGGCATCGCTGGATCCAGGAACAAGGTAAGCCAGCGCACGCTGCAGGCTCTGCATAGCTACCCTGAGCGTGACTCTGGGTTAACGATTTTGGCACAAAAAATCCACCCGAGTCACGCTCGGGAATACCGCCAGGAGGGTTAAGGCCCCTTGCACACGGATGGATAGAATGGTACTTTTAGCTGCAGATTCTACCGCAGCTAGAAGCACACAATGCTTTCCTATGACACCCTTCACACACTGCGTTTAGCTGTGGTTTCGTTACCTGTGGTTTGGTGCGAATAGCAAAAACAGAATTGAATGCGTCCAGGTGCGATTTGGCGCAGCTATCTGCACATAACCGCAGGTAATCGCAGTGCACTGTGTCAGCTGCGTTTGGTATGAATCTTGAGGGGGAACTCCACGCCAAATTTTAAATAAAAAAAACGGCATGGGTTCCCCCTCCAAGAGCATACCAGGCCCTTAGGTCTGCTATGAATTTTAAGGGGAACCCTGTACGCCGAAAAAACGGCATGGGGGTCCCCCCAAAATCCATACCAGACCCTTATCCGAGCACGCAGCCCGGTCGGTCATGAAAATGTCTGCACAGGGTATAGATAAAGATAACCCTGACAACAGAAGTGGAGGTGCAACAGCTGTGTCACTTAGGAACTTTTCTTTGGTTGTTAAAACCTTCCATAATTGTTCAATGACGCTCTGGCACTTACCACTTCTAATATGCTGTAAGTAATTGCTTACTCTCCATTTGCTCTCATTTGATGGCTTTGTTTGGTGTATGCCTTATGGATTTCAATACAGAGAAAAAAAAATGCGAGGCCATGGTGCTAACCAGTATCATTTGTCTGCTTCTTAGGCCTTGTACACACGGTCGTTCCTAACCGATGAGAATGGTCCGACGGACAGTTTTCATCGGTTCACCGCTGAAGTGGCCTGATGGTCTGATGTGCGTACACACCATCGTTCCAAAAACCGATCGGGTCAGAACGCGGTGACGTCAAACACACGACGTGCTGAATAAAACGAAGTTCAATGCTTCCAAGCATGCGTCGACTTGATTCTGAGCATGCACGGGATTTGAACCGATGCTTTTCTGTACTAACCATCGGTTTGGACCGATCGGGCAGCGGTCCATCGGTTTGGTTTTGAAGCATGTTTACAAATTTTGGACCGAAGGAAAACAGACCGATGGGTTATACACACGGTCGGTTTGGACCGATGAAACTGAACCTCGGTCCATTCTCATCGGTTTTGTCCGACCGTGTGTACGGGGCCTTAGGTGTGTACTTCCTTGCAGTATGAAGGGAAGGGGGCAAATATAATTAAGGTAGCGCACAAAATAGATACAACATATCTACAGGAAACCCTCAACATATAGGAAGAAAATGAGGACAAAAATGGAGTCCACAAGTGTGCAGAAGAGAAAAACTAAAATAATGCTGCGTACACACGATCGGAAATTCCGACAAGAAAAGTCTGATGTGAGCTTTTGGTCGGAAATTCCAACCGTGTGTAGGCTCCAATGAAATTTTTCTGTTGGAATTTCTGGCAAGAAAAATTTGAGAGCTGTTCTCTAATTTTCCAACGGGAAAAGTTCTTGTCGGAAATTCCGATCGTCTGCATGCAATTCCGACGGAGAAAAATCCTACGCATGCTCGAAATCATTGAACTTAATTTCTCTCGGCTCGTTGTAGTGTTGTACGTCACCTCGTTCTTGACGGTCGGAATTTGGTGTGACCTTGTGTATGCAACACAAGTTTCAGCCAAAATTCAGTTGGAAAAAAATCCACGTTTTTTCCGATCGTGTGTACGCGGCATAACAGTTAAAAGCCTTCAAGGTGAAATGCTGGAGCAAATGTACAATTTCAAATACCTGGGGTCTACCATTAGCTAGGATAGAAGGAGAGATGATGAGGTCAACTCTGGAATAGCTGTAATATCAGGAAATTATAGGACAGGGGATTTATTGGGAAGGACACAGGCAAAATAACTAAGTTGGCTGTCCATCATTTTTTTCTTATCACTAACCATACCTACAGCTATGATTTATGGACACGGTATAGAATTCTTGAGTTGAATTCAGTCGGTGGAGATGCCCTACCTCAGGCAAATTGGACAGAAGGCTAAATGGGACACATCAGTATGCTATCAATCAGGTAGAAACTGGATGTGACATAAAAAAGTGACAGACCAGAGCATATAAGTGGAGGATCAACGCTGAAGAAGCATCAGACAACCATGGTGTAAACTTGGATCATCTAGAATATGAGTGGCCTTGTGTCTTTTACACACCCTTGACACTACAAAGTACACGGATGAAATAAGGAAAGGTTTAAAAAAAATGTATCATACCAACACATGACGATCCATCAGGACTGGTAACAAAGCCCTCTGCACACACACATCTATAGGAGCCCTCTGTGTTCTGGCATTCACCACGTGGAAAACAGTATTCCCCTTCCAGGCATTCATTAATGTCTGTAGCAAACCAAGTTAAAGGTTAATACAATAGCCATATATGAAGGGATATCCGCAAGAGAGGAATGTTATTGCTGCATAGAAACTACTAATCAATCCAGAAGGTAGGTAATATTGTATTAGGATGTAGGACCTTGATTTTTGGCCCAGTAGTTAGCCCAATTGTGTGGCTCTGTATGAAGCTATTGTATATCCTCACAAATCATGGAGTTATTTCGTTTGCAAGTGCAAGGCCTCTTTCCACCTTGTCATTTCTGAACTAGGAATATACTGTATAGACGGACTATTTAGTGCGTGGGTTATTTAGTGGGAACTCTCCAATATCCTGGAGGAAACTGAGGACTTCTCCATTTTTGTGTGAGCCCAACATAGTTAGGGAGATAAGACAAACCCATGGCATCCCTCCTTGTGAAGAGGGCTGGGACATGTTCTGCTATATGATGTGGGCACAGGTCTCTCTCCCCTTGAAGACCGTTTACAACTCTTGCATTAGGCATGTGCCATTGTTACCTGGAATGACTGTTCTGTTAAGCGTTACCACATAAAAGTGGAACTTTTCCTAAGTGTAACATTGGCAAGATTAAACTAAATCGGTAGGTGCATTTACAGTGAGTTGTGCCAGTCCAAAACTGTACTTTAGGGCATAGCAGCCAGCTTTTATTAAATAAACGGAAAGTTCCCATGCACATTAGTTGCCCACATAGGGGTTTCTCGTACACATAATACAAACAATGAAAATGCTGAGCCATCTCGCTCGTTTGTTGGCAGCACTGCTGCTCATCTTACCAGTCCCTCTGACTGTAGTGTCTGGCACTCCTGGATTACTTTTGCTCTCTTAGCATTTCGTTGCAGCATTCTGCTGCATGGCCCACTTCTGGCCTACGGATTGGGGTTCTCCTGACACCCCGATAGGAGCCGACCTGACTCCTGAAACAAGACCTCCTGTCTGCTGACTGGGGCACCTCTGACCCCTCGGTAAGACCCTCTGTCTCTTGGCTTCTGGCTGGGACACCTCTAACCCCTTGGTGAAACCCTCTGTCTCTTGGCTTCTGGCTGGGGCACCTCTGAACCCTGGGTGAGACCCTCTGTCTTTTGGCTGGGGCACATATGACCCCTGGGTGAGACCCTCTGTCTCTTGGCTTCTGGCTGCGGCACCTCTGACCCCTGGGTAAGACCCTCTGTCTATTGACTTCTAAATGTGGCACCTATGACCCCTGGGTGAGACCCTCTGTCTATTGGCTTCTGGGTGGGGCACCACTAACCCCTGGGTGAGACCTTCTGTCTCCCACACTAGGAGTGGTCTCCAAACTGGAAGCTTTAAGCTGTGTATATAACAATTCTGCACACCTGGAACACAGGATTTAAACTTCCGATTCAGAACTACAGAATCCAGAGAAAGCCAAAATCTTTCTATGCTCACAAAAAATGTGTCTAGAACTTCACATTACCCCTAAATGTGAATCCTGTGCCACATTTTCCTATGTTCTCACAGTGACAAGACCTCTCACTGGCACAGAAGATACTGGGTGGATCTCGTATTCTTCTGTGTAATGGGTAATTACTCTTGTGCAAGAATTTACACCATGCAAATAAAATTGCAGAGTGCCACATCAGTCACCCAAATAAAACATGGAAAGAACTAAACCCACATCTTCTTCATGTTCAAATACTTTAGGAGAAGTGGAAAATTTGTAAAATTCCATATGTCATTTTACTATCCAACTAGAATAATGACAGCAAAACTCTTCATGCTACTCTTCTACAAGTGCTTTTCTCTACCTTTTGTAAAACCACCATGTATGCCATTAATAGTTGGTCTAACCTGTACACCGAGTTCCATCGCTGTTCAGACGGAAGCCTGGCACACATTCGCATTTGAAAGAGCCATCAGTGTTGATACATTTGCCACTTGGCCCACAAGTGGATTCGGTCTGACACTCATTGATATCTAGACAGAGAGGCACATAGAAGAGCTGTTTGTCCCCATCACTTGAATGACAAAACTTTTTAGTCTGCTCAATACATCAATAATCAGGTCCTTACCCACACAACGCCGGTTCTGGAGTCTGTACCCGAGGCGGCACTGGCGACATTGAAATGACCCTGGTGTATTGACACACTCTTGACCAGCGCAGGCTCCGGGATTCTCACACTCATTGATGTCTGTTAGAGGAAATGGAACATTACACTGATAATTGTAATCAGAGTCATTAAGGCATACATTTTATACATCTTCATCACTAAATGTAGAATTAAGTCTTAGATGTGCAAATGACAATAAGACATGACCATATAACCTTACCAATGCAGTCATTGCTTTGTGGATTCAGCCTGTAACCAACAGGACAAGAGCACCGGAAACTGCCAGGAGTATTTAGGCATCTGCCTGATCCACAAGGACGCGGTGTTTGTCGACACTCATCGATGTCTGTAGAAGGAACACTGTGTTAATGTGGTTGGAATTATTAAGGGATAACTGTGGTCTAAAGATAACATTTTCTAAAGTCTTGAGCTCTGTGTAAACTATGACTAGCAGCAATGTAAAACTTGAAACAGTATTGCAGTTTTCATTTCACTTTAAATAGTTTAGGCCAAGGTGGGATAAACAAACTATTTTCCATTATAGAAGGATGTGGCCGCTGTATGTACCATAATGGACTGTACATTAGTAGCATTATCTGCAAACACTAAACAGCGCTGTATTCCAGCAGCAATAAAGGTGATTTCCCTTCTTTCACCCGAATGAAAGAGAGTGGGGCCAAGTATTTCTCCACCATTCAAGAGAAGCCTTGTATATTTATGAATGAATACAAAGCTTCCTCTGACGGTCTATGGTTGAAATCGTGACTCGAACTACTCACTTCTCCATCTTGACCAATCAGTAAGCCTTGTATTTATTGATAGAAAAACAAGGCTTCTACTGGATGGTGGAGGAGCATTCAGCCATATTCTCTTTAATTCCATCAACATATAGGAAGTTGAACTTACTGCTGCCAGAACATAGCACCACTAAGGCCGCGTACACACGGTCGTTCCAAACCGATGAGAATGGTCCGACGGGCCATTTCCATCGGTTCACCGCTGAAGTGGCCTGATGGTCTGATGTGCGTACACACCATCGTTCCAAAAACCGATCGGGTCAGAATGCGGTGACGTCAAACACACGACGTGCTGAATAAAACGAAGTTCAATGCTTCTAAGCATGTGTCGACTTGATTCTGAGCATGCGCGGGTTTTGAACCAATGCTTTTCTGTACTAACCATCGGTTTGGACAGATCGGGCAGCGGTCTATCGGTTCGATTTTGAAGCGTGTTTTAACATTTTGGACTGAAGGAAAACAGACCGATGGGCTATACACACCGTCGGTTTGGACGGATGAAACTGAACCTCGGTCCATTCTCATCGGTTTTGTCCGACCGTGTGTACGCGGCCTTACTGTATGAAGCTAATGCTACTATAATCCATTACAGCAGACACAGCGGCTGCATTGTTCTGTAATGGAAACAGCTGTCTCAAGCAAACCATTTAACGTGTAATTAAACCTGGAATTCCACTTTAAGCTCCCCATATGCTGGTAAAATGTTGTCCAAATACTGCTGAATTGTCCAAAATTCAGTCCTGTAGGCACCACGTGACTTACCAAACTTTAATGAAAAAATTGAAGGAGCCAGGTGGAAAATTGTTGACTGAATGACTGTGTCCAGTCAGATGTCACTGTTCAGGCACTCAAACATCCACAGGGACTGGCTGTCTGAATACCTTCAGTGAAGATGTTTAGCATGGATGGAAAATCTATACATGTATGACTAGCCTTAGGCCTCGTACACACGGACGGACTGTCCGATGAAAACGGTCCGCCGGACCGTTTTCATCAGACATGTCCGCTCGGAGATTTCTGTCTGATGGTTGTACACACCATCAAACAGAAATCCGCGCGGTGACGTGGCCGCGCCGTCGCCGCGACGATGACACGGCGACGTGCGCGGCCCTGGAAGGTCAATGCTTTCACGCATGCGTCGAATCACTTCGACGCATGCGAGGGCTTTCGGCTGAGCGGACATGTCCGGTGAGTCTGTACAGACGACCAAACATGTCCGACGGACAGGCTTCCAGCGGACATGTTTCTTAGCATGCTAAGAAACATTTGTCCGCTGGAAACCTGTCCGACCTGCCGGAAAATTGTCCGGTCAGACGTACAGACGACCGAACATGTCCGCTGAAACTGGTCTGCAGACCAGTTTCAGTAGACATGTTCGGTCGTGTGTACGGGGCCTTACACGCGGTCCGAAAATAGGACGGCAGATCGCATGACTTTTTCCATTGGCTAGTCACTTTTCGTACGACAGAATAAAAATACAGAAGTGATGTAATGTGTTGTAATGTATTTGTATTGTATTTTAGGACCACAACTATACTGACTAATTGAAAATCGTATGATCTGGTATCGGACGAGGAACATTTTCATGTTTGCACCATCAGATAATATTGGATGAACTATCATGATCGGCTATCGAAAGCTGTGTACTAATGAACAGATTATCGTACAATCGATCTGAAAGCAGTATTTTTCGTACAATTTTCAGATCGTGTGTAAGGACCATTAGACTGGGCTTCTTTTTCTCCTCTTATGAGATGAAAACAAAGATAAGTTTAGGCTGCAGGAGGCCAGCTTTAAAGTGAACCTGTTGCTTTTGCCAGCATAAAGGATGCTCCGAGTCACTTTAAGTTACCTCCCTTATTTTATTTTACAGAGGAATCATGAGACAAAAATATGTACATTTAATATGCACATAAAATACCATACTACAGTATATATGTCAAATGAATGCTCCTAATAAATCATGATGTTTTAGGTATCTGCAAAGTACCCACATTTCACAGTATATATATTTTTATGTGCTCTTTTGTTTGTAGAGCAAACTGCTTCACACTTCATTGGATTGCCTTATCTCAGCTGTATCCAGTTTATTTCAATTATATACAGTCTTCTTGTTTTTGGATTTAAATATCAGATAGTATACCGTAGTAATAATGGATGCAGTGGTTTACAGAACCTATAATTGTTACCGTAGGTTAAAAATATCTTTTGTGCAGAGTCCTAAAAAAAAAACTTAAATTAATTTCAGGGTCTATTTTAGCTTCCTCAGTACCATTTATAATCATTGCTCACCTTGGCAGTCGGTGCCCTGTGCGTTGGCGGTATACCCTGGCAGACAGACGCAGCGGTAACTTCCAGGTGTGTTCTCACATCGGCCATTCAGACACAGGCGTCTTGGAGTCAGGCGGCACTCATCAATGTCTACAAAGATAGAGAGAAAATAATTCCAACATGATTTAAGCATAGTGCCAGCTGTAATTATCTGTGGTACTGAACTCTTATGCTTTATAGAAAACTCAGATAAGTACTGTCTGCATCTAAACTAACCCTATAAACATTGCCACAGTGCAATTTGAGAAAAATAACAAGCCATCAAAGGATTATTTTTTTCCATCCAATTGTATTAATACTCAGCCACTTGTAAAAGGGATTTTTTTTTTAAAGACCTATAGAAGTTTGCTATTAGAAACTATCAGGATGGCGTGTTATAAAGGTGGCAGGGCTGAGGAGTGGATGTTGCACAAGGTGTCCATATTGCATAGGTCACAGTGCCCAGGAGTCAATATCACATAGGGTGCAAGGCTCAGGAGTCCATATTGCATAGGATGCAGCCTGGTTCAGAAGTCTGTATTGCAAAGTGTGCAGGGCTCAGGAGTACATGTCGCACAGGGTGCAAAGCTCAGGAGTCTGTATCACATAGAGTGTAAGACTCAGCAGTGTATGTTGCATAGGGAACAGAGCTCAGGAGTACATGTTGCACAGGGTACAGTGTTTAGAAGCGCATATTGCATAGCATGCAGGGCTCAGGAGTGCATGTTGCACAGGGTACAGTGTTTAGAAGCGCATATTGCATAGCATGCAGGGCTCAGGAGTGCATGCTGCACAGGGTGCAGAGTTTAGGAGTCTGCACCACATAGAGTGCAGGACTTAGCGTATGTTGCATAGGGAACAGAGCTCAGAAGTACATGTTGCACAGGATGCAGAGTTCATAAGTGCATAATGCACAGGGTACAGACCCAGGAGTCCATATCACATAGAGTGCAAGGCTCAGGAGTACATTTTGCACCAGGAGCAGATCTCATGAGTGCATCTTGCACAGGGTGCACTGTCAGAAGCGCATATTGCACAGGGTGCAGGAGTCTGTATCGCATAGGGTGCAGGGCTCAATACTCTGTATCGCCTAGGGTGCAGGGTTCAGGAGTCCGTATCATGTAGGGTGCAGGGCTTAGATAGTCCATATCATATATATAGGATGCGAGGCTCAGAAGTCTGTAACACATATAGTGCAAGGCTCAAGAGTCCTTATTGAATAGGGCGCAGGGCTCAGGAGTCCTTATAGTATAGGGTGCAGGGCTTGGAATTACAGACTACGGGGCTCAGGAGTATGTATCTTATAGGGCAAAGGGTTTAGGAGTGCGTATTGCTTAGGATGCAGATGTAGGTAGCACACAGACGAGTGTACACCTTACTTCTTAGTATTTACTCACAGTTTTTGTTAAAATGAAAAACAGCATACTTTAGTAGCAGGTACATTACCTACACACGTCTTGCTCTGTGCGTTAAGGCTGAAACCCGATGGACAGACACACCGGTAACTGCCAGGTGTGTTCTCGCACCTTCCATTGGTGCAGAGTTGTTGTCCGCTGTTACACTCATCAATGTCTGGAAGGAAGATTCAGCCGGTCAGAGAGTTTCATTACACCAAGCAGCATACAAAGCTCTGTCATAATGCCAGTCCAGATGTGCGAATGACAACTGTTAGCTAGTAAAAAGATCAACTCAATTTTTTTAATAGCCAGAGCTGTTTTTCATGGTTGTTTATAAATGATGAGCCATTGGGGTTATTCAATAAAGAACAGTAAGGCCCCGTACACACGGTCGGACAAAACCGATGAGAATGGACCGAGGTTCAGTTTCATCGGTCCAAACCGACCGTGTGTATAGCCCATCGGTCTGTTTTCCTTCGGTCCAAAATTTTAAAACATGCTTCAAAACCGAACCGATGGAACGCTGCCCGATCAGTCCAAACCGATGGTTAGTACAGAAAGCATCGGTTCAAAATCCGCGCATGCTCAGAATCAAGTCGACGCATGCTTGGAAGCATTGAAATTTGTTTTATTCAGCATGTCGTGTGTTTGACGTCACCGCGTTCTGACCCGATCGGTTTTGGAACGATGGTGTGTACGCACATCAGACCATCAGGCCACTTCAGCGGTGAACCGATGAAAACGGTCCGTCGGACCATTCTCATCGGTTTGGTCCGACCGTGTGTACAAGGCCTAACACATAGAGTAACGGACCTTGCCCGGCGAAGTCCCACACCAAAATAAAGCAAAACGACTTGTTTCCTATCAGGTTAGTACTTTTGGTGGTGTGAACTGAAAAATAGTACAGCAGGCTTTAGCTTTTTCAGCACAGTGCGGTACAACACAAGCCATTACCGCTGTCATCCTACCACCCACCAGCCACTGCGCTCTAGCGCAGCTTCTGGTGTGAACAACCTTGAAATCTGCTCTCTGTCTCCCCCTTCTGTCTATGTTCCCACTGCAGCAAGGGATTTTGCAGCTGTGGTGGCAACTCTGCACATGCTCAGTTTTCAGTGAGTTTCTATGCTGAGCGTTTCCTCCCTATCACATCTGAGCAGCCCATGGGACTATATAGTCACACATGTGGGTGTATACACAGTGGTAAATAACAGCCCACTCCGTCCCTCCTCCTCCACACCCACTAACCAACTAAACACAATGGGGGCAGAATATTATATGTAAATTAATGGAGGCTTCACCTTCCTCTTATTCTAAAACACAGGCTGGAGGGGGTGTGACTGGCAGAAATCTGCCCACACCATGTTATTTCCACAAAATAATAAAGATTTGTTTTAAAATATATATTTGTATGACAATTTCAAACGGTTTATTGATATTAACTGTTTCTTTATCTTACAAAGGCTGTTTTTTTAAACATGTGACCAGCAGCAGTGGACTAGAAGCTCCGTCTGCTTATGTTTCCCTTCAAACAGGCTGGGAAAAATCTGGGTCATCTGTAAATCCATTAGGAAAAACTTACTTAGATGATTTTCTTCTTAAAATAATTACAGTGCCATCATCCACATATATACCGTGTTTCCCCAAAAATAAGACACCGTCTTATATTTATTTTTCCTCCAGAAATCACACTATGGCTTATTTTCGGGGGATGTCTTATTTTTTTTACCGGCAAGTATGGTACAACAGTATGGAGCCAACCTTACCGTATTTATGGGGCTGCCAACACCTCTCCGGTCACTTAGAGATACCGTGGAGCAGATAAGAAGGGCTGCACGACTTCTTTACAGCTCCTGAGCTCCGCACCAGTACAGTACGCCCATCACGTCTTGTTTTCCCGCCCGCGCCGCTACGCATACGACACGCAATCGCTACGTCTTATTTTTGGGGATTCGACACGCCATCGCTACGTCTTATTTTCGGGGGGATGTCTTATATTTCGATCTTGCGTCGAAATACCGCTACGGCTTATTTTCGGAGTACGTCTTATTTTCAGGGAAACACGGTAGTGGAAATAGATGGGACAGTTGAAATTAAACAGCGTGTGCCGGATTCATATACAATGATGTATCTGTCCGGCCCGCGTAATGTATCAGAAAGAACTTGCGCCCTTAGTTACGGCGGCGTAACGTATGTGTTGCGGCGTAAGGCCGCGTAATTCAAATGGTGATGTAGGGGGCGTGTTTTATTTAAATGTGTCTTGACCCCGCGTTTTTTACGTTTTGTTTGAACGGCGCATTCGCCGTCAGTAAAATATCCCAGTGTGCATTGCTCTAAATGACGTCGCAAGGACATCATTGCTTTCGACGTGAACGTAAATTACGTCCAGCCGTATTTGCGAACGACTTATGCAAACTACGTAAAATTTCAAAACTCGGCGCGGGAACGGCGGCCATACTTAACATTAGCTACCCCTCATATAGCAGGGGTAACTATACGCCGGAAAAAGCCGAACGCAAACGACATAAAAAAAAAACGCCGGGCGGTCGTTCGTTTCTGAATCGGCGTAAATCCTCATTTGCATATTCCTCGCGTAAAAATACGGAAGCGCCACCTAGCGGCCAGCCTGGAATTGCAGCCTAAGATCCGAAGGTGTAAGACACTTACACCTGTCGGATCTTAGGGATATCTATGCGTAACTGATTCTCTGAATCAGTCGCATAGATACGACCGGCGGAACTCAGAGATACGACGGCGTATCAGGAGATACACCGTCGTATCTCTTTCTGAATCCGGCCCCGTGTGTTTAAAATCACTTTAAATATGACAAAGATATCTAATTATTATATATAATAAATCTATGCAGACTTCTAGAATTCAAACATCTTGCTTGGCTGGCCTGTATAGCGTTAAATTGGCCATACACTATGCAACATTCGGCTGCTTCTAATAACCGGGCAGAGATTTGCTCTGTGGGGGCCCTGTTGCCTTTCTCCCATCCGATTAAAAACAGAGGTCAGCAGTTGTCCTACTCCAGGCTCTAATTCCCACACTGTCACCGATATCAGAGGCAGGTTCCTTGTAGTCATCGGCCACTAAGATCGACTATGCATATGCATGCAATGGATGTTATGCAATGTATCATCTGTTCCTTCTTTGGGTATAAATAAAGAATATTGAAAAAAAAAAAAGAATGACTCTGCAACAGCTCCAAAAGCAAGGGGGGAACTGCTCACAGAGGCGGCTCTCTAATTAGGCGGTCGTCTAAGGCCTCGCACTCACAGGGGCCTCGCGGCTGCCTAATTTGCCTGTGATCAATACTAATGTCGGCGTCATCGAAACTCTCTATTACCCCTCTCTCTTTCTCACCCCCCCTCTCTCCCCCCTCTTGCATTGGCTGAATATGTCTGATGGGTGAGGAGGGTGCCCTGGAAGTGGTGCTGATCACCTGTGTGCTAGATCCGTGCATTTTCTGCAGCCATTTTTCTTGCTTGAATTATTTTTCCCATTAAATCCAATTATTCATTAGTCCAACAAACAGACTAGTCCATCCTGTGATTAAACTCCTTATTGAGTGAAGCGTGTTGGAGTGTTTGTACCTCGGGTTGGACTGCTCTGTTTGTTGGGCTCATGAACAAATGGGGTTGAGTCGATCAGTACAGTGAGCACACCCACTTTTCTTTTTGGAGATGTTGCTGCGCTAGCTTGAAAAATTGAAGCAGCCAGATGTAAAATTGACAGCTGAACAGTGGTTGTCAATTTTACATGTGGCTGCAGTTAGTATTGCTCCTGAATGCCTGGCAGCTACTATTCTACCACCCTTCAAAAAGCAATCAATCACGGCTAACTTTTCAGAGTGGCGGCAAGCAGGGCTGGACTGGGACAAAAATTTGGCCCTGGACTTCATCCAGACTGGCCCACTTTGACAGGTCTCACCCATGGCGGCCGGACAAATCTCGCACCCCCCCCCCCCCCCGGGCCACCCAAGCCCCCTCTCCCCCTTCACTAGCCACTAGCCGTTCTACTTTATTAGAGTAGAACGGCTGGTACTGGTACTCTTATAGGCAGTACAGCTGTCTGTCCCCTACCCCATGCTCCTCTGTCGTCGTCCCTGCTCCTCTGGTCCTCCCCCTGCTTCTCTGTTTCCCCCAGGTGAGCGCTGCGGGGAGGGAGAGGAGGTGAGCTCTGCGGGAAGGGAGAGACAGAGGAGTGGAGGGGGCAGCAGTCCGCTGTCACTGAAGCCGGCCCACTGAGCCATCGGCCCACCGGGAAACTCCCTGTAGTCCCAATGGCCAGTCCATCCCTGGCGGCAAGAGCTGTCACAGGTGTGAATCCATACTTACATTCAGATTGGAATTACTGTGAACGTCTCACCTGTACACTCTGTGCCTTGTGGATTGGTGCTGAAACCTGCAGAGCATGCGCATCGGTAACTGCCAATGGTGTTTTCACATCGCCCATTGGCACAAGGACTCGGCCTTTGCCGACATTCATCCATGTCTTGGTGAAAAAAAGAAGACAATGTTGTGATATCTGATTGGTGCAATTTCCTCATTAACATATCCAGAAAGCCTGAATCTAACAATAATTGTATTTATATTTTTTAACAGATCCTCGTTTAAGGCAAAACGCCATAATTGTAATGAATCTGAAACGATAAGACATGGTAGTGAAATAGGGCCATATTCTCAAACAAGTTACGCCGGTGTATCTACTGATACACCGGCGTGAATCGAATTTTCCGCTGGCGTATCATTATTTTGTATTCACAAAACAAGATACGCCGGATTTAGGCTAGGATCCGACTAGTGTAAGTCACTTACACTGTCGGATCTTAAATGTAATTCGCCGCTACGTTCAGGTCTCATTTGTTTATGCAAATGAGCCTGATACGCCGATTCCCAAACGAAATCGCGTCGCGTAACCGTCGCTTACGTCATTTGCGTAAGCGTAAGATTACCCCTGCTATATGAGGGGTAACCTTACGCCAGTCCCACTTATGCCATGTTAAGTATGGCGTCGGGTCCGCGTCGTCTTTTCCCGTCGGGTACGTCGTTTTCCTAAGTCGTTCTTGAATACGACTTTACGTCAATGACGCACACGTCGGCGTCATTGACGTTTTCCGCTGAGAACTGGAGCATGCGCACTGGGCTATTTTTAGCCCGGCGCATGCGCAGTTCGATCGCAACGGGGGCACGCTTAATTTAAATATAAGCCGCCCCCTTTGAAATACGCGGGGATACGCCGGGCCATTTACACTACGCCTCCGCAAACTACGGAGCAAGTGCTTGAGGAATATGGCACTTGCTCCAGTAAGTTGGGGCGGCGTAGTGTAAATGGCTTACGCTACGCCCGCCTCAAATCTACGAGAATCTGGCCCATAATCTGCAGGACTTAGAGCCCTTTCACACTAGGGCGTCAGCTGCACTTTTCGGCCGCTAGCGGGGCAATTTTAACCCCCGCTAGCGACTGAAAAAGGGTTAAAAGTGCCAGCAAAGCTCTCCAAATATCACCAAAAGAAAGCTCGATTTGTGGGAAAAAAAGGATGTTAATTTTGTTTGAGAGCCACGTTGCACGACCGCGCAATTGTCATTCAAAGCGTGATAGTGCTGAAAGCTGAAAATTGGCCTGGGCAGTAAGGGGGTCAAAATGGCTGGTATTAAAGTGGTTAAAATACATCTATGATAAAAATTATAGACCCTTCATTTCTTTGTAAGCGGGCAAAGTTACAAAATCTGCAGGAGATAAAATAATTATTTTCCCTGCTGTATATAGGTATACATTGTTTAAAATGAATTATGGCTGTATCTTATAGTTTCACAGAACCTGAGGAAGAGGGGGTGGATACCCAAGAAACGCGTAGTATTTATCACATTCCCCCCCCCCAGTGGACCCTAATTTCTATCTGGAAGCCTTACTGTTGAATGGAGAAGAATGCATAGCCATTGTCTGTGAAACACATGGAAATAAGTTTTAGGTTTCTATATCTCGTATCATATATACCTGTAAAATGTATGGTAGGTGAGGTTGAAAAAAGACACAAGTCCATAAAGTCCAACCTATGTGTGTGATTATATGTCAGTATTACATTGTATATCCCTGTATGTTGTGGTAGCTCAGGTGCTTATCTAATAGTTTTTTGAAACTATTGATACTCCCCACTAAGACCACCGCCTGTGGAAGGGAATTCCACATCCTTGCCGCTCTTACAGTAAAGAACCCTCTACATAGTTTAAGGTTAAACCTCTTTTCTTCTAATTTTAATGAGTGGCCACGTGTCCTTGTTAAACTTCCTTCCACGAAAAAGTTTTATCCCTATTGTGGGGTCACCAGTACGGTATTTGTAAATTGAAATCACATCCCCTCTCAAGCGTCTCTTCTCCAGAGAGAATAAGTTCAGTGCTCGCAACCTTTCCTCATAACCAATATCCTCCAGACCCTTTATTAGCTTTGTTAGCCTTCTTTGTACTCGCTCCATTTCCAGTACATCCTTCCTGAGGACTGGTGCCCAGAACAGGACAGCATACTCCAGGTGCGGCCGGACCAGAGTCTTGTAGAGCGGGAGAATTATCGTTTTATCTCTGGAGATAATCCCCTTTTTAATGTTAATATTCTGTTTGCTTTGTTAGCAGCAGCTTGGCATTGCTGAGCCTATCATCTACTAAAAACCCCAGGTCCTTTTCCATCCTAGATTCCCCCAGAGGTTCTCCCCCCAGTGTATAAATTGCATTCATATTTTTGACACCCAAATGCATTATTTCACATTTTTCTACATTAACTGCTTCCCGCCCGCCGGCCGTCATATGACGTCCTTGACTTTGTGCGGGGATGTCTGAATGATGCCTGCAACTACAGTCAGCATTCACATATCATCCTTTTCAGCCGGCGAGAGGGGACGTCTCCCCTCCCGCCACCCTCCGGTGCGTCTACTGACTCACCGCTGCGATCGGTGAGTCGGAGAACGTATCCGTCGGCCCCAGATGTTTACCATAGAGATTTCCGGCGGACCAGATGGTCGCCGGAGTCTCTATGATCGTCGGAGGCCGGGAGCGATGTTATGACATCACACCCGGCATCTGCATTTAAACAATCGGCGCCGCCTTGGCTGGGAAGCCGAGATCGTTTTAATTTTTTTATTTCAGGCTTCCCAGCCTATAAGTGAGATGTGGGGTCTTATTTTTTTTTTTTTCAAAGTGTATTTTGTGCGTGTACTTGAGAGAGGAGCCGGACTGCAGGAGTTGGGAGTAGGCAGGCCTCCCCCAGAGGCAATCTGCCACCTTTCTCCATGCCCCGGGTGGCAATGGCGGGTGTGTGAGGGGGTCCTCCCACAAAGCCCGCCCTACCTGCTCCGCTTTGAAGCCCAACGGGGCAGAGGGACTCCCTATAAGGGAGTGAGAGGATTAGCCCACTCAACCAGCCATGTGGGGTCTTATTGACCCCGGATCTCACTGTAAAGAGGAGCGATCATGCCATATTCCTCAATAGCTGGGTGAAAAAATGAATAAAAACCTGAATATGTCAGAATTATATCACAATTAACCAGGCAGCGCTGGACATATGCAACATTTAGACTTTAAACAAATAAATATATAAATATTGAATATTGTCCTTGGAATAGAAAAGTTCTTAAATGAAGAATGGCAGTCTTTAATGCAAATACTGGACTGAACAATCCTTATTCAAACAAAGTCCACTATAACCCAAGATGAGGTTTGGAAAGGCACCGCTTCACGTCTGTGCTCATAGAAGAAAGAGGGGGGTGTGTGAGAAAAGAGAACCCCCTCTTGAGTATGCCATATTCCTAAACAATGTTTACATTCCTTGTAATAGGATTAAAAGTGATCCATTTTTTTTTTTTAAAGTGTCAAACTAAAAAAAAGAAAGTATAATTAACAATAAAAGAATACATTTTTTTTAAAGCGCCCCTGTCCCCGTGTGCTTGCACACAGAAGCGAATGCATACGTAAGTCCTGCCCACATATGAAAACGGTGTTCAAGACATACATGTGAGGTATCGCCGTGAACGTTAGAGCGAGAGCAATAATTTTGGCCCTAGACCTCCTCTGTAACTCTAAACATTTAACCAGTAAAAAAAAATTAAAGCGTCACCTATGGGGATTTTTAACCACTTGCCAACCGCCGCTTGTATATGTACGTCCACAGAATGGCACGTACAGGCAGATGGGCCCCCGCGCTACATGCGGCGGTCGGATTGCCGAGGGGAGCGATCCGGGACGACGGCGCGGCTATTCGTTTATAGCCGCTCCGACGCGATCGCTCCCCGGAGCTGAAGAACGGGGAGAGCCGTATGTAAACACGGCTTCCCCGTGCTTCACTGTGGCGGCTGCATCGATCGAGTGATCCCTTTTAAAGGGAGACTCGATCGATGACCTCAGTCCTACAGCCACACCCCCCTACAGTTGTAAACACACACTAGGTGAACCCTAACTCCTACAGCGCCCCCTGTGGTTAACTCCCAAACTGCAACTGTCATTTTCACAATAAACAATGCAATTTAAATGCATTTTTTGCTGTGAAAATGACAATGGTCCCAAAAATGTGTCAAAATTGGCCGAAGTGTCCGCCATAATGTCGCAGTCACGAAAAAAATCGCTGATCGCCGCCATTAGTAGTAAAAAAAAAAAATTAATAAAAATGCAATAAAACTATCCCCTATTTTGTAAACGCTATAAATTTTGCGCAAACCAATCGATAAACGCTTATTGCGATTTTTTTTTCCAAAAATAGGTAGAAGAATACGTATCGGCCTAAACTGAGGAAAAAAACAATGTTATATATGTTTTTGGGGGATATTTATTATAGCAAAAAGTAAAAAATATTGCATTTTTTTCAAAATTGTCGCTCTATTTTTGTTTATAGCGCAAAAAAGAAAAACCGCAGAGGGGATCAAATACCACCAAAAGAAAGCTCTATTTGTGGGGAAAAAGGACGCCAATTTTGTTTGGGAGCCACGTCGCACGACCGCGCAATTGTCTGTTAAAGCGACGCAGTCCCGAACTGTAAAAACACCTTGGGTCTTTAGGCAGCATATTGGTCCGGTCCTTAAGTGGTTAAAAGTGATCGATTTTTAAGTACCGAAGTTTGGCACCATTCCTTTTTGACAGCTCGGTCCCGCACAGTGCAGGAGATGGCCATGATAATGCTGAGGCAGAAGAGGCAATCCCCTCTTCCCCCTTAGCACAGCTTCTAAGGCAGGATCCTCTTGGCCATGTTCTGATAGAGGCAGCTATTGCTGACCCCTCCTTTTGAAATTGCTACTGATCTGGCTGTTTCTGACTTTACCACTGAATTGCAGATCAGCGAAAAGTATGCATCAAATGAAGTCAGAACTGATCTGTGAACGTGCGACTCAAAAAGTGCTAAGCATCTGAAGCATGACAGCCAGGGAACTAGCATTTTCCAAAGGAGACATCAGAAATGGCAGCCTACATATTCCTTTTAATGCTGTTGTTTGTTTGAAGAATGCTGATCAGCAGTGGACTGGTTAACATCTTGCTATCTATTTCCTCGTGTGATTAATGCTGCAAGCTTCACCATCTGTCTATAACACACACCATTCTGACATATCTGCGTAGTATTGATTTCCCTGTACACATGACCCTAGCTGGGAGCATTGAGAAACACTCAGTATAAAAAACAGGCGGAAGCGCAGCTTCAAGCCCTAGAATCCCGTCTCCAGACCTCACCCTCCCTGACGCTTCTTAAACGCATTACCCTAGTGCGGTCGACACTCCGGGACCTCGCGCTGGGTCGAGTCGAGAAGGCCCTTGTCCGCCTCCGTCAGGTATACTATGATAAGGGCAATAAGGCGCAAGCTCTATTAGCAAGGAAGCTAGCCGATCGCTCCCTCGCTTCCACCCCGCACCAGGTCCAGGACAGATCGGGCAACACCATATCCCACCCGCAAAGTATTGCGGACGCATTCGCAGCATTTTACGCGGATCTGTACAACAGGCCTGAAATTCCCCATAACCCACCCACCCCCGACCTACTTGATAGGATGACACAATACCTGACACAGGCGGGCATCCCTCGGCTACAACCGGAGGACCTGATCCCCCTTAATGCTCCCATCACAGATGAGGAGCTAACCCGGGCCATTAAGGCCCTGCCCGCCCACAAGTCCCCAGGTCCAGACGGGTTTCCATACGAATATTATAAGACCTTTCTCCCCACACTTCTCCCCCACATGACTAAACTCTTCAACGCCTTTCTACAACAGACCCCCATCCCGCAGGATATGCAGCGATCATTTATCACCCTCATTCCTAAACCTGACAAGGACCCTTCATTATGCGCAAGCTACAGGCCAATAGCCCTATTAAACTCAGACCTCAAAATATTTACGAAGGTCCTCTCCCTCCGTTTAAATGTAGTCTTGCCCTCCCTGGTCCATAAAGACCAGGTGGGCTTTGTCCCCCTCCGCCAAGCGGGGGACAATACGAGAAAGGTGATTGACCTAATTGACGTGGCGGGCAGGGAGGGCTCGGAATCTTTGCTCCTAAGCCTAGACGCAGAAAAGGCGTTCGACCGCCTTGGCTGGCCCTTCATGCTCGCCACGTTGAAACACATGGGGTTTAGGGGACCTTTTCTTCAGGCGGTCCGACACCTCTATACCAACCCGTTATCACAGGTAAAAACTCCCTTTGCCACTTCGTCCACCTTCCCTGTCACCAATGGAACCCGCCAAGGGTGCCCACTCTCCCCCCTGCTCTTCGCTCTGTGCGTCGAGCCCCTAGCAGCGACGATCCGCGGTAACCCGGACATTCGGGGTATTCCAGTAAGGGGGAGGGAATTTAAGATCTCCCTCTTTGCTGACGATATTATTCTAACATTGACGCGCCCCCGCATCTCCCTGCCCAATCTTCACGTTGAACTTGAACGATACGGGGCCCTCTCGGGATACAAAACCAACACCTCTAAGTCGATGGCCATGCCGATAAACATGCCCGAACCAGAGACCCTACACATGCAGTCAGTCTTCCCATATCACTGGGAGCGAACCTCCCTGAAATACCTGGGGGTCCATCTGACCCCGGACTTTGCATCCCTGTACCAGGCCAATTTCCCCCCCCTTTATAGCTCGATCAGGGCGCTGATCCATAAATGGAAGCCCCATCAGATATCCCTTCTGGGCCGGATAGCGGCCATAAAAATGGTGATCCTTCCAAAACTGCTGTATCTGTTCCAGACCCTTCCCATCCCAGTCCCATGCGCCCATTTGCGAGCCCTACAAGCAGACCTCCTCCGATATGTGTGGAACTACAAGCGCCACAGGATCCCACGTTCGGTCATGACGGCGGCGCGAACCGAGGGAGGCCTGGCCTTCCCAGACCTGGTGAAATACTACCAGGCCTCACAGCTACGAGCGGTGGCATCATGGTTTCCCCAGAAGTCCTACAATAGGTGGACGGAGGTGGAAAAGATTTGGCTGGCACCAATTCACCCCAATAACCTCCTCTGGAACGCGAACGCGTCAGTGGAGCCAGGACGTTTGCTAGGCTCCATGCGGCAGCTTCAAAGCATATGGAGGAGGCTAGCCCAAGGCTGCCGACTGAAATCTGATAGCTCCCTGCTGACTTCCTTTCTCTATAACCCTAAAGTACCGACAAGCCTCACCCACCCGATGTCATGGCCCTGGGCCTCGCGAAACCTATTTCATTTTGGCCATTTAGTAGATCCCAGGTCCCGCACCCTACACTCCTTCGCTGATCTTCAAGCCAAACATGACATTCCACGACAAGCTTTCTTCAGCTACCTACAGATCCGCCACTACGCCCACACAGTAGCCCCTCGGCTCCTCTTCTCGAAGCCAACCCCATTTGAGCGCATTATACTAGAGGGCACAGCTCGAAGGGGCCTTATATCAGACATATACCAAATCTTAAATGAACACTCCTTCCAACAAAACGGTAAACACGCCTATATGCTTCGATGGGAGAGGGAGCTTGGGGAGGTGCTCTCGGAGGAGGAGTGGGGAGCGGTTTGGAGACAGGCGGCCAAAAGCTCTATCTGTACCCTTTATAAGGAGAATGCATACAAAGTGCTGTTTTTTTGGTACCTGACCCCGGACGTTCTCCACAAGATCTACCCTTCCACCTCTGACCGGTGCTGGCGATGTAACCAAGCGAGGGGCACATTGTTTCACATATATTGGGCCTGCCCCTTGATTGTCCCGTTTTGGACTCAGACACGAGAGCTCCTGACCCGCCTCCTGGAGGTGCCCATACCCCTCTCCCCGAAGCTATTCCTTTTGGGCCTGTCCCAACCTCGCATAGCCAAACCTTATAAAAAGCTGTTAAGACACATTATCACGGCGGCAAAGTGCTTGATAGCACTAAACTGGAAGAAACCGATGCCCCCAACCCAAGAGGCCCTCTACGTTAGGGTCAAGGATGTAGAACTCATGGAAAAAATGACGGCTAGGATCCGGGACAGACTAGAGGATCATGACCTTGTCTGGGAGAGGTGGCATGTGAGGGAGGACCCGCCGTGAGCCGACGACAGACCACCGAGGTATGCTACAACACCCACCCCTCTTGCCTGCTTCCCTCCTCTCCTCTCTCCCTTTTTCTATCCTCTCCTTTTTCTTTTTCTCTCTTCCTTTTCTCTCCCTCTCCACTTGCCTCTCCCACTCACCCATCCCCCCCTTCCCGCCCCACCACCTCCTCTCTCCTTTCTCTCTTTTGTTTGAATCCTGTTATTTTATAAGCTACTGATAGTACAAATAACTATGAAACCACTGTGTAAGCACATTAAGCTGGAATTGTGTACCTCTTCTCTTCTCTTACACCAGATATGTTGCCATATTTTGTACTGCCCTTTTTTCAAAAATAAAAAACTGTTATTGGAAAGAGAAACACTCAGTAAGAGGTGCCATTATCATTGGGAGCAGACTTCTAGGCTGCACATCCAACGTCATGGACTCATTCTTGTGCGACATGACTGGGGGAGATGCCAAACAGAGTTTGTTTGTTTCTTCATTTGATCAACATTTTGCATTTTTATAGCCTCTAACTGGAAACCAGAAACCATGAGAATACATTCCACTGGATTTCTGGACAAAGTATTCTAAATATGAAATAAGCATTTAGAAAACCATTTAATGGACCACTGGGTGTCCAACAGCAAGGGGGGGGGGGGGAGTATTCCAGCCAAACACACATGGACTCATTTATTAAAAACAGCGGAAAGAAAATAAATAGTGTTCCTCATAGCAATGTATCAGGTCTTTCCTTTCATCATTTAACCTTCATTAGAATAAAATTCACGATATTGTCAAAAGTATTGGGACACCTGCCTTTACATGCAAATGAACTTTAAAACGGAGTTCCACCCAAAAGTGGAACTTCCGCTTTAAGTGCTCCTCGCCCCCTTTCATGCCACATTTGGCATGTCATTTTTTTGGGGGGGAGTTTTGAAGGGGACTTCCTGTGCCACTTCCTCCTTCCGCCTACGGGCCGCGTAGGTGACTCCTCCTCTCCCCCTAGGCGGCCCCTCCCTCTAGGTCAGGGATATGCAATTAGCGGACCTCCAGCTGTTGCAAAACTACAAGTTCCATCATGCCTCTGCCTCTGGGTGTCATGCTTGTGGCTGTCAGTCTTGCTATGCCTCATGGGACTTGTAGTTCTGCAACAGCTGGAGGTCCGCTAATTGCATATCCCTGCTCTAGGTGATCTTCTGGAACACATGACAGGTTCCAGAAGATCGCCTGTCCACTCCGAGACCGCAGCGCGCGCCAGGCTGTGAAGCCACAACCTGTCACGGCCGGGTGCCCAGAGTTTTATTGACGGCGTCGCGGAGAGGAGGGGGAGAGGAGCGAGCCTCTGTGCGGCCACATCGTTGGACCGTGGGAAAGGTGAGTGGCTGTTTATTAAAAGTCAGCAGCTATACTTTTTGTAGCTGCTGACTTTTACTAAACTAAAAATAGCCTGGAACTCCCCTTTAATGGCATCCCAGTCTTAGTCCGTAGGGTTCAATATTGAGTTGGCCCACTTTTTGCAGCTATAACAGCTTCAACTCTTCTGGGAAGGCTGTCCACAAGGTTTAGGAGTGTCTATGGGAATGTTTGACCATTCTTCCAGAAGTGCATTTGTGAGGTCAGGCACTCATGTTGGACGAGAAGGATTGGTTTGTAGTCTCCACTCTAATTCATCCCAAAGGTGTTCTATCAGGTTGAGGTCAGGATTCCACCTCACACTCGCTCATCTATGTTTTTACGGACCTTGGATGACATTTTCCAAAATGTCTTGATATGCTGGCACCTTAAGGCCCCTTTCACATTGAGGAGTTTTTCAGGCGGTACAGCGCTAAAAATAGCGCTGCTATCCCGCCTGAAAAACTCCTGCACTGCAGACTCAATGTGAAAGCCCGAGGGCTTTCACACTGAGGCGATGCGCTGGCGGGAGACAAAAAAATCTCCTGTCAGCAGCATCTTTGGAGCGGTGAGAGGAGCGGCATGTATACCGCTCCTTCACCGCTCCTTCCCATTGAAAACAATGGGAACCGCGGCAATACTGCCCGCAATGCGCCTCTTTAGAGGCGCATTGCGGGCGGTATTAACCCTTTATCGGGGGTTAACACCGCACCGCTAGCGGCTGATTCCCGCGGCAATCCCGGCGGTATAGCGCCGCTATTTTTGGCGGCGATATACCGCCACCGCGGCTACAGGTCCAATGTGAAAGGGGCCTTAGAGTTCCCTTCACTGGAACTAAGGGGCCAAGCCCAACCCCTGAAAAACAACCCAACACCATAATCCCCCTCCACTAAATAATTTGGACCAGTACACAAAGCAAGGTCCATAAAGACATAAAGTACATAAAGTCAGCATACCTAGACATTTTAGACAATTTCATGCTCCCAACTTTGTGGGAACAGTTTGGGGATGGCTCCTTCCTGTTCCAACATGACTGCGCACCAATACACAAAGCAAGGTCCATAAAGACATGGATGAGCGAGTTTGGGGTGGAGGGCACAGAGTCCTGACCTCAACCTGATATAACACCTTTGGGGTGAATTAGAGCAGAGACGAGTCAGGCTTTCTCGTCCATATCATTGCCTGACCTCACAAATGCACTCTGGAAGAATAGTCAAACCATAGACACCCTCCTTAATCTTGTGGACAGCCTTCCCAAAAGAGTTGAAGCTGTTATAGCTGCAAAGGGTGGGCCAACTCAATTTTGAACCCTACGGAATAAGGCAGGGATGCCATTAAAGTTAATGTGCATGTAAAGGCAGGTGTCCCAATACTTTTGACTATATAGTGTAGCTATGACCCAATTGGTTGCTTTGGCCCTCACTTTTACTTTTCTTAACCACATGTTTTATGATAAATTTGCCCATGCGATAAAGAGAAATGGTATCTTATTCCATGCTGTTCAAGATCATACAAAATTGTTAAAACGACTCTTTACAGCATTTAGAGTTAAAAATAAAAATCTGTAGGATTGACTTACATACCAGTTAAACATTTGTTATGTTTATCTACATATCCCTAAGCAATAAAAGTGGCTGGCAAAACAAATCTGTTGCACATGTGTGAGAGAAGTCGTAATCAGTGAAATTTATCTGCAGCTTTAGGCCCCTTTCACATGTGCGGACCGTATGTCCGCATTTTCATCCATCCGTTGCGGATGAAAAACGGGACATACATTGGTCCCTATGTGATTACGGGTGTCAGCGGATGACCATCCGCTGACACGTACCTTTAGGAGTTTTAGCTTTGTGATGAAAAGGAGGTGGACTTATAACAAACATAATGATATTATTAATTGTATAAGTATGGTATGGGGATGGTTTAGTTATTATAAGGCTGGATCTAGGCAGGTATTCCCCCATCTGTGCAGTCATAAGAAAGCATAATGTCTTACCGATACAGTGGGTGCCCTGCGTGCTCAACCAATAACCGTTGTTACATACACAGGTGTAGCTAGCAGGACGTGGTTCACAGCGCCCAGGACCGCAGATCTGTGGGTTCAGCTCACACAACTTCGACTCTGAAAATCAAAAATCAGGCTCCCATAAATTTTGCTTTTTGTTCTTAATAAATAGTTTATTAAAAATACAAAGGGTGTGGTACAGTGGTTTTTCAAATTTACCATATGTGTCATGATTTAAGAGATTTTTATAAGTTCACCTCTGTAACCGCAGATTCCATTCTTAAGGAACTAAGCAATATTTGCCTTACTGCAGAGTTGATGTGTTTGTTCTCTTTCAAAGTTACCAAGAAAAACAAACTTTAAATGTTATTACAATATTTTGTTTAAGGTGCCCATACATATGCTGACATGGTCAACTGGCCTTCCTCGGTCTTGGATAAAGACAACGGGCCGGATTCACAAAGCACTTACGCCGACGTATCTCGAGATACGCCGCGTAAGTGTAAATATGCGCCGTGCCCATAAACTGAGATACGCCTGAAAATAGGCTTCATCCGACCGACGTAACTTTCCTACGCCGGCGTATCGTGGGCGCATATTTACGCTGGGCGCATTTGCCGCTCCCATTGATTTTCTATGCACGTATGCAAATGAGGGAGATACGCCGATTCACAAACGTACTTGCGCCCGGCACATAATATACGCGGTTTGCGTAAGTCGTACGTCCGGCGTAAAGTTAAGCCCCATATATGAGGCGCAAGTCATGCTGAGGTATGGACCAGGGAACACAGCCGTCGTATTTTACGTTGTTTAGGTAGTACATGAATAGGGCTGGGCATAGGTTACGTTCACGTCATAGGCAGTGATCCGTCGTATCTTAGGGAGTAGTTCCGACGTGATTCTGACCATGCGCACAGGGATGCGGCCATGGGACGGCGCATGCGCAGTTTGTTTTAAGTACTTCTATGGCGCTTGGCCGATCATTTGCATGGGGTCACGCCTCATTAGCATGGCTCACGCCCACTTCCACCTACGCCAGAATACGCAGAGAAAACCCAGCGTAGATTTGAGAGCAAGTGGGAGCAAGTGCTTTGTGAATACTGTGCTTGCCTCTCTGCGCTGCGTCGGCGTAGCGTATATTCGATACGCTACGCCGGCATAAATATGCGCCAATGTATGTGAATCCGGGCCATCCCATTCTGAAACCTTTCTGACTATCCACTGCAAAAGCTGAATAAGCCAAAAGTATGTTAGAATTCTCAACCTTTCGACTCCAGAGGAATCCATTAAATAATTTTAAGGCCTCTGGGATCCCCTGCCAAAGCCAATTCATTGGGGTCAGTGCCTTAAATTAATGGGCAGTGTTCCGAATGCCATCCTTACAGATGGCTAAAGAGATCATTGGTGTCCTGCAGTTGTCTCTGTCCCAGAATTATGCAGACCCCATCTAATGGGAGGTCATCCATATAAGGAAACCCTAGAAACTCCTGCAGGAACCCCATAGCTCCATGGAGTCCTGGTTGAGAATGGTTGGATTTGGCCATCGTATAGCTGCAACTTCAATCCTGGATATTTTGTATCTGAACAGATTTTTGAATGACATAAAGGGGACTGATAATTGACAGATTATGTGTAAAACATCATAATCTGTCTAAAGCTGACAATGCATGTTACAATGATGATGATGGTACAATCCCCTTAAGATCCTCCAACAACTCCTTACTGCAGAGGTCTACCTGATTATAATGCAAGGGACCGCTATGCCAACTACTATAGCTACAATGCTGATTGCTACGGCATAATTTATCAGGGCAGCAGTGCCTCAAGTTCTTCTTATAATTAGTGGGGTAGATTCAATAAGATTTGCGCAGTTTTTACGTAGGCGCAGGGCACCGTTTTTGCCCTGTGCCCCCGCAAATTATCTGCGCTACCCTCGATTCACGGAGCAGTAGCTCCGTAAATTGCGTGGGCGCTCCGGGAAAATGCCCGGCGTAAGCGCGCGCAATTTAAATGATCCCGTAGGGGGCGTGAATCATTTAAATTAGGCGCGTTCCCGCGCCGAGCGTAGGGCGCATGCTCCGTCGGGAAACTTTCCCGACGTGCATTGCGGCAAATGACGTCGCAAGGACGTCATTTGCTTCAAAGTGAACGTGAATGGCGTCCAGCGCCATTCACAAATCACTTACGCAAACGACGTAAAATGTAAACTTCGCGACGCGGGAACGACGGGTATACATAACATTGGCTGCCCCTGCTATTAGAAGGGGCAGCCTTACGTGAAACCCGACGGACGGAAACAACGTAAACTGCGTACACAATGTTGTGAATCGGCGTTAGTATGCAATTTGCATACTATACGCTGACCACAATGGGAACGCCTCCTAGCGGCCAACGTAAGAATGCAGCCTACGATATGACTGGCATAAGAGCCTTATGCTAGTCATATCTTAGGCTGCCGTCGGCGTAACGAGGTTCCTGAATCAGGAGCATTTGTAACGCCGGCGCAAGTAAGCAATTGCGCTGCGTAACTATGGTTACGCAGACGCAATTGCTTCTTGAATCTAGGCCAGTGTGTTTTTATAATAGTATAAAGTTGGAGAATACTTGGGCTTGGGCTGAAGTACCAAGTGGAGAGGGATTTGATCATCTGTCGGATTTTCTTTTTTTGGGTTGTCCCCAGAACAGTAATAGAGGTGAAATCTTCCAATTCGGAAAATAATTCTGGTGAAAACACCTTTGGAGGGATTTCCACTCACTTCCTGTTTTGGCTGCAGGACAGTGAGTGAAGGGAAATCTCTCCAATGGGACATAGATGATCAAAAAGACCTGACAGGGGTTTAAACCTCCCTTACGCTATCCAAAAAAAAAAAAGTTTCGGCCATGAGTTCTACTTTAAATGTTAGGGTAAAAGGTAAGATTCAAGTCTCTACGATAAGAAATTAATCTGTGATGCCTTGTACACACGATCGGGTTTCTCTTGACCGTCGGGAAGTTTCGGAATTTGTTTAGTTTAGTTTCATTTATTTTCATTTAGTTTATGAATTTTCTAACGAATTCCAAATATTTGGAACAATTCGAATTCGGATCGGTCGAAAAATGATCCACTGATTTGAATTCTGTGTGAAGAATAGCTGATTGGCCGCCGCCTCCTTAACAACCGATGACACATCAGCTGTCAGTGAACTTCCCAGCTGAGAGCTGAAATGTAAACAAAACAATTCCGGCAATAGAAAATTTAGAAAAAAACTGTGTGCCCCTCCTCCCTTCCATACTAGGCCCTTTGGGTCTGGTATGGATTTTAAGGGAAACCCTACGCCAAAATGAAAAAAAAATAACGCAGTCCCCCCCCAAAAAAATTAATACCAGACCCTTATGCGAGCATACAGCCTGGCAGGCCAGAAAAGGGGGGGCGGGCGAGCGCTTTGGGGCAGGGGGGTCCACCTGAAGGGCATAGTATGGAGGGGCCATCGGTTGTTAAGGAGGCAGAGGGCGGCTTCCTGGCCCATTCCTTAACAACCAGCTATTCTTCACACAGAATTTGAATTGGTTGATAATTTTTTGGCCGACCTGGATTCGAATCGTTCCAAAAAGTTGTAATTTGTTAGAAAACGAATAAACTAAACAAAGTATATATATATATATATATATATATATATATATTTAACGAAATTAGTTACTATTTGAATCAGAGATTTGGATACATCAGAATCACCAAAAATGTGTCCGAATTTACATTCAGACCTAAACGAATTGCACATGTCTACTGATGAAGCCTTCACACTTACCCTGAGATGGGGCCTCTACCTCAGTGTCCACACCTTCTGGTGGAGAGGTAGGAGAAAGTCTTTCAATTGTAACCGAAGGTCTGTTTATCTGTATTTGTGTCCTGTCTGGTCGATAAATCTGTATTCTGTCAGTTATCCTTTGGTCCGGGACTTGCACTCCGGTCTGTTCTCTATCAGGCCTCCTGTCCTCCACAATGAGACGACCTACAAATGCAAACATTGTGAGGTGACTTGATAACACCCTGTGCTTTTGGAAAACCTAAAACATACAAAACAGGTACAGACAATGTGCTCAGATGGGAGGAAGAGGGGTATGAGGAACTTGTTATTTACAATACAGTAACGGGACCATAGCTTGGAGACCCTAGAGACCAGTCTGCCATTATCACAGTTCAAGGACAACTCTGGGATGTGCCGGGTGAATTTCTTTATAGAAATACCACACAAGTTTGGCCATTAGAGCTGATATTTAACATTTAACCAGTAATGAACCGATATGTTCGAAGACCAGGTATTAAACTGCAATTTTTGGGGATTTTTCTCATGTAAGCACACAGATAATTAATACTTAATCACAATTGCTTCCTTAACTGTGTAACTCCCCATGGATTAATAATATTTAGGAAAATACAAAAGTTCTGAATTAGAGATTTTCCTGATTATTGGTGTAGCATCCTTGTCCTAAAAAGGGCTGCTAGTAAATTTAGTTGTGCTAGGTGGCAACTAGCCTGGCTAATTTGTAGTCTTAATTCACTGTTTTTGTTTTTTTTACTAAGAGTTTACTTTGTAGTCTCTCTCTCTTCTGTCAACAGGTGGCACTGTTGCCTTTGGCATTAGGACGATGGATTACAGTGAATTCAGGTTATGAGTAAATATGTTGTCTCAGCCAATTAGCAGGAGTTTCCTTTGGCTGGGATAAGCTATTTATTCAGAAGGAGTCAGGTGATCGGAGTTCTTTCCACCTGGGCTGTGGCCTGGGTGGGCGAGTGAGGAGCAGTGAGGAGCAGTTGCAGATGTGTAGACCAGAAGTCTGGGACCTAGCCAAGGGTGTGTGGAGGGGAGCCTGATCGTTGCCAGTGGTAATGGAGAAGCAGTTGTCACAGAGACGACCATACCTGTTGCCGTAAGCAAGTTTAAAAGGGATAAAGTACTGAAGGAGTACCAGAGCAGACACTTCACTAGCCAGGGCCAGTGAAGTAAGTGGGAAAGCTTCAGTAGAGACTCATCTAGGGCAGCTGGGCAGTAAAGCTTGAAAGAGTACAGCGGGCAGCTGTAAGTAAGGCTTGAAGATAAGTACAGCGAGTAGCCATGAGTCAAGCCTGAGGGATCCAGCGAGTAGCTAAGAGTCCAAGGAACCCAGTGGGTAGCGTCGGTGAAGCTTGAAGAGTACAGCGGGCAGCTGTGAGTTGAGCTCAAGGGATCCAGCAGGTAGCTGAGAGTCCAAGAATACAGTGGGAGACTGTGAGCTGAGCTGGAAGAATACAGCGGGTAGCTGTGAGTGAAGCTTGAGAAGTCCAGCAGGTAGCTGAGAGCCAAGCTTGAAGATTTACAGTGGGATACTTGTTGCTATAGGAGACAGCCACTACGGAGTCTGCCATGTTGCTATTGCGTTTGCCTAAGGGTGTCCTGTGCCCTAACCCTCTCTCCCTCGTTCCTGTTAAGGGAAATAAAAACTCTCTTTGTTCATTTTTAAAAGTGACTGGTGCCCATCTTGCTTGACAAAGGAGTGCAGCAGCCAATCCACTCGCTGCTTTGAAACTCGGAAACGCGTCGCACAGCGGTGACGTCATCCATCCTCGCCAGCTCTCCATCTGCGCTCCACACCTCAGGTTGAGGAAATCCTCCATTCCAATGGACGTTCATCGCTCCATAATGAAGTGACATCCCCCCCGCACAGCGCTCCCACTGACTGGAGAAGGAACTTACCATCGGATGACAGCTCACCTTCCCAAAGGAAATTCTACATGCTTATTTTACACTACTCAAATGTGAGTGAAACGATCATGTTTTTAGAAATTAAATTGTTTTAATCTACTACACCCAGAGGCGCCTCTCTCCTTGCTTTTTTTCCCCTTAGAATTGGAACATGGTCTCTGTTCCCCTTTGATGGCAGCCCTGGAAGTGTATACCCACAACATACTAACCACAGACTGTTTGATTGGTTTATATTAACCATCATTCTTTGACTTTTATCCATCCCCCTTGTTCTCATATTTATATATGCTGTTCTGACACCTGAGATTTGTGTATCTTTTGCGCATTATTTACTTGTTTCTTTCTCTCCCATCTTGCATTCCACCCACCATGCCCAGTAACCTGCACCCTGAGGAGGACTCTGGGGGGTCATCAGACACTTAGTGGTTGGGGAGACCGCTACATTGGTATTTGTCACAACATTTTTTTCTGTTCAATTATTTTATTAGGAGAAGGAATAACAACTGGTATGTCGACGCAGAGGCTAACATCTGAGAAAATGCATTAATATTTACAAGGAAATAAGCAGAAATATGGAACAGTCATATCTTTGTCTCCCAGATCGATTTCCTGCAAAATCTTACACAAGACAATGAAAGCCAACAGGCAATTTGAATTCTCATAGAAGCCAATAGGTTCAGGGAGGAATAAGGGTACAAGAAACGGGATCAAAAGAAAACACAGTAGGGGTATGGGAAGGGATACAGTTGCCACAGTGTTTTGTTTGGATAGTGAATACATTTACCTTATGGCAGGACTAGACAAAGCCCAAAGGGAAGGTCTGCAATGCACATAAAACATTACAGCTGGAGCCTTACTCATTTGATCCTTCTCTAAATCTGTCTATGAAATTACATTTGTCTAAATCTTTATAACTGACCGCAGGCAACTAGAATGGGCTTTCTTGCTCCTACCTAAATTCCACAATTAAACTGGTCATAAACTGATAGATTATTTTGCACAGAGTGGATGGACGAATCTCCCACATGTTGCTTTTGTGTGCTAACAGCTGGTATCAGTGGCTGTAGGAATACCTGAACATTGACTGCATCTGATTGGATGCAGCTGCTTTTTGGCTGACAATTTTACTTCAACTGTCCATTCAAAAGATGCTGGACGAACGTGCCAACAGGGTCACCTATTAATTGAATTTCAGCAAGTTCATCAGGAACCAGACAAAATTTGCTCAGTGAATGTCTATTCATAGAATATAGAGTTACTTAAAGCGGAGGTTCACCCATAGCGAACACATTTTCCCCTTAGATTCCTGCTCGTTTTGTCTAGGGGAATCGGCTATTTGTTTTAAAATATGATCCGTACTTACCCGTTTTCGAGATGCATCTTCTCCGCCGCTTCCGGGTATGGGCTGCGGGACTGGGCGTTCCTTCTTGATTGACAGTCTTCCGAGAGGCTTCCGACGGTCGCATCCATCGCGTCACGATTTTCTGAAAGAAGCCGAACGTCGGTGCGCAGGCGCAGTATAGAGCCGCACCGACGTTCGGCTTCTTTTGGCTACGAGTGACGCGATGGATGCGACCGTCGGAAGCCTCTCGGAAGACTGTCAATCAAGAAGGAACGCCCGCTCCCGAAGACCCATACCCGGAAGCGACGGAGAAGATGCATCTCGAAAACGGGTAAGTATGGATCATATTTTAAAACAAATAGCCGATTCCCCTAGACAAAACGAGCAGGAATCTAAGGGGAAAATAGAAAAAAAAAACGAATTGGGTGAACTCCCGCTTTAAGGAATTATTGTGTTAAAGATAGCAGTGTACTGTCCATAGCACCATTTCTGTGTTTTCATTATTGCAATAATAAATGTTTTACTTTCCTCAAATTCTTTGAACCAGCATTACACATTTAAAGTGGACTTGTCAATAACTTTACGAGTCCACATGAATACATTTCTAATATGTTGCATTATACATGGAGATAATATTTTTTTCCCAAAAAATCCCCACTTTGTATTATAAAAAAAATAATAAAATTCTTGAGCTCCAGCACCTTTGTCTGAGCTGAGATTATGTAATCAATCAGCTGCAGGCAGGAAGAAGCATTTCCCCAGTCTCCTCTTCCCCACTAATCTGGCTGTGACATTGTAACTGTCAGGTCACCTGTGGTCAGGTGACAAATGCACCCCGATGGAGACAGGGGTGCACCGCAAGGTAGTGAACCCAATAGCAGGCTGCTGCGGATGGACAGGAAACGTGAACCCAAGATTCCCCAGGGCGCGGAGTCTAAGGTCCAGCAGGTGTTCACCAGAGCCTCTAGTGGTGAGGATGGCCTTCGCTGCAACTGAACCCAGGTCGCGGCCCCTGGGTCCCCCAGGTCACGCTCCGTAGGGAGAGAGGGGAAGCAGTCACTGAGGACAAAAGGAATGGTGATGGGTAAGCCGAGGTCGGGGCAACAGGCAGACAAGGGTAACCAAGGGACAGGCCAAAGGGTCAGGGTCACAGGCAAACAGGAGTAGTCGTAGACAAGCCAAAGTCGGTACATAGAGATATTAACAGAGCACACGGCAAGCAGGAACACAAGCTAACACACATCATTGATCAGCAATGCAGACCTGCAGTGCACTGGTTAATATAGAGTTCCTGGAATGGCCTGGGGTGGAGCCATACAAGGAGGAAGAAGATAAAGGAAGCCAGGTGAGGGGGGCTGGCCTCTAAGATGAACACATGAGAGCAAGGTAAGCTGCCAGAGATTACTGCATATCCATGACAGTAACCTTGTAGCAAGCCGTAAAAACTGCAACAGGGGATGATCTGTGTTACATAGAGTATTTGTGAACACAGCAAAGAACTGATGATTGTATCATCTCCGAGACAACATCTCAGTCCAGGAAATATATGCTGATCCTACTTGATGCCTGAACAAAGATGCAGATGAAGCATACTAAAGATCCGTACACACGTTCAGAAAATCGTACAAAAAATACCACTTTTGAGGCGATCGTACGATAATATGATTGGTAGTTCGAAGCTTTTGTCTGAAAATGTCCGAAGGGACAAACACGAAAAAAATTCTCGTACAATACCAGATAATACGTTTTTGTCCAAAAATACAATACAAATACAATACAATAAATTATATCACTTCTGAATTTTTTTATCTGTCGTATGATGGATGCAAAAAAAAACGGACAATCATTCGTCCAATAATTTCATTGTGTGTACCAGGCTTAAGGGGAGTACTTTTGTGAGAGGTGAAAATACTTTAGCATGCATGCAACATAAAGAAATATACTGTAAGGGAGGCTATGTTGACTTTAGTGTGCAGAATGGATGTAGCATTCACTTAAATGTATAGAGCATGCAAAAAGCTAGGAGGGTACTTATGTTTATGGTAAAAGAAAACTGCTTATAAATCTATAAAACTCTAGCTCTTACTTGTGACGGGCCTCTGGGGTGGAGTTGCAGTGGTTACAGACGTCCTGGATCCAGCTTGACGCTGTACTGGTACTATGGCCTGATCATGTCCCACAAAACGGTGGTTGATTTTCAGGTCTGATGCAGAGTAATGGTATCCAGGCCCAGCAGGGCAGATCTCCTTAAAAGCATCTACAAAACATAGCCAAATGCCAGCAATTGTATGTTGCACTGCCGTAAAATTTTCTTAGCGAGAGGAAAATATTAGAATCAATGGATTCTCACCTGTACCAAAGGAAGGGCAGCTTTCACATGCTTTGCCCCAAGCTTTGCCCACGCGACTGCAGCAACAGATCTGTTTGGTAATGTTGCGGAGGATAGGGAGAGAGCAACCACCTTCCCTCAAAATCCGGAAACAGGGGCCCTTAACTTCTGAGATCACATGATGGGCTAAGATAAAACATAAATGTTAAAATGCAGATCCAAGAAAGTACAAATAATCAGTAGAATATTTAGTGGGATGCTCCCTTGACATATCATAGAGACTTATTGTGTATACTCCTGAGGGCCCACTATACCCTGGCCAGGTTGCAAAAATGGGTATCTTAGACTCCCTTACATATGGCAAACAGTGGCGGTGCGTCCATAAAGGGTGCAGGAGCGCCGCCCCCCCCTCTCCTGTCATGGCTCTAATTACCATAGATAGATTCGTTCAAGTGCATTAATCTATCTATGTTTGCAGCTGACACCTCTTTTTGAGTGCCGGGCGCCTGAATTACAGCGGCAGGGGTGGTTTTTGGAAGCACATGATTAGAGCAATTGGCTCTAATAGGCATCCAAAAATTTGAATAGTGGGCACAACGCTGTGTGTTCGCTATTCACTCAGCTGTGTGTTAGCAAAGGGAAGGAATTCCGCTTTGCTAACACTGTCCCGCTTCTTAGCCAATCAGGTGCACCGAGTCTGTGGTACCTGTCACCTGATTGGCTAAAAGGACCGGCGCTGTGATTGGACGCCTGGGCGTCCCAATCACAGGAGAGAACGAGCGGGCGACAAGAGAAGAGAAGAAGCAATGGAGAACACCGCTCGCCGCCGTCACCCACTGCCCACTGTGGCACAGTGGCTGCATTTGATGAGCACAGTGGCTGCGTTTGATGGGCACAGTGGCTGCGTTTAATGGGCACAGTGGCTGCGTTTGATGGGCACAGTGGCTGCGTTTAATGGGCACAGTGGCTGTGTTTAATGGGCACAGTGGCTGTGTTTAATGGGCACAGTGAGGCTGCAATTGATGGATTTATTTTTTTAATTTTTCAGTTTGCACCCCCCCCAAAAATTTTGAGCACCAGCCCCCACTGATGGCAAATGCTTAAGGGATCATGGAGACCTGATTCACTTAACCTGGAGCTGTCCAAACTGCATCTTTATTCAGTGTTTCAGACCTCCATGCCACTTGACCCTAAATCTTGCCTTCTTGTAGGGATGGACTGGCCATTGGGACTACAGGGAGTTTCCCGGTGGGCCGATGGCTCAGTGGGCCGGCTTCAGTGACAGCAGACCGCCGCCCCCCTCCCCCCCTCTCCCTTCCCACAGCACTCACCTCCTCTCCATCCCTGCAGCACTCACCTGGGGGGGAACAGAGAAGCAGGGGGAGGACCAGAGGAGCATGGGGGAGGGGACAGACAGCTGACTCAACAGCTATGACCTGGGAGTTTCTCACTTCTGCCTAATCTTGTCCCATAAGGTGGGGCACCGAACTAATTATTTTCCCCGGGTGAAATAATGTCTAGCTTCCCCACTGGTACTGCCTATAAAAGTACCAGTACCAGCCATTCTACTCTAATAAAGTAGAACGGCTAGTGGCTAGTGAAGGGGGCTTGGGTGGCCAGGGGTGCGGGAGTTGTCCGGCCCCCATGGGAGAGACCTGTCAACGTGGGCCAGTCTGGATGAAGTCCAGGGCCAAATTTTTGTCCCAGTCCAGCCCTGCTTCTTGAATGAATTCCAACTACAAGCTTCCACAAGGGAGGTGGTTGCTAGAGCTCTTTTTCAAGCCCGAAGGTAATACTTAGAAATTGGAAGTCTACTGTCCCCCCATCCCACAAAGAATGGATACAATGTATGGGAGAAACCTTTAAATCTATCAGCATTGGGGATGTCCCCATAAATTTGACAACTTATGAGGTCCATGGCTGCACACGCCAGGCCTTAACCCGTTGGACCAATTATTGGCTAGGTCAGGCCCATATAACTACTGTTTGTTACTGTATGATTGACGGCTGGTGCTAAGACAGGGAGTGTATCCCTGAATGTTTTTAATGAGGTGCTTATTGTAATTCCTTTTTGTTTTTTTCAAGTCTGCTTTACTCTTTCATTTAATGACATATGTAACAAAGTATGGGAATGCTCAAGGTATTTGTGGAGCTGTCATGGAAACGTCATATGTGTAGTGTTTTTTGTTTCCTGTTTTATTTCCTAATAAAACTTTTCTGATTTAAAAAAAAAAAAATTTAGAGGGAACATTTCCATCTCTGCTATCAAATGATAGAAGAACATTTCCATCTCTGTTCCAATCAATTTTATTAAAGTATCAAAATTTTTACGTGTGTTAGAACAGATAAATGGAGAAAATTTGTAAGCCTCATGCTACTTCAGGTTGACATTGTATGGAAAGGGCCTAGCAAGGCTTTCATTCAGCATAAAGATACAGGTCATTGGTCTAGAAGTAACTATCCTAGGGATATCCCAGAAATTAAAAATAATATAACTTGGAAGGGAAAAAAACTCATTGGGCCAGATTCTCAGTGGAGATACGACGGCGTATCTCCAGATACGCCGTCGTATCTCTGAGTCCGGCCGGTCGTATCTATGCGCCTGATTCTTAGAATCAGTTACGCATAGATATCTATTAGATCCGACAGGCGTAAGTCTCTTACGCCGTCGGATCGTAACTGCATATTTACGCTGGCTGGTAGAGGCGTGTACGCTGATTTACGCGTCAAAATATGTAAATCAGCTAGATACGCAAATTCACGAACGTACGCCCGGCCGACTCAGTACAGTTACGCCGTTTACGTTAGGCTTTTCCCGGCGTATAGTTACCCCTGCTATATGGTGGCGTAAGTGCGGCGTACCAATGTTAAGTATGGCCATCGTTCCCGCGTCAAAATTTGAAAAAGTTACGTTGTTTGCGTAAGTCGTCCGTGAATGGGGCTGGACGTCATTTACGTTCACGTCGAAACCAATGACGTCCTTGCGGCGTACTTTGAAGGAATGCACACTGGGAAATTCCACGGACGGCGCATGCGCCGTTCGGGAAAAATGTCAATCACGTCGGGTCAAGCCTGATTTGCATAACGCACGCCCACCTCTTCACAATTTGAATTAGGTGGGCTTACGAAGGCCTGTTTACGCTACGCCGCCGCAACTTTTTTTTGAGAATACGGCACTTGCCTGTTAAAGTTGCGGAGGCGTAACGTAAATAGGATACGTTACGCCTGCACAAAGTTGCGCCATTCTACGTGAATCTACCCCTTTGTGGGCAACTAAGGGGCAGGGAGGGATGGATGTAGGTTGGGAAGAACAAGCAAAGATAAAGTAAAGGAGAAGGAAGTAGGAGAAGAGAAGGAAAAGGTGGACATGCGGGGGAAAGGAAAGAAAGAAAAACTGACAGGCAAACGTGGTAGGAGAAAAAAAAGGGAAGCGGGAAAACAGGAAAACAGTGCTCACAGAGGTAGGACCCAAACATTGCAGGCTCGGTCAAGAAAAATTAAATAGTGAGAATTCAAATTTCTCCGGCAAATAGTGTGTAATCCAAAGGTCCCATATTTTGTGAAATTTAGACAATATATCATCCTATGTAGCTGCCATTTTCTTAAATGCCATACATAGGCTTATACAAGACTTAAAGTAGAACTAAAGGCAAAACATTAGTCGAGTGGAGAGGGATTATAACATTTGTTGGGTATTTGTTGCTGTCTGTTAGATTCACCTTCTCGATTTGCCATGTTTATAGTGGAAGTGATAATAAAAACACAAATTTTGGGTTGTCACTAGAACAGGAATAAAGGGGAAATCTTTCAATGGGGGCACTAGTTCTGGTGACCCTGGTGACACCAAGAGATTTTCTCAGAGGGGATTTCCTCTCATGGGACTGTAAGTGAATGGAATTCTCCCCAATGGGACACAGATGACTAAAAATGACAGGGGTTATGACTCTCCCTTACTGAATTTGAAACAAAAATAAAAGGTTTAGTTCTACTATAAGTTTGCCAAAGGGAATAGTTATCTTTTTCTAGAACATGGCAACCGTCAGCAATAAAAATATGGGTAAATTAATGAAATTACGATTTAGTACGATTTTGTTCAAGAGAGTTCCATTGGGTTATTTTGGGTGGGGGGGGGGCTTTTTTCGGATGGTATAACCTATTCTGTAGGTGTGAGACCAAAAACTTTGATTCATCGGGCAATCCCACCAGGCATATCAAGGTGTCATCACTACCCCTCCCAAAGCAGCAAGAAGGGTATCTGGGTATTTCATGGGAAAGACAAAAGTGTACCCTCTTCACCACATATGTCAAACACAAGGCCTGTGGGCCTAATGTGGCCTGCCATGCTGTTTGTGGCCCACGCACCCAGGGTAGGGGTGGAAGTAAGATGTGGACAACCTGTGAAAGAGAGCTCTGCACTGTGCATAGAACACCCCTAAACCCTGCACTCCGTATGTAGCACATTCCTCAACCCTGGACTCTGTATACAGTACACCCCTGAACCCTGCACTCTGTTCATAGTGCACCCCTAAACTCTGTGCATAGGGAACCTCTGAAACTGAACACTGTAAATAGCGCATCCCTGAACTCTGCACACAAAGCACTCCTGGTATTTATTGCAGCCCGTGATGAATTTGAATTTGACACCCCCTGCTCTACACCATCTCTGAACCTGGGTCTCATCAGATTTTTGCCTCTGAGTATTTAGGGATATTACGTTTTACAAGAAGTCTCACTTACATATACAGCTGCTTCGTGAGGCATCCAGAAGATATCCTTCTTTGCACATACAGGAAAAGCTCCCTCTAGTGTTGATGCATTTTCCATTTTGACAAAAGGATGGATCTTTACACTCATCAATATCTGTTTTAAAATAAGGATTTTAGAGGAGGTCCATTTAAAAAAAAAAAAAGAAGGTAAGAATGAGCTATACGTAATGTGTAAAATGGCTTACCAATACATGTTCCATTGCTTCTGCTATATCCCTTAGGACAGGAGGATTCTGAAAAAATGCCAACTACGGCCCCATCTGTGGAAGTAGAAAAGGTAAAGGTGCATCAGACTGATTTTATATATATCTCATCAGAGTCATAGGCCCAGATTCACAGAGAGCAAGGCGCACATTACGCTGCCGGCAAACACCGTACGCCACACCAATGTAGCGTGGAGAGGCAATCATTGCATTCAGCAAGCCAGTGCTCCCAACGCTGTACCAGCGTGGCGTGGGTTTCGAAGGCGCACACCGGCGTAGGTAGAAGTGGGCGTGAACCCATGCAAATGAGGTGTGACCCCATGCAAATGATGGGCCGAGCGCCAGACAGGTACGTATCACGAACTGCGCATGCGCCGTGACGTGGACGCATGCACAACACCCCCCTGCGCCTGCTCACAACCACGCCGGCACAACTGCCTAAGCTACGCAGGATCACCGCGTGAACATAACGTACGCCCAGCCAGACACACGTCGCACAATACCCCGGCTTGTGTTCCCTGGTGCAGACCTGTGCATGTCTGTTGCCGGGTTGCACCTCCTTTATGGGGAATAACTTTACGCCGGACGTACATCTTACACGCATCTCGCGTAGCATGCGCCGGGCACACGCACTTTCGTGAATAGGCGTATTTTTTCCCTAATTTGCATGTTTGAATGGCTAATGAATGGGAGTAGCACCATGCGCCCAGCCCATATGTGCGCCCACCCTACGCCGGCGCGTGCAAGCTACGTCGGCGGGGTGTAGCCTGTTTTTAGGTTTGCATATTGGTTGGTGGGTCTGCCGCACACATACGCCGGCGTAACGTCTTATACGTCGACGTAAGTGCTTTGTGAATCTGGGCCATAATCATTGACACATGACCTTCATGTTATGGGTATTTGTAGAATTATCTTCTGATATGGTGTTGATGTTGCTTTGTTTTCTTACCCTGGTGAAGGGGGAGCTTGCAAATCCCTGAAACATGTTGACTTTTTACCTGTTGACTGTTCGTTGGCGAATAATTAATCTATCGGTATAGTAATTAAATAGTATCCCACTACAAGCATTACCCCCTTCTCTCTAATCCTTCGACACTGGGTGCAGGTGCTCAACAGTGATGAACAGCTCCATGTGCAACACTTCAGTCTTCAACAAAAAAGGAAGGAATCCGCTCACTTTTAAAAGCCAATGTTCAGGTTTATTGAAAATAAATCCATGTATAAAGATCTGCTCTATACATTTTCCATAAGGTCGATGGGAAAAAAAACGATGGGGCCCACACACGACCGGTTCATCCGAGGAAAACGGTCCATCGGTCTGTTTTCATCAGACGAACCGATCGTGTGTACAGGACATTAAGAGCCTCTGTTGCAAAAGTAGCCGCTTTCTTGACCTTGGTAGAGATTCCTGGGTCTTTTGTATGCATATTGTGGTTTGGCTATAGCAACAGTACCATATTTTGGTAAGTGGCAGTACGGTCTGAATTTGTCATACCGTTGATTTTTGATTCAACAGGACTTGTTTTTCTTCTTTTTGTTTCTATATGCTTATTGAAATGGCTGATGCACAGGTTTGTCCACCTGGTGTTACCAACAAATGAGTTTTACTCCTACACAAAGTTTATTCATAGAGCGAACACCAGGTGGAACAATCTGTGCGCTGGATTCAGGTAGTTCTGCGCATTTTTACGGCGGCGCAGCGTATCGTATTTACGCTACGCCGCCGTAAGTCAGAAAGGCAAGTGCTGTATTTACAAAGCACTTGCCTCCTAAGTTACGGCGGCGTAGTGTAAATGGGGCGGCGTAAGCGCGCCTAATTCAAATGAGGATGAGGGGGCGTGTTTTATGTTAATTATTGGTGACCCGACGTGATTGAGACGTTCGTGGAATGTCCCAGTGTGCATTGCTCCAAAGTACGCCGCAAGGACGTCATTCGTTTCGACGTGAACGTAAATTACGTCCAGCCCCATTCACGGACGATTTACGCAAACGATGTAAAATTTTCAAATTTCAACGCGGGAACGACGGCCATACTTAACATTGGCTACGCCACCTTGGGGGCAGCTTTATCTTTACGCGGCGTATCTCTTACGGAAACTGCGTATCTTTATTGCGACGGGCAAGCGTACGTTCGTGAATCGGCGTATCTAGTCATTTACATATTCTACGCCGAAAACAACGGAAGCGCCACCTAGCGGCCAGCGGAAAAATTACACCATAAGATACGACGGCGCAGGCCGTCGTATCTTAGCTAGGTTTAAGTGTATCTCAGTTTGAGCATACACTTAAACTTACGACGGGCTTAGATTCCGAGTTACGTCGGCGTATCTACTGATACGCCGGCGTAACTCTTTATGAATCCGGCCCTGTGTTTCTGTCTTTTTAAAAACCTGAACTTTGGCTGTTAAGTGGTGATCGGTTTCTTAAACCGAAATTAATGTGGTACTCTCACCCTTTTAATTCTGGAGAATGAGATCGGCACTATACGACATTAGGATAAAGCAATCATAAAACACCCACATAAAAGACAGATTCTTCTTGTAGGTAGGCTTACACAGATTTTTTTTCTCTGATAAATATTAGCCAGGCCTTCTGCTAGCTAAACTATACCATAAAATCATCTTTTTGGAAGAATTCTTGGAGGTTTGTCCCTCGGCGGTTCACAGATATGAGAGTAGGAGACCTCTGCTGAACCCAATAAAGTTCCCGTCTGTTTTGTAATCACATTTATCTATCACAGATGGACGCAATCTCTGGGCTCTTGGTAAGGACAGATGTGTTTTTGGCAAGGCTCTCCGAGCAGGATCGTGTGGGTGGTTTCTGGAAAAAGAATGAACCCCCTCAAAGGTTTGGCTGCTTATTTCTTGGGGTATGAAGAATGGCGCTGGTAATTTATACTCTGCACCAGTTCTAAGTGTCCCTATCAATCATCGCTCGGGGACATTCTGTGATGTTCCAGTTGTTCACTTTTTCACTTAACACGCAAAAAGGAACATTTATACAATCAGGGGTCAGGGATCCTTGTAAACAAAGTTGCAGATTGTTCCACGGAATGTGCAACATGTTTATAACAAGAAGAAGAGAAAATAAACCTCCGTGGCTCATTCAACTCCAAATTTGCTGTTAGTATGATAAAAAAATTACATTAAAAAAAGCAGATTCCTATCATAGGTCATTCAGGTACACATTCAGAGTTGGTTTATAGTTGCTATTATAGCAATGAGCCTATTAACGTAGATTTAAAGCTTAACTTTTTTTGTTTTGTGTGGAGTAAGAAAAGGTCCGAGCCCCCATTATGTTCTTACTGTTGCCTCTCACCACCTTTCCCCATGACTCGTGATGGAAAATTTCGGGGACATTTTCCCAGTAGGGTTGGAGCAGCAAAACAGACTAGGGGCGCAATTCACTAAGAGTTAAATAACGCATGATTATCTGAGTTAAAATAACGCATGCAGTATTTTACTCATGAACATGCAATTCCCCAAAAAAATGCACGTTAAATGTTTTTGCACATTATTTAACTGCAGAACAGCCACAGCAGGAACTGAAACATTTAGCAGTGGTATTCCAACAACTTTTAAATGTTCAGCTGCGTGCAGCCTCGCCCGGCTCAGATGTATGTGGATCTGCCCCATCAGGGTTTACTTACTCTTTAAAGTGGTTTTAAAGTCAAAAAGGCCTTTTACCTTAATGCATTATTTGCATCCTCTCTCGATCCAGCACTGTGACTGTCTGCAGCTGGTCTCCCTCTTTGCTCTGACAGGACAGATTGATAGCAGCGGGAGCCATTGGCTTCTGCTACTGTCAATCAAATCCAGTGAGGAGGGTGCTAGGGGGCATGGGCGAGCCACACTGTGTTTTTCTATGGGCTTGCTATGGAGGCAAACTCAGGAGAGGAAAAGCAGACAGCAGCAGTGGTGGACCCCAGTAGAGGAGCTAAGGGGCCACTCTGTACAATAAGTAAAGCCCAACTCCAGAACATAAAAAATGCACCCTTGCAATAGGCCCCCCTACTGCACTGCATGGGTTAAATACTTGTTTAGTAAAGGGGCAAATGACGGGAGTAAACACTTATGCCGCGTACACACGATTGGAATTTCGGATGGAAAAAGAAAAAGGGAGAGAAAGAATAAGAGAAAAAAAAAGATGGCTAGAGAGAGATGGGGAAAGACAAGAAATGTGGATAGCGAGAGATAAAAGGGAAAGAAAGGAGAACAAAGAGATAGAGTGGTACGTCCTAAAATGTACCATATGAGGTTTTAATACTGTACGAGTGGAGGGGCTCAGGACTGCTAAATTTCCATGGGTTGGGGGCTCAATATACTTGTCTTGCCTTGGGCGCTGATAACCCAGGCTACGAAAATAATTTTACTGGTTAAAGCATGTTAGTTTGGCCATAGATAAGAATTAGAAGCCATGCTCTACCTCCCTCATTGAATGAACCTCTTGAGAGCTGGAATGCACCACAATTCTCACTTGACGGGCTGATAGACTTACCTTGGTATCCGGGGCAGGGGGTACAGTCATGGATGCCCCAAGCTACTCCAGAACCCCGACAGCAGATTTCCTGAGTCATCAGGCCGGGGAAAGGTGATGCGCACTGTGATAGAAGCAGAAACCTTGATTAACACGATGGAAGAGCAGCTGTGCTGGCAGCAAGTAGAAGTATGACATAGCAAAGGCTCAACAAACACCCGACTAAGTGACCTCCTCATGGGATAGCAATAAAGCTGCTGTCATTCAAAACTCCTCAGTTCTCATACTTTTCCAGGACTGTGATGTTATATAACTTGGACAGTGCATGATCGCTCATGAAGGTAAATGGCTCTTTGATGAGACCTCAGGAGATAGTGTGGTCATCTTGGAATTGGAGTCTTGTCTGTACTAATCTGAGGGAAAGTTAGAATAATATCTAAAAAACGGAACTGAGACGTTGTGTATGGAACTGTCTGAAAAGACTACTGTGTTGTTTAATCCATAATCAGAAAAAACCCTAAGATTCTTAGGGCCAGATCCACAAACAGCGGGCGCAACGTAACTTTTTAAGTTACACCGCCGCAAATTGCCCAAGTTAGTGCCCGATCCACAAAGCACTTACCAGGAAATTTGCGGCGGTGTATCCTAAATCAGTCCGGCGCAAGGCGGGCCAATTCAAATGGGGCGAGTCCCATTTAAATTAGGCGCGCTCCCGCGCCGGACGTACTGCGCATGCTCCTGACGCTATTTTCCCGACGTGCTTTGCGCGAAGTTACGCTGCGCCGAGGTTTTGTGAATCGCGACGGGTAAAAAAGAGTTGCGGCGGGAAAAATAAAAAATGTAAAAAAAAATTGACAGCGACGCGGGAAAGACGGGTATACTTTTACATGGTGTACTAACTTTACACTTTGTAAAAGGTACCCTATCTTTGCGACGGCAAATTAACACTTACAGCGACTTCACGAAGGGAAAAACCTTTGTGGATCTCCGTAAGTGCTAATTTGCATACCCGACGCTGGTTTACGACGAGAAATGCCCCCAGCGGCGGCGGCGGTACTGCATCCTAAGATCCGACAGTGTAAAACTATTACACCTGCCGGATCTTAGGGATATCTATGCGTAACTGATTTTATGAATCAGCCGCATAGATAGAAACAGGGATACGACGGCGTATCAGCAGGTACGCCGTCGTAACCCTTTTGTGGATCTGGCCCTTAGTTTTGTGCTCTCAGTCTGCAATAGAAAAAAAAAAGTTTTGATGGGTCGCCATGAGCATACAGCATATAGCCGCTATATCTATGGAACACATTTGATCATTAAACGGCCAGTAAAATTTAAATATACCCTGGTTCATATCAAAAAGCAACTAATAAATTTACAGATAACAGTCAAAAATATCCTGGGTAAAGTTATTTTTCTACCTACTTGAGAAATCAGCACTGGAACATGAGGTTATCCTTTTGGTGTTGCTATCCCATTGTATTGTCAGGACCTGGATCACCTGCTGGTGGCACTGTGGTTCCCTCGGCAGAGGGATGTAGTTCCAGTGTCCACCAGTGGGTGTCTCCCAGCAGCCAGCAGATCCCAGTAATCAGACTCTATTTGGTGCTGGTTGATGGGAGGGTATTTAGTTCTTCCTCTACTAGTGCCTCTCGCTTCAGTGTTTTGCCTGCTAGCCAGAGATGTGCTTGCGGAATCATCCTGAGCCTTATTTCTGATCCTTCCTTGTACCTTCCAGCCTTGTACCTGATTCCAGTCTTGGTTCCCCTGTTTCTTGAATTTCCAGTTTTACTCTGTGATCCGTGTTCCTCATTTTGTATATACTGTAGGTTGTTAGGTATTTTTTCACTCGGTTTATGGTTCACTTGTACTTTCATCTTTGCTGTGTATTTTGGTTGCTGGTGTTTGGATGTGTCTTGTTTCACTGTTAATGAATTTGTTTAAAATATATAGGCCCGGATTCTCCAGATACGCCGTCGTAACTCTGAGTGCGGGCCGTCGCAACTCAGCGTCTGATTCATAGAATCAGATACGCCTAACAGTTGCCTAGATACGAGCGGCGTAAGTCTCCTACGCCGTCGTATCTTAGGGTGCATATTTACGCTAGCCGCTAGGTGGCGCTTCCGTATATTTCCGCATAGAATATGCTAATTAGCTAGATACGCCAATTCACGCCAATTCACGAACGTACGTGCGCCCGGCGTATCAAGATACGTAATTTACGTAAGACATACGCCGGCGTAAAGTTACCCCTCATAAAGCAGGGGTAAGTCATGTTAGGTATGGACGTCGGAAACGTACGAACAGCGTCATATTTTACGTCGTTTGCGTAAGTCGTCCGTGAATGGGGCTGGACGTAAGTTACGTTCACGTCGAAAGCATTGACTATTTGCAGCGTAATTTTGAGCATGCGTACTGGGATACGTTCACGGACGGCGCATGCCCCGTACGTTAAAAGCGTCAATTACGTTGGGTCACGATTCATTAGCAAACAACACGCCCACACCAGCCTACTTTGAATTACGCGGGCTTACGCCGGCACAGTTACACAACGCCGCCGTAACTTAGGGCGCAAGTTCTTTGAGAATACGGGACCTGCCTCACTAAGTTACGGTGGCGTAATGTATCTGAGATACGCTACGCCCGCCTAAAGATAGGCGCGTCTGCGTGAATCTGGGCCATAGTCTGGTCCCAGTTTTCTAAGTGTAGCCATGCAGATCAGGCCATCTCTGCTGCTGTCCTAACTATGGCCCACATCTGGCCCACTACAAAATGTTATCTAGCCTGCAGCTAGGGTCAGTGGTGTATACTTAATGTGCACTGATTGAGGATTCCTGATGCAAGGGCCACTCCTATGGTGGTGACTCAGATGTGAGGGATTCATTCATTTATAAAGCTGATTTTTTTCGGCTTGTGAATATTTGAAAAATATACGAGTTGACCCCTGTTTGGAAAAGATTGAAGACCCCTGGTATACAGTGCCTTGACAAAGTATTCATACCCTTTGAAATGTTCCACATTTTGTCATGTTACAACCAAAAACTTAAATGTATTTTATTGGGATTCTATGTAATAGACCAACACCAAGTGGTTGTGAAGTGGAAGGAAAATGATAAATGGTTTTCATTTTTTTTTTTTTTTACAAATAAATATTTGAAAAATGTGGCATGCATTAGTATTCAGCCCCCTTTACTCTGATATCTCTAACTAAAATCAAGTGGAACCAATTGCCTTCAGAAGTCACCTGATTAGTAAATAGAGTCCACCTGTGTGTAATTTAATCTCAGTAGAAATACCGCTGTTCTGTGAACCCCTCAGAGGTTTGTTAGAGAACCTTAGTGAACAAACAACATCATGAAGGCCAAGGAACACACCAGACAGGTCAGGGATAAAGTTGTGGAGAAGTTTAAAGCAGTTTAAACCCAAGCTTTGAACATCTTACAGAGCACTGTTCAACCCATCATCCGAAAATGGAAACAACCGCAAACCTGCCAATACATGGCCGTCCACCTAAACTGACTGGCCGGGCAAGGAGAGCATTAATCAGAGAAGCAGCCAAGAGGCCCATGGTAACTCTGGAGGAACTGAAGAGAGCCACAGCTCAGGTGGGGGAATCTTTCCACAGGACAACTATTATACCGCGTACACACAACCGTTTTTAATGTCCTAGAAAAAACTATGTTTTTCTCGGCCTGATTCTTGTCAAGCCTGCCTTGCATACACACGATCATGGAATAAAAATGCTCAAGCAAAGCGTGGTGACGTACAACACGTACGACGGCACTATAAAGGGGAAGTTCCATTCAGATGGCGCCACCCTTTGGGCTGCTTTTGCTGATTTTGTGTTAGTTAAAGTTTGGTGAGAGACAATTTGCGCTTTTCAGTCATTGTGCTTTTCAGTCTATTACAGCGTGACAAATGTGCTATCTCAATTACAAACGTTAGTTTTACCAGAACGAGTGCTCCTGTTTCATAACTTGCTTCTAAGCATGTACGTTTTTTCCCGTCGTTAAAGCCTACACACGACCGCTTTTAATGACGTGAAAAAACGACAATGTGAAAAACGATGCGAAAAAATAGAGCATGTTCTAAATTTTTAATGGCCATTTTTCACGTCGTGAAAATCGCTCTGGAGCCTACACACGATCGTTTTTAATGACCAAGTTAAACAAATTTTTTTTTTTCATCATGAAAAACTGTCGTGTGTACGCGGCATTAGTCGTGCACTCCACAAATCTGGCCTTTATGAAAGAGTGGTAAGAAGAAATCCATTGTTGAAAGAAAGTCATAAGAAGTCCAGTTTGCGAGAATCCATGTAAAACTATCGATGCCCTCCACTGAGACAACCACCTGTGGAAGGGAATTCCACATCCTGCCCGCTCTTACAGTAACGAACCCTCTACGTAGTTTATGGTTAATCCTCTTTTCTTCTAATTTTAATGAGTGGCCACATGTCTTGTTAAACTGCCTTCCACAAAAAAATGTTATCCCTATTGTGGGGTCAACAGTATGGTATTTTTAAATTGAAATCATATCCCCTCTCAATCGTTCTTCTACAGAGAGAATAAGTTCAGTGCTTGCTACCTTTCTTCATAACTAATATCCTCCAGACCCTTTATTAGCTTTGTTGCCCTTCTTTGTACTCCATTTCCAGTACATCCTTCCTGAGGACTGGTGCCCAGAATTGGACAGCATACTCTAGGTGCGGCCGGAACAGAGTGGGAGAAAATGTATTAAATTATCAATTAACTGCAGTAGCTACTCCTGACAAGGAATTTGGTGAGGAGTTCCTTGACTAAACCCCAGGGCGCTACATCAATATTTAACTTTTTGGCCCAAAAGAAAAACAGTGTGGGCCGGATTCAGAGAGATCGGCGTATCTTTAGAGCGGCGTAGCGCATCTGATATGCGCTACGCCGACGTAACATAGAGAGGCTCATACTGTATTCACAAAGCACTTGCTCCCTTTCTTGCGCCGGCGTAACGTAAAATGGCCGGCGTAAGCCCGCCTAATTCAAAGTAGCAAGGCAGTGGGCGTGTTGTATTAAAATTAACTGTGATCCCATGTAAATGCATGCCCGAACGATGGCGCATGCGCGCACATGCTCAGAATCACGTTGCATATACTCCCTAAGATACGACGGCTCAATGTAACTTACGCCCAGCCCCATTCACGTACGACTTACGTAAACGACATAAAATACGACAGCTGTTCCGACGTTTCCGACGTCCATACCTTAACATGACTTACCCCTGCTTTATGAGGGGTAAACTTACGCCGGACGTACGCCTTACGTAAACGGCGTAGATTACTGGGACGGGCGTAAGTACGTACATGAATCGGCGTATCTTTCTCATTTACATATTAGACGCATAAATCAACGGAAGCGCCCCTAGCGGCCAGCGTAAATATGCACCCAAGATACGACGGCGTAGGAGACTTACGTCGTCGTAGGAAGTCAGAATTCAGGCGCATCTTGTACTGTGAATACGGCGCATCCTAGAACTTACGCGGCGTATCAACAGATACGTCGGCGTAAGTTGTCTCTGAATCCGGCCCTATGTGTGGTGAAAAACTAACACCGCACATCACCCTGAACACACCATCCCCACCGTGAAACATGGTGGTGGCAGCGTCATGTTGTGAGGTTCAGCAGTTACATGGAAGCTGGTCAGGGTTGATGGGAAGATGGATGGAGCCAAATACAGGGCAATCTTAGAAGAAAACTTGATAAGAGTCTGCAAAAGATTTGAGACTGTGGCAGAGGTTCACTTCCAGCAGGACAACGACTCTAAACATACAGCCAGAGCTACAATGGAATGGTTTAGATCAAAGCATATTCATCTGTTAGAATGGCCCAGTCAAAGTCCAGACCTAAATTCAATTGAGAATCTGTGGCAAGACTTGAAAATTGCTGTTCACAGACGCTCTCCATCCAATCTCACAGATCTTGAGCTGTTTTGCAAAGAAGAATGGGCAAAAATTTCACTCTCTAGATGTGCAAAGCTGGTAGAGACATCCCCAAAAAGACTTGCCGCTGTAATTGAAGTGAAAGGTGGTTCTACAAAGTATTGACTCAGGGGGGCTGAATACAAAGGCACGCCACACTTTACAGATATTTATTTGTAAAACATTTTGAAAATCATTTACAATTTTCCTTCCACTTCACAATTATGTGCCACTTCGTGTATGTTTTTGGTTGTAACATGACAATTGTGGAAAATGTCAAGGCTTATGAATACTTTTTCAAGGCACTGTACTATAGCTTTGCTAGAGTGTACATGATATCAAATGAAAGTCTCCTCTGCACACAATCTTCTCATGTATGGTTTGGATTTTGGGGAATGACATGAGGAGTGTAGAGAACACTCCAATCTTAATTCATTCCAGGTTTTTGGCTAATAGCCAATGTGATTGCCTGCACCTGTAGGAGCCTAATACGGTCCGGCTGTTAGCAGCTGTGTGCTCACTGTGATTGGTATCAGAGCTGCCGAGGAAAGTGCACTCACATGTTGCTTGGCTTACGTAAGACTTTTTTTTTATTTCCAGCTAAACTTTACTACGTATAGTCATGGGTATTGGTTTTCTCCAGAATACAATTTGATACTTTAAACATAAAAATAAACCCTGGATGTTATACATTAGTCTTATTTTTTACTAGTCATGTATAAGTTGAAATGGTGGTTTTCTGTACCACAACCTCAATACAAGTGTAGCGCTACTCCCGTTGGAGTTGCAGAATTACTGTCCACGCCTTCCCAACTTCAGTCCCGCAGCCAGCCACACAACAGGCTCATTCACTCTTTCTCCAAGGACCAGTCTAGGGGATGTTGTTTTTATTTTTGGAGAACTTAGATAGGGATGAGGCAAGTGGTGGGATACTCCAAGAAGAAGAACTATGGGCCAAATCCTCAAAAGAGATACGACGGAGTAACTGCTGTTACTCCGTCGTATCCCTGGTCCTAACTATGGAACTGATCCACAGAATCAGTTTTCCATAGTTAGGGAGAAGATCCGGCATCTGTAATTGAATTACACTGCCGGATCTTAGGATGCAGTACCGCATCCGCCGCTGGGGGCATTTCGTGTCGAAATGCCGCCTCGGGTATGCAAATTAGCACTTACGGAGATCCACGAAGCTTTTCTGCTTCGTTTTTTCTCCGTAAGTATTAAATTGCATACGCAAAATTAGGGCTGCTTTTACATGGTGAAAAGTTAGTACACCATGTAAAAGCAGACCCTTCTGTCTTCAGACCATTTTTTCGCGCCGTATCTTTTTTTTTTCCCGACGCAACTTTGTTGACCCGTCGCAATCCACAAAGCCCGACGTAACGTAATTTCGCGCTATGCACGTCGGGAAAATGACATCACGAGCATGTGCAGTACGGCAGGCGCGGGAGCGCGCCTCATTTAAATGGGAATCGCCCCCATGAAATGAGGAACGCCTTGCGCCAGCAGAATTTAAGTTACACGGCCAGAAATTTCTAGGTAAGTGCTTTGTGGATCGGGCACTTAGGTAGAAATTTTAAGGCAGTGTAACTTAAATTAGAAATTCGCCGTTACGCCGGGTCTTTGTGGATTTGGCCCTATGTACACAGAGGACTCAATCTTTTAGCTTAAGTAGTAGTAGAGCCAGTGGAGAAAAGTCCCTTTAAGTAGTACGGTAGCTTCACAGAGCTCTTCAGGACACCAGCTGGTGTCCCCTTGAACAGACCCACAGCTCACTATAACTATAACTAGGCATCAGAAGGGTAGCTAGAGCACAAAGTCCCCAAGATCCAGCAATGTCTGTATTCACAAGGCCCAAGGACAGATGGATACATTCTTCCAATCTCCCAAGCGATGCCCTCCAGTCATACCAGACAGATCTGTGGCAGACAGGTCACCTCAGTCAGCTTCTTCTGAGCCCCTGGGTCTTTGCATTCCTCCCTCAGGTTGCCCACTTCAGGTCTCCACATAACAGCCTGTGCCTAATAGGGCAGCCTGCCCCTGTCAGGCTGGACTCCTCCTCTTCAGGACAAGACCCAGATCCTTGTGTGATCTCCAAGCATGCCTTCAGAGCCTGCTTCTTTGGGATAGACTAAGGCTGTATCAATATCCATGCTACCATATGCATAGATCCACACCTATCGTCCAGAAACTTCTCAAGTTGCCTGGATACAGAGGAAGCTATCCAGCAGGCTGGCAGCAGCAGAGCACACAGATTAGGCCTAACTAAATAATCACAGCTCACTGGTTACAGCAAACCAAACTATGCTTTTCCCTTCACAAAAAATTACACTACACCTACAGTGTGGCAACTAAATTTACCTATCAAAAACACATTCCTACACCTATCTAACTATCCTAGCACCTACCTAGGAGGGTGCTACACAAGAGTATTTTGTTTGGTGCCAATAGTACATGTAGGTAAGGTTAAGTGTGAAGGATTTAGGGGTTAATTTGTCTTAGGAATTGCATTAGGCCTCGTACACACGACGGGACATGTCCGATGGCGGATTTTGGTCTGATGGCTGTATACACCATCAGACCAAATTTCCCGCGGACAGCAAACGCAGTGACGTGGCCGCGCCGTCGCCGCGCCGATGAGGCGGCGACGTGCGCAACCATGGAAGGTCAATGCTTCCACGCATGCGTCGAATCACTTCGACGCATGCGAGGGCTTTCGGCCGAGCGGACATGTCCGGTGAGTCGTACAGACGACCGAACATGTCCGACGGACAGGCTTCCAGCGGACATGTTTCTTAGCATGCTAAGAAACATTTGTCCGCTGGAAACCTGTCCGATCCGCCGGAAAATTGTCCGGTCGGCCGTACAGACGACCGAACATGTCCGCGGAAACTGGTCCGCGGACCAGTTTCAGCAGACATGTTCGGTCGTGTGTACAAGGCCTCAGGCAGCCTTCCCCAGCCAGGGTTCCTCCAGAGGTTGCTAGGGATCCCTTGAACAATGAGCAACTTTGGACTCTCAGATGATTAACCACTGACACCAATGATCATTTTAGCAATATGTGAGGGGCAGGCCTGGACTGGCCATAGGGCACACCGGGCATTTTCCCGGTGGGCTGCGGTCCCTGGACTGATGATTGGGCCGCACAGCGGGAGGTAAGCAGCAACCGCGGTCAGGACGGGGTTAACACAGACCGCGGCTGCTGCTCATCTTCCGCTATACGGGCATTCCTAAAGACGGAAGAGAAGGCTCCTGTCCTCAGTGTCCTCTGACATGCAGGAAGCACATGCAGGGGATAGACACCGCGCGGGCCGGCCGCGCTGGAGTTATAGTTACACTCAGGGGCCAGGCCGGTTCTAGCAATAGGCAGGAGTGGACCGGCATTTTTAAACAACATGCCTTATGGCGCCAGCTAATACATCCCGGACATCTCTATCCCGAGTGCCTAGCAGAAGAAGAGGGGAGAGAGCCGGGACACAGAGCAGCCGGCCGTAAGTGCTACAGGATCCATGGAACCGGCCGGAGCGGGTGTGATGGAAGCCCTGCATGTACCTCTGGGCTTGGCGTGATATTCGCTCCCCCTCCTCCTGATCGCTGAGGGATCTGTTGTTGAGGACAGTTAGCAGCGCCGCTCTCCTGGAGGTCAAGCTATCACCGCCGCTGGCTCAGGTATAGTTAAAAGCACAGGCAGCATGCTCAGTGCTGCAGCCTGCACCCAGTCACATGAAATAAAACTTTTACTCTGTTGTCAAGTTTTATAGTGCATTGCACTGTGTACAGAGAGGAACTGATGTGTGTGTGTGGTGAGGGGGGTCAGATGTGCAGGGGGGTACAGAGAGGAACTGGTGTGTGTGTGTGTGTTGAGGGGGTCAGATGTGCAGGGGGGTATAGAGAGGAACTGATGTGTGTGGTGAGGGGGTCAGATGTGCAGGGGGGTACAGAGAGGAACTGGTGTGTTGAGGGGGTCAGATGTGCAGGGGGGTACAGAGAGGAACTGATGTGTGTGGTGAGGGGGTCAGATGTGCAGGGGGGTACAGAGAGGAACTGATGTGTGTGTGTGGTGAGGGGGGGGGGGGGTCAGATGTGCAGGAGGGTACAGAGGAACTGATGTTTGTGTGTGTGGTGAGAGGGGGTCAGATGTGCAGGGGGGTACAGAGAGGAACTGATGTTTGTGTGTGTGAGGGGGGGGTCAGATGTGCAGGGGGTACAGAGAGGAACTGATGTGTGTGTGTGGTGAGGGGGGGGGGGTCAGATGTGCAGGGGGGTACAGAGAGGAACTGATGTGTGTGGTGAGGGGGTCAGATGTGCAGGGGGGTACAGAGGGGAACTGATGTGTGTGTGTGTGTGGTGAGGGGGGGCAGATGTGCAGGGGGGTACAGAGAGTAACTGATGTGTGTGGTGAGGGGGGTCAGATGTACAGGGGGGTACAGAGAGGAACTGATGTGTGTGTGTGGTGAAGGGGGGGGGGGGGGAGATGTACAGGGGGGTACAAAGAGGAACTGATGTGTGTGTATGGTGAGGGGGGGTCAGATGTGCAGGGGGGTACAGAGAGGAACTGATGTGTATGGTGAGGGGGGTCAGATGTACAGGGGGCTACAGAGAGGAACTGATGTGTGTGTGTGTGGTGAAGGGGGGGGGGGTCAGATGTGCAGGGGGGTACAAAGAGGAACTGATGTGTGTGTGTGTGGTGAGGGGGGGGGGGGGGGTCAGATGATCAGGGGGTACTGGTACAGAACTAATTCGTGTGTGTGTGTGTGAGATGAGGGGGTGGGCAGATGTGCAGGGGGTACAGAGAGGAACTGATGTGTGTGTGTGGTGGGGGGTTTGAGAGGTACAGATGTGTGGGTGGGATACAGTGGGGAACAGGCGTTCAGGGTGATATAGTAATGGGGTGATCTGAGGTGTGAAGATCACCCCTGCGAACGCCTGCCCCACATCTCCGACCTACTCCCCCCAGGGACTGGGCTGCCCAGTTTAAAATGCCCGGGCCTATTTCTTGTCCCAGTCCGGGCCTGGTGAGGGGGGACTCTTCCCATTGACCACAAAGCATCCCACCCAGTAGCTATCACACTAATGTACCATGAGTTATAGACATAGTAAATATTAGCAGGGTTTCCTTGAGCCTGGAAAATTATTGCATTGGGCTCCTCTGTGTCAAAAACATTGAGAAAGACTGTGTTAAGGGCTCCATTGGGTGGAAGATGGGGGATGAAGGTTAAGGTAAAGTGAACTTAACCTCAGTAATAAAGTTGGAAAAAGTCCTGCCTTAAGGCAGATGTTCTTACCTTTTATTGTTTTTGTTAATCACAACAGCATTTTCTGTGCCCCTCTCTGATTCAGGTTCACTTTGTTACTCGGAGTCTGACTTTCTCCGACATCATGGCTAAACTTTTTTAACTGCCATCACCCTGTCTAATCATAGGCCAGTGAGGCAGTTTCAACGGACAGCAGCAGGGCTTAGCCATGAAGTCAGGAAAATCATAAGTAATAAGTCACAAGCCCCAATAATAAACCTAAACAGGAGAAGAGCACAGAAAAAGCTTTTTCTGACTAAGGAATCCTCTGAGATCAACACATCAAAAGGGAAGTCTCATAAAAGCTTTTTTATTAACTTTCCTTGGAGCTTACATATCAAACAGCACCCAGCGTTTTTCGGCCGACACGTGGCCTTGATCACAACAATATCAAACACCACCAACAAGTTTTGCCTGCTATGCGGCCTTAATCATGGCAATCCATTTACAGTGTTTGATATTTAACCTCTGAAGAAAGTTAATAAAGTTTACCTGACATTTCTTTTGATGTTCTGATCTGTATGATTTAAAGGATACAATATTGATGAAGTAAGCGTATCTTCACGTCTATATATGTTCAGTCTGATAAATGTTAACAGTATCCATTTCGTGAAGTATGTGTCTAAATATGACTTCCTTTTTAAAAGTTTGAGGGGTAGTACTATATACTGTGGGCAGGTTGCCTTTAGTGTGAGTTTCTTTGTATTAGTTAGAAAGTTGACTTGTCCAGGCTGAGGAAAGGGTTAACTGTTTGCATCGCAGTTCCGGGCTTTTTTTGCCTTGGATCAGCCTTCCTCCCAGTGTGAGTGATAAATAGGGGGAGGTCCAGTTCAGGGGAGCCTTGAGAGTCCGGCAATAGCTTGAGTACGGAGAAACATGTGGGGTATAAAACAAGGCCACTATAAAAGGTTTACTCGTCAAGACAAGCAGGAGGAAGAATGTAGTTGCTATGGCTCGCTAGCCATTACTAGTGCAAGTTACATTGCATTCATTGCTGCACACTGTCTATGGCTCATCTCTAAGCCAGGGAACCGCCATAATGTTTGATTCTAACATGAACGTGGTCCCCAACTGGTTTCGGGATTTGATGAGAATGCACCTGCGTGAAAGTTACCCCTATGTGCCGCACAAGTGACCCTGTTCGAAACTGTGGGTCAGATTCACAGAAGAGATACGCCGTCGTATCTCCTGATACGCCGTCGTATCTCTCAGAGTATCTATGCGCCTGATTCATAGAATCAGTTACGCATAGATAGCCCTAAGATAAGACAGGTGTAATTGACTTACACCGTCGGATTTTAGGCTGCAATACTTCGGCCGCCGCTGGGTGGAGTTTGCGTCGTTTTCCAGCGTCGGGTATGCAAATGAGCTTTTACGGCGATCCACAAAGGTTTTCACGTTCATTACGTATTTGCTAGTAATTTTTTCCCGTCGCAAAGTTAAGCCTGCCATAACAAGGCTTAACTTTAGACGAGCCATGTTAAAGTATGGCCGTCGTTCCCGGGTCGAATTTCAAATTTTTTTTTTTTTGCGTAAGACGTCCGGGAATACGAAAGTACGTTACGCACGTCGCCGTTCAAAAAAATTACATCACTTCGCGCAAAGCACGGTGGGAATTTCAAAACGGAGCATGCGCAGTACGTCGGGCGCGGGAGCGCGCCTAATTTAAATTGTACACGCCCCATTTGAATTAGGCGGGCTTGCGCCGGACGTCTTTACGTTACTCCGCCGCAAGTTTATACTCAAGTGCTTTGTGAATCAGGCACTTACGAGGAAAACTTGCGGCGGTGTAACTTAAAGACGATACGTTACGCCGCCGCAGTTCTTTCTGAATCTGGCCCTGTATATTCACTTTAGGGTTTAGGTTATAGGGTGTTTTAATGTTTTCCAAAATTTGTGAGCAGGAATGTTTTTATATTGCAGAAAAGATATACTAAATTTTTTCTGCAATATAGGTTTTTTACTTCCCTGTTTGTGTTCTTCTTCTTCTCATTACCTCTTATTAGTGGCCACCAATGCATAGGAGAAATGCCTTCAGTTCTCCCATATAGAGGAGTTTATCTCCCATGGTTGAGACACCGGTTCTTTCATTCTATTTCTAGGTTAGGACCCACTAATTTGCGGTATTTTGTTGCGGTAAGTGGGCTTAGCACTATATGTCCATATAGTGTGACCAAACCCCCGTATTTTTGAATATGTTCAGGTGTTTTTAACTAGCCTTGCAGGATAAATGTCATCAGCTACTGGATTTGTTCTGTATCTCCCCCTTCTGTCCATGCCCACAGTGCATTTGGGGATTCTGCAGATCAGTGTTGGCAGCTAGTACACATTGTGTTTCTATGCTGAGCATTTCCTCCCTATTGTGTCTGAGAAACATGTAGGCCTATACACAGTGGTAAATGACAGCTCACATCCTCCCTCCTCCTCCATGCCCTCTAACCAGCTAAACAAAAAGGGAGTGGGGTATTACATCTTAATTGATGGAGGCTTCACCTCCCTGTTATTCTAAGACACAGGCTGGAGGGGTGTTACACAGCCTGTGACTGGCAGAAATTTACCCACACCATGTTATTGCTAAAAATAATAAAGATTTGATTTCAAATATATATTCTTTTGACAACTTAAAACAGTTTATTTTAACTTTTATATTATTTATTTTTGCTCTGTATATTGAACATGTGACCAGCAACAGAGGACTAAAACCTCCTCCTGCCACTGTTTCCCTACAAGTAGGCTGGGAAAGAGCTGGATCATGTGACAGCTGTATAACGATTAGGGGAAAGGTACTTAGATGTTTGTTTTATCAAATTAATTACAGTACCGTCATCCATATACAGAAAGAGAAGGGATAATGTAAATTAAACAGGGGTGTGTTTATTATCACTTTAAGAAATACTTTAACATCTCTAATTATTTTTTTTACCTGTCCATTGTCTAGTCGTCTGAAGCAGTACACATAGCCAGATGTTTCTGAGTAGCCATTGATTCTGGGACTACTCTGAGCCTGTACTCTATGTATAGGGATTCTGATCCTCTGATTTGGTGAAGCAACCCTGCTTCCGCCATTTGCCTGGCCCTCAGGACCATCTACTTTCTCCACCTGATGGATGTTCACAGAGGCTTCTGGAGGGTGTTTAACGTGGACATTCACAACAGAAATAAGGCCTGTGAGAAGAGAAAACAGATCAGAGCAATTCTAACAGGATCATCCATGAAGAAAGCTAAAGAACATAATCAGATTTATCTTTTTTTTTTTTTGGCAGCTCGCTGATAAAAAAAAATATCTCCTACCCCTTCTTCATCATCCTGTATTAAAAACGTTATGGGGTAGATTCAGGTAAGAGATACGACGGCGTATCTCCAGATACGCCGTCGTATCTCTGAGTGTGCGGCGTCGTATCTATGCGCGTGATTCATAGAATCAGTTACGCATAGATTTGACTAAGATCCGACCGGCGTAACTTGGGGCGCAGGTTCTTGGTGAATACAGAGGGGTAGATTCAGGTAGAATTGCTTATTTTTGTGCGGGCGTAGCGTATCTCAGATACGCTACGCCGCCGTAACTTAGTGAGGCAGGTTCTGTATTCACCAAGAACCTGCGTCCTAAGTTACGGCGGCGTAGCGTAAATCTGCCGGCGTAATCGGGCCTAATTCAAATTGTGAAGAGGTGGGCGTGTTTTATGCAAATAAAACATGACCCCACATAAATGACGTTTTTGACTAACGGCGCATGCGCCGTCTGTGAATGTAACCCAGTGCGCATGCTCCAAAAAAACCCGCAAAAAGTCAATGCTTTCGACGTGAACGTAAATTACGCAAATCCCTATTCGCGAACGACTTACGCAAACAACGTAAAATTTTCTAAATTTGACGCGGGAACGACGTCCATACTTAAAATAGGATACGCCTCATATAGCAGGGGTAACTTTACGCCGGAAAAATGCGCCGGGCAAACGTACGTTTCTGAACCGGCGTATCTACCTAATTTGCATATTCAACGCGTAAATATACGGAAGCGCCACCTAGCGGCCAGCCTAAAATTGCAACTAAGATACGACGGCGTAAGAGACTTACACCGGTCGGATCTTAGTCAAATCTATGCGTAACTGATTCTATGAATCAGGCGCATAGATACGACGCCGCACACTCAGAGATACGACGGCGTATCTGGAGATACGCCATCGTATCTCTTACCTGAATCTACCCCAGAACCTGCCTAAGTTATGGCGGCGTAGCGTATCTGAGATACGCTACGCCCGCACAAAAATAAGCAATTCTACCTGAATCTACCCCTATATTGATAAAGAAACTCTAGTTGAAGACAAGAGGTTCTACCAATGGCCTGACCAGATGTGCGTTTACAGTATGTTACGGTCATCTCCCAGCACTTGGTGCATGCATAATGTTTGACCATTTACAACCATCTACACTTTATTACTAATGCCCTGTACACACGATTGGAAATTCCGACAAGAAAAATGTGTTTTTTTTTTCCAACGGAATGTTGGCTCAAACTTGTGTTGCCTACACACGGTTACACAAATGTTGTCGGAAATTCCGTCTGTCAAGAACGCGGTGACGTACAAGACATACGTTGAGCCAAGATCAATGAAGTTCAATAGGCAGTTCGGCTCTTGCGTGTTTTTTTTACTAGTCGGAATTGGATACAGACGAGTGGATTTTGCGATAGGAACTTTTTCCGCCTGAAAAATAGAGAACCAGCTCTCAATCTCAAAAAAGTGAGGGGGTGAGCATGACACTCCACACCAGGGAGAAAGCTTTGCATTACTGTGTGGAGTTACAGATAGAAGAACAGGAAGTGAGGATTTCTCAGAAGAAATAAGGACATTTAAAAGCAAAATCGAAAGGATGAGGTAAGTGAAGGAGGACTGCACTAAGGTAAAGGAAGCTATTTAGGAAAAAAAATTTACCTTTAAAACTTTAAAGCGGAGATCCACCTAAAAATAAAACTATTAAAAGCCAGCAGCTACAAATAGTGCAGCTGCTGACTTTTAATAAATGAACACTTACCTGTCCAGGGTGCCCACAATGTCGGCAGCCGAAGCCAAGCAATCGCTCGTCTCTCGGCTGCCCCGCTGCCATTCTCGGTGAGGGAATCAGGAAGTGACGCATTGCGGCTTCACTGCCTGGTTCCCTACTGTGCTTGCGCAAGTCGCGTGGTGCGTCCTCACGGGTCCTCGCTGTCTCCTGCGACCAGTGTGTTTCCCAGAAGACAGCGGGGGGATGGGAAGGGGGCGTGACTCCCGTGGGAGACTATTCGTGGAAGTGGGTGCAAATACCTATATTATACAGGTATCTGCACCCCCCTCCCCCGAAAGGTGCCAAATGTGACACCAGAGGGGGGGATGGTTTGGAATAGCGGAGGTTAACTTTTTGTGTGGACCTCCGCTTTAATTGAACAAGCTGAAGTTAGAAGCTGATTGGCTACCATGCATAGCTGTACCAGATTTTGCACTCTTCAGGTTTTAGTAAATTCCCCCCACTGTGTAAAGCTCAACATAACAATGTGCCAGATGGCAGTGGTGGAAATACAGTTAAGTCTGTACATTTGAAGAAATATACTTTACCGTCTTTTTCTGGCTGGTGGTTGGATAAAGGCAAAGTGTGCACAGATTTCATTTGTGAATTCTGCCCCTCGCTGCTGTTCCTTATGGTATAAGCAGCTATCCCATTTCCTGGAGATAACGGAATTTGGCAAAATCTCCCTGTGAAGTTCGGTGGGCACAAACACTGGTCCTTCTTTATACATACACCACCATTCTTGCACAGCATAGGGCAAAGAACTGTTAAAAGAAAAAAAAAAGTCATACGAAAAAAAGTTAGTACATTTGAACTTTGTCAATAGTTTTCTCAGTAATTGGTAGGAGGTAATATTGGAAAGAACGTGGAATGCCATTCTGAAATAAATCATACAAAAACAAAAGATAAGATATGAGAAGCAGCACATGACAGTTGCGTGTGAATTGAGTATGTGCAGAAAAACATTGCAGTCAATCAGCATTCTGCTTTTATCGTCCAAAGGTACTTCAGAAAACCGGGCCCCAGACCTTGGGGGCTGTCAGATATCTGCTTGGATAATGAACAGTTAATATGAAAGATCCAGTTGTTTCTTTCATTTCGAATAGAGTGCTGAGGTTATTATTGCTGTTTGTATACCTGGGGCCAGATTCACAAAGAGATACGACGGTGTATCTACAGATACACCATCGTATCTCTGACTTACACTGGTCCTATCTATGCGCCTGATTCATAGAATCAGATACGCATAGATAGGGCTAAGATCTGACAGTGTTACAATGTGTTACACTGTCGGATCTTTTTTTCTATTTAAAAATGGCGCCGGGGGCGTTCCCGCTGATTTACGATAAATAATATGTAAATCAGCGAGATACGCAAATTCACGAACGTACGCGTACCCGACGCAGTCTTCTTACGACGTTTCCATAGCGGCTTTCCCGCCGTATACTTACCCATTCTTTTATCAGGCGCAGCCAATGTTAAGTATAGCCGGCAATCCCGCGTCGAATTTGAATTTTTTAACGTCGTTTGCGTAAGTCGTTCTCGAATACGGACGGACGTCGTTTACGTAAGCGTCGAAACCACTGACGTCCTAGCGACGTCAGTGGGAGCAATGCACGCCGGGAAATTCCCCGGACGGCGCATGCGCATTTAAATTGGCGCGGGAACGCGCCTGATTTAAATAGTACACTCCCCTAGCCGCGGAATTAGAATTCCGCCGGGGGATTTAGGATCCGCCGTCGCAAGTTTGGAGGTAAGTGGTTTGTGAATTAGCCACTTGCCTCCTAAACTTGCGGGAGCCGATCTTAATTCACGTAGATCGAGCGGATCTATAGATCCGCTGAGCTACGTGAATCTGGCCCCTGCTGTGGAAATTACATTTCTCTGTGTTGGCTATAAGTCCCAAACGGAAGAAAATGCTAAATTGTGAGTTGTCACCATAATAACAGTGCAGTACAGAAAGTATACGTATTTTCCCAATGGGACACAAATGGCAATAAACCTAACAGTGGATTTTACAGTGGTTTTAACCATTCCCTACCCCAAAATGAACAAAAAGTTTGGTATTTAGATACATGTTAAAGACTTTAGCAATGGGTCTATTTAGTTTTCATATGAGGACTTCAAATTGTTTCCAACTTGACTTGTGCCACAACTTCACTTTGGTCAGATTTGGCCATCATTGAGTCCTATAAGTGATATGGGAGATTGAGCTTGCCCCAGGGGTGTTGGACACTGGCCCAAGATCTTCAGTCCAATGTCCAAGTTCTCCAATAAAACACTGAAAAGCCATACAAAAACGTATTTATTGTCACCTCTAAGTGATAATGTTTTATTTTGTTTCTTTTAAATGACTAAAGTCTAGTTATTCGAATGTTTTATTGTCCTTAAAGTAGACTTCCACCCCCCCCCCAAAAAAAAAAAATAGAAAAAAGAAAAAAAAAAAAAAAGGTTTTTATACTTACCTGAAAGGGCGGTTGCTATGCGGAAGTAGCTCCTCTGCCTCTTCCTCCACTGTGGTGGATCTTCTGCCTCGTCCTCCGACGTGCTGCCTTCTGGGAACTGTGTGTATCCCAGAGAGCGGCCGGCCCATTCACAAAGCGACACACTAGTCGCGCATGTGCAGTAGGAAACTGCGTGTTTTCCTTTAGTTAGGTTAAAGGCGTCAGGACCCAGCGATCGCTGTCGGGGGACCGACATCGCGGGCGACTAGGACAGGTAAGTGTCATTATTAAAAGTCAGCACCTACAGTGTTAGTAGCTGCTGACTTAAAAAAAAAAAAAAAATTGCGGGTGGAATCCCGCTTTAAGACCTCTTATAACTTTTATAAATATAGACCCAGATTCTCGTATCTCGGCGTAAAACTATGCGGGCGTAACGTATCTCGTTTACGTTACGCCGGCGCAAGTTTTACGGGCAAGTGCTTTATTCACAAAGAACTGGTCTGTAAAGTTGCGGCGGCGTAGCGTAAATCCTCCGGCGCAAGCCCGCCTATTCAAATGATCCGGGTAGGGGGCGTGGATCATTTAAATTAGGCGCGTTCGTACTGCGCATGCGCCATCCCTAAAATTTCCAGACGTGTATTGCGCTAAATGACGTTGCAAGGACGTCATTGGTTTCGACGTGAACGTAAATGGCGTCCAGCGCCATTCACGGACGACTTACGCAAATGACGTAAATTTTTAAATTTCGACGCGGGAACGACTTACGCGTCGCAAATCTAACGTAAACGTCGTATCTGCACTGCGTCGACCGCGCATACGTTTGGGAATTCGCGTATTTTGCTAATTTGCAAACTCAATCGGGAAAACGACGGAGGCGACACCTAGCAGCGAAAAAAAAAATTGCATTCAAGATCTGACAGCGTAAGAGCCTTACGCCTGTCGGATCTAATGGTTATCTATGCGAAACTGATTCTAAGAATGAGTCGCATAGATACGACGGCCCAGATTAGGACTTACGACAGCGCACATGGCGTTGCGCCGCCGTAAGCCCTTTCAGAATCTGGGCCATAGTTGGCCATTTTGGTCTGATCTGTATAGTTGTATATAAAATGCACTTTTTATCTTTCAAAAACTGTTGCCCAGTGCTAAACCTTTCATTCAATTTATAAATTGCTGCATTTGTAAAAGCCAATATAAAAGAATAGTAGCGGTAAAAAAAAAAGCACTTGTGGGTTTAACTAATCATTTTTTGTCGTATAATTCTCTTATGAGGAGGCATGGCACATGGCAAATACAATAAATAAATAGAGGAATAGGGTACAGGACCGTTCCACAGTCCTAAATCCCCCTCCCCACCCTCCCGATCCCAGAAAGGAAAACAAAATATATAGTGTTATCCTAGTGTGTTTTGGGTGGGTCACCTAACACTTTGGTGAACAGTGTAGCCCCGATATAAGCACATCTATATCCCCCTTTTCCCTGTGTTTATCTATCGTTCCTTTCGAGGGGGAGAGAGATTTTCATCTCGCTACCCCCATTTATATCCTCCCCCCTTACCCATTTTCCTTTGTTTTATAGATAGTTCGGGAGAATTTAAGAGGAGTGTATGCTGTAGGACAGATCCATTTTCGAATTGAGTGTATGATAAAGGAAAAATCCATTTGTGTACCTATGTGTATTTTTTGTTGGTGTATCAATATGTATTTTGAGAATGTTTTGTGTTTGTTTTGTATGATTTGCAAATTGGTTTTGAGTACTAAATTGCACATTAAATTCAAGATTACAAGTGGTTAAACCTTGTCAATACTCTACTTACACTGCCTGTTTTTATCTCCCTTTTTTATTGGAAGTATATTGGGGTCTTTAATAGGGTTGACCATACTATGATGGTGTATATGTCTTCCATTGTAGTATGGCAATGAAGATTCTGTTGCCAGAACGTGTTGACTTTAGCACAGTGCCAGTGATTGCTAGGCAGCATTAGCAGGATGAATAGTAGATCCACGCAATAACTGGGCTGTGTCCCTTTATCCTGTAAATACATGCTTTTTATTCTTGACTGGAATTTTGTTTTATTGTCCCTTGTGAGCTGAAGTTTGGTTTTAAATATTGTAGCTGCAGTATGGGTGGGAAGTAATATTTTTACATGTAATTTTATGATGTCCTAAGGGACATAAATCAAGGAGAGGCTTGGTTGCCTTTCAGCACGCTCTTTAGAGGGTCCCTACGGCCCACGCACACATCGCTGCACAGCGATATACACGTGAGGATGATGACAGCGCACACTCTGCTGTAGGCCACAAGAACTAGTCAGCCTTGATCCAGTCACTATTCCACCCACACAAACATCGCAAGTGAGCAGGTCCCTGTGCACGGAACACCCGGTGACAGTGAGTGGAAGCAGACGGAATAAGGGTAGGTCCGGGAGATTTTTGGTCCACTAGATCTCAGTCCAAGCACTCCTCCCACCCCCGGAGCCTTTACTGTGCCGCGGTCTCTGATGTAAAGCAGACACTTGAAGACACAGCATTGAGAAATCTAAATGTGCCTGGGTCTGTGTCCAAAGAGGAAAGACGCATGGTTAACTCTTATAGCGTAAACCAGTACGCATTCTTTTACATAGAGTGCTTGAAGCATTCTAACATTGCAGGAAGAGAATATTACATAAACCCATACTTATGCCAAGATCTTGAATGCCCAAAGTCACTTAAAGTGGAAGTCAATCCAAAAAATGCTTTTGTTTGTTTGAAATGAGTAGGACCCCGGTGCCTGACCTGGGGGGCCTTTAGTACTTGTTGTGTGGCTCTTTGAAGACCTTAGCAGTCAGTAGTGGTTAGTACAAGCCTTGTTTGTAAAAAGCAGTGATCTCCTAAGAGCCGGTTCACACAGGGGCAGCACGACTTCGGGGGCGACTCGGCCAGGCGACCTGAAGACGACTTCCAAGGCGACTTGCAAAATGACTTCTGTATAGAAGTAAATGCAAATCGCCCCGAGTCGCCCCTGAAGTCGTACAAGAACCCTTTTCTAAGTCGGATCGACTTGCGTCGCTCCTATTAGAACGGTTCTATTGACTACAATGGGACGTGACTTGTCAGGCGGCTGTGTCGCCTGACGAGTCGCCCCAGTGTGAACCGGGTCTAACTGTCTCCTGCAGCTGGTCTTCAGTGTCTAACTACTCCTGTCAGATGTCCTTAGTCTCTGACCATCTCCATTGGTATGTCTGCAGTTTCTGACAGTCATCTGTATCATGTGCGGCTCTTTGGTGCTAAAAGGGACGACGCAGCTGAGATATCTTATACCTCATAAATTGACAACCACCAAAGTAGAGAATGAATAAAACCTTAGGTTTTTATTGCAGTCTGTATCCCCAGTAGGGAGATTCCCCTCATTTTATGTTCTGGAGACTGAAGCAGATTGTATTAAATTGATTGGTTAAGCCTGTTAAGACCTGCAGTGGTTATGGTACTGCGGCCTTCTTTCCATCCCTCAATCGCCGAGCATAAGTGATTATCGCTACCATAGGAGGTAGAGGGATAGTGGAGATGAATGCAGTTTCCAGGATGATTCTTCCCAATGGTTAGAATATTCCCCCAAACATGAGCCAAGACTTCATGAAGGGTGTATCAGGCATAGAACATCTTTATTGAGAAGGCAGGCTCTTATATACACCAAAAAGAATACTTGCAGTAATCAAATGGACAATGACACACTCCACCCACAACATCATACAATGGGTACTAACGAGCCTCCAATACACATCATTTAGGAGACAGACATTCTGTCTCCGAGATAATCTACATGAGCTAATTACTAATCATTTACCCAGACAAGGTGACTCCGACATAAGCTCTTCTCACCTGATATACAATACACATTTATCATCAATAGAAATTCACACAATACAGTGTCAATTAGCATCACACAATGAAAGGTTCTTGAGAGCCAGACTAAGGTTCATTTACATGACAGTAGCAGACGACATTAAACACCTTAACAGTCTGTGTTCCCACATTGAATGAATAACTCTTTCTATTGACCGGTTGGGTTTAGAATCAACAACCTGTAATATTTCAAGATATCCTGGAATACATTGTGAATTATCATTACTGTCCCATCTTCTGTAATCCAAGATATCATTTCTCAGTCATCCCATGCCCCTAGTGGACATAGGATGACTTTAGACATAAGAGTCATCGGTAAAGCTGAAACAGGAGTACCCCACACCCGCCCTTTCTCTGCCTGGGAGATATTAAGATCAGTTAAGGAATAAACCAATTATCTCCAGGCAGAGAGCACACAATTTTCCCAAAAGTTTGAACACCCCTTTCCACACAAGGTATCCCTACAATTACATATCCCCTGATAGCTCCGATCTGGGGGACCAACATATCCAAATTTCATCCAGATCGGTCCAGGGGTTCTTAAAAAAAAAACGAACCTATGAGAAAATACAGAGTAAAGTCTATTTTCTTCACAAAGCCCACAAGTGTTTTTTCCCTATTGTTCATTGAGGGACTCATCTTGATGATAATTAAGCAACAGCGGGTTATACTGCCACCTACAAGAGAAATTGACCTATGTTGCCTAAAGCAGCACTAAAGTCACAATACTCCTCCCCAATGGTCTGATGTCTGTGAAGAGTCCCTATTCATACTGGCATCTCCTCCCTGGTTTCTTCCGGGTGCCAGTCTTAAGCCACCTTGATTGGGAAGCATGGAATGATGTAACTCGAGTGCATGTGCAGAAGTCAGTCATCTTAACACACAGAGATCGTGCTGGCACAAGTAATGCATGTCCCTCAATGGACACAGAGAAAAGGATTTTACAGTGCATACCAAAATCCTGTTTTCTATATCATCCAATGAGGGACACAGCTTAATGACAATTAAGCAACATAGGTCTATTTCACCTGTAGGCTTTAGGATGTTGCTTAATTATCATGAAGCTGTGTCCCTCAAGGACTCAGAGAAAAGTTTTTTACAGTGGATACAATTTTTTTATTTTATCTTTAATCCATAGAGAGACATAGCTTGATGACAATTATGCAGCATAGGTCAGGTTCTCCTGTAGGCAGCAGTATAACCCTACATAGCTTTAAGCGGAACTGAAGTCCCGCTGAAGTACAGCGGGCAGGCAGGCTTTTATTGCAGAAGAGACATGCAGCGCCTCTTCTGAAATAAAATGCCCCTACGTGCCTGCTTGCCATCTCCCCTGTAAATTGAGCTGGGCATGCGCAGCACAACTTACAGTGCTGGAGCGGTCTCTGAGTGCTGGTCTTATTTGCCTCCTGCGCATGCACAGAAGTGACATTATCCCCCTCTGGCCAATATAGAGGCCCGAAGACTGGCACCCAGAAGAAGATGCCAGTGCAGGACTGTTGGACAGGTAAGTATGGAGACTTTAGCTCCTCTTTAAAGCGGGGGTTCACCCAAAAAACAAGTATATAACATTAGATTCAGTATACCTCAAACATGTACAGTATACAGCTTTTAAAACAGTTACAAGGTGGTATTTGGGCCTGTCTCGTTTGGCACATCTTCACCCATCCGCCCCTGGTACCTGTTTTAGGGGCTGCTCTGCTCCAGGAGATGTCCTCCGCATATGGTGGACATGCCCTATGCTCTCCTAATTATGGACAAAAGTCTTCTAAGACTTCTACAATCTTTATTACCCTTTCCAAGAGATCCGTGGTATGTCGTGCTACACCTGAAACCTCCAGGCCTCACCAAACCTCAGTTTAAACTGGCTACCTATGTACTACTGGCAGCAAAAACAACAGTAGCGAGAGCTTGGAAACAACAGTTTATACCCTTTACAGAAGTCCGCCGCTGCTTTTTTTTTCACCAAAAAGAATCTCTACAGTATTTTATATACACACGAGACATTTCATAAAGTATGGACCCTGTGAGGTTCAATATGCTCACCCTTCTCTGCCAACTACCTGCTATATATTGCTTTGAGCTCTAATGGCCAGATTCACCAAAGAGATACGACGGTGTTTCTCCTGATACTCCGTCGTATCTCTGTTTCTATCAATGCGACTGATTCATAGAATCAGTAACGCATAGATATCCATAAGATCCGACAGGTGTAATTGTTTTACACTGTCGGATCTTAGGATGCAGTACCGCGGCCGCCGCTGGGGGGAGTTTGCGTCGTAAACCAGCATCGGGTATGCAAATTAGGAGTTACAGTGATTCCCGACGGATTTTCGCGTTCGCTACGTCGCTGCTAGTCTAGTTTCCCGTCGCAAAGTTAGTCGTCGTTTGACCTGCCCTAACTTTACTCAGCAATCGTATTGCTGTTTAAAGTATGGCTGTCGTTCCCGCGTCGAAATTTTAAATTTAACGTCGTTTGCGTAACACGTCCGGGAATGCGGAAGTACGCTACGCGCGTCGCCGTTCGAAAAAATTACGTCACGGCGCGCAAAGCACAACGGGAATTGCGAAACTTAGCATGCGCAGTAGGTCCGGCGCGGGAGCGCGCCTAATTTAAATGGCACACGCCCATTTGAATTGGCCCGCCTTGCGCCGGAGGCCGCCGGCGTAGATTTTCATTGCAAGTGCTCTGTGAATCAGGCACTTGCGATGAAAACATGCGGCGGTGTAACGTATCTACGATACGTTACGCCGCCGCTCACCTACGTGAATCTGGCCCTAAGACCCCGGGTTTCCGGCTGGGGTGCTCCTGATGTCCTTATTCCACTTTCCTCTTCTCTCTCCCCCCTCCTTTTCTCTTCTTATTTACCTAGGCTCTTCTGTAGGGATGATTTGTACCTATGCACTTCTTTGTTTGCTTTTTACATAGTGAACTCTATTGGGCAGATTCACGTACGACGGCTTAAAGATGTGCGGGCGTAGCGTATGTAATTTACGTTACGCCGCTGCAAGTTAGAGAGGCAAGTGCTGTATTCACAAAGCACTTGCGTCCTAAGTTACGGCGGCGTAGCGTAAATGTGCCGGCGTAAGCGCGCCTAATTCAAATTGTGAAGAGGTGGGCGTGTTTTATGTAAATAAAGCATGACCCCACGTAAATGACGTTTTGAACGAACGGCGCATGCGCCGTCCGCGGTCGTATCCCAGTGCGCATGCTCCAAATCATGTCGCAAATAGTCAATGCTTTCGGCGTGAACGTAACCTACGCCCAGCCCTATTCTCAATCGACTTACGCAAACGACGCAAACGACGTGAAATTCGATGGCGGTTCCGACGTCCATACTTAACATTGGCTGCGTCATCTTTTTGGTGGTTTATCTTTACGCCTGAAAACGCCTTACGTAAACGGCATATCTTTACTGCGACGGGCGAGCGTACGTTCGTGAATAGGCGTATCTCGCTGATTTACATATTCTAGGCGTAAATCAGCGTACACGTCCCTAGGGGCCGGCGTAAATAGACAGCTAATATACGACGGCGTAGGAAGACTTACGTCGCTCGTATCTTAGCAACATTTAAGCGTATCTCAGTTTAAGCATTTGTTTAAATGTAGGACGGCGCGGACTCAGAGTTACGATGGCGTATCTACTGATACGCCGGCGTAACTATACCTGAATCTGGCTATATATATAAGTATTTCATCCACATCCCACTTCTCTGGTATTGGCGCACAGATTTCATTTTCCTCCAGTTACATTGTTTTCTGTTATAGCATGATTAATGTATTGTGTGACATGCTAAACTTTTTGTCATTTGCTACAATTTCTCTACTTGCTGTACGACTGCTACTGACTTGCAAGTCATCGATATGACGCTCCTATCTGTATATCTGATTGCAGTCGAAACGCTGTATTCTTTAAAACTTTTCAATAAAAACGTATTGAAAGAGAAATGGTTCGGTTCTGGCGAGAGGTAGCACTCAACAAAAGTGAAAGAATAGACATTTGTAGAATGAAAAAATTTGTTTTCAAAATTTGAATTGATTTGAATCTATTCATATTTTCCAAATTCGGTCATTCTAAACTAATTGAATTCCATTCAAATTCCATTTGGATTCTAATTGAACTCCATTCTAAATCAAATTTATTCTATTTGACATTCGAATTTTGGAAGATGGTTATATTCTTTCTTTTTCTATTCTATTCTGTTCTGTTTTACTCTATTCTATTTCTTTACTTTTTATTCTATTCTATTCTCTTTGGAAATTTTAATTTGATTTGAAAATTATTCAAATTCTTTTTGAAAATTATTTAAACTTCATCCAAAAGGAAACTACAACTCCTGGAGACCGGAGTCTTGGAGACAAGGCACGCCAGGGAGTCAGGATACGTGACTTGGCCCAGGCTGTGGGGCTGGGCACTGGCAGCAACTTTACCCCAGGACCAGGAGCATGGCCCCCCCCAGGAAGCTGTGGCATGCAAGGACCTACTGAGCTGAGCTGCCAGGTGAGAGACCCTGACACCCTAGACTCCTCCCCCATACACCCCATTTGCCCTGCCCCAGTGATCAGGCTGCATTTATGAGCACTGGTGAGACTGCATTTATGGAAACTGGTGAGGCTGCATTTATGGGCACTGGTGAGGCTGCCTTAATGGACACCGGTGAGGCTGCATTCATGAACACTGGTGATGCTGCAATATTGGACAATGGTAAAGGCTGCATTAATGGGCACTGGTGAGGCTGCCTTTATAGGCACTGGTGAGGCTGCATAATTGGGCACTGAAGAAGATTCGGGAGAAAATGGACAGCCGCACTCCAGATAAACTTCGGAAAGTTGTCTTTATTCAATAAAAGTTGGCATACACAGCAAGACACAGCCACAGAAAGGGACAGCCGACATGTTTCGCACTACATCAGTGCTTAATCGTGGCTGGTGTATGATCAAAATCCTTCAAAATATATATGATTCATATATATTTTGAAGGATTTTGATCATACACCAGCCACGGCTGTCCATTTTCTCCCGAATCTTCTTCATTTGCCTTGTGCATTGCCGGCACCTTGGTCTCCTGAGAAGTCCCTAATTGCTCACAAGATCCACCTGGAGCGGTGACTCCTTTTCTCTATAATTGGGCACTGGTGAGGCTGCATTAATGGACACTGGTGAGGCTGCATTTATGGGCACTGGTAAGGCAGCATAATTGGGCACTGGTGAGGCTGCATTAATGGACACTGGTGAGGCTGCATTTATGGACACTGGGTATGGTGCATTTATGGACACTGGTGAGGCTGCATTGATGGGCACTGGTAAAGGCTGCATTTATGGGCACTTGTGAGGCTGCATTTATGGGCACTGGTGATGCTGCATTAATGGGCACTGGGGAGGCTGCATTTATGGACACTCCTGAGGCTGCATTGATGGGCACTGGTGAGGCTGCATTTATGGGCACTGGTAAGGCAGCATGAGAAAAAAGAGGATCACCGCTCCAGGTGGGTCGCTATGTGGAGTAGACTGACTCAGGATACCGTGGGTGCTGGCAATGCACTGACCATGCATGAGATACGAAGAGAGGAAATGGATAGCCGCACTCCAGTAACCAAAAAGGTTGTCTTTTTATTCAAACGAACAGCAAATGCATCACTTCACAAGGTCACAGCAAAGGAACAGGGGAACAGCCGCCGCGTTTCGCACTGAGCTAGTGCTTAATCATGGTAAGGCAGCATAATTGGGCACTAGTGAGGCAGCATTAATGGACACTGGTGAGGCTGCAATTATGGACACTGGGGAGACTGCATTGATGGGCATTGGTAAAGGCTGCATTTATGGGCACTGGTAAGGCAGCATAATTGGGCACTTGTGGGGCTGCATTAATGGACACTGGTGAGGCTGCATTTATGGACACTGGGGAGGCTGCATTGATGGTCACTGGTAAAGGCTGCATTTATGGGCACTGGTGAGGCTGCATTAATTGGCACTGGTGAGGCTGCATCAATGGACACTAGTGATGCTGAATTATTGGACACTGGTGAAGCTGCATTTATGGACACTCATGAGGCTGCATTGATGGGCACTGGTAAAGCTGTATTGCAAATCTTTTCAGGTGTGCTGCAAACATTTTTACATCTTTTTGGTGCGCAGCAAGACAAAAACGTTTGAGAATCACTGGTATATACTATAAGCATAGGTAAGAGGAAAGGAGAGAAGAATGAATGGCAGATGTTAAAGAATGTCCTTGGACAGCTGCCCACATATGCAGAAAAGCTTGTTAGCAATCTGCCCTTATTAGAGGGAAAAGGGGGGGCGCTCATAAAACAAGCTGAGAATTAGCAAGGAACTTACAAGGTTATTGAACAGTTTTAGGGCTGTGGCCTCAGCTGTTCGGAAACGCTGGAACATTGCCTGGCACTTAGAGGAGAACGCGGCCTGACAAGATCAGAACTCATAATGAACATATACAGTTATGTGCCAAGAATGAGCTGACAGACAGAGAGGAGGGGGAGAGCGAGGCAAGTACTGTACGTGAAGAGGATTAGGGTAGCGGAGGATAACCATGAACAATATATCAGTATAAAAGGCCAGTGCAAAAAGGAATGCTGACATGCAAAGTAACATAAGAAATCAATCAACTTTCCTAAAGCCATATCGGAGAAAGGTGAATTCTGATTTGTTATTATAGATTGCTGCACTTTACACTTTTAAAAGGACATGTCCGCCTTTACCTAAAGTGTATGTTTAGTAAGGACATTTATTTTTTGCACTTGGGAGATTTCCATTCCCTTAGGGCTCAACCGCACACTTCGTGGTGGATCGCAGTTTAGAGATGTTTTACAGGCATTCCTCAAAAGGATTTTACATTGAAATACCATGCTGCAACCACATGCCAAGCATTTTCACGTGCGGTTGGGGGGCGTGGTACCAGTGCCAGGATAAGGTAATCTAGAGCCCAGGGCTAACATGCCAAACTGTGCCCCCCCCCCCTCAAGATGTATGAGCATTATGTGTCAGCATAAATTATTATTATACACGATTTATATAGCGATAACAGTCTGTGCAGTGCTTAACAAAATGAAGGCAGACAGTACAGTTACATTACAGTTTACTACAAGCAATTGGAAGGCCCTGCTCGCTAGAGCTTACAATCTAGGAGGGAGGGTCAATTGAAACAAAAGTTAAAGTGGAGTTCCACCCAGGAAAAAAACATTTGCCCAAAAATCATAAAAAAAATTGAAAAAAAAAATTATACTCACCCGAAATACCTGTTGCTATGCGGAAGTTTGTAATCTGCCTCTTCCGTAGCCGCGGTCCTTCTTCTTCTTCATCTTCTCCTAGTGAATGGGGCACGCTGCTTTCTGGGAACTGTGTGTGTTCCCAGAGAGCAGCCGTCCATTTACAAGTCGGCGCGAGACTCGCGCATGCGCAGTAGGAAATGGGCAGTGAAGCCGTAAGGCTTTACTGCCTGTTTCCCCTAGTGTGAATGGCGGCGCGCGACCTACATTGATCGTGGGATCGGCATCGGGGGGGGGCCATCAGCGCGGGCAAGTAGGACAGGTAAGTATCCTTATTAAAAGTCAGCAGCTACACTGTTAGTAGCTGCTGACTTTTAAAAAAAAAAATTGCGGGTGGAATCCCGCTTTAATAGCTGTGAAGGATAAGCCGATGGAGAAAATAAAGTAAAAAAAAGTCCTGCAAGCAGCTTCTTTGCAGCGCTTTAGGAGCGTTGAATACACCGCTCCTAAAGCGCCCCTTCCCATTGAGGTGTTTTTTTTTTAACGCCAACGTGCCTGAAAAACGCCCAGTGTGAAAGGGGTCTTAGCGGAGCTTTACCAGCATTTTTCGGGTGCTGGCAGTGTGAAAGGGCTCTAAAAGCACTCAGGCTTTCACATTGGGATGGCAAATGAGGTTTCTTTCAGGAGCTTTACAGGCGCTTTTTTTTAACGCCAAAGCTTTTGAAAAGCGTCTCAGTGTGAAAGTGGTCTAAAGAGAGCAGGAGGTCTTGGGAGGACCGAAGAGAGCGGCTTGGTTGGTATTTTGAGAGTAAGTTCGTGATGTAGCTGGGGGCAGAGTTATGGGTGGCTTTGTAAATTATTGTTAATTCTTTGAATTTTATTCGTTGGGTGAGTGGAAGCCAGCGTAGGGATTGGCAGAGACGGGTGGAGGCAGTGTCATCTTAAGAGCATTATAGGCCCCCGAGCAATACAGTGCACTTGGGCCCTGTCTACACAATCACGCACGAGAATTTACTGACAAAAATCGTAAAATTTACTGGCAGAACCAAATTTTTTACTGCCACTGGAAAAAAAGTACCTAAAATTACAGTTTTCAGTGCCGAACAATGCAAATGTCAGTATTTAAACTATAAACATATAGCTAGTGCTATTAGCAATGTGTTTAAGTTAAACAAAAGTAAAAAAAAAAAATGTCTTCATTGACATGAAGGTCAGGTTACTATAACCCAGCCAGCACAGAGTTTCCTCTTACATCAGAGTCTGCAGGATTCCCCCTTACAGTGAAAGGGAACTCTTATGTAAAGGGGAACGCTGCAGATCATGATCTAAGGGGGGGAACTCTGATGTGGAGGGGGGCTCTGGTGACCAGAGTCCACTTTATATCAGAGTCCACTGCTTTCTCTTTCCCACTTATATCAGGGTCCGCAGACTGAATTCCCCCTTGCATTGTAAGGGGGAATCCTGCAGACTCTGATGTAAAGGGGAACTCTGATGTGGGGGGCACTCTGGTGACCAGAGACCACCTTCCGTAGAGTAAATACACTAAGGTAAGGGGGGTCACTAAGGGGGAACCTTTATATCAGTGCCCCCCTAAATTTTTGCATTCACTCCCCCCTTACATCAGCAACCCCCCGCACTCATGGAGGACCGGATCTTCTCTGTGATTTCCGCAAACTGGGCATGGGCAGTTCTAACCCGTCACTCTCCACAATTTTTTACTGGGGTTGCTGGGCAGCCGGTGGGGCCCCCCAGGCAAGCGGGGCCCCCGGGCAACTGCCCAGCGTGCCCAATGGAAAAGATGGCCCTGGGTGGAGGACGCTGAATAGTTGGTAAGGTGGATGAATCTTGCAGCTCAAACCAGTGAGAAGATGCCAGCACAGAACCTAGCGGGCGTAATCGGCTAGTTGTTTTAAAATATGAGCTGTACTTACCGTTTTCGAGATGCATCTTCTCCGTCGCTTCCGGGTATGGGTCTTCGGGAGCGGGCGTTCCTTCTTGATTGACAGTCTTCCGAGAGGCTTCTGACGGTCGCATCCATCGCGTCACTAGTAGCCGAAAGAAGCCGAACGTCGGTGCAGCTCTATACTGCGCCTGCGCACCGACGTTAGGTTTCTTTCGGAAAATCGTGACGCGATGGATGCGACCGTCGGAAGCCTCTCGGAAGACTGTCAATCAAAATAGGAACGCCCAGTCCCGCAGCCCATACCCGGAAGCGGCGGAGAGGATGCATCTCGTAAACGGTAAGTACTGCTCATATTTTAAAACAACTAGCCGATTCCCCTAGACAAAACGAGCAGGAATCTAAGGGGAAAAAATGTTATGTACAGGTGAACCCCCGCTTTAAAAAGTGTGAGCTGGAGTTCAAATTTGATTTGTTGGTCAAGTCCATCCAAATTTGCTAGTCTATCTAACACTACCCTCTCTCCAAATCGACAATGCTGCTGTCCAAAGGTGTCTCCATTGTTATCCAGAGTGGAGACACCCTAAGACAGGAAGTGAGCGGATCACCAGGTGAAAATAAAGTGGGAGTAAAAGCCTAAAAAAAAACCAGAAAACAAATGCAGACACCCCATCTAATGCCGCGTACACAGGATCGGAAATTACGCCAAGAAAACCATGGATTTTTTTTTCGACGGAATGTTGGCTCAAACTTGTGTTGCATACACACGGTCACACAAAATTCCGACCGTCAAGAACGCAGAGACATACAACACTACAACGAGTCGAGAAAAATTAAGTTTGATTCGAACATGCGCAAATTGATTCCGAGCATGCACGTCGGAATAGCATACACACTATCAGAATTTCCGACAAGAACTTTTCCCATTGTAAAAATTAAAAAACAGTTTCCGACAGAAAAAATCTGGTAGAGGCTACACACGGTCGGACCAAAAGCTCACATCTAACTTTTCTTGTCGGAAATTCCTATCGTGTGTTAGCGGCATAATGATTAGTAAATTGCAATATGTTATAATATTGTTTTTGGGTTTAGATACACTGTTGATATCCTATCACAATAAGGATTGTGCCATGTGAGGACTGGACCTGTGCGGCCTTTGCTGTAATCTCTGTATAATACAGCATGTAAGAGTCCTTATCCTTAATGTAAACCTCACCAGAGTTCTGCATTGCCAGAATAAGCACTCTCTCAGCGACACCAGTTTCCGGTGTAAGACGTTCGGATTAGTCAGCCTTGGATTACTTACATAGGTCATTAGTTAAAATAATAAACCCTCTCAGTGTAATGTCCCTGGGGATGTATTTCAAACCTGGAGAGTGGTGTTCTGCACGTCAATCACTTCTATATGAACTGACATTAAAGCGATGTAATTGTTCTGTATACGAGTAACTATACAGTATACAGTCATTAAAATAGATAAAAATTATTTAAAGGAGTTATATAATGAGAGAAATATGAATGCTTGTTGCTAATATCGCTATAATGCTGATCCATTGGTTTGAAATGACGTGTATGAATTACACGTATACCGCCTTAGCCCCAGCTTCACTTGCTGCATGCTTGTCTCTGGTCAGCGACTCAGAAATGATTGAAGAGCCAGTATGAAAGCCAGTGAGAAAGTGTTGAAGTATGTGCTTTGCAGCTGGCTCAGTTATTGGCCTCGTGGTGGCATAGTAACCTGATACTTTATTGCTTGGTACCAACACAAGGATTTATGCATAAACTGCGATTCCTGCATTACAATTTCAATTTTTTTTACCTTTAAAGGGTCAGTCCTCCGAATTTACATGTAGCGCCCCCTTACTTTCAGTATGGGCACTACGCTAAAGTTAGTGGGGAATGGGAGAGTTATTTTGCTCCCATTCACAATTTGCTAAATTATGGGCTGCTGTCATCCCTGAACTGTCCTGTAGGTCAGTCTGCGCTCCAGGGGTGTTGTTTCCACCCCTGGGCGACAGGTGGCGCTAGAGGGGTTCTGGCAGAGCCACTTTTCCCCCAGCAGCCAATTGGAGGAGTTTTCCCTCGTGGGGCATGCTGGGGAGGGGTATATCTGTGGCAGACGCCATGATTTTTAGAGGGCTTATTCCCGCGGGTTCCAGGTGCGGCATCCACCTTTAGGGTGCGCGCATCCAACGGACCCCAGCGATGGCCTTCCAGGCCGGGGACGCGTGCTACGCGGAGCTCCATGTTGCAGAGAGGGGCCCCAGTGACCTACTGGGTCCCCTGCTTTAGGCTGCATTCACACCTGAGCGTCGGTCGTTTTTTTGGGCGTTTTTTCGCGCGTATTTGCGCGTTTGCATACAGCGTCGTGCGACGTTTTTGTACTTCAGCGTTTTTTATTTTAGCCAATAGGAAAAATTATCATCTTTTCATCACTTGTTGCTATGTTGGTAGATTTTTTTAATCTTCTGCATGGGCGACAAGTTCTATTTATTAAAGCGACGAAACGCCCGTAGAAAAACGCCCGTTGTCGCGCGATACGCTCAATTCACGCGTTTCCCATTACTTTCTATGGGGGAAAAAAACGCTCAAATACGCCCAAACCGCACGATACGCGCGACAAAAAAAGGTCCGGGACTTGTTTGAGCTTCACGCGACAGGCGTTTGGGCATTCAGGTGTGAACTGTCACCATAGGGAATAACGTTAATTCTCCCCTTCTGGCGTTTGTGAGCAGTGCACTTCAGGCGTAAAAACGCCTAGGTGTGAATGGGGCCTTACTGAGAAGATCCCAGGCTGGGTGCCGCTCGATTGAGGGGTCGGCTTGAGGAGAACCCGGAGGCAGGTTGTCCAACAGGGCTTGAACGAACCATCGGGGATCTGGTGACCGGGACATTGACAGGTACATTTCAACTGTCACCCGGTGACCCTAACTAAATCTACTGGGAGGATCAGCTTGATTAATTTAGCTCATCTACTTACAAGGCCTGTGGCAGAGGCCCTAGAGCCAGGCATGTGGCAGAGGCCCTAGAGCCAGGCCTGTGGCAGAGGCCCTAGAGCCAGGCCTGTGGCAGAGGCCTGTTCCTCCCAGCAACACAAAGTGACACTTCGGCTGCCAGGCTTGTGGCAGAAGTCTGTCCGGGGGCGCTTCACCCACTCTGGCTAGAGTGGCGATGAACTGTGACTACCATTGTTGTGCTACTGAGAGCAGGATTGCTCTTTTTCTACATCCAGGCCTGATACCGCCAAGTTCTCTATCGCTTCATTAACCTTTTTCTTCCTACTGCATGTTGATGTTGGCTATGTTGGGCCTGAAATAAAGCATTTGAAAACCTCCTTTATGTACTGGACATTCGCTCACTGCTTTATTCACCGACTACACGTCTAGACAACACCGAGGTAACTTAATATGCCGGTCCCAACAACAAACCAGCGGCTCCTGCGGGGGTAGTGCTACATACATTTTTGTCTTTAGATAAGTATTGGAGACCTGAGATTCTTATACTGAATCTTCAGATTCTGTTTGTCAGAAACATCGTACCAGCACATATTTGCTGGCATAAAAGTGCATGTGCATCTTTGCACACACATATGAACATGTGCAGTCATGTATGCAAGTCCACAACAGATATACCACTCTTGCGCATAAGTGTGATGGCCCAGCTCAGGTGGCGGTATTGATCCACTTCATTGGGGGTATTATTTAAGACTTTGCTGCCCTCTAGGGTCCTTGACATGTCTAAAACATGGAAAAGAAAGGGTGCACCAGCCTAGTGCATTATTCCACATAAATTTATTGTAGATAAAAAATACAGTATATTGTCAAAAGTATTGGGCACTTTACACGCACAGTGTCTCCCAGCAGGGATGTAGTCCCAAGGGAGGGGGCGAGCACGCTGACTAACCCCCAGCCAGAACGGCTCGGATGATGGGGGCAAGCTTACTTAAGGAGGAACAGGAAGTGAGAAATTCAGACAAAGAAAATAAAACTTTTAGAAGGAAAACCAAAGGAAAAGGTAAGTGAACAAACAATGCACTAGCTTAAAGGAACCTATTTAGAAAATGAACCTTTACAACCCCTTTAACCACTTAAGCCCCGGACCATTTTGCAGCTAAATGCCCAGGCCAGGTTTTGCGATTCGGCACTGCGTCGCTTTAACAGACAATTGCGCGGTCGTGCGACGTGGCTTCCAGACAAAATTGGCGTCCTTTTTTCCCCACAAATAGAGCTTTCTTTTGGTGGTATTTGATCACCTCTGCGGTTTTTATTTTTTGCGCTATAAACAAAAATAGAGCGACAATTTTGAAAAAAAAACCAATATTTTTTACTTTTTGCTATAATAAATATCCCCCAAAAACATATATAAAAATTGTTTTTTTCCTCAGTTTAGGCCGATAAGTATTCTTCTACCTATTTTTGGTAAAAAAAAATCGCAGTAAGCGTTTATCGATTGGTTTGCGCAAAATTTATAGCGTTTACAAAATAGGGGATAGTTTTATTGCATTTTTATTTTTTATTTTTTTTTACTACTATTGGCGGCAATCAGCGATTTTTTTCATGACTGCGACATTATGGCGGACACTTCGGACAATTTTGACACATTTTTGGGACCATTGTCATTTTCACAGCAAAAAATGCATTTAAATTGCATTGTTTATTGTGAAAATGACAGGGGTTAGTGTTCACTTAGTGTGTGTTTACAACTGTAGGGGGTGTGGCTGTAGGACTGACGTCATCGATCGAGTCTCCCTTATAAAAGGGATCACTCGATCGATACGCCGCCACAGTGAAGCACGGGGAAGCCGTGTTTACATACGGCTCTCCCCGTGCTTCAGCCTCGGGGAGCCGTCGTCCCGGATCGCTCCCCGAGGGAACCCGCACGCAGCGGGGGGGGGGGTTCCGATCGGACCCCCCATCCGCTAGAAGGCAAGGACGTATATATACGTCCTTCTGCCTGTCTGTGCCATTCTGCGGACATAAATAGTCGTGCGGCGGGCGTTAATGGCATCCCAGTCTAAGTCTGTAAGGTTCAATATGGAGTTGGCCCCCCCTTTGCAGCTATAACAGTTTCTACTTTTCTGGGAAGGCCGTCCACAAGGTTTAGGAGTGTGTCTATGGGAATTTTTGACCATTCTTAAAGAAGTGCATCAGTGAGGTCAGGCACTGATGTGGATGTGAATGCCTGGCACGCAGTCTCTGCTCTTATTCATCCCAAATGTGTTCTATCGGGTTGAGGTCAAGACGCTGTGCAGGCCAGTCATGTTCCTCCACCCTAAAACTCACTCATCCATGTCTTTATGGACCTTGCAAGGGTAGCATTCTGACCATCACAGTAAGGGGAGCATTCTTCCCACTGACCACTACCAAAGTAATTTGCCCTATGGCCCCCTGAGACCTGAAAATTATTTAAAGGGTTCCTCTGGGGTTAAAATGTTGACGTAGATCAATTACAACAGTAAGAAATAAATGCTGATTGTTTACTATGGTTCACTGGAATTTGCACATTTCTGTTACCCTTATAAGTCCTATGAAGTATTTGGATAGGCAGCCTTAACGCATAGCGCTGAAGGTGTACAGTGAAATTCCTTGCTCTGTATTGGATGGAGGGTGTTTTTAATACATGTTGGGTGGGGGGGTGATTGGTAGGTTTTAAAACATGGCCTTTTTATTCCAGGCATCAAAATACCCCCTTCAACTTCCCATGGGCAATAAAAGGCTCTTCCCTGATGCTTATCGAAATGGGTCAATGGAGACATGGAAGAGGTATGTTCATACTCGATGCAGAAGTCAAGAGGTGGCTGGATGGAGTGTAAAGGCTTGTTAAGAACCCATGCAATTCTTTCTGCTTTTCTTTGTTCTTGGCATCATTATTCTCTGTAGACAGATGTCTCTTTATGTCACTGCCAGCCTTGTAGTACATGAACTTGCACTATCTCATCATCTTTCTCCAGCTTTTTCTGGGCACAAAATAAGAGCTGGCATGTAATGTATTTGAAGGCAAGCCATGGACAGATCTACAACCAGTTTAGGTAAAATTAACTTCAGGAGACATGTCGCCGGTCACATCGGTGTATGGGGACCGCTGCAACAGCTTCGACCTAAGGTAAGTATTTCATAATGAGCTAGTATGAGATGTATACTAGCTCATTATGCCTTTGTCTTGCAGGTTTTTTTTTTTGTTGAGAGTTTACATCCACTTTAAGGACTCTGGGAGTCATATATAAAATGTTTCTAAAATGGATATGCTGCTGAGCTATATATTTTTTAGGGCTGTGGAAATTAACTATTAATTCATCGATTAATCTTAAAAAAAAATTATCGATCAATTTTTTTTTTTATCGATCAAAATTATTTTGATTGGTACTCACCTCTCTGCCGGCTTCCGGGCCTTCAGGGAGTTCCGTCGGAGATCCAGTGACGTCACGGACACCGGTGGGTCTTGCCGTCTCCATCTGAAGGGCTCCTTTGCTGTGCCTTCATATCTACATGGCGGCGGGACCTTACTATCTGCCGAACGCAAGGTCTGTTACACTTCCCTCTATCAACCTGGGATTCTACAACTATCCACTGCGACTTGTGATAGTTCCCTTCACGGGACATCTAAATGCCGACGGACTGATGTTAACCTCTCCTCATCTGGATTCAGCAGTGGCATCGTTATACACATTTTTATACCAGTATCATACTTAGCTACATGTTTTTATGACTGCTTTTGCTACCGTTTGGTTTTACTCGCATCATTTTTACAGTTTATGTAGCTACATCGATTTTATCTCCAGTGCAATATTTATTCTGTTACCTACTTAAAGTCTATAAAAGTTTTAATGCTATTCCCATTGAGCGCTGCCTTTTGTGTGTTTTTTGTATCCTGCTATCTATTTTTCCAGTGGTTGGTAGCTAGACTGGCAATCAGCCTGCAAGGAGGAGATCAGCTAAAAGTAGTTAGATCTGTATGTGCGTTATAATTAATCGAAATTAGTCGATTAAAAAAAAATCGATTAATCGAACACAAAAATTTTGATCAGTAACATCCCTAATATTTTTATAATTTAGTCATTATTATATTTCCGAAAGGGACCCCCTGTTATTTTGTAAGTGGTATAGTGTAAATGGTTTTCTAGCTTAGAGTTGTATGTATGTTTGTTTATTTGATTTCTTTACTCTTTGATTGATACTGTATGTGATTGATGTATTTTGATTGATACATGATTGATTTGCTTGATGTATTTAAATACTCACTATACATAGTGGTACAGCTTTCTCTTCGTTAGGACTTGTCTTCAATTTAACAATTCTATACCAGCATTGTGGCCATGTTCACTATTCATTAAGCGCCTAATCTTTCCAAATGAAAGAATGGCCAGTGGTGCCCCAGGTCTTTTGGAATCCTAGCAACATCCCTGTGTGCATCCAAGACTTACGCTTCTTATTTTCTATGCAAGTAGGTCATCTAGGATGAGTGACAAAAACTGTTTTATATGAAAGTTGAAGCAACCCTTTCACTGCACAAACCAAATTGACCAAACAGGAGCATGTAAAATAAGATAACCAAAACCTGTCCAGTGGGCAGTAAATCCAACTTTCCCAGATGTTCCCAGTGGGCAGTGACATAGCGGACAGTGTGTGGAACCAAAGCAAGCAGTGGAGGGGCAAGGCATCCAACACATCTGGAAGTGTTGGATATTAGTGATGGCTGTAGCTCTTGAAGATAATTATCAGTAATCTTCTTTTACAGGCTGCTCTTTGGTCAATTTGTTTTGTGTAGCTACAGGGTCGCTTTCAAGAAGATGTAAACCCTAAGCGCATGTTCACATGTGAGGTCAGGGGAGGGAAACCCAATCGGTTGAGTCATGTTTTCTCCAATCCCATTGACAACGTCCAATGACGAAACGCTCCTGGGAGGATGTGCGGTGACGTCATCACGTTAGGAGGAAGGGCTCCGCTTTGCATTTTCGCCGGCCGGCAACAAACCTTTTAAAAAAGCTTGTTATTCTTTTATAAAATGTGAATAATTTTTCGAATTGCTTTTTATCAATACATATCTTTGCTGTACTACACTATGTCTGCTATTTTCCACTTATGATTCGTATGGTGGTGTCCAGTCACACTTGCGGGAGCTAAGGGCAGATCTGATCCAGGGAGGAGGATCCCTCCCCAAAGGCCGCGGCTGGGTCACAGCCGACTGTTGTCTAGCAACATGCCTCTGGTAAGCTTCTTTACATAAGTGGTGGCGGGCTCTCACTACAGGAGTGTGCTGTGGATTCACGTGGTGACAAGCGTATTCTGTGTACAGCAAGATTTGGGTCTAGTGGAAGGAATTCAGACCTCCTTTTTATTATCCAGTTTTTTCATAGGACGTGTGCACTATCCACCTATTGGTTTTGGACTGAGTTTTTTCTATCATCTAGATTCATTATAGGGCTTGTGTACCATCCATCTATTGAAGTTTGGACTGAGATTACACCCAGTCCGGGTTCTACAGCGCAGCTCAACCCCCCTCTTTTTTCCTATACATGTTCTAGTGCATCTGCACATGAGCTGCAGCTTTCCTCATTTTATTGTGTTTATCTATTGATAATAAAAAAAATTTCATGCACTGACAAGCGCAGTTTTTTCCCTTATATTATGTTTTCTCCAATTCCTCCGACCGCTAGTCTGAACACATCACTCACGGCTTTACACATGCCATGGCCACGATGCTGTGCTTTGTGACCGCGGCAAAAATTAAAATACATGCCGCTTTTGGTGGGTAGTGCTGCCGCTGAATCCAAATAATGCAGTTCTATGGGGCAGAGCTGGAAGTGAACCACAACAGTGTGCAATGCACGTATTTGAGGCATGTAGTACGGTAATTAAAGGGTTAAATCAGGCGGTGAGAAGGTGACATATTACCTCCTCACCACCTGTAATTTACCTCTAAAAATCTGCTTTTAAAAAAAAAAAAAAAAAAAACATTATTGGTGGGCCATTATATAATTAAAAAAATATCCCAGAGTTTGGCTTTAACATTAACCTTAAGCTTACATGAAATTTTATTAATGGGGATTTACATATACTTTAATAAAGTATCTCCTGACACCCGTTCAGAAGATATAGTAGTATAGATGTCTCTTTTTTTGCCTTCCTGCTGCTCTACGCTTTAGTGATTCATGTGTTAGATTTCCAGAAAAAACAGGCCTGACCGTATAAGCACTCCTGGGAGCTCCCTGTGGGCTGACCTAAGAGTCATTGTGGCAGGCTTTACTTGCTATGTATTTAAATTTATTCAATAAATTATAGAATGTTTAAACAAAATATTTGGCTTGCTCACTTTATTTCTGAATCATGTTGATGTGTTTTAAATGCATTATAGCATTTAAATTGAACATATGGTAAATGATAGGATGATTAGATACACATCTTGGCTTGCTCATCTTTCAATACACAATGAAAAAATTATGGAAATCAGTTGTAAATCTAAAGTATAACTGCAGATTTAGTGCTGCATCCAATCATATGGAGAGAGTTCATGCTCCATGCTGCAGGGAAGTACAAATTCCCCATAGGACTGAATGCAGGGTGTGGCACACAATTGGGCCTGGTCACCAAGAGCTTGACAAATGGTACATTTTGCTAGATCAGGTATAAGAAAGTATATGAGTGTCACAGATAGGGAATATATTCCCACTGGAGGTGGACTGGCCGACCAGGACTTGGTAGTAACAGCTGGGGCTAGACCAAGGGTAGGCCACAGAGCAATTTGCAGAGTCACAAAAAGCCAAAAGACACAAAAGACTGGATACTCAATGACACAGAAGGGAATGGAGGGCTGAGGGGGTATAGGGAGCCGAAAAAACCCGAACGTCGGTGCGGCTCTATACGGCGCCTGCGCACCGACGTTCGGGTTCTGTCAGCAACCTGTGACGTGCAGTATGCGCCGTTCGGAAGCCTGTCAATCACAGGCAGTGCTTGGGATGCCCAGTCCCCTGGGATTGCCGTGAGGTGAAAATCGTGATAACGAGGTATGTGCTGAAAAAAAAAAAAAAACACCGGCATTCTGTCGGTAGGATGGCTCGACTCCACGAGGGTGAACCTCCACTTTAAGTTCGCATTTGTTGCGCTATACAAGTTTCTCACTCACTCATACCTGATTGGCTCTCCGTCCTGCCCCTCCCTCTCTCTTTCTGAGTGCTGCTGTATAGGGGACTTGTGATCCATTGAGAATTACGGGTTCCTTTGCCAAAGTGGAAGATGGAACCCGGTCTCTCCACTGACAGATCTGTGTGATTGGAAGACAGTGCTGAACAGGCAGAGCTATAATAACAGGAGCTTGTGGGGAGAAGAACCTTGAGATTCAGCAGGGAAAATAAACTGTTAGGGGGTGGAGGGCTGTGACCATGTTTCATGTTACACCTTAAATATGTTTGTAACATGAAACATGGTAAGAAAGGTGGCTATTAAAGGGTTGGTGCACATAAAAATGATTCACAATGTGAATTAGTGAGTAGGTCCTATTCATAGGCCTGTTCTGCTTCATACTGTAGGCCAGCCTGTGGCCTCTTCTGATTCTCAGTATAATTGGTCTCGCTGTTTGCACGCCTCTAAGTGAATTTTTTGGCTTGGGAAGCACGTTTCAGCCGGCAATGGCCTATTGGGAATTGTTGCCAGGACACTTCCTGCTAAATGTTTATGCTGCGAATGGACATTATAATGGGTCCACCCTCAAAATCCCCCCCAATCTTACTGTACCATTTCCAAGCTTTGCTATTGTGCACACATCAACAAGGGAACACATAAGAGCGCACATTTTATTTTCCGAGGCTCGGATCCAGATGAAGACTGGAGCTGTTTACATGATTAGATGAGGCCCCTTCCGCTAAACCCGTTTAACCCCTTCAGCTGCTGGACTCACTGACATTTTAATGGTTGCTAACAGGAAACTACTAGAGAAGAAAAGTCTCAATGTGAGTGAGATAAAGTCCATTACGAAGCTATGTGATGACATGATCTCAGCACAAGCACTCAGAGTGTCGGTGCTTACAGCCTTAGAGCATAACAAGGCTGATTTCAGAAACGAGTTAAAGGGGCTTTATGGCTTTTATCCATAATAACTGTCATGAAAGTGACCCTACTCAATTTATACCTTTAAAAAATAAACATCCTGCCTATGCTCATTATATTATGTAGTCAAAAAGGCCTCGTCTGTGCCCCTCCCTGATTTAGTTTCACATCATTACTGGAACTGATTTGGCTAAGCTCCGCCAACTGCCATCTTACCGTCTTTATGGCAACTGATTCTGTTTTTATGTCACTAATGCCGCTTACACACGATTGGATTTTCCGTCTGAAAAACCTTGGATGGTTTTTCCAATGGAATTCCGCTCAGGCATGGCTTGCATACACACGGTCACACAAAACATCTCTGAACTTTCGTCTGTCAAGAACGCTGTGATGTACAACACTACGACGAGCCGAGAAAATTAAGTTCAATGCTTCCGAGAATGCGTCTAAGGCCCCGTACACACGACCGAACATGTCTGCTGAAACTGGTCCGCAGACCAGTTTCAGCGGACATGTTCGGTCGTCTGTACGTCCGACCGGACAATTTTCCGGTGGATCGGACAGGTTTCCAGCGGACAAATGTTTCTTAGCATGCTAAGAAACATGTCCGCTGGAAGCCTGTCCATCGGACATGTTCGGTCGTCTGTACAGACTCACCGTACATGTCCGCTCGGCCGAAAGCCCTCGCATGCGTCGAAGTGATTCGGCGCATGCGTGGAAGCATTGACCTTCCAGGGCGTCATCGTCCCGGCGACGGCGCGGCCACGTCACCGTGTATCGTGTCCGCGCGGATTTCTGTTTGATGGTGTGTACAACCATCAGACAGAAATCTCAGAGCGGACATGTCCGATGAAACCGGTCCGGCGGACCGTTTTCATCGGACAGTCCGTCCGTGTGTACGAGGCCTAATTGTTTCCAAGCATGCGTCGGAATTTTGTGAGTTGGAATTGCTACAGACGATCGCATTTTCCGATAGGAATTTTTTCCATTGGAAAATTTGAGAACCTGCTCTGGATCTTTTGTTTGCAGAAATTCCGACAGAGAAAGTCGGATGGAGCATACACACAGTCGGAATTTCAGTTCAAAAGCTCACATCTGACTTTTTCTGTGGGAGTTTCCGATCGTGTGTATGGGGCATAAGAGTTGGTAAGTCTTATACTTTAACCACTTGACCTCCAGAAGGTTTACCCCCCTTTATGACCAGGCCATTTTGGCGATACGGCACTATAACTGACAATTGTACAGTTGTGAAATGCTGTACCCGAATAAAATTGACGTCTTTTTTCCCCCCCACAAATAGAGCTTTCTTTTGGTGGTTTTTGATCACCTCTGCGGATTTTATTTTTTGTGCTATAAACAATTGAGAACAAAAGAGAAAGAGTGATACATCCTAAAATGTACCCACGCTACGAAAATTATTTTACTGTTAGGGGTCCTCACAACTTGGGAAAATGTATCAAGGGGTCACGGCACTAGAAGGGTTGAGAATTACTGCCCTATATGAACATGTTTCTGTTGATCTGTAATGGGCTTCCACTCCGGTGGAAATGTCTAACAAGGGTGCTTGCAATGGTATTCATATACTGTATGTAAAACCTTTATCTCAAAAGGGAAAAACTGCTGTAGCTGCTTAATAAGTGTTATGCCGCGTACACACCATCACTTTATGTGATGAGAAAAAACGACACTTTCTGTGAAGTAAAAAAATTACGTTTTTGAAACTTCAATTTTCAAAGACGAAGTTGCCTACACACCATCGTTTTCTCACAATGATCTTGCAAAGTGAGGTTACGTTCCACCACGTTTTACCATTGAAGCTTGCTTCATAAGTAGCTTCTGGGCATGCGTGGATGAAAAAACGTCTTAGAAAACGACGTTTTTTGCTACACACGGTCAATTTCTGTGAAGTAAAAAGTGCACTTTTGAAAAACGACACATAAAATTGAAGCATGCTTCAATTTTTTTGGGTCGTTTTTTACAAGACATAAAACGACGTTTTCCCCCACACACGGTCAATTAAAGTGACGTTTTTAAAAACGTCATTTTTTTTCATCACATAAAGTGATGGTGTGTACGCGGCATTAGTCTAACACAGTGATGATGAACCTATGGCATGCAGAGCCCTCTCTGTAGGCACGCAAGCCATACTGGGAAGCCGCCGCTACTGCCTACGTGCTCTAATCCTCCTTTCCCCACCTGGTGAAGCTGCGGGAGTGAGAAGTGCAATGGCGCTGTGACAAGGGGAGAAGCGAGCGTGGGCTGTCAGTGTATTTCCACCCACTCGCCTCCCTTCTTCCGTCGAGGAGCGCTGGACATGGACAGAGCAGTGCTTGCAGAGATCGCCGCCCACTCTGATTCCTCCTGCCTCCCCATTGGCTGCAGTCATGGACCAATGAGGAGCCAGGACAAATGGATCATGGGACATGTAGGCCTGGAAGATTATGGGTCCATTTTAATGTCCAGCCCAGCATCACCACCCAGAGAGAGCAAGAGTAATCACTGCAAGGGAGAGAGACTGAAGCAGCATGCTGTGAGCCAGGGGACAGAGTGGCTGCGAGGATAATGCCCTTGCAGTGCCAGTTGCGGGTGTCGCCACGGTCAACCGAGAGTGAGAGGACATGTGATAGGAGGAAGGGTTGTTGCTGTGTCGCTGGGATTGGTAAGAGGCCCTTGTGGCCATTATCTGTGGATGTCACTAATTGCAGTGTTAGCACTTTGAAAAAAATACGTTGCTTTTGTGTGACAGTTTGGGCACTCGGGCTCAAAAAGGTTCGTCATCACTGGTCTTGCTGTCCAAAGGTGTCTTCGTTTAGCCTCCATCCAGAGTGGAGACACCCTAAGACAGGAAATGTCTCACTGGCTAGATCACCAGGTGAAAATAAAGGGGAAAAAAAGCCTTAAAAAAAATAATACGAATGCAGCCAACACTTTTAAAGATTGGTAAGCTGCAAAACATTCATACCACTTTAAGATAAATCAGAAATGTAAGAGGCTTAAACGGCATCCCACCCAAAACTGCATTGGGCAGCATTACCCACTGTCTGAATGTACCTCCAAGGCTGCATTTACACTATAGCGTTTCATGAACGTGTTCAAAGCGTGCAAAACATGCGTTGCAACTGTTAATGACACCCCAAATGCTGCAAAACAAACTCATGCTTTTGACACTTAAAAAGTGAACGCTATTCAAAAGGTTTTTTAAGCTACTTGAGCTCAACAGTTCAAAAACAGAACTTCTCCTGTTTCACGTCAGTCGAAAAAATCAACTGGCAACAACTTGGACACCCCCACCCATTATGGGCGAAACCATCACCCTTAGCGCCAAAGTCAAAAGTCTCGGAGTCATCTTTGACACCTACATGACAATGGATGCACAAATAGGGTCAGTAGTCAGCGGATCGCATCATCTGCTGTGCCTACTACGCAGACTTATTCCTTTTATTCCCAAAGAAGACATTGCAGTCGTGGTGGGAACAATTGTCAACTCCAGACTGGACTATGCAAATGCCCTCTATCTGGGACTCCCAAAGTACCAAATCACCCGTCTGCAAGTTGTTCAAAATACGGCCGCCAGACTTGTGACTGGGAAAAAACCTTGGGAATCAATCTCGCCTTCACTGAGAAGCCTTCACTGGTTGCCAGTAAAAGACAGAATTGCTTTTAAAGCACTCTGTCTGACGCATAAGTGTATTCAAGGAAACGCCCCCCAATATCTATGCGAAAAACGAAAAGCTTACAACTCCAATCGCGTTCTGCGATCCACCAACCAAAATCTACTCCAGATACCCAAAGCCAGATTCAAGTCCAAAGGAGAAAGAAGATTTGCGGTCCAAGGTCCCAGACTATGGAACGCTTTACCAACCAGCATTCGGTTGGAGGAGAATCACTTGGCCTTTAGAAAAAAGATCAAAACCCATCTCTTTTGATGACAAAGGAGAAATGGACAACGAGCGCCGAGAGGCGATTTAGTTCGCATGTGCTGCGCTATACAAGTTTCTCACTCACTCATCTGTCACACGTAGAGCAGCCCACTGAAATAGATTGCCCTATGCGCGTGGTATATGCGCACGCACTAATATGCAGGGTGCGATTTTGCACATATTCACAAAACGCAGCCTAAAAGACCTTAGTGGCAAGATTTTTTTGTAGTTTACGCCTTTCCCACAAGGTGACAACACACATTGCCACTCTTTTGCAGCTGGACCCCCCATTATTTGCTTATTCTACAATTTGGAAAATACGCAGAGAGTTCAACTTCAGCTACTAGGAAACATATTTCTATACCACTGAGACATTATATAGAATGGGGAAAGTTCATAATCTGCCCGTATGATGTTGGATTTGGAATAATGTATTGTGTATGTTTTATATTCACGCATCAAGACAGGCTCATTTATACGCATACATCAAAAACGACTATAAAAATAATATTCCATATGAATTGCCTGAGAAATGTTGGATTTGCCAGATTTTCTTTCGTCTGTAAGGAAATACACATTATTATCATTCCTGAGCAAAAGAACAAGTCTGAGAGAGCCGGGAATGGGGCCTGGCTCTCACACAAATAAAGTCTGAGTGCTTTGACAGCTTTAATCTACATGACAAATGGGTACCTGTCTGTATTCTGATAAAGTTCTACCAATGCAAAATTTGGCTTTAGAATGCAGGCACCTGCTTAGTGTAACATGATCAACGGGCCTCACCAGTTACCAAAAAGGGGTACCCCTGCTGTTGACTGATTTTGGCCAGTGTGGGACAGATTGGCTTTTTTTAAAGAACGTACTTAAATTGTCTTACTTATTATGTTGGTTTTATTGCTATGGTTTCAGTTGAAAGGAAGTTCCTAACTCTAAAATCACCCTAATATTTCACTGGATACCTACTGGGCTGTGCATTTAACACATGTGCATTAAGGTGGCCCATTCTTTTTGAAGGGTCGACCGTTGCACCTAAATCCGGAGCTGACCCTTTTTTCCCCTTATGCAGTGCGTCGTGATGAATGGTAATTAGGTACTGTGCACTGCAATGCAGGTCTGTTATCTTCGATATACCTTTAAAATCAATGGACGCTGTCTAACCAAATGCCTAACTTAACCGTTATTTAATTCCTGACCCTAACTAGTCCACTCTACTTCACAGTTACCTCATCCAGTGCCAGAAGTTTCTATGCTGTAAAACAGCATATTTAAACTGATCCACCTTTTGAAGTACCAGTATCAACAGAACTTTATCTGTTCATATATGTATTCAATAACTAAAAGAATGAGCAAACAGGCATTGTGTATCGAATCCAGCTATATATTATGTTATATTAATGATAAAACACACAAACTTATTGAAAACAAAGACATACAGTGCATCAGAATGCAGTTCAATTGCCACTCCAGCATCTTCCATTGTCATTCCAGCATCTTCCATTGTCATTCCAGCATCTTCTATAGTCACTCCAGCATCTTCAAAGGTCCCTTCAGCATCTCCCATGGTCACTTCAGCATCTATCAGGGTCACCCCAGTTTCTTTCATGGTCGCTCCAACCTCTTCCATTGTCCCTCTAGCATACTGTATTTCATGAACACGTCCTCATCTTTCATGGCCACTCCAATTTCTTTCATGGTCACTCCAGCTTTCTCATTGGTCACTCCACCATCTACCATGGTCACTCCACCATCTACCATGGTCACTCCAGCATTCATCATGGTCACTCCAGTATCTTCCATAGTCACTCCAACATCTTTCATGGTCACTCCACCATCTTTCATGGCCACTCCAGTATCTTCCATAGTCATTCAAATATCTTCTTATGTCATTATACCATCTACTGTGGTCACTCCACCATCTTTCATGGTCACTCCAGTATATTCCATGGACACTCCAGCATCTTTCATGGTCTACCATAGTCCCTCCACCATCTTTCGTGGCCACTTCCACATTTTTAATGTTAACTCCACTTTATTTTTTGGTCGCTGCATCTTCCATGACCATAGCATTTTCCATGGCTACTTTAGGACCTTTTATCATCAATGCATTATCTACAATGGTCACTCCACCATCTACCATGATCACTTCACCATCTACCATCGTCACTCCACCATCTTTCATAGTCACTCCAGTATCTTCCATAGTCACTCAAACATCTTTCATTGTCACTCTACCATTTATGATTGTCACTTCACCATCTTTCATGATCACTCCAGCATTTATGATGGTCACTCCAGCATCTTCCATCGTCATTCCAAAAACTACCTTAGTCACTGCAGCATCTTTCATGGTCCCTTCAGCATCTTCCATGGTCACTTCAGCATCTTCCATGGTCCCTTCAGCATCTTCCATGGTCACTTCTAAGTCAATTACACCTGTCGGGTCTTAGGGCTATCTATGCGTAACTGCTTCTATGAATCAGCCGCATAGTTAGGACGGGCGGATCACAGAGATATGACGGCGTATCAGGAGATACTCCGTCGTATCTCTTTTGTGAATCTGGCCCTCAGTGACAAGTTGCATGGTCACTGTGTTCCCACAGTTACAAAGCACAAATACGAGTTGTGTAGACATCTGCTACAGTGTTATAACCACTGAAACACAGAAATTACATTTAAAAATTTTAATGAATGTGCATATACTTTTTTAAATGGACGGTACAAAAATGCTTATGTTTCTCATGTCATAGTAACCAATTAGCATTCCTAAATCTCACTGCATTGCTTTGCTTGGATTATTGTTCTTTGCCATCATCATCCTCGTCATCATCATTATCACTCCCTATATGAAGAAGGCCAACAAACTCCAGGAAAAGCAATTACATCCAGAGATGGATTATTGTTCTTTAAACATCATCATCATCACTCCGTAAATATAGAAGCCCAACAAACTCCAGGAAAAGCAATTACATCCAGAGTCAATTTTTATTTTATTTTTTATATAGCACTTTTTTTCCTTGGGGACTAAAATCACTTTAACCAGTTAAGCCCCGGACCAATATGCAGCCTAAAGACCCAAGGTGTTTTTACAGTTCGGGACTGCGTCGCTTTAACAGACAATTGCGCGGTCGTGCGACGTGGCTCCCAAACAAAATTGGCGTCCTTTTTCCCCCCACAAATAGAGCTTTCTTTTGGTGGTATTTGATCACATCTGCGGTTTTTAGTTTTTGCGCTATAAACAAAAATAGAGCGACAATTTTGAAAAAAATGCTATATTTTTTACTTTTTGCTGTAATAAATATCCCCCAAAAACATATATAAAAACATTTTTTTTCCTCAGTTTAGGCCGATACGTATTTTTCTACCTATTTTTAGTAAAAAAAATCGCAATAAGCGTTTATCGATTGGTTTGCGCAAAATTTATAGCGTTTACAAAATAGGGGATAGTTTTATTGCATTTTTATTAATTTTTTTTTTTTTACTACTAATGGCGGCGATCAGCAATTTTTTTCGTGACTGCGACATTATGGCGGACACTTCGGACAATTTTGACACATTTTTGGGACCATTGTCATTTTCACAGCAAAAAATGCATTTAAATTGCATTCTTTATTGTGAAAATGACAGTTGCAGTTTGGGAGTTAACCACAGGTGGCGCTGTAGGAGTTAGGGTGCACCTAGTATGTGTTTACAACTGTAGGGGGGTGTGGCTGTAGGAATGACGTCATCGATCGTGTCTTCCCTATAAAGGGAATGACGCGATCGATGCGCCGACACAGTGAAGCACGGGGAAGCCGTGTTTACACACGGCTCTCCCCGTTCTTCAGCTCCGGGGAGCGATCGCGACGGAGCGGCTATAAACAAATAGCCGCGCCGTCCCAGAGTCCCCGAGCGGACCCGACCTCCGCATGTAGCGGGGGGGGGTCCCGATCGGACCCCCCACCCGCTAATAGGCGAGGACGTACATGTACGCCCATGTGCCTGTACGTGCCATATTGTGGACGTATATGTACATGCGGGGGTCGGGAACTGGTTAATTGCTGTTGGGGTATGTGGTAAGGCAGCCACCATGAGCTTTCTCAGTAGAAAATCATACTGGGGCCAGAAGCAATCAATGAGACGGGAGCGCTCGTTCTGGTAAAACCACCGTTCATAATGGAGTAAGCACATTCATCACGCTGTAACAGACAGAAAAGCGCGAATCGTCTTTTACTAACACGGAATCAGCTAAAGCGGCCCAAAGGGTGGCGTCATCCCCATGGAACTTCCCCTTTATAGTGTCGTCGTACGTGTTGTATGTCACCACGCTTTGCTAGAGCATTTTTAAAAAACGATGGTGTGTGGGCAACGTCGTTTTAATGATGAAGTTGGAAAAACTTTATTTTTTCTACATGCCGAAAAATGAACGTGTGTACGCGGAATTAGTAGCTTTAGAGATTGATGCAGCTGAAGTTACTTATAACTCTTGACTTTTCCTGTAAAAGTCAAGCTTTTTCCCACCCCTTCCTGCACCCTTAGCCCTCATATTGATCCTATATTGTGAAACGCAACCTCATCATCTGGTAGGGAATCTTGGGAGGCTGAAGGTGAGAAGGGGCTTATTTGGCCCCTGATTTTCCCTGAATGTAACCTATGTTTACGTAGTTACTCAAGTTTGTGACAGGTTCACTTTAAACATCATCTTAGTACAGCATGGAAACAATTTACTATGACTGGACCTGCAGCCCAGAGATAATAACAGCAGAGATAAAAGAACAATATCAAAGGGATATTTGGCAATATACAACCCATTCTCAAAATAGCACATTCAGGTATAACACACTGTTTGTATTCACAGTACATTCTTCCAGCTATTAGTCTGTGTGCCGTGTCGGGAATTGGGGGGGGGGATGCACATTATTGAAATCCAGCAACCTTTGAGCTAATATTTATTCGTCCCCACTGACTTTGAACATATTTTTAGCTTTTGCTGTTTAAAGCTGAACTTTGAGCAGATATAAAAGAAACAAATTACTGCGGCTCTGTAATCATGAATACGTCATTCCTTGTATTTTTATATGCAAGCAGTGCAAGTCCCAGCATACTAAATCTGCCTTTCATTTGTCTCTGCAAAACTAGTAGTCCCAACATACTAATGCTGCTTTTCCCCTGTTTATGTAGAACTACAAGTCCCAGCACAGTAAATCTTCCTTTCACTTGCTTCTACAGAACTACAATACTGCATTGCCATTTAGAACAAAACTCTGCATGCTATGTTTGTATTTTCCATATCTTTAGAACTGCAAGTCCAGGCATATTATATACTGTATATTCCCCCTCCCTCTATAGAACTACAAGCCCCATCATACTATATAAATGTCCTCTCCCTCTATAGAACTACACATCCAAGCATATTATATATACACATTTCCACTCCCTCTATAGAACTACAAGTTCCCCTTATACTTTATATACATTTCCTCTCCCTCTATAGAACTACAAGTTCCCCTTATACTATATATACATTTCCTCTCCCTCTATAGATCTACAAGTCCCACCATACTATATATATACATTTCCCCACCTTTTTAGAACAATAGTTTTCAGCATAATATACAATAATAATTTATCTTCATTAGTACGGTTTTCAGCCCAAAAAAAATCTGAAGAGCAAGACTAGGCATGCTCAGAAATGAAAGAACACATACCATTTAAAACAATTCAACACATTACGTCACTTCTGGCGTTGAATTCTGTCGTCAGAAACATTTTTGATGGTGAGTAACCTCTTCACTTTCGATTTGAGACTAGCATGCAACAAAAAACTGATGAAAATTCGTCCAATAATTTGATGGTGTGTAGAAGGCTTTAGTCTGGATGGTTAAATACTGAGTTGGCCCACCCTTTGCCACTATAACAACTTCAACTCTTCTGGAAAGGCTGTCCACAAGGTTTAGGAGTGTGTCTATGGCAATGTTTGACCATTCTTCCAGAAGTGCATTTGTGAGGTCAGGCAGTCACAAATGCCAGGACTGTCTCGCAGTCTCCGCTCTAATTCATCCCAAAGGTGTTCTGTCAGATTGAGGTCAGGACAGTCAAGTTCCTCCCCCTCAAACTTGCTCATCCATGTCTTTATGGACCTTGCTTTGTGCACTGGTGCGCAGATATGTTGGAACAGGAAGGGGCGGGCCAACCCCAAACTGTTCCCACAAAGTTGGGAGCATGAAATTGTCCAAAATGCTTTGGTATGCTGATGCCTTAAGAGTTCCCCTCACTGGAACTATGGGGCCAAGCCCAACCCCTGAAAAACAACCACACACCATAATCACCCCTCCACCAAATGTTTTGGACCAGTGCACAAAGCAAGGTCCATAAAAACATGGATAAGCGAGTTTGGGGTGGAGGAACTTGGCTGGCCTGCACCTCAACCAGATACCTTTGGGATGAACTAGAGCAGAGTCTGTGAGGCCAGACTTTCTTGTCCAACATCAGTCCATGGCCTCACAAATGCACTTCTGGAAGAATGGTCAAACATTCCCAAAGACACACTCCTAAACCTTGTGGACAGCCTTTCCAGAAGAGTTGAAGCTGTCATAGCTGCAAAGAATGGACCAACCCAAATTTGAACCCTATGGACTATGACAGGGATGCCATTGAAGTTCATGTGTGTGTAAAGGCAGGAGTCCCAACATTTTTGGTAAAATAGTGTAGAAAACATGCACCTTACATTGGTGGTCAGTGGAAAATGCCCCCTTACAATTATAGTCAGTGGAAAAATTCCCCCTTACATTGGTGGTCCATAGAAAAAATGCCCACTTACATTGATAGATGATAGTCAATGGAAAAATGCCCCCATACAGAACTTCTCATAAACCGGCTTATTGGAAAATTTTGCTTCGATCAGCACATGCAGCTGTGACAGACCCAACCAGGACAGGGACTTTTGGAGAGGACTGGGGGAAAGCCTCCTACCCACCGATTATGGCCCATGGAGAGAGCAGATCATTCTCCAATGATGCACATCAATGTAATGGACACTGAGAGCAAGGCTTGGATTAATTCTCGGAAAAAGAACAATAAAGCTTCCCTTCTGGAGTGGATGCAAAGGTGTAATATTAATATTGTACAGGCTAATGGTCAGAGGGAATATGGTGGCCCTCCTGCAGACTGGGTTTGAAGAGGCTCTTTCACTTGGGACACAAATATGTAACAAACATAATCCTCAATAGATGTATGAAGATACATTAATTCCACTGTATCAGACTGCTGGGATATTGTCTGTCTTCTGATGGCTTGTTTAGTGGACAGAATACACTAGTTTATGTATCTCCCATTGTTAATTGGCTCACCTGCTGTTTCTGTCTGTCTGCTAGTATTGTGTCCACTCCACCTTGTTAGCAAACTATTGTGGGATGTTATATGTTTGTTAATTAGATTACTGGTTAATTACGATCACTGTTAGTTGTTAATTGGATTGGTGTTTAAAGTTTGCATTGTCATGCTAATATCGTCTGGCGTCTCAAACAGAACTTCCAAGCAAAAATTGTAACTCTTCTACAATTAAAAAAAAAAGGACTGTAGTTAGGTTTTAAAAAGCAGAATACATATGAAGCACTACCCCTGAAGGAGCTGCTGGATATTTTACCTCTATTTCCTCGTTGTCCAGGGTAATGGATGAGAGTAGAGAAAGTTCAATGTCCGCAATTTACACTTCCTTTTTAAAGATTTATTTGCTGGACTTGGTAAAATAATAAAATAAGTGGTTGAAGAGGTGCAAGGGTAACAGGTAAATAGGTTCAGGCGTATTAATTCAGTTGGGAAACACTCCTGCTTCCAACAACACAGCTTTCGTCGCCACGCTAGCCAGAGTGGGTATTGCGCACCTGGATAGGTTTCTCTCGCTAACCTAGCAGCCAGAATGTCGCACGGAACATGGTACAGTCTGTGCCACAGACCTTCCCACAGATGGAGATACTTTTGGTCTGGAATCCTCATAGCACAGGATTCAACACCCGGATCTCTCCAGATTAACTTCTTGGAACATACAGGCGATCACCATTAAAACTTTCAGTAAATGGTGCATCCTTTGATGAAGTTCAAGGCCTCTCTTGAGACACCAGCCTCGTGCTCGGTCCTCTCCAAGATTGGTCCTTCATCAAGCAGCTTCCTCCCTCAGGACGGACAGCACAGGATCACCCTTAAAAGCGTAGACCGAATCTGCTTACTGGGCCTACTTAGAAGATCACAACCCCAGACCAACGTGATCCGAAGCCAGGATTACAGGAACCCCAGCCAGGAGGGCGACACACTGGGTGGTGGGACGACAGTCCAGGATCGATGACCCCAGTCCAATGACGTCTGTCCCTTAAGTACCCCTCCCCAGCATGCACAGCAAGACGATCAATCCCCACTGATTGGCTGCCAAGGGGGAACACCCAAACCACCTTGACCTAGCTGCTGCCACCCTTTGCCTGTAGTAGGAACGACACCCCAGATGAACAATAGTGGTCACTCACAGCACAGCCATGGCTGGAACAGAGGCCAAATTTACTCAAAATTACACATGTCTGAGTCAATTAACTCTCGGACTTCCCCCTGAATTTAAAGCAGTGCCAGCTCAACAGGAGCAGGCTGCTACACATATATTTAATAAAAATTATCCTGGCTTAGCAACTTTCACACTGTTTGTTGTCCAAAAATATATAATGAAAAGCACATCGGTACCATCACATTTGCTATTATACACTCCAATGAATTGATTTGGATGTAATTTCATCCCATCTAACTATGGAGCCTCATTCAGCAGGTAATGTAGGACAATGCCATTTGTAAATTTTGCTAGGGTTGTCTTGCTTTATGGATTTCAAGGGTCTGTTTATGATTAGAGATCTCTTAAAGTAAGTGAAGGTTCCCCTACTGTAAAGGGTTACATTTTCTAAAACGGGCCTATGTCGTAATACAACTGTAACATTCCACCCATTCCAGCAAATTGCTGCCCACTGGGCAAGCAAGTGAGCGCATGGAAACTCACACTCGCACAGTATATGGTTTCTGTGTACAGGCCTCCTCCCTGCATCTTACATGATCCATCTGACTGATTTAATGGGAGGAACCCTCTGCATGGGTAAGAAGAGAACTAGGGGTGGCATCACTGGCAGATGTCCAACCATAGTGTCATGGAGTCCAAGAAATAGCTTCCTCTCTGACAGCTGAAATTTCAGTAATATTTTGCATGTTATGCTTAGCTAACAAGACCATGTTTGCCTATAAAAAAATAAAATTGTACTTTTTCCAGAACACATAATATTAGCAGAAGGGCAAGTCATCGTGTAATACATTTTTGATGCTGGGAGACAATTATGGTAGTTCTCTGAACATAGATTGTGGTTCCCAAAGGCCCCCCCACACTAACCTCCCTGCAACCCCATACATCATAATAACCCTTCCTACAACCCTGACACTCAAACTAGCCCTCCTTGTAGCCTAAACACCCACCAAATCCCTAACTAACTCCCACACTAACCCTTCCTATAATCCTGACACTCAAACTAACCCTCCTTGTAGCCCAAACCCCCACCATAACCTTAACTAACTCCAACACTAACCCTTCCGTCAACCCTACACTCATAAAACCCTCCTTGTAGCCCAAACCCTCACCATAACCCTAACCAACTCCCACACTAACCCTTCCTATAACACTCAAACTAACCCTCCTTGTAGCCCAAACTCTCAACATAACCCTAACCAACTCCCACACTAACCCTTCCTATAACCTCAACACTCAAACTAACCCTCCTTGTAGCCCAAACCCTTACCATAACCCTAACTAACTCCTACACTAACCCTTCCTAAAACCCGACACTCAAACTAACCCTCCTTGTAGCCCAAACCCTTACCATAACCCTAACTAACTCCCACACTAACCCTTCCTAAAACCCGACACTCAAACTAACCCTCCTTGTAGCTCAAACCCTCAACATAACCTTAATTAACTCCCACACAAACCCTTCATGTAACCCTAAAGCTTTCTTTTTTAAATTGTTTGATTGCTCACCTATCCTGCACTGAGAAGCTCTACACTAATGACCAATTTTTGCTACACTGAAAGATACCAGCACTGAGGTTCCAGGGCTGCCGTCTATCTACAGACCATTTTATTCAACAATAATCTTCCCATAAGGTTATATGCACATTTGAAATATTTTATGCATGATATTTGCATGTAAAAGCCTCCCTAGACATCCAAAAGACTTAAGACTGCTGCTGGGTGCCGCTATCTCGTGTAGCCCCAATTACATTTTTGGCTGGGCTGTAGTTAGCTTAGACTGATTGTATAGTTTTTCACCTGTTTTTTTTCCCCTAAGCTTAATTAAGCTTAAAGTAGAACTATAGGCAATTTTTTTTTACATATTGGATAGAGCAAGGAACGGTTATAACCCCTGTAAGATATAGTTTTGCCATCTTTGTCCCATTGGGGAGATTTGTTTGCACAGAGCAGCTCCAATTCTCTTCTTCTCTAGTCCCTGCAGGCACTCCTGGCTCCTCCCCCTTGACCAATGCCCCCAATAGCAAGCCACTTGCTGTGGGTGCCCTAGTGGGTGCTCGCTCCCAAGCCGCTGCTTTATGCATCCATAAGAAACGTAGGACACTGCAGGACAGCTTTAGGACCACAACTGAAGCACGCATTAGTCCTTAAAACAACAAACCTCCATCCAGCAGCACTTTTTTGCTAGACTGCACTGAGAAGCTCTACACTAATGACCAACCTTTGCTACACTGAAAGATACCATCACTGAGGTTCAAGGGCTGCAGACTATCCACAGACCATTTTATTCAACAATACCTTAGTCCAGGAAAAAAAAGTGTGCAAATGACCTGTCCGGTGACATCCAGTGACACCGATGCCCAATATCCCTATTCGGTCCCCCTCTTTTAGTTAAGGGTGCTATACTTGGATGTGATGTCAGCCACTCCAGCAGAATTAGAGAGATGTCACCCAAGTGACACTCTGTAGCAGCCTTTCTCAACCTTTTTTACTCCAGAGGAACCCTTGAAATAATTTTCAGGTCTCTGGAAACCCCAAAAATTATTTATTGGTGCTTTATTGGAAGCAAGCTCCTTATATTGGCAATCAGTGGGAAAATACCCTCCTTTACAGTGGTGGTCAGAATACCACACTTACAAACTGCCAAAAAGATCATTTTTGTTATGCTGGGTTTGCACCATGTGATTTTATTTCCTGCAACCCAAGAAATTCGCTTGATTTCCCCTATAAAACTGTCAGTGTTGATGGGGAAATCCTTCCTGCAGAGCTATGTGTTTTGCCAGTGGGGGGGGGGGGGGGGAGCAGTCCAGGCTAGGAGATCGCTAGCAGCTATAGCCAATGGCAATAGTCGCAAAAAAATATCCAACATGCTGGCTGTACCCAAGTTGATGGATCGATCAACTTGGGTACAATCAGCATGCCCATGCATGACTCGAATCTCAGCCGGTCCCTGCTGAACTGGCCAAGATTTGAATGATCTATGGCCAACTCTAGCAACCTCTGAAGGAGGAGGCAGCATGGTATGTCACCCCCACGTGGTTCCCAAGCTCTCCCACCCTTTCTGGAAGCCTGGGAGCACATCCAACGGCTTTAGGGTGGAGATCAGGAGGAGACAGAGGCACATCCATGCCTCGATCTCCTCTGTAGTGAATGAAGCCACAGGCAACGATGATTTTGTGACTTCCTGTTTCAGATCCTCCATTCTCTGGTACAGCCAGAGGATCATCTATCCAAACAGATCTGTGCTTGGTTAGATGCTGTGAATGGCAGGGGAGACATTGGTGTCTATCAGGCCCCTAATGTCTCCATAAAGAGTACCTGTTTCCTGACAAATACTATAGAATGTGATAGCAATAAAGAAAAAAAATTAAAAATAAAATGTTTTTGAAAATAATTAACTGTAACCCCCTGTTGCCCCCTATACACCCGCAAACACAGCCTGGGATGCACGCGGGTATGTAAACTGTGGTTGCATCACATGTGAGGCATTGCTGCAAATGTTGCGGTGACAACATTGGTTCTAGCACCAGAGGGCTTGGCAGACCAGATGATAGACAAAATGAACTTATGGTCCTTACAGATAATGGACCCTCAAGCTAACTCGCCATTCTGTGAAATCAGTCCCTGAGACACTACTTGGTTCAGCTACCAACTGCTTGGGAAGATTCCACTGCACGTCAGTCAAAACCAATCTTCCCCCACATTCTTAGGTTTTGCAATTAGGCTAAAAGTCCTGCAAGATGCTTCAACCCCTTATTCAGCATGATAGGCCTCCAGCCTCTATTCAGGCTCATGGTCACCCTCATTAGGCAGCAGGCCTGAGAGGATCCCACAACTCCCTACATCCCTGCCTCAGGCAGGAGGCCAGGAGAAAACTGACTTGCCAAGATATGAATATATATACCCTCTCCCAGCCTGCACCACTGACAATAAACCTCCTTATAGTTGGCCGGGGGAATTTAAATCTTCATAACTTTGATTAGGGCAGCTTCTCACACTAAATTTGTATAGACACTCTGCACATCGGTTAATGGGCAGGGAGGAGCAGGACTGTAGGGAAATCAGGTTTCACTGAATTGTATGCAGTCATGAGTTTAACAACTGGATCGGAGGGCAGAGCACATAATGACCTCATCAGTGAGCTTATTCACAATCAAATCAAAGTCCTGACCTAGCTGTTTTGGTTAAAGAAAAGTAAATGGTCAAAACCAGGCTTTGGTATCTGGCAATTGTCACTGTAATGCCCCATACACATGATCGGTTTTCCCGTTGGAAAAAGTCAGATGAGAGCTTTTGGTCGGCATTCCCAGCCGTGTGTATGCTCCATCAGACTTCTTCCAAAGAAAAAAACTGCAGGAAAAAGAGAGAGAGCAGGTTTTCTTTTTTCCCGTCAGGAAAAAATCAGATCGAAATTTCCTATCGTGTTTACTATCTCCGGCGCGCAAAATTCTGACGCATGCTCAGAAACAAATCGACGCATGCTCAGAAGCATAGAAATTCATTTTCTCGGCTCGTCGTAGTCTTTTACGTCACGCGTTCTTGGCAGTCAAAAGTTCACCAAACTTTTGTGTGACCGTGTGTACGCAAGACTAGCTTGAGCGGAATTCGTTGGAAAAAACACCAGTTTTTTTTCCGACAGGAAAATCGCTCGTGTGTACGGGTCATAACATATTGAGCAGTGAACCAAACAAATCTCAAACTAAAATAAGGGCCTAGTTACATATTTGCAGCGTTAGCATTTGTTGTGCTTTAATGTGCATTGCGTTAAAGCGGGAGTTCAACCAATTCCTTTTTTTTTTTTTTTTCCCTTAGCTTCCTGCTCGTTTGGTCTAGGGGAATTGGCTATTTGTTTTAAAATATGATCCGTACTTACCCGTTTTCGAGATGCATCTTCTTCCGTCGCTTCCGGGTATGGGTCTTCGGGAGCGGGCGTTCCTTCTTGATTGACAGTCTTCCGAGAGGCTTCCGACGGTCGCATCCATCGCGTCACTCGTAGCCGAAAGAAGCCGAACGTCGGTGCGGCTCTATACTGCGCCTGCGCACCGACGTTCGGCTTCTTTCTGAAAATCGTGACGCGATGGATGCGACCGTCGGAAGCCTCTCGGAAGACTGTCAATCAAGAAGGAACGCCCATTCCCGCAAGCGACGGAGAGGATGCATCTCGTAAACGGGTAAGTACTGCTCATATTTTAAAACAAATAGCCGATTCCCCTAGACAAAACGAGCAGGAATCTAAGGCTAAAAAGTGCTCTCTAAGGGTGAACCCCCGCTTTAAGGCAGCCCATTCATTTTGGTAATGCACCAAAATGTATAAAAAAAATGACATTCACAATATTTTGCAACATGGTGCATCACAATGCATGGAGCTATGTTGCTTTAATGCATTGTGCCATTCACAAAAGTTGCGTGTTGCTGCATGTGCTCTGAGGCTTTGAAAAATATGTGGTATCTTTGTGGCTTCATGAGTAACAAAACAAAAGTAGCACAGTAGCACAAGTGCATTCATAGGCCATTTCTTTTTACGGTTCGGCCATAAAATAGATTGCTTACACTGAGGCTGACAGATGCTATTTAACAAATGATTGTCCTTGTGATAAAACAAATCTACCTACATCATCTGCGCAATAAATAATTGTGGCGTTTGGAAATTGTGTGTCATCCACTCGTGGCATCTTGGAGTCTTCATTTCAGAAAGGGGCCCTCTCTCTCCTATGAAAGTTACCAAGCTGTACTTCTCTCACCTGGAGATTATTATAGATGGAAATAATATTCTTCACTCCACTGCCTTTTACTGAAGTTTTATTAACATAATATTTGTCTCACCAGGAAAATAAAAGATGCGTCTATGTGACCTTTTCCTTTTGAGCTGGCTTGACCTCATAAAAATCACAGCAAACATCTCCAGGCATGGAAATTGTGAAACCTTCCCTACCAGATTTTCTGAGGAAAGGAAGGAAGGCAAAACACTATCTATGGTCTACCAAACATCAGTAACAAATACCAGATTACAGATGTAAATTGTTAAGGTTCCATAAATTCCCACACTCGATCACAGTTATGCCTTGTACACACGACCGGTTTTCACGACGAGAAAACTGCCATTTTTTTTATTGGTCGTGAAAACCGGTAGTGTATATGCTCCCTAACAGTTTTTGCAACGAGAAAACTTCCCTCAAACAATTAAAACCAGCTCTTTTTTCTCGTCGTGTTTACCGTCAATCTTTTTCTCGTCACGAAAAATGGTCGTGTGTATGCTTTTCCGAGGGGAAAAAACACACATGCTCAGAATTAAGTATGAGACGGGAGTGTTCGTTCTGGTAAAACTAGCGTTTGGAATGGAGATCTCACATTCGTCACGCTGTAACGGACTGAAAAGCACGAAAACTGAAAAGCGCGAATCGTCTCTCACCAAAATTTTACTAACACGAGGATCAGCAAAAGCAGCCCAAAGGGTGGCGTCATTTGAAAGGAATTTCCCCTTTATAGTCCCATCGTACGTGTTGTACGTCACCGCGCTTTGGTCGGACGTTTTTTTGCATGAACGTATGTGTGCCAGGCTGGAGAGGAATCACGTCGGGAAAAGCTCTTTTTTTTTTCCTGCCGAGAAAAATGGTCGTGTATACGAGGCAATGGTATATTTTTGTATATGTTAATTCTGTACTTGGCCTCCTTGTCTGTAATGTGCCACCAGTTAGTTAGCCTTAAAACCCCAGGTGTTCTTTTATGAATCCTTGGTCCTCCTCCTTCAATGCCACACATCTGATGATTGATGGGGCAACAACAAAGCAAGGGTTGGTTTAATGTCTTCCTTATGAGGAAGGACCCGTTCATGCTAGAGTGATGCAATGTGGACAGCCCTAGGTGTTGGTTAACTTATAAACGAGTAATGCCACGTACACAAGCTCGGAATTTCCGACAACAAATGTTCGATGGGAGCTTGTTGTCGGAAATTCCAACTGTGTGCAGGCTTTATCGGACATTTGCTGTTGGAATTTCCGACAACAAAAATTTGAGCTGGTTCTCAAATTTTCCGACAACAAAATCCGTTCTCGTAAATTCCGATCGTGTGTAGCCAATTACGATGCACAAAATTCCACACATGCTCTTAATTAAGTATGAGATGGAAGCGCTCGGTCTGGTAAAACTACCGTTCATAACGGAGATAGCACATTCGTCACGCTGTAACGGACTGAAAACCACGAGGCTGAAAAGCGCGAATCGTCTCTCACCAAACTTCTACTAACACGACTGGTATTGAATTTCCCTTTAATAGTGCCGTTGTACGTGTTGTACATAACCCAGTTCTTGGCATTCAGAATTTCCGACAACATTTGTGCGACCGTGTGTATGCAAGACAAGTTTGAGCCAACATCCGTCGGAAAAAAAATCCGCGGTTTTGTTGTCGGAATGTCCGATCGTCTGTACGCGAAACTTGACTAAGCACTCTCTTTCTAGCGGAAAGCAGATTTTGACATATTAGCATGCTCCAGGTTTTATGGTCTATGGAGCTAACTGAGAAGCTGTGATGGCAGATGCCTTTGAGGGGAATTTGTAGACAAGGCTAGAACAAACTCACTTTTTTTTTACAGCTCAATGCTATTATTTATGTGGGCTGATTTAAAGCAAATTATAAGTGTAAAATACTAGATCTAAATCAGTGATGCACATAGCAGGCATCTTGACATGACTTCCTACTATGCTCAGTGTAAGGAATGCTCCAGTGTTCTGATATGCCCATAGTTCATGGATCAACGGGTGGAGTACCTAGACCTGCCCCTTTCTACCTACTAAGCCCCACTACTGAACTTTGAGGTAACCCATCCCAGTGATGAGCCAATGGTGAAGCTCAGTAGGTGGAAAGCATACTCCCAACTATCCTGAATCTTGAGGGCTGTCCCAATGTTCTGATGTCCCATCTAAACATCAGAACATGTTTTTCTTGTGAAAAAAAACATCAGAACATGTTCAAGTCAAGTGCTAAAACAATTATTCTGGCCCAAGCCACCAGATCTATGCAACCATAAAGTGATCTCCTGCCGAATCAACATAGTTCTGACAGCTGATGGAGGCAGAGTTGAGGAAGTAGATTGTGACACAGACTTCTGCAAGGTAACGCTCCACTGAACACAAGTTTTGGGGAAGTTATTCTTGGTCACTGACCACTAATGAATGGGCAATAAGCGTTTATCGATTGGTTTGCGCAAAATTGATAGCGTTTACAAAATAGGGGATAGTTTTATTTTTTTACTACTAATGGCGGCGATCAGCGATTTTTTTCGTGACTGCGACATTATGGCGGACACTTCGGACAATTTTGACACATTTTTGGGACCATTGTCATTTTCACAGCAAAAAATGCATTTAAATTGCATTGTTTATTGTGAAAATGACAGTTGCAGTTTGGGAGTTAACCACAGGGGGCGCTGTAGGAGTTAGGGTTCACCTAGTGTGTGTTTACAACTGTAGGGGGGTGTGGCTGTAGGTCTGACGTCATCGATCGAGTCTCCCTATAAAAGGGATCACTCGATCGATGCAGCCGCCACAGTGAAGCCGTGTTTACATACGGCTCTCCCCGTTCTTCAGCTCCGGGGAGCGATCGCGAGGGGGCGGCTAGAAACGAATAGCCGCACGCTCGTCCCGGATCGCTGCCCACGGGTTACCGACCGCCGCATGTACCTGGGGGGGGGGTCCCGATCGGACCCCTGACCCACGGAAAGGCGGGGACGTACATGTACGCCCATATGCCTGTACGTGCCATTCTGTGGACGTATATGTACATGCGGCGGGCGTTAACCGGTTAAAGTATAACTAAAGACAAAACATTTTTTTTCATTTTGAATAGAGTAAAGGTGGGTTATAGCCCCTGTAAGTTTTTTTGTTGTTGCTATCCTATTGGGGAGATTTCACTTCACTTCTTGTCCCACAGCCAAGGAAATCCCTCCAAAGCGAGAGAATACTGGGGTGTCACCAAAACTAATGTCCCCATTAGAGAATTTCCCTTTTAGGTTTCGCCTTTAGTTATACTTTAACTTAGACTTTATCAGTATGTTTCATTTTTTTTAAATCTTCTTTCTGTGTATGATGTATAATTATGAGTGCAGCTATATTTGCTGATTACATAAGCAGACTCTGCTTCCAACTTGTAGGTGGTAATGCCCTTTATCATTACATTAAAGGGGTTGTAAAGGTTCATACTTACTTCCACTGTGCAGCTTATTTTGCACAGAGTGGCCCCAAACTGTGTTGTCTGGGGTTCCTCGGCGGCTCTCTCGGCTCCTCCCCATCTCAGATAACCCCCTCTGGGAAGCGCTCTCCCAAGGGGGTTACCTTGTGGGCGTGCTCCCGAGACCTGCATTCGGCTTCCATAGGCGCCGAGTACAGGACTCGGCCCCGCCCCCCGCGTCATTGGATTTGATTGACAGCAGCGCGAGCCAATGGCTGCGCTGCTATCAATCTATCCAATGAAGAGCAGAGAATCTCGGGCAAGTAAAACGGGGGGCTCGAGGGCCGGAAATCGTAATATGTTTTTTCACCTTACTGCATAGGATGCAGTAAGTGAAAAAACATGAACCATTAAATCCCTTTAAGGACTCTTTAACATTGCTCTCATGTGGTTTTCCCACAGCACGGTGTACCCGGAGTTTTCATGCATGTTACCTGCGGCTTCCCATAGATGTCTATTAGAGTTTGTTTTGTTTTTGGTGTGTTTCCTGAAAGCACACCAAAGACGCTGCATGCGGGACTTTTGGTGTGAATTCAGAAAACACACCAAAAAGGCCCACTCTAATAAAAGCCTATGGGAACGTGTGAGTAACCCGCCCAAAGATTGCAGGTACACTGAGCTGCATCCGTGCTACATGGCAACCGCTCCGGAGCAGTGTGATAACCCTAAACATCTGACAATAAAGTTCCTGTCCAAAAGAAGATGCAGTATAGTCACCTCTCCAGTGGTCCAGGTCTCCTACTTCCCCTTGACTTCAGTTCTGCAACCTCTGTAAGACCCTTCATTTATTTGACACTTCTGGTATTGTTGCATGCTATAGAGCTATTGACGAGATACCCCATAGTACAGTTGAGGGGCCCAATGGTGTTAGTTGTAGTGTAGTGCTCGTCAAGAGAGAGGAAAAACATAATACTTGTTTGATAAGGTACATGAATTAGTGGTTGAAACGAACACTGAAGATGGGTCGTGGATGTGACTTCCAGCATGCCAATGAGAACTTACCACCAAGGCAACAAAGGAGTGGCTTAAGAAGAATCACATTAAGGTCATACAGTGGCCTAGCCAGTCTCCAGACCTCAATCCTATAGAAAATGTATGGATGGAGCTGAAACTTTGAGTTAGAAAGTGACAGCCAAGAAACCTTAAGGATTTAGAGAAGATCTATATAGAAGAGTGGACCAAAATCCCTCCTGAGATGTGTGCGAACCTGGTAACCAACTCCAAGAAATGTCTTACCTCTGTGATTGCCAACAAGGCTTACTCCACCAATTACTAAGTCATGGGAAGAGAGTCACCGCTCCAGGTGGGTCTAATATGCAATTTAGGAACTTCTCAGGAAACCAAGGGTGCTGGCAATGCACTAGGCAAATTGTGAAAGTTTTAGCCCTGGTTCACACTGGGTACGATTTGGAACGATTTGAGATGCGATTTGACATGTTAAATCGCATCTCAAATCGGCGGCATTTGCCGGCAATGGCACTGTCCTAATCAGTGCGACGCCGCATCTGCGATTTCAAAAAGTAGTTCCTGTACTACTTTTTGCGATTTCGGGTCGCGATTTACATTAAATTGCGGCCGAAATCGCGGCAAAATCGCGGTAAAATTGCGCATTTTACCGCGATTTTGAATTCGCAGCAGTGTGAACCTAGGCTCAAAAGGGATGGACAACTGCACTCCAAAAGAACTTCTTGAGTTGTCTTTATTGGTAAAATAAATAGAAATGCATCACAGAGTACAGCCAAAAAATCCGGAAAAGAAGCAGCCGACGCATTTCACACTAGTTCAGTGCTTAGTCATGTTTTGCTTGGGGATCAAATACTTATTTTACTCACCGAACTGCAAAGTAATTTATAACATTTGTATCATGTGTTTTTTCTGGATTTTTGATTGATATTCTGTCTCTATCATTTAAAATACACCTTTGATAACAATTACAGACCCTCCATTTCTTTGTAAGTGGGCAAACTTACAAAATCTGCAGGGGATCAAATAATTATTTTCCGCAATGTATGTTATAAATGTCTCTTTTCAGGCAAAAGGCAAAACTCTGATACCCAGGACAACCTTACTCCAGTCCGCTTCCAATCCAATGTGCCCAAAGGAACCCAACCCTACCCTTTGCCTTGCTTATCCAATCTGGATCTCCATACCCCATTCTCTGAATAATTAATTTTATCCCTACTTAAAGGGGTTTTCCACCCATTTTTTAAGTTTATTAAAAGTCAGCAGCTACAAAAAGTGTAGCTGCTGGCTTTTAATAAACAGACACTTACCTGCTCCAGCGTTCCAGCGACGCGCCGGCCGGGGCTCCGCTCCTCTCCCCCCCTCCCCGGTGTCCTCATTTCAACTGTGGGCACCTGGCCGTGACAGCTTTCGGCTTCACGGCCGGGCACCCACTGCGCATGCACGAGCGGCGCGGCCCTGTGCTGCGCCGTCTGATTGGACAGGAGATCACCTAGGACCTGTGACATGTCCTAGGCGATCGCCTACAGCAGCCCCTTCCTGTAGGCGATTAAGCTTAATCGCCTACCCGGAAGGAGGAAGTGGGACAGGAAGTCCCACTCCTCCTGAAGCCCCCACTCCCCCCCCCAAAAAAATGACATGCCAAATGTGGCATGTAAGGGGGTGAGGAGTGGGATAAGCGGAAGTTCCAATTTTGGGTGAAACTCCGCTTTAACTCACACCACTTCACCCCCACATGCCCATTAATACTTCCCATTACCCCCCCCCCCCCATCCGCCTTTACTTCCTTGGCCCTCTCTACTCTGACTGCTGGCTCAGAGAACATCTACCCCTTTACGCCCTTCCTTCCCATATCCTATGCCCCCTCTCACCCCCCTTCCTTTTCCCCATCTCTTGTGTATGGAACATAATGGCGAGCTGAATTCCATGGTGCCAACCTCACTTTTACCCTGAATTATTTTCCACTTATGTTAGAAAACCACTGCTAAAAGGAACTCCTTCTTCTTGTAAACATTCAGTTACTTGTATTTTGTACTCTGGAAAGTAAACTAAAATGGTCATATTCGTGTTAATAGTGCTTATGACATGGTCCTGCCCATGATAATATTGTTTCTTTTTTTTTCCCGAATGCAAGCTTCAGAACATCTCATTAATAAAGAATTTCCCCCCAAAATGGAGTATGGCAAGTCTGTAAAATTGTGGATGTGCCAAAAATTAACCTTCAAAATATGTGCTCACTGCAAATACACAATATTTTTGTGATACCAATAGACATTATTAAATGTTTGCTCTATCTGGCAATGGCTGGATTATAGAATATTTGTATGCCTGTAGACATACCTCCCATCTTTTTGAGATGGGAATGAGGGACACCTACTAGCAAAAGTATGTAGAAAAAGGTCACACCCCCTGCCACAGCCCCTTAAAGGAGAATTAACCCCCCCCCCCCCAAAATAGTTTAGTTAAACTCACAAGAGCTTTTTTTTATAATTTAACACTACTATTCCTTTACATTGGCCCAGATTCAGGTAGAATTGCGCTATATTTGCGCGGGCACAGGGCAACGATTTTGCCCTGCGCCCACGCAAATATTTTGCGCTGCCCTCGATTCACGGAGCAGTAGCTCCGTGAATTGGGAGGGCGCGTCTGCAAAATTGCCCGGCGTAAGCGCGCGCAATGTAAATGATCCCGCCGGGGGCGGGAATCATTTAAATTAGGCGCGCTCCCGCTGCGAACGTACAGCGCATGCTCCGTCGGGAAACTTTCCCGACGTGCATTGCGGCAAATGACGTCACAAGGACGTAATTTGCTTCAAAGTGAACGTGAATGGCGTCCAGCGCCATTCACGCATCACTTACGAAAACGCCGTGAAATTCAAATTTCACGGCGCGGGAGCGGCGGCTATACTTTAGCATTGGCTGCCCCTGCTATTAGAAAGGGCAGCCTTGCGCTAAAGTTGCCGTACGGAAAATCCGTACCTGGCTTGCGCGGAGCCCGCGCAAATTTGTGAATCAGTTGGTAGTATGCAATTTGCATACTACACGCTGATCACAATGGGAGCGCCCCCTAGCGGCACACGCAAGAATGCAACCTAAAAACTTATGGTTACACGGTCGCAATTGCTTCTTGAATCTGGGCCATTGTTTTTTGAAGTTTACAAATGCAGCAATTTACAAATTGGATGATATGTTTAGCACTGGGAAACACTTTTTGAAAGATAAAAAGTGCATTTTATATACAACTATATAGACAAATGAGGAGGAATGAGGGGCAGAGGGACATTGATCCAAATCAGGGACAGTCCCTTAAAATCAGGGACAGGTGGGAGCAGTGGCGTAGCGCGGGTTGTCAGCGCCTGGGGCGAGGCAAGTAATTTGCGCCCCCTGACCCATGGACTTACCTATTTTCAGCTAGCTCCAGTCTGGTCATATGATCCACTGTGGGAGACAGCGGTGGCTGTAGGCAAGAGGAGAGCGTGCTTGATAATGACTGGTAAAGCCTGAAGTGGTGACATCATGCATATGTTTCTATGTCCCATCTGTTGTTGGTGCTTCCTCCTCTCCACACTCGTGACAGTGCCCCTCTAAATTTTGCGCCTGGGGCGGTGGTCCCCCTTGCACCCCCCACGCTACGCCACTGGGTGGGAGCTATGCTGTAGGCATTTCCCTGGCTACGCCTTCTTAGATAAGATTGTAATGGATTCATCCTAGCCAAACAAAATTCCCCCACCTCAAAATAGACTGTTCCCCAATCCATTTAGGATGTTCCTCTTCTGCTCTTCATGGGAACTACTATACATCTTAGTTTGATGTGGATATGTAGGTGTCTCTGGAACCGGTGGCTAGATCTGTAAGATTTGTTGAACGACCTTTAGAGTCTACCAAAAGAAATACTTGACATGATGCTATATCTTGCTGATTAGTAATATATCATTGGTGCTGGTAAATTATTTTTCTACCAATGGAACTTGGTGTAAGAAGGGAAGGAGAGGGTAGATTCAAGACTAGAGATATCAGTGACAAATGGGACCTCCTTGAGTAGCTTACCGTATATCAGTTTATTGTTTCATTTGCTTAATAATATCTGCATTGCAAAATAATAGCTGTCGCGATGTTAAAGCAGCATAGTTTATGCTGGAATTTCACCTTAAGAGATCTGATTGTATTCAGACTAAACTAAAATCATGCTTTGCCATTATACTCCACATTCCTGAAAGAGTGCTGTTTATTATGGGCTGTTCCTGAGTGTAATTAGACCACGCTGTCTTTCATCAGTGCTGTCTTTTCCAGTTAAAAGTGGGTAAAAGTAAGTCAGGCTTTGTACTGAATGATGTATTATCTATTAACCCTCTGCACACTATTCTATTTTCATACATTTTCATACACATGCGGTGCTTAGCAGTGCTTTACCAGCGTTTTTCCGGCTCTGGCAGTGTGAAAGGGCTCTGAAAGCACTCGGGCTTTCACATTGGGATTGCAGATGAGGCTTCGCTCGAATAATGCTCGAATAACGCTCGAATAACGCTCGAAAAACGCCCGAGTGTGAAAGGGGCCTTAGGCATTCTGGATTGATGAAAAGAGGCGGTTGAGCTCATTGGTTTGTCTTTGCCGAAAACTATGACCTGCACACGTTTCTCTGTTTCTAGGTTTATATTCCTTTCTTCCCTGTTTAGAATCACTACCCAAACATGATAGGTCTTAATGTGCTTCACAGTACTTAAAGCAGATCTCTACCTCCCCATGGTTGCCTACGATTGGCTTCAATCAGCCACCTTTAAAACAGAAAAAAATCGCTAAAGCCTCCACTCCTCCACTTGAGCCCAAACATTTTATTGAATCAGCTCTGTATATCAGTTCATAAATAATGTTGCTTTAACGGCTTTAAGAAAGTTAGGTCATGTGCACAGATGTGGCCTGTTATGCTTAATAGCGCGTGGAGTATAATTTGTGATTTTTGTAACTTCTAAAGACAGTATTTCATATGAATGAGGTTCTGCAGACCTCTAGTAAGGACATACGTCAGGAATAAGAGTCTAGCTTGGAAAAAAACAGCCATCCTGTACAATAACCTCTGGCCCAACCTGCTCTGTGCATGAACTTCACTGTGATGCAACATCCAGAACTTTAATGTGTTGCAATAGATGCAAATGACAATCTAGAAGAGCGTTCTCAAACAAGGTCCCATGGAAACCTGGGGTTACTCCAGAGATTGCTAGGAGTTCCTTCAGCTGTGAATACTTGACCTCCTGTTTGATGATGCCTAGATAGTTCCAGGACCAACTAGACATAGCAGAGCTGATGAACTTCAGATCTTGAGGCTTCCATCCTCCCCTTAAAACCCAAAACTACCATCATAACCCCATACCTCCCAACATTTAAAAAGTCCACTGCGGGACAGTTGTTGAGCGGGGGGGGTCGAAGTTGAGCGGGGGGGGGGGGGCGCAAATTTAAGTGATGAGCGGGGGTAGGGGTTGGATGCCTCTCATCGCCTGTGGACACAATCAGTCATCGTCGCGCCGCTACGGTTCCTCCTCCGGCAGTATTGCCGAATCAGCTCCACTCCGCCTCCTCCTTCAGCTCCGCCCGCCTTCTCCTTCAGCTCCGCCCGCCTTCTCCTTCAGCTCCGCCTGCCTCCTCCTTCAGTACTTCAGTACTGCCCATTCAGCTCCGCCCGCCTTCTCCTTCAGCTCCGCCCGCCTCCTCCTTCAGCACTTCAGTACTGCCCATTCAGCTCCGTCCGGCTCCTCCTTCAGCTCCGCCCGCCTTCTCCTTCAGCTCCGCCCACCTCCTCCTTCAGTACTGCCCATTCAGCTCCGCTCCCTGGGCAGCGGGGGGGGGCCTGCTTGCAGTTCTAGAGCTCGGATCATCAGTGCGGGAAATGTAACCCTTTTGCGGGACTGCGGGAATATGCAGTCAGTGCGTGAAATTCCCCCAGAATCCGTGCTTGTTGGGAGGTATGTAACCCTCCACCCCCTCTCAGACTGACCAGACGCCAACCATTCTATTTTATTAGAGTTCCTTGAGTAAGGGACAGTTTCTGCCTCACAAATAAGTTCCTACTGACCCCAATGATCTTTTTAGTTATCTATAAGAGGGGTATTCCTCCCAATGACCACACATGTAGGGTGACCACATTTCCAAACTACCATGCAGGGACACCCTCCCTTCCCAAAAATCAGCTTGTGCTGTAAAGAATGACAGCACAGTGATTGGACACAAAAGGCGAGATTTATGATTTCTCCAATCACAAGCAGGGGGCGTGATTGTGCTCCTCCAGGCATTCCCGGCCAGGACAAGTACTGTCAGTGAGTAAAGCGGTGATGTGGAGGATTTTTTTGGGGATATCAGATTGGCCCAGGGGGGTGGCTGTGTCAGTTTGATTCCGGGACACTGTATTGTCCTGGAATGAAGGTGCCTGGGACAGACCTGCAAAATGGGCAATCTGGGACACGTGGTCACCCTACACACATGTAAGAGCATTCTTCTCACTGACCATCACTTTAACATAGCTCCTAAATGTCCCTGATTTCGAGGGACTGTCCCTGATTTGGAGCAATGTCCCTCTGTCCCTTATTCCTCTTCAGTTGTCCCTCATTTTGGTCTGATCTATATAGTTGTATATAAAATGCACTTTTTCTTTTTCAAAAAGTGTTTCCCAGTTCTAAAACTTTCATCCAAATTCTAAATTGCTGCATTTGAAAATTTTAAAAGCTAAAATAAAGGAATAGTAGTGGTAAAAAAAAAGTCCCTGTGGAATTACTTAACCTTTTTATGGTTAATTCTCCTTTAAGAGGGTGTGTCAGGGGGGCGTGTCCTATGCCTACATAAGTTTGCAAGTAGGTGTCCCTCATTCCCATCTCAAAATGTTGGTAGGTATGCTTTCATGTAGCATGAGCTGTATATAGTCAGGGCTCAAGTCCTGCGGAAACGCGTGGGAACGGAGTTCCTGCACTTTTTTCACAGCAGGAACTCAGTTCCCTTTGCAGGACTAGAGCAGCTGAGAGCAGCCGAGACGCCCGAGCCAATCCTTCACTAAGCGGCGATGCCCAGCTCGAGTCACTGTCAGGGGCAGGCGAACCTTAGTAATCCTTTATGTTACTGGCCGCTTCCTGTATATGGATTCATCAGGTAGTGTGCGGGTATTCCGTCACTTCTTCGATGCCGCAATGTCTCCTGGGAGCTTTTGTCATTGTTCCCAGGAGACATTGCGGAGGTCTGCCGCGAGCTATCGCGGGATTTAGAAAGAACTTGCGGTTTAGTAATTACGCATATGAGCGTATCATTTTTTTTTTTGGTGGGGGGAGTGGATCTTGGGTGGGAGTTCCCATACTTTTTTCCCCAGGACTTGACCCCTGCATATAGTAATTATTAGCAGGGGTTCCCTGAGACTGGAAAGTTATTTTAAGGGTTCCCCTGTGTTGAAAAGGTTGAGGAAGGCTGTTTTAGAATCTTGCAAAGGCTTTTACTCCATACATACGCATTGACCTGCAGTACCAATCTAGGATAGACTGGATCTGTCTTTGTAGAGCTACACTTTCTACATTTAAAGTGGTTGTAAACCCTGGTGGACTACTTCTAACTATAAGTAAGCCTAGAATGAGGCCTCGTACACACGACCGAGTTTCTTCGCAAAAACCAGCAAGATATGGGAGATATTTTTTTGCAGAGGAAACCGGTCGTGTGTACATTTTCGTTGAGGAAACTGTTGAGAAACTCGACGAGCCAAAAAGAGAGCAAGTTCTCTATTTCCTTGACGGTAATGGAGAAACTTGCCTTGTCGAGTTCCTCGACAGCCTAACAAGGAACTCGATGAGGACGGGTTTACTTCTTTTTTAAATGTGCTGCAACAGAGCACCTGCAAAACTCCACCCTCTTTGTTTTAAACAAGCCTTTCTCAACCTACTCAATACAGAGGACCCGTTAACATAACGTAATGGTCTCGGGGAACCCCTGCTAAAAATTACGATATCTGCATCTCATGATACTTTACTGTGATGGCCAGTGGGATGAATACTCGCTACACTTGTGGTCAGTGGGACGAAATACCCCTTAGGCCTCGTACAGATGACCGGATCTATCCGCTGGGATTGCTCCGCGAATCAGTTCCAGCAGATAGATCCGGTCGTGTGTACGTCCGAGCGCACATTTCCCGGCGGATAAAAATCCAGCCGACGGATTCCCAGCGGATAAAAATTTCTTAGCATGCTAAGAAATCTATCCGCTGGAATCCAGTCCAGCGGACTGATCCGGTCGTCTGTACAGACTCACCGGATCAGTCCGTCCACTCCCCTCCCTCGCATGCGTCGTAATGATTCGACGCATGCGTGGAAGTATTTACCTTCCAGCGTCGCGCACTTGGCCCGTCATCGTCGCGGCGACGGCACGACACGTCACCGCGGATGTATTCCGCGCGGATTTCGATCTGATGGTGTGTACAGCCATCAGATCCAAATCCGCCAGAGGATTTATCCGCAGGAAACGGTCCGGCGGACCGTTTCCAGCGGATATCCTCTCGTGTGTACGGGGCCTTACAGATAGCTAAAAAGATCAATGGTGTGAGTGGGAACTTATCTGAAAGGCAGAAATTGCTCATTGCTCAAGGAACCCCTAACAATCTCTGGAGGAACCCTTGTTGACAAACCCTGCTCTAAACCTTAACCTTTTTTAGGTATTTTGTGGAGGATGAAAAAGGGTTTCTTGTTGCAACATACATAAGGGTTTGTGTAGAAACTGCCATTGGTACCATTCCCTATAGGATTGAAATGACATCATTCCCAATTTGTGTAAGAAAGTTGTTGCCCAGATTTAAGAGTGTAAGCAAAGCAGCTGGAAGAACCGGTAGCAATATTTTGGTGGAGCATGCACCAGTTGATCTGAACAGTAGCATTTAATACACACAAACTGAGTATGTCAAATTTAAAAAAATCTTCAGATATCAGGAAACCAGTATCACAAGGGATCTGGTGGGTTTGGTTTGTCGGACATTCTCTTAAGCTCTTCCGACAAGGCAGATATGAAAAGAAACAGTCCAATACTCTACACATCGTCTCGCGGGCAGAAATTAGGAAACCACAGAGATTAACTGAATTGTAGCTTTTCCTGATGCACAAAGAAAGGGTCCTCTAAGGTTCTGAAGGTACTTTTCTGAACGGTCACATCTCTCTTTTGGCTAGCTTACAGTAGGTGCTTCACCATTAGCCTACAGTATATTCTCCTCTAGATAGTGTTAGTTCCCCCTTGGCATTACATACACAGAAGACCAACCTGTACAGTTGTAGGACTGAGGCCCCGTACACACGTCCGAGGAACTCGACGGGCAAAACTCATCGTTTTGCTCGTCGAGTTCTGTGTGAAGCCACCGAGGATCTCGGCGAGCCAACTTTCCTCATTGAACAACGAGGAAATAGAGAACATGTTCTCTATTTGGCTCGACGAGGAACTCGTCGGCTTCCTCGGCCGAAAGTGTACACATGGCCGGGTTTCTCGGCAGAATTCAGCTCCGATCGAGTTTCTGGCTGAATTCTGCCGAGAAGCTCGGTCGTGTGTACGGGGCCTAAGAGGAACCAGCAGAGAGGTACAAATAGGGACCTGTATAGATGTAATGCTGCGTACACACGACCGTTTTTCATGACGAGAAAAATAAAAAATGTTAAATTGATCATTAAAAACAACCGTGTGTGGGCTCCAGAGCATTTTTCTCGACGTGAAAAATGGGCATTAAAAAAATTAGAACCTGCTCTATTCACGTTGTGAAAAACGGTCGTGTGTAGGCTTTAACGATGGGGAAAAAAACATGCATGCTCAGAATCAGGTTATGAGAAGGGAAATTTGCATAATTAGCCCAAAGGGTGTCGCCAATCGAATGTAACTTCCCCTTTATAGTGCCGTCGTACATGGTGTACGTCACCGCACTTTGCGCAAGCATTTTTTTTTTTCACGATCGTGTGTATGAAAGGCAGGCTTGACAAGAATCACGTCAAGAAAAACGTTTTTTTCCATGACATTAAAAACGGTGGTGTGTACGCGGCTTTAGCCTAGGCCTGAGGATCAGACATAAATGTGTACTTTTCATGTAACTCGAGGACAGGTAACAGTTTAGCACATTGGACAAATATCAATAGAGAGTGTGTTATTACCAGTGGTCTCCAAAATGGGGACAGATGCAGCCCTTTGCTTGCCTCTATCCGGCCCTTGCGGCACTATTACTGATATTGATAAAAGGCACCCCCCCCCTCCACTCACACTAACAATGGGGCACTATTGCTCCCAATGATGCCAATGATGGGGCACCATTCCTTACCCTGATACCAACAATGGGTGTGTTATTACCAGTGGTCTCCAAAATGGGGACAGATGCAGCCCTTTGCTTGCCTCTATTCGGCCCTTGCGGCACTATTACTGACATTGATAAAAGGCACTATCCCCCCCACTGATGCTAACAATGGGGCACTATTTCTCCTACTGATACCAATAATGGGGCATTGATTACTCCCAGGGCATTTTCTACTCACACTGGCCACAGTCTGGCCCCCCCAAATCTGAAGCACAGTAAACTTGCCCTCTGTTTGGAAAGTTTGGAGACCTCTGCACACCGTGAGAACATTACATTGACCCTGGTCCCCAGTACTTTTCAGGAGCCAATTTATAAGCTGCCCTATTCGGCGTTGCACAGTTCGGTATTTAAAGCAGATCTCCACCCTACCAAGGTTGCCTGCTCCTGGCGTCAGTTGCAAAGTTTGATCAATCGCCAATGGGTGGGATAGGATAATTTACATGCCAAGCTGCTTTTTATACACAGCTCATGTTTTAGGAATACATGGATAGTTTTTAGGCTCCTTTAGGATTAGCTCAGACATCTAGTCTATGAACTTTTCAAGTACTGCTAAGACATGAGCTGTGTACAAAAAGCAACTTGGCGTACAGTAAATTGTAATATCCCACTCTTTGTATCTTCCCAATCTATATGCCGCACAAATTAGACAATACTCTCTATAGCATCTGAGAACATTTTACTTTTTTCACATTATAGACTTTGTTAAGCAATATCAAAATCACAATGCAATCACAGCTGGGATGTCTTGTAAAAAACATGCAAGGAGGTGCTAAGCTACTACACATTGCCATGAATGACAAAGATGATTTCCGTGCATGTTTTCTGTACAAGATTTTCCATGCCGTGACACGAGAGAATGAAGTCATACTCACAGGCTCGAAATCCGTTCTCCCCATTGTTCTTGGCGACCTCGTCGCTGTAGACCGTGGTCATGTTCCCTTTTTCGCACTGGTTCCTGCAGCGGTCCCCCACGCAGTGCACGCGGCAGATCATAGGTGTGAACATGACTCTGACCTTCTCCACCTGTCCAGAGGCTGGCATCCACCCCAAGCAGCAGAGAGAAACAGAAAGAAAAATCAGCCTTCTATCCATTTTTGAGCTCTCACTCCCAGAGGCCCCGATAGATTGCTAGCTCTTGGGGGGAGCCTCAGGGAGTGGGTTTCGTTTTTTTCTTCTTTGGTGCTGTGTACGTTTTTGCGGATTGTCTACTTTGCTCTTGCTTCTCAAGTAAAGGGAGAAAGGGAGGGAAAGAAGAGGGGGAAAATTGAGGGGCTTGCTACTCCTATGGGGTCTGGTGTTGTTAGAATCCCCTCACACAGGAGAGCACAGAGCTGGACTGAATGATACTCTCACTGTACTACAGCAAAGAAAGTTAGAGATTAAAAAAAAAAAAAAAAGAAGAGGGAGAGTGAGAGAGAGGACGGATGAGGGGAGTGACATGAAGCAAGAACGGTTACACAGCATGCTGGCTACAATATGAAATGTGGATCAACTAATTAAAAACAGTCACTGGGCAGTGATCCAACAACAATGTTTACAAGGGTATACCGTCAGCCATTAGTAGGGCTCACTTTAACCCCGTTCACTCCCTGCTCCAAATATTTATATACAGTCAGGATACAGAGAATAATTGAGGTAACAAGACAGAGGAGGACGCAATAGCAGGACAGAAATGACAGTTAACAATGCAGCCTGCACCTGCACCACACAAAGAGATACCCATCTACCATAAGCTGGATTTATTGATAAACTAGCTGAATACCCGGCGTTGCCCGGTCTTCCTATCTTAACCTTTTGGGGAGGAAAATCATAGTAATATAAATATACCCATCTTTTATATAAGGGTGTAGGTAAGGGTTAATTTAACTGTCATATATTTTTATTTGGCATATAAGTAATATGTGTACCAGGTATTATTGAAATATCTCCAGGCGTACAGAAGTTATGTGGGAACATACATTTCCCATTGCTTTGCATGGGACTTTAAACAAAAACCCAGACCCTCACAAATGGGGGTAGTTAAGGGATAAATTAACTATCCTATAGTTTAAGTGGACATATAAGTAACATGTGACCAAGTGTTATCGAAATATCTACAGCCGTTTGGAAGTTATGAAGTAACATGTATTTCCCATAGAGTTGAATGGGACTTTAAAGGAAAACCCCGACCATGGCAAATGGGGGTGGGTAAGGGTTAAACCACCTATCCTATGTTTGTTGCTGACATATAAGTAACATGTGTGCCAAGTTTCATGTTAATATGTTTAGCCGTTTGTACGTGATGCTGGAACATACATACATACATACACACGTTGAGTTTTATATATATAGATTGACATACAGCTAATTGCTATAACAATGCTGGGTGTGTCCCTGGGTATGAAGCTCTTATCAATCACACTCAGTAAAACAGCAAAAAGCAAAGTGCAGTAACTTCCAACACCTATTTGGAGTTCTTCACTTACCTGACAACAGTAAACTTCTATATGATTGGTCGTTATAAGAGACTACATGAACAAAAGCCTAGTGCTCCAGGCACAGTAAGGCTGCATTCACACCTGAGCGTAGCGTTTTTGGTCGTTTTTTCGACGTTTTGTCGCGCGTATTCACACGTATTTGCGCGTTTGCATACAGTGTTGTCCGACATTTTTGAACTTCGACGTTTTTTATTTTAGCCAATAGGAAAAACGATCATCTCTTTCATCACTTGTTGCTACGTTTGTAGATTTTTTTATCTTCTGCCTGGGTGAAATGTTCTATTTCACAGAACAGATTAAAGCGACAAAACACCCGTAGAAACGCTCGTTGTCGCGCTAGACGCTTGAATCGAGCGTTTCCATTACTTTCTATGGGAATACAAACATTCTAAAACGCCCAAATCTGCCCGATTAGCGCAAACTTGTTTGAGCTTCAGGCGTTCGGCTTCAGGCGTTTTGGAGTGGAGATGTGAACCATCTCCATAGAGAATAATGTATTTTTTCCCCTCTAGCGTTTTGGAGCTTCATGCTTCAGGCGACAAAACACTCAGGTGTGAATGCAGCCTAAACCCTGTGAGGATCTTTAATAGGCAGACCAGGTATATCAGTATAAATAGTAAATTGTATTTCATTTTAACATCAATAAAAAAATAAGAACAATATATGACATCATGCAAAATCAAGATACATAAAACCCAATTCCTTTTGCTTGTCCATACAGATGAGAATTAAAAAAAAAAAAATCTTTTTTCAGGGGGGGGGCATCATTTTAGGGTCATCCATGCGCCACCCCTTTTCAACAATGTCATTATCACATTGTCATGGTCTGAGACTATAGGCATAGTACAGTCCCTAGGACATAGCTCCCAACTGTCCCTGATTTGCAGCAATGTCCCTCTGTCCCTCTTTCCTCCTCATTTGTCCCTTATTTTGGTCTGATCTATATAGATGTATATAAAATGCACTTTTTATCTATCAAATGTGTTTTCCAGCACTAAATGAGAGCTGAGCTTGAAGCTTACAGCGGGTAACTGTGAGTGAAGCTTGAGAAGTCCAGAAGGTAGCTGGGAGCTAAGCTTGAAGACAGTGAGAGACTAAGAGTGAAGTTGTTGCCATAGGAGACAGCAGCTGTTACAAGATACAGATCGCTGCATTCAGCTTAAAGGCCTCTTTTCTGTATTTCTGTCTGCCAAGTTGCTATTACATTTGCTAAGGGTGTCCTGTGCCCTAACCCTCTCTCCCCTGTTACTGGCGCCCATCTTTCTATCTTGTACTACAACCACCATGCCTAGTAGGGTGACCATGTGTCCCGGATTGCCAGGGACAGTCCCGCATTTTGCAGGTCTGTCCCCGGCACCTTCATTCCAGGACAATACAGTGTCCCGGAATGAAACTAAAAACAGCCAACCCACGGGCCAATCTGATGCCCCCAAAAAAGGCTGCCACATCACCGCTTTACTCACTGACAGTACTTGTCCTGGCCGGGAATGCCTGAAGGAGCACAATCCCCACCCCCTGTTTGTGATTGGAGAAATCATAAATTCCACCTCTTGTGTCCAATCACTGTGCTGTGATTCGTTATAGCACAATCTGATTTTTGGGAAGGAGGTGTCCCTGAATTGTAGTTTGGTAATGTGGTCACCCTAATGCCTAGTAACCTGCACCTAGGGTGACCACATTTCCAAACTACCATTCAGGGACACCCCCCTTCACAAAAATCAGCTTGTGCTATAACGAATCACAGCACAGTGATTGGACACAAGAGGCGGAATTTATGATTTCCCCAATTGCAAGCAGGGAACGGGGATTGTGCTCCTCCAGGCATTTCTGGCCAGGGCAAGTACTGTCAGTGAGTAAAGCGGTGATGGGGCGGCCATTTTTGGGGCATCAGATTGGCCGGGGGGGAAGCTGAGTCAGTTTCATTCTGGGACTGTATTGTCCTGGAATGATGGTGCCCAGGACAGACCTGTAAAATGCGGGACTGTCCCGGGCAGTCAGGGACACGTGGTCATCCTACCTGCACCCTGAGGAGGAATGTCATCTCTTCCTGACTCTGGGGGTCACCATCAGACCCTCAAAAGGTCGGGAAGACCACTACAGCAGTAATGCGTCCGTTGAACAAATGGTTCCATCAGCAGAGGTACAAGTGTTTTAGCCCATTCAGAACCTATGCATGCACAGTGCACATTTTAGAAGTTTTATGGACAGGCTCAGTAGAGACTGCACAAGGTCTACAGGTATGTCTTGAAAATTGAGGATCTTTTTTAAAACTTGGAAGCAGCTTTTTACTATACAGCATGTCCCCTACATATGAACGTTTAAGTTGCAAACTTTCAAAGATACAAACATGTGTTTGCATGTCCAATCATGTAAAGCTGGGTGCACACACGGCTGGACTTACCATTGGGCTTGACTGGGCTCAAGCCCATGGGACCCTTATGGTTACGTTTTTTCAATAATATGCCAGTCATTTAAAATGGTTGTAATGTAAACCCTCGGACACAACATTGTCTTAAAATAGCCCATAACACAGGCAGCTGATCATTTGCATGACGCCACCGCGCCTGCGCACATTAACCCCTCTAAACCGGCATTTAAAGCTTGCCGGAATGCAGTCTGTGAGAACTTTCCCTCTGTCCGGCACAGAGGAGAAGTCTTGCTGTGTTTAGCTCCTTCCACTCTTCCTGATACTCCCCCGTGTGACTAAAGAAGACGTCACAAAAGGGGAGTGAAAGAAAACAGCAGCCGCAGACACAGCAACGAATGGTTACGGCGCAATGGCGCATGCGCGAGATTACGGACAGGGACACAGTAAGGGCGGAAGTGACGTCATAATTTGAATCACATAACAGCAGTACGAATGGAGCTTGAGATACCCGGAAATGCAGAGAACGAAACCATCCTAAAAAAGGTATTTGCAGGCCTCGTTTTTGGGGGATATATATATATATATATATATATATATATATATATATATATATATATATATATATATATGTATTGCATTGCGATGATCTGTTATAACTTAATAATTGAAAAACTGCAAAAATCGGCCGGGGTTTACTTCAGAATCGTAATCTCTATTTTTATTCTCAGTTTATCCAGAATTGTGTAGCTCTAATACATACCTCCCAACTTTCTGAGATGGTAATGAGGGACACCTATCAGCAAAAGTATGCAGGTATAGGACACACCCCTTGCCACGCCCCCTTAAAGGAGAATTGTACAAAAAAATAAGATTGGTTAAACCCACAAGTGCTTTTTTTACCACTACTATTTCTTTATATATTTCTTTATATTGGGTTTTGGAATTTTTACAAATGCAGCAATTTAGAAATCAGATGAAAGTTTAGTGCTGGGAAACACTTTTTGATAGGTAAAAAGTGCATTTTATATACATCTATATAGATCAGACCAAAATGAGGGACAAATGAGGAGAATGAGGGACAGAGGGACATTGCTCCAAATCAGGGACAGTCCTTTGAAATCAGGGACAGTTGGGAGGTATGCTAATACATAGCTTGTGTATGCTTGTGTATGTATCATTTTGTTCTATTTAAAGTAATGTATAGAAGTAAATGCCCAAAAGTGACTCAAGCCCAGGGGCCCCCACCACCTTAAGTCCTGCCCTGGGTACACACACCCAGTGGGCTGAATGAAAAAAAACCTGACAGATCACCATACCAACACAAGCAATGTTGGTGCAGCGATTTCCCCCCGCTGTGCCTTTGTGTTCTGACAGGGGGACTCCCAACCGCCATAACAAATCGATCAGCGCTCACAGCCTTTTTCTGCAAGCACTGATCTCCGCTGGACTTATGAACAACTTCGACTTACGAACTCGATCACGGAAAATAACTTGTTCGCAAGTAGGGGACTTACTGTACTAGAAAAGTTGGAATGCATGGGTCATTTTTGTTACAGAAAGGTGATGTAAAGGTGAACTAATCCTTTAAAGCTAACAGACACTTATTAAAGCAGAACTCTACTCACCTGTTCTCTACTTTACTCACCTGTTCTCTACTCACGATCCCCCAGAGCTGTCATCTTCAGCCCAGTGGCTTCTGGGTATCGATCCCTGACTGTTTCCATTGACCAGGCCAAGATGACATCACGCCTGCATATCTGGGAAAGATCAGTCAACCTGGCTGAAATTCCACACTGAGCTAGGAGTGCAGAGCTCAGTGTACAGGGTAGACAGGCAGGTAACGGAACTTAAATGTAGAAGAGACAGTATGTCTCTTGTATGTTAAAAATCCTAGAGAAAATAACTCTATACCACGCTTGTTTGTTTCTGTGTTTAGAAGCTGCAACAGTACCATGAAATATTTATCATATTAGAATATACCAGTTGTGCTAATATATAATATAAAAAGTCATAAATACAAATACTGTAAAACAAAATAAAAAAAAAGTTATTTCATGGTGATATATAACCATATAATGAACCAGTGAATTCTGCATAAAAAGAAAAGTCCACCATAAACAGTATAGTTCAGATGGGAAGAAGTTGAGTCCACTCTAAATAAGAGAGCTCAAATTTTCAAACACTGGCACTTCCAGAGCCTGCACTTGATGATCACCAAGGATAGATGTGCACTTACCAGCTAATTTTGACCATCTGAAAAGAGAGGTTAAAAGGCACCTGTATACATATCTCAAAGAACTCTCCTTCCACTTCCAACCCCCAGGGGTCCTTACATGAAAATGGGAGAGGGTTCGACCAATGCACAGGAACACACCAAACAGGTCAGGGATAAAGTTGTGGAGAGGTTTAAAACAGAAAAATATCCCAAGCTTTGAATATCTAATATAGCAGTGTTCAATCCATTATCCAAAAATGGAAAAAAAATGGAAAGAGTATGGCACAACCACAAACCTACCAAGACATGGCCGTCCACCTAAACTGACAGGCCGGGCAAGGAGAGCATTAATCATAGAAGCACCCATGGTAACTCTGGAAGAACTGCAGATATCCAAAGCTGAGATGGGAAAAACTGTCCACAGGACAACCATTCGTTATGCACTCCACAAATCTAGCCTTTATGGAAGAGTGGCAAGAAAAAGGCAATTGTTGAAAAAAAAGCCATAAGAAGTTCCGTTTGCAGTTTGCGAGAAGCCATGTGGGGGACACAGCAAACATGTGGAAGAAGGTGCTCTATTCAGATGAGACCAAAATTGAACATTTTGGCATAAAAGCAAAACGCTATGTGTGGCGGAAAATTAACACTGCACATCAACCTGAACACACCATCCCCACTGTGAAACATGGTGGTGGCAGCATCATGTGGTGGGAATGCTTTTTTCAGCAGGGACAGGCAAACTGGTCAGAGTTGATGGGAAGATGGATGGGGCCAAATACAAGGCAATCTTAGAAGAAAACCTGTTAGAGTCTGCAAAGGGCAGAGGTTCCCCTTCCAGCAGGGCAGCAATCCTAAACTTACAGCAAGAGCTGCAATGGAATGGTTTAGATCAAAGCATATTCATGTGTTAGAATGGCCCAGTCAAAGTCCAGACCTAAATCCAATTGAGAATCTGCGGTAAGACTTGAAAATTGCTGTTCACAGACGCTCTCCATCCAATCTCACAGAGCTTGAGATATTTTGCAAAGAAGAATGGCCAAAAATGTCCCTCTCTAGATGTGCAAAGTTGGTAGAGACACCCCCAAAAAGAATTGCAGCTGTAATTGCAGAGAAAGGGGGTTCTACAAAGTATTGACTGAATACAAATGTACCTCACACTTTTCAGAAAAGTATTTGCAAAAAAATTATATATCCCATTAAAATACATTTATGTTTTTGGTTGTAACATGACAAAATGTGGAAAATTTCAAGGGGTATGAATACTTTTTAAAGGCACTGTACATGTAAGCATAGCCAGCCAGCATATAGAATAAAAAATCTGGGGGTTATTATTAATGAAAGGCAAATCCACTTTGCACTACAAGTGCAAACTACAAGTGCAAAGTGCACTTGAAATTGCACTGAAAGTGCACTTGGAAGCGCAGTCGCTGTAAATCTGAGGAGTAGATTTGAAAGGAGGGGAAGCTCTGCTGATTTTATTATACAATCATGTGCAAGCTAAAATGCTGTTTTTTATTTTCCTTGCATGTCCCCCTCGGATCTACAGCGACTGCACTTCCCAGTGCACTTTCAGTGCAATTTCAAGTGAACTTTGCACTTGTAGATTGCACTTGTAGTGCAAAGTGGATTTGCCTTTGGTAAATAACCCCCAAAGTGTCATTATTGCTGTGCGAACGGCATACTAATTTTTCTGCTATGTATCACTAAAGCCCAGTACACACAATCTAAATTTCCGATGGAAAAAGTCAGACAGACTTTTTCCATCGGAAATTCCGACCATGTGTATGCCCCATCGGAGAAATTCCATCGGAAATTCTGATGAATTCCATCTGAGTTTAAATATAGAACATGTTCTATTTTACTCCGATTGAATTCCGTCGGCCTGATCGTGTGTACGCGGCATAAGACTGAAAATAATCTAAGCTTCCAGCATGGCCATTTGTAACCTCCCCAGCTCAGTGGTGTAGAGTAAAACCACCCGTAAGAGTATGGCTCAGAATATTCGATAGCGTCATCGCCCCAATTCTTCTTTATGGCAGTGAAGTTTGGGGTCCTGTCACCTACCCAGACCAATCCAAATGGGACCCCAGCCCAACAGAAATATTCCATCTGGAATTCTGCAAACACCTCCTCCAAGTCCAACGGAGCACCTCCAACAGTGCTTGCCGGTCCGAGTTGGGCAGATTTCCCTTACTTCTCCCAGTACAGAAGAGGGCGCTATCATACTGGGACCACCTACAAAACAGCAGTCCCAACTCCTACCACCATAAAGCCTTACTGGACAGTAAGAACCAGTCCAAGCCGTGTGGCCTGCAACAACTCATCAACACCTTGTCTATCCCAAACTCTCAACAATGCGGCCTGACAAAATCTCAAATAAAAAACATAGGCCCAGATTCTTAGAGGAGATACGACGGCGTATCTCCAGATACGCCGTCGTATCTCTGCGTCCGGCCGGTCGTATCTATGCGCCTGATTCTTAGAATCAGTTACGCATTGATATCTGTTAGATTCGACAGGCGTAAGTCTCTTACGCTGTCGGATCGTAAATGCATTTTTACGCTGGCCGCTAGGTGGCGATTCCGTCGAATTCCGCGTCGATACGCGAATTCCCGAACGTATGCCCGGCCGACGCAGTAAAGTTACGCCGTTTACGTTAGGCTTTTCCCCGCGTATAGTTACCCCTGCTATATGGTGGCATAAGTGCGGTGTAACAAAGTTAAGTATGGCCGTCGTTCCCGCGTCGAAATTTGAAAAAGTTACGTCGTTTGCGTAAGTCGTCCGTGAATGGGGCTGGACGTCATTTACGTTCACGTCGAAACCAATGACGTCCTTGCGGCGTACTTTGGAGCAATGCACACTGGGAAATTCCACGGACGGCGCATGCGCCATTCGGGAAAAACGTCAATCACGTCGGGTCACAGTACATTTACATAAAGCACGCCCCCTGATCCAAATTTGAATTAGGCGGGCTTACGCCGGCCGATTTACGCTACGCCCCTGCAACTTACGGAGCAAGTGCTTTGAGAATACAGCACTTGCCTGTCTAAGTTGCGGCGGCGTAACGTAAATCGGATACGTTACGCCGCCGCAGAGATACGCCGCTGGACGAGAATCTGACCCATAATTTATAACTCCAAAGAAAAACATGTTGGAGAATGGAGATACGAAATAACAAACTCCAAAAAACCAACCATTTACCAGTCACTGCAGAGAGACTACAAACTGGCCCCGTACCTGGAGGTGCTACAAGACCCCAAAGACAGACAGACAATGAGCCTGTACAGACTGAGTGCCCACAGCCTGGAAATGGAATTAGGGCGGCACAGACAGACCTACAAGCCCAGGGAGAGTAGACTGTGCCAGCATTGTGACCAGGGAGTCCCGGAGGACGAGGAACACTTCCTGCTACATTGCCCCAAGTACTCATCAGTGAGGGACACTCACTTCCAGAGACTCTCCGCTCTCATCCCGGACTTCAACTCTACAGAAGAGAAGAGGAAACTTCAATTTCTACTGGGAGAAGAAGAACCAATGGTAAAGATAGCTGCCCAATATGTGACAGCGTGTCACAGACTGAGAGGGACATGAGAAACTGAGGACTTCACAGACTTATGTCCATACCTCTTTATATTACCCCCCTTCCCCTTTTCTTATACAAACTCAACTGCTTTGGCAATGCTAACATGTATTTGGTCCTGCCAATAAAGGTTATTTGAATTTGAATAGATTACCAGCACAGACAAGTATTGTGCCCCCTAACCCAGGCACCATTAGCACTCCCTAGTCACCCAGATTGCTTTTTAATTTTGTGCCCCCAAGATATTTGCGCCCAGGACAACTGCCTCTGTGGCCCCGCCCATGCTATGCCACTGCCCCAGCTATAGAATAAATGTGCTGAGGTCCATGTTTCTCAATTGCAGCCATGGAATAGGGGAAGATGTGAAATCTTAGTAGGTCCAGTTTAGTTTTAAAGAACTTCACAGCTGCTGCAGGTTTGGTGTCCATTAAAGGCACAGACAATCCGTGCTAACCCCAAATGCGTGATAGTGTAGGTTTAAAGATTATTTTAAAGTAATGAATAATACTTAAATGTGAAGTGCTGCACTCTAATACAAAGGAGACTAATATTGGGCTCCAAACAACATATATAAACACAGAAAAAAGTGTGCTACTATCAAACATCAAAGCAGAAATGCAAAATTTAAAATGGGTGAAAATAACAAAAAATTGCAAAAAAATCAAAAGTCCCATGCCTGTTGATGTCTCCACAGCAGCATATGTTTGTGAAGAGCCAAAGTTTTCTGAGAATCAGCTTTTTTCTGATGGTTTCTGGATAGGACTTATTCACTATTTGCTTGCACTGCCTGTGGATATTTTTCATGGGACTTTTGAATTTTTTGCAATTTTTTGTTATTTTCACCCATTTTTTATTTTGCATTTCTGCTTTGATGTTTGATAGTAGCGCACTTTTTTCTGTGTTTATATATGGTTTGGTGCCCATAGCAGTTGCACCATTGCTATTAGTGAGTACAGTATTACATTCATTATTTGTCTGGACATTGTGGATGTCATTGTATTGTGGAGGAGCCCGCTGAAACTCCTTATGGATAAATGTCTAGAAAAAAATTCCTAGAGATTTTCAGCTGAGGCTCACAGCAGGAGACACAGAATTTTCTTATATTTATAATCCTGTCAGGGAAAGTATTATTTTTCTATTCACGCATTTCAACTGAGCCAACAAAGCAAACACAGTCCCTCCCGAGTCTTCATCGCCACCTCATAAAGTCAGCTCCTAAAAAACCGTTTTTTGCTATTTGCATGCTAGTCTGTGGCAAACACTTATATATCAGTCTAAATTGGCGGACTAGAATAAATATTAGGTCCCCGGTCGCATGACAAGTCCAAATGTAATATTCCCGACGCACACGTTCCTGAAAATGGCTGTAGTAATGCTGGGTGCTGTAATGACCACCGGCTGGAAATCGTAGGCAATCAAAGGGTAGAAATGTCATCAGCACACCAAGGATTCTTCAGAAGGATCCAAAGCTTTATTCACATGGTACACATACGGCAACGTTTCGGAGCCACGCAGGGCCCCTTCGTCAGGCAAGTGACAAAGGGTTGCATGACAAGTCGCAGCCTATTGTCCAGAATGGAAATGGTCAAAGTGGTGTGACTCTGACTCCATCAGAGCTGCACCGATTTTGAAAGTAGTTCCTGCTCTACTTTTGCAAGTTAAGGTGCGACTTGCATAAACATCTGTGCATGAAGTCGAACAGATGTCTTCCAAGTTGCACTGACATGCGACTTTGATATTGTGCCACTTCAAGTGAAGTTGCACGATTTTAAAGTTGGATTCAGTGTGACCGAAGCTCTAATTGCGTAGGTTCCTGATCTTAACCCCCCTGGCGGTATTCCCGAGTCTGACTCTGGGTTACATTTCTGTGCTGCGATCGGTAACCCCGAGTCAGACTCGGGCTCGCCTCGCTGAATCCACAGGCAGTGTTCACTTACCTTGTCCCTGGATCCAGCGGTGCCACCGTGCTGTGTGAGCGAGCGGGTGCTCGCTCGATTCACACAGTACCTCTGTGTGCCACCGATCTCCGTTCCCTGCGATGTTACGACACACGGGGGCGGAGAACGGCGCCAAATTCAAAAAGGTAAACAAACACCTTACATACAGTATACTGTAATCTTATAGATTACAGTACTGTGTGTAAAAAATACACACCCCCCTTGTCCCTAGTGGTCTGCCCAGTGCCCTACATGTTCTTTTATATAATAAAAACTGTTCTTTCTGCCTGGAAACTGTAGATTGTCCATAGCAACCAAAAGTGTCCCTTTATGTCAAAAATGGTTTTAGAGCAGCTAGAAAACAGCGATAATAAATTATAATCACTTGCAGAGTTGAGTGATAGCGATTTGTGGGGAAATTCGTCATAAAAAAATAAAAGTAATGACAGCGACAATTCTGCAACTGAGCACATTTCAGTGATTTTGAGTTGATTGCATTATTGAATAATTTTTATTATAATTATATTATTATTTGTTATAATTATTTATTATATTATAATTTATAATTTTGTTTTTAAAAAAATGTCATACCCGGGATGCCTACTAGACTCTTGTTTGGTCAGATATAAGTGAGTTATTCCTAAAAATTACAGGCCTACAGTATAAAACGCCAAATTCCCTTGCAAATAATGGTACCGCTTTCAGCACCTAAAATCTGAAATAATCATACCTCTAGGGAGGTTAAACAGAACTTATCAGAGAGGCTGATATACGAAAACTGATGCACAGAAACAGTGCCAAACAAATGATCCAATAATGAATTCAGTAAATTACCATTTACAGGACAACAAACAGGCAACGCATTTAGGGGATCCATGGGTCTCTCTCTTCCTCAGGTCTTAAAGTGGTTGTAAACCCACAAAAAAAACTGCATAGCATACTAGCTCATTATGAAATACTCACCTTATACTCAGTATTATGAAATACCTTAGATCGAAGCCCCCGCAGCGGTCCCGGTACACAGCTCCGGCCGGCAACATCGCTCCCAGAGTTACTTCCGAGTATCGAGTATCCAGGTATCGTGGGCTCCGCCGCTGTGATTGGCCAGAGCTGCGATGATGTCACTCCTGCATGCGTGTTGGGGGCCGCCGGTAATGGCACACTAACGTGCCATTGCTTCAGTGCCCATGTGCCGATGACGTCAGCACATGCTGATACAGGGGATATCTCCTAAACCGTCTAGGTCAGGGGTCTCCAAACTTATTATACACAGGGCCAGTTTACTCTCCTTAAAACTTTAGGAGGGCCGGACTGTGGCCATCAGGAGTAGAAAAAGTTCCAGCATCAGTTGGTGTAAACAATGCCCCATCACTGGTGTCATTGGGCCCCATTGTTGATAGAATTGGGAGGAATTGCGCCCCATCTTTGGTTTCATTGAGAGGAATTGTGGCCCATGTTGGTGTCATTGGAAGGAATGGTCCCCCATCATTGGTGTTATTGGGCCCCATTGTTGGTGTCATTGGGAAGAACTGTCAGTGAATGAAATAATGCCCCAAGGGCCAGATAAAATCAAGCAAAGGGCCCCATCCGGCCCTCGGGCCACAGTTTGGAGACCACTGGTCTAGGTTTAGGAGATATCCGGGGTAGCTAGAGGTAAGCCTTAATATAGGCTTACTTGTAGTCAAAAGTGGGTTGTAAGGGTTTACAACCACTTTAAGCTCAGGACTAAGATCAGTTGCTTCGCTGATCCATTGTCTCAATGATCCAGGTCATATCTGACTTTCAAACAGTAAGAAATTAAACTTTGCTGATTGTGCCACTTCAGACTCCCCAAATCATTTAACCACTTCAGCCCCAGAAGGATTTACCTCCTTCCTGACCAAGCCCTTTTTTGCGATACAGCACTGCGTCGCTTTAACTGACAATTGCGCGGTCGTGCAAAGTTGTACCCAAACAAAACTGATGTCCCTTTTTCCCCCACAAATAGAGCTTTCCTTTGGTAGTATTTGATCACCTCTGCGGTTTTCATTTGTTGTGCTATAAACAAAAAAAGAGCAACAATATTGAAAAAAACACAATGGCCCAGATTCAAAGAGATCTGCGCTATATTTGCGGAGGCGCAGGGCAACGATTTACAAATATTTTTCGCTGCCCTCGATTCACGGAGCAGTAGCTCCGTAAATTGCGAGGGCGCGCCGGCAAAATTGCCCGGCGTAAGCGCGCGCAATGTAAATGATCACGCCGGGGGCGGGAATCATTTAAATTAGGGGCGCTCCCGCGCCGAGCGTAGAGCGCATGCTCCGTCGGGAAACTTTCCTGACGTGCATTGCGGCAAATGACGTCGCAAGGACGTCATTTGCTTCAAAGTGAACGTGAATGGCGTCCATCGCCATTCACGAATCACTTACGCAAACGACGTGAAATTCAAATTTCACGTCGCGGGAACGGCGGCTATACTTTAGCATTGGCTGCCCCTACTATTAGAAGGGGCAGCCTTACGCTAAAGATGCCGTACGGAAACTCTGTACCTTGCGTACGCAGGGCCCGCGCAACATTGTGAATCGGCGTAAGTATGCAATTTGCATACTATACGCTGACCACAATGGGAGCGCCCCCTAGCGGTCAACGCAAGAATGCAGCCTAAAATCTGCGTGGCATAAGAGCCTTATGCCACGCAGATTTTAGGCTGCAGTCGGCGTAACGAGTTCTCTGAATCAGGAGAACTCGTTACGCCGGCGCAAGTCAGCAATTGCTGACTTGCCCCCCCCCCCCCCCCCCCCAAAATGTAAAGAAACACATTTCTTCAACAGTTTAGGCCGAGTTTTTTTTTGTTTTTTAGGAAAAAAATATTGTCTGGATTGCCCCAAATGTACTTTGCCTTTACTTGCCACTCACACGTTCCAGGTCTGTGGTTTAAATATGGCTGAGGCCAAAACAACTAGTATTATGAGAAGGAGGTCATCAGTGTGAGGCTGTGTATTTCTCTCAGCACAAGCTTCCTCCCATGCTGATATGTTGATATATCAGGTCTGATGGAAAGGGAAGTTGTGTAAGGTGGGGACCCCTCTATGTTGTTATACAGATCAGCCTACTGAAATCATCATTTACCCAAGGAAACCTTTTGACATTAATGAACATAGTACTCTTCCTTCACGTGACCTGACATTTTCTGATGTAACCGAAACAATTTTACAAGCTCACACTTTTTTTTTCCCCTTTTGATTGTATTAGCTGTAGAGATTTAGGTCCATTCAAACTAAAGTAATGTATTTCAGCACATTCATGCATGCATGTTTACGCATGTTCTTGATCATGTTATGCACATTGTGTTAAAGTAGAACTTTAGGCAAAACTTTTTCCTTCATTTTGTATATAGCAAGGGATGGTTAGAACAAATGTAAAAAAGAATTCCGCCATCTGTGCCCCATTGCAGAGTTTTCCCTTCACTTCCTGTCCCATAGCCAAACAGGAAGTGAGAGGAAATCTTAGGGCCTCGTACACACCACCGGATCTATCCGCTGGAATTGATCCGCGGATCAGTTCCAGCGGACAAATCCGGTTGTCTGTACGGCCTAGCGGATATTTATCCGCGGAGATTCCTCGGCCCGATCCATTTCAAGCGGATATAAATTTCTTAGCATGCTAAGAAATGTATCCGCTTGAATCGGGTCCAGCTGATTGATCCGGTGGTCTGTACAGACTCACCGAATCAATCCGTCCGCTCCCCTCCCTCGCATGCGTCGTAATGATTGGACGCATGCGTGGAAGTACTTACCTTCCAGCGTCGCGCACGTCGCCACGTCATAATCGCGGCGACGGCGCGACACGTCACCGCGGATGAATTCCGCGTGGATTTTGATCCGATGGTGAGTACAAGCCATCGGATCCAAATACGGAGGAGGAATCTCCGCTGGAAACGGTCCGGCGGACCGTTTCCAGCGGAGATCCCCTCGTGTGTACGGGGCCTAGGACATAACTGATCACAGATCGGGGTAAAGGGCCAATCACAGCAGCCCTTTACCATGTGATCAGCTGTGTCCAATCACAGCTGATCATAATGTAAACACAAGCCAGTTATTAGCATTCCTTTCCTCTCGCTGACAGCGTGAGGAGAGGAGGGCCGATAACCGGCCTGTGTGAAAGGGACATCTACACTGAGAATCAGAACACTTATTATCGGTGTCCTAATTATCAGTGCAGCCCCAACAGTGCCCACCAATGCTGCCTATCAGTGTCCACCAGTGCCACCTACCAGTGACCATAAGTGCCACTTATCAGTGACCATCAGCGCCTTCTCATCAGTGCCCATCTGTGTCACCTATCAGTGCCCATAAGTGCTTCCTATCAGTGCCCATAAGTGCTTCCTATCAGTGCCACCTATGTGTGCCATTTATCAATGTCCTTCAGTGCCACCTATCAGTGCACTCTCTTTAGTGCCTCCTCATCAATGCCCACCAGTGCCGCATCATCAGTGCAGCCTATCAGTGCCCATCAGTGCTGCTTTATCAGTGCCCATCAGTGCAGCCTATCAGTGCAGCCTCATCTGCGCACATTAGTGAAGGAGAAAAACGACCTGTTTACATGATTATATTTAACAAACTATGAACATGTTTCTTTTTTTTTTTCTTTTAAATGTCAGTGGGGTGGATTCAAGAAGCAATTGCGCCTGTGTAACCATAGTTACACAGCGCAATTGCTTACTTGCCCCGGCGTAACGAATGCTCCTGATTCAGGAACCTCGTTACGTCGACTGCAGCCTAAAATATGCGCGGCATAAGGCTCTTATGCCCGCATATCTTAGGCTGCATTCTTGCGATGGCCGCTGGGTGGCTTTCCCGTTGTGCTCAGCGTATAGTATGCAAATTGCATACTAACGCCGATTCACAACGTTATGCGAGCCCTGCATACGCAGTTTACGTAGTTTCCGTACGGCGTTTTTCGCGTAAGGCTGCCCCTGCAGAGGCAGCCAATGTTACGTATACCCGTCGTTCCCGCGTCGCGAAATTTCAAATTTACGTAGTTTGCATAAGTGATTCGTGAATGGCGCTGGACGCCATTTACGTTCACCTTGAAGCAAATGACGTCCTTGCGACGTCATTTGCCGCAATGCACGTCGGGAAAGTTTCCCGACGGAGCATGCGCTCTACGCTCGGCGCGGGAGCGCGCCTAATTTAAATGATTCCCGCCCCCGGCGGGATCATTTACATTGCGCGCGCTTACGCCGGGCAATTTTGCCGGCGCGCCCCTCGCAATTTACGGAGCTGCTGCTCCGTGAATCAAGGGCAGCGCAGTAAATTTGCGGGGGCGCAGGGCAAAAACGTTGCCCTGCGCCTCCGTAAAAAAAGCGCAATTGTACCTGAATCTAGCCCAATCTTTTGTAGCTTTACTAAAAAAAAAAACAGTGGTGAATAAATACCACCAAAAGAAAGCTCTATTTGTGTGGGGAAAAAAATTATAAAAATGTCAACTGCTAAGCTGAAGTTTAATTTCCCTGGTTCCTTTTTTCCAGCAGGGGGCACTCTGGAGACCAACACTTCTGTCCACAAAAGATCACACAACCTGCAGCGTTGTGTGTTCTATCTATGGCTGCTTGTAAACATACACAGCCTTGGCTGATAGATCATACAAGACAGCAGTGCTGAGTAATCTTCCATTTTTATGAATGAACAGTCAGTGCTGTGTTACACACAGTACCAGCTCTGACAGTTCTATTATTATTATTATACAGGATTTATATAGCGCCAACAGTTTGCGCAGCGCTTTACAACATGAGGGCAGACAGTGCAGTTACAATACAATTCAATACAGAAGGAAGAGAGACCTGCTCGTTAGAGCTTACAATCTAGGGATCTGTTTATTCATAAAAGTGAGAGAACACTGCAGGGTTGTGTGATCTTTCTACAGATGCTTGTAAACATCCAGAACACCCGCAGACAGATCACACAGCACCGCAGCCTAAGGCCCCTTACACACGACCGGATCTGTCCGCTGGGATTTATCCGTGGATCAGTTCCAGCAGATAGATCCGGTTGTGTGTAGGGCCTAGCGGACATTTCCCAGCGGATAAAAATCCAGCCGACGGATTCCCAGCGGATAAAAATTTCTTAGCATGCTAAGAAATCTATCCGCTGGAATCCAGTCCCTCGAACTTATCCGGTCGTCTGTACAGACTCACCGGATAAGTCCGCCCGATCCCCATCCCTCGCATGCGTCGAAGTGATTCGACGCATGCATGGAAGTATTTACCTTCCAGGGTCGCGCACGTCATCGTCGCGGCGACAGCGCGGCACGTCACCGCGGATGTTTTCCGCGGGGATTTTGATCTGATGGTGTGTACAAGCCATCAGATCAAAATCCGGAGGAGGAATGTCCGCTGGAAACAGTCCGCCGGTCCGATCCTCTCGTCTGTACGAGGCCTTAGTGATCTTTAACTATTAGGAATGAGCAATAAGTGCTGTCAAGGTGATTGTGAATTCCTTATAGAAAAGGGACAGTCAGCTTAGATAGGGTGCAGTGCTCACTTCTGGCTGTATGGGGAGATATGCCCATAATTCGGGCTTCAGATTGGGGTGGAGCTACAGCTAAAACCAGCATTAATAAAAATAAAGAGAAGCTTTTATTCCCCGGGTTTAAAATGGGACCAAGTGCTACATGCACATTTCCAATGGGGGGGGGCTAAATGAAAATATGGTTTAAATTCTAAGAAGGAATAGCTTTTATGCCGTCGATGTATATTATGACATGTCAGGAAGTTGTTCATGCAGACTTAAAAAAATTAATTTTTTTTTAAAAAAAATCCACTTTCTCATCTGTTGTAACAGGGAATGCACTATTATTAAAGCGGACCTTCACTCAAAAATGAAAGTGCCACCAATTCTTGACAAGTACCCGCTCCCACTTCCTCAATTCTTACCTAGGTAAGAATGACGTCGCTCGTCTCACTTCCCTCCCCAACTGAAGCCTCGTGAAACACACGTGCAGTGATAAACTGGCTGTGAATCCTCAGGAAGCCACAGTTAGCTAAGCTAGTAGGTGTGTAATTCAGAATTATTATTTTTTTAATTCTGCACTGACTGTCTTTGAAATTGCCCCAGCCCCTGTTAAAATCCAATCTGGGGATAGACTTGGTCCGGGGACAGTGTCCTCAATCCGGGGACTGTCCCCGGAAAGCGGGGATGTCTGGTCACCCTATCCCAAATCCAAGATGGTGGCACTGGAGAACCCATAGCAGTGAGAAGAACCAGCTGTGGGAAGACTTCAGCAACTGATTTAAAAAAAATTGTCAGCTATAGTATTAGTTGCTGCTGACTTATTAGGTTTTTTTTCCACTGGTGTTTTTACAGCCACCTTCTTTAGCCTTTTTTACAGCTTAAAAACGCCTGTCCATGTTTATTTATTTATTTATTTGTTTATTTATTTATTTATTTTGAGCTGGAGCTCAAAAACGCAACGGTAGCGTTTTTGAGCGTTTTTTAACGTCTGGCGTTTTTACAGCTCTACTCTGGAGCTTCAGAACGCCCTGGTCCTGCGTTTTTTTTACAGCTCAAAAACGCCTATGCCATTTGCAGCTCAAAAACGCCTATGTGGGCATGATGCCATAGAATAACATGGACAGGCGTTTTTAAGCTGTAAAAAACACTCAGAAAGGTGGCTGTAAAAACGTCAGTGGAAATGAAGCCTTATAATTTTTTTATGGTGAAGATCCTCTTTTTTTTTTTTTTCTTTTTTTTTCAGCATAGCCTTTTATTCGTTTTTAAAATCGTCACATTTAATTAAGGAAAATAAATATGTGTAGCAGTGAAACTGCTTACTTTAAATTTTTATAACTTTTTTATTGTTGTTTGCATATCAAAAAGGTAAAAAAAAAACAGTACACCAACGTGCATAACCTGACATGTTAAATACACAACCATACTTTTCTCTTTTTACTTTGTAACATTGTGAAAGTGAAAAACCTTCCAGTTCCAAGTTATCTTCCCTCCTTTCCTCCCATCCCCTTACCCACCCTTCTATCCCTCAGCCACCCCCCCCCCCTCCCTTCCCGCACACCATAGTCCAATTTTTAAGGTTAGTGTATATTATTGATTACCGTATTTATCAGCGTATACCGCGCACTATTTTGCCCTGAAAATCAGGGCAAAATCGTGGGTGCGCGATATACACCGATACCCGCCACGAGTTTGAATACTGCGCCGGCATATACCGAGCGCAGTACACTCGTGAATCTTCGGGCGGTCTCGGCACCTTTCGCACTGACGTCCTGAGCGTACAGGACGCCACGCAAGACACCAAAACTGTAAGTACAAAAAAACAAAAAAAAACTTTTTTCCACAGGATTGGGGGCCACTTTAGGGGTGCGCGGTATACGCGGGAGCGCGTTATACCGCGATAAATACGGTAAATCTTCCCTAAGAAGGGGTGCCCGGTAAAGGGTTAAGATATATACAAAATTTGAGGGCTGACTACCATCTTCTTATATAGGACATCCTGTTTCGTCTAGCCAAGGTCACTCTCTCACTCCAGATTATTGAGTTAATAGTTTCAACCCAAGACTTGGCAGTGGGTGGTGTCTGCGCCTGCCACCTCCATGCAATTAACTTCCTTGCCTGGAAGAGGCATCTCAGCACTACCTCAAGGGAGTCGGCTGGATCCTCTTTAAAGACTCTGCTGACTCATAGACCTGCATTAGGAGAAGCCTCAGTAAAGCATCTTTCCCTTTTTTTTTGTTCCTGTAGATGCCCCAGGGGATGGGCCAAATATGTTGGGCGGTGTTAACCAGTGACGTCACATCCGGCCTGTAGAGCACACGTTGCGGCAGCACTTCTAGGTTTGGCGATGCCCAGCTTTCTTGTATACATCCACAGAGTGAGTGTAATGTTATACATATGATTGTTTTATAAAGTGGGGTTACACTATGGAGGGTCTGCTCTGTTTTCTCCTTTATGCATGGTGAGAGTTATACTACATGAAGACTAATACAGAGCACAATATGCTGCATTTGGAATAGAGGGGAGAGACAAGGAGAGAGGATCCCAAAGTGAGAGTATCCCATATCCGTGTAGCAGTACCTCTGTAGGGGCTGCTGGTAGTTTTGGTCCATCTGTCACCCTGCACAACCAGGCACACAATCCTCAGCCACTTGGTAGACCGAAAACAGTCTGTGCACTTTATTTTTGTATTTATTGGGGGAATTAAACTTGGATGGGGATAGGGTAGATATGGGATGCCCAGTTGATTGTAAAAACAATAGGGACTGAGAACTATATACACCTCTGGTATATACGGTACAACTTCCTCTCGTCTACCGCCAGCACAAACTTGCTTGTAGAACTAATACGCCCAGGTCCAGCTAGCACTGAATTGCAGACCTGACACTAACTACGCCCAATGCAGAAAATGCCCTTTGCAGGCAGGGACCACGGGCTCTTATGGTGTAGCAAAATTGGTGGTCCTAGTGCCTGCTGTATCTCGTGGCTACTGATCCCAGTACCACCCCTTCAGGCCCTGCCAGCCCTCCCGGCTGCCACTGCCTGTGCCACCACATTCCTTTTCACTGACTCTGCACCCATCCCAGACAGCATGAGCAAGTTTGGGGTGGAGGAACTTGACTGGCCTGAACAGACTCCTGACCTCCAATAGAACACCTCTGGGATGAATTAAAGCGGAGACTGCGAGCCATGCCTTCTCATCCAACATCAGTGCCTGACCTCACAAATGCGCTTCTGGAAGAATGGTCAAACATTTCCATAGACACACTCCTAAACCTTGTGGACAACCTTCCCAGAAAAGTTGAAACTGTTATAGCTGCAAAGGGTAGGTCAACTCAATATTGAACCCTACAGACTAAGACTGGGATGCCATTAAAGTTCATGTGCGTGTACTTTTGACAATATAGTGTACACATTAATTAAAGGACAGCCACGTGAGTTTATATATCTATATATATAAAACTCAACGTGTCTGTGTGTGTATGTATGTATGTATGTATGTATGTATGTATGTATGTTCCAGCATCACGTCCAAACGGCTAAAGATATTAACATGAAACTTGGCACACATGTTACTTATATGTCAGCAACAAACATAGGATAGGTGGTTTAACCCTTACCCACCCCCATTTGCCATGGTTGGGGTTTTTCTTTAAAGTCCCATTCAACTCTATGGGAAATACATGTTACTTCATAACTTCCAAACCGCTGTACATATTTCGATAACACTTGGTCACATGTTACTTATATGTCCACTTAAACTATAGGATAGTTAATTTATCCCTTAACTACCCCCATTTGTGAGGGTCGGGGTTTTTGTTTAAAGTCCCATGCAAATCAATGGGAAATGTATGTTCCCACATAACTTCTGTACGCCTGGAGATATTTCAATAATACCTGGTACACATATTACTTATATGCCAAATAAAAATATATGACAGTTAAATTAACCCTTACCTACACCCTTATATAAAAGATGGGTATATTTATATTACTATGATTTTCCTCCCCAAGACCGGGCAACGCCGGATATTCAGCTAGTGAGCAGTAAAGCATAACCACTGTGTGGCCCTGCAAAAGCAGAACCTGCATATGTAATGAAGAAATATGGCTGCCCTCATGTACAAATAGAGTTAGAAACTACCGTATTTATCGGCATTTATCGTATAGCGCGCTCCCGCGTATAGCGCGCACCCCTAAAGTTGCCCCAAATCCTGTGGAAAAAAATTTTTTTTGTACTTATAGTTTTGGTGTCTTGCGCGGCATCCATCGGCGGCCTCGTCGGGTCCGGCGCCCGTCTGCGGCTTCGGGTGTCCTCTTCGTCGGGTCCGGCGTCCTTCCCGCTCGTTTCCCGCGCCGAGTTTGAATACTGCGCCGACATATACAGAGCGCAGTACACTCGTGTATTGTCGGCAATGCTCGGCTACTCTCGCGCTGACGTCCTGTACGTCCAGGACGTTAGCGCGGGAGGAGCCGAGACTGCCCGACAATACACGAGTGTACTGCGCTCTGTATATGTCGGCGCAGTATTCAAACTCGGCGCGGTAAAGCTGGTATCGGCGTATACCGCGCACCCACGATTTTGCCCTGATTTTCAGGGCAAAAAAAGTGCGCGGTATACGCCGATAAATACAGTATATGTAGTAATAAGGTTTCTGAAACATTGAAAATATTCATTGATAAATTCCATTACATATAAGTTTTTTTTTTCATGTATATCCAACAAACCCATTGGAAAGACAGCATGTTACTTTTAAAATTGACTTGAACAATGTGTTCAGGAGAGACCGCAGCGAGCGTCAGATTATGACAGCCAGATGTTAGAGGACTAACAACCTGCCCTGCTTTAGCTCAGGACTGGACTTTTTAGGAATAAAGGCACCTTTTGAAGTCTCAGGAATCAGTCTCGGGAGACCTTATTCCCTGCTTAGTGCCAGATTACATGTTTGCAAGGCCCCCTGGGTCCTGGCTTCACATCACTTGAGTTAATGTTACCTTGTGCATGCCAGGCAACAGTCTCACATCCGCTGTCCCTCATCAACAAACAGCAGCTGAATGTCAAGTCCCAAATGGCTTCTGACAAGCAGCTGGCCTGATTCATTAGTGCGGCTCTGCCACAAGTGTTAGCCATTATCCTATCCGGGAATACGGGCCGGCCAAACTGTGAAGTCATACAGTACAGTGTGCGGGATGACCTCACTGCTCTGCCCTGTGCACGCCTTACAAGTTCCCTTTCACTGGCACCAGGAGGGCACAGGATGACGCATGTATGAATGGGAGATGCTAGTGATGTCAACTCTACAACCGATTACCTAAAACTTGCTTGGAAAGACAACTAAATGTACGGGAAGACCTACTCATGGTGTCCCACATGAATAAAAGTATTTCGATCATTTTTTTTCTTCCTGACACTGCATTGCATAATATATTTAGAATGGAGAAAAAAATCCATATGTTCTGCATGGAAATAAATATCTGCATGTCCCCTCTGGGAATGACAGGATTTATGAGGATTTCCAATATTGATAGCATAGGAACAGAGATCCCAGCTCTTGTATACATCAACATAGTTCAGAGTGGGACAGTCCTAGCTCCCTTCCTGCAATATACCTACTTCTTATGCCTTGTACACACGGTCGGACTTTTGACCATGCAAAAGTCCGCCGTGAGTCCGTTGATAGGTTCTCTATCTAAGGTCCGTCGGACTTCCAACAAAATACGTCAGATGGAGGCTACACACAGCCAGACTTTCTGAGAAAAAAAAGTCAGACGGGGTTTATGAGGCATAAGGGACGGGTGGGTGACTAGTAACCATGGGAAAGTAAGAAAAAGCCATCAGTAGAACTAGAGTAGGACAGGGGAGCATGGAATGCCAAAAAGGCTGTAGGCCAGCCATTTTCAACCAGGGTTCTGTGGAACCCTAGGGTTCCTTCAGAGCTTTATAGAGCTTGAGCTGTGGCTGACTGACCTCCCATTTCGTGGTGCCATCCATAGTTCCAAAGCCAATGCCACTTGGAAAACCCAACACATAACGCAATTATTCTTTCAGCTGTCTGTAGGGGTGGCATGCTGACCGCAGCTGAAGGAGCTGCTTTCTATCTACTGACAACTGATGAACTGGCTTTAGTGAGAGATCCCTGGGACTTTAAAGTGGTTGTAAACCTGAGGCCTTGTACAGACGAGTGAACATGTCCGATGAAAACGGTCCACGGACCGTTTTCATCGGACATGTCCGCTCGGAGATTTTGGTCTGATGGTTGTACACACCATCAGACCAAATTCCCCGCGGACAGAGAACGCGGTGACGTATACGACACCGACGTTCTCTGATGCGGAAGTTCAATGCTTCCACGCATGCGTCGAATCAATTTGACGCATGCGCGGGATTTCGGGCCGCTGGTTATACGTCATAACCAGCGGACATGTCCGATGAGTCATACTGACCATCGGACATGTCCAACGGACATGGTTCCAGCTGACAAGTTTCTTAGCATGCTAAGAAACTTTTGTCCGCTGGATACCTGTCCGCTCGGCCAGGAATCTGGTCCAGTAGGCCCTACACACGGTCGGACATGTCCACCGAACCTGGTCCGCGGACCAGTTTCAGCAGACATGTTCGGTCGTGTGTACGAGGCCTCAGAGACAACTTATTCTGTTCAGATAGTAGATAACACAGGCAGCTGATTGCTGCCTGTGAAAATGTACTTACTGCTGTATTTTCAATAAAAATCATCTTTTACTCGTAGATGACGTCATGCACGATTGCGCAGTATGATCTTTCATTAACGGCACCTAAAGTGTGCCGTTTCTGTATTCGGGCAATGGCTGGTGTTGGCGCTTCAATAATTTCAGCACCATGGTTGATATGGTGTCAGGATGATTGAAGCGCATTATTTCTATTATTACATTGTAATATAAAACAAAATAGTTCAACTCACCATAATGCGGAATCAGTAGGAGCCCTGAGCGTATCACTTGCCACGCAGCCTTCCACCAGATGAACTTTGTCACATGCCACGTCATATGCCACCAGATGCAGCTTGTCACTTGCCACCAGACACAGGTTGTCACTTGCCATGTTGCCTGCCACAAGATTCAGCTTGTCACTTGCCACGTCACCTGCCTTCAGATGCAGCTTGTCACTTGCCATGTCGCCTGGCACTAGATGCAGCCTGTCACTTGCCACGTCACCTGCCACCAGATGCAGCTTGTCACTTCACCTGTCTTCAGATGCAGCTTGTCCCTTGCCACGTCGCCTGCCACCAGATGCACCTTGTCACTTGCCACGTCATCTGCTACCAAATGCAGCTTTTTACGTCATGCCACATCACCTGCCTTCAGATGCAGCTTGTCACTTTCCGCATTGCCTGCCACCAGATGCAGCTTGTCACTTGTCATGTCACCTGCCTTCAGATGCAGCTTGTTACAGCCAGGCATACCCCACTTTTAAGTACACAATGGGGTTTATTTACTATCGCTGGAGAGTGCAAAATCAGGCTCACTTCTTCATAGAAACCACTGAGCTTCTAACCCCAGCTTGTTCAATTAAGCTTTGGTAATAAAACCTGGAAGCTCATTGGTTTCTATGAAGAAGTGAGCCTGATTTTGCACTTTCCATCTATAGTAAATAAACCCCATTGTGTACCATTGTGTGCCACCAGATGCAGCTTGTCACTTGCCACGTCACCTGGCATCAAATGCAGCTTGTCATGTCACGTCACATCACCTGCCTTCATATACAGCTTGTCACTTGCCGCATCTCCTGCCACCAGATGCAGCTTGTCACTTGCCATGTCACCTGCCACCAGATACAGCTTGTCACTTGCCACGTCACTTGCCACCAGATGCAGCTTGTCACTTGCCACATCACCTGCCACCAGATGTAGATTGTCACTTGCCACGTCGCCTGCCACCACATGTGGATTGTCACTTGCCACGTTCCCTGCCACCAGATGCAGATTGTTGCTTGCCAAGTTGCCTGCCACCACATGCGGATTGTCACTATCTTGCCACCAGCTGAATCTTCCCATGTTCTTTCCATTTGGTTATGATAGATTTGATGGTGCTCCTAGGGATCATCAAAAATTTGGATATTTTTTTTTATAACCTAACCCTGACTTGTACTTCTCAACATTGTCCCTTACTTGTTTGGAGAGTTCCTTGGTCTTCATGGCAGTGTTTGGTTAGTGGTGCCTCTTGCTTAGGTGTTGCAGCCTTTGGGGCCTTTCAAAAAGGTGTGTATATGTAATGACAGGTCATGTGACATTTAGATTGCACACAGATGGACATTATTTCACTAATTATGTGACTTCTGAAGGTAATTGGTTGCCCCAGAGCTTTTTATGGGCTTCATAACAATGGGGGTAAATACATACGCACATGCCAATTATCATTTTTTTATTTCTGAAAAATAGTTTTATGTATAGCTTTTTCTAATTTTACTTCACCAACTTAAGCCTCGTACACACGATCGGACTTCAAACAAACTTTTCCGTGGATTTTTGTTCGAAGGGAGTTGGCCGGGCACACCCATAGCATACACACGTTTGGACTTTTCTGCAAGCTTTCCTAAAACTTTCCCAACATCACATGGTTTTTCTGCTCTTTACCGCCACCCTTTGGTCAACTTCTGCTATTGTTGGTTGATTTTAACATTGGTTCTGGGCATACGTATTTGTACTTCGGACAAAAGTCCGATGGATTTCTGTACACACGGTCGGACTTTGCACCATCGGAAAACCGAAAAAGTTTGTTCAATGGAGCATTCACACGGTCGTTTTTTGGGGAAAACTTGCTAATTTTGAAGTTTGTTGGCAAAAAGTCAGACCGTGTGTACGAGGCTTTAGACTATTGTGTTCTGATCCATCACATATAATTCAGATTAAAAAAAACATTGAACTAAAGGCTGTAATGTAACAAAATAGGTAAAAAGCCAAGGGGGTGGATGTTATGGATATGCAATAAAGTCTGGCAGCTTACCTGTCTCCATGTGTTGATTAGAGGCCTGGCTCTCTTCCTAGCTGTCTTTTATCACCTTCCTCCCTGTATGGCTCCACCCCAGGCCATCACAGGAAGTCTATATTAACTGTTGCACTGCAGATCTGCAGGGCTGTTCAACTTTGTTTGTAGCTTGAGTTCCTGTCTGCCGTCTGCCTTTCTGTGTACTGATTTGGCTCGTCCCTGACTTCTTATGTTTGCCTGTGACCCTGACCTTTTGGCCTGTCCCTTGGTTACCCTAGTCTGCCTGTTGCCCCGACCTCAGCTTACCCATCACTATCGCTTGTCCTGGTTGCTGCTTTCCCTCTCTCCCTGCGGAGCGTGACCTAGGGGATCCCAGGGGTCGCGACCTGGATCCAGCTGCAGCGAAGGCCATCCTCACCACTAGAGGCTCTGGTGAACACAAAGCTGGGTCTTAGACTCCGCGCCCTGGGGAATCTTGGGCTCACGCTTCCTCTGTGATTGCAGCAGTCGGCTATAGGGTTCACTATCCTGTGGTGCATCCCTGACCCCAACGGGGTGCAATTGTCACCTGGCCACAGGTGACCTGACAGTGTAAACTTTTGCAAGGCACTGTCTGTGTTCCATGATCTGACCATAAGACAAGAATATATATTCTCCTATGTCTGGAAGAACCTCGAGTAGTGCATCTCACCATATATCTTGTATGTAGTGACAGGTCCCCTTTAAGGAAGACTTTCAGTATAAATACAGATGTTCATTATTTACAATCTCTTCTCTGATTTGTCATTGCTTTGCTCTGTAGCTCACATCCAATTCATCAGTTATTCTTTGAAGTGTCACTTTCAGCTCCCACACCCGAATCTTCCATTTCCTAGAACCTACTCATGCTCCAAAGCAGAACATCTTCAACCTAATAAACTAATGCAAGACTGCTTGCCACACACTCTATACCTTATGGTGGCATAAAGCTGTAATTCATATTTCACTTTGTGCTAATAGGTTTGCTTTATAAGAAGATGAGCAAAAGGCTTGATATGTGGACATTAGCCTATGCAATTCGTGGCATTGGAATGGTAATAACCTAAATGGAGTGGAAGAACAGTTTTTGTCTGTCATCGGCCTAGTTTAATGGAATTCTGCAGGAAATTCATATCAATCTGAATAGTGTTATTTTCTGCTGGGCGTTTTCAGACCTCAGTCCTGGGAGCAGACAGAAAAAAACAAAGACAGGACGCAGATTGGCGCTTAACTCCACATTCACTTCTAGGCTGCTGATAAGGCCAAGGTCACTCATACACGTTCCCTGCTCAGGATATGCATATCCTATGTGTATGATATGCCCTACAGATAGATTCTTCTCTTTACTATTGTAGTGCCCTGCTCCTGATGAACAGGCGCTGCCTCAAATTTAATGGGGGTCTGAGCTATTATTTTACTCAGAACAGAGTAATTAAAGGCAATTTAGCCTCTGTTCTAGCCATGGCTGTACCAAGAGTAATCCACCATTGATCGCCTGGGGGTGTTATTACCACCCCAGACCAAGGGTGAACAGCAGTCAGTTCATGGTACATTGACTGTCCCCCTCAGCAAAGAATTAGTGGGAGTGGTTACCCCGCTGTGCATGCTGGGGATGGGTACTTAAGGGACAGACGCCATTAGTGCGGGGTTCTGTCTGTTCGCGCCTCGTGGCCCGCCTGGCCTGCGTGTTGTGAATTCTAGTTCCGGGACCACGTTGGCCTGGGGCTGCGGCTTCGTCTGGTGGACCCAGTTGTCTGACTGGGGCCCGTACTGCAGAGGTGATCCTGTGCTGTCCGTCCTGCGGGAGGAAGCCACTTGATGAAGGAGACCAGGGGAGGACCTGGTAAGGACCATGCAAGAGGCTGGTACCTTAGGAGAAGGCCTGGAAGCTTCATCAAAGGATGCACCATACACCAAGAGGTCTGACAGTGTCGCCTGTCAGGTCTAAAGGTTCTAGTGAGAAAAGCTAAAGAGATCCGGTTGCTGAATCCTGTGGCAGAGGATTCCGGACCAAAATATCTCACCGAGAAAGGAAGGTCTGTGGCAGAGACTGTACTTTATTCCGTGTGTCTTCCCAGCTGCTAGGCCAGTGAGAGGGACCTATCCGGCTGAGCAATACCCACTCTGGCTAGAGTGGCGACAAGAACTGTTTGCTGGAAACAGGAGTGTTTCCTTACTTGTGACCTTGCACCTGAACCTACCTACCCTTCCACTCCTTACTCCTCTTTTCTACTAAAGTTCTCCAAAATAAACCCAAAGAGGTACATATAGGTAGATTCATGTAGGGGCGCCTAACTTTAGGGCGGCCTAGCCTAGTCTTTTTAGGCTACACCGCCGTAAATTAGTTAGGCTAGTAGTGATTCTTAAACCACTTACCTGCTAATTTTCAGCGGTGTAGCCTAAAACGAGCGGGCGTAAGCGCGCCTAATTCAAATGACTTGGAGGGGGGCGTGTTGTATGGAAATGAGGCTTGACCTCACATTTTTTGACACTGCGCATGCGCCGGGCGACAACATTTCCCAGTGCGCATTGCGGCTAAGTAGGCCGTACGGGCCTATTGATTTCGACGCGTATGTAAACAACGTAAATCACGATTCGCAGGACGACTTGCGCAAACGACACAAAAAATTCGAACCTCGCGGCGGGAACGGCGGCCATACTTAACATTGTTATTCCACCTCATAGGTGGAATAACTTTAGGCGGCCTATCGCGTACGCAAACAACGTTAATCGACTGCGGCGGGCTCGCGTTCGTTCGGGAATCGTCGTAAATGCTCATTTACATAATCTACGCCGGCCGCAATGGAAGCGCCACCTAGCGGTAAGCCAAAACATTGCAATCTAAGATAGGACGGCGCAAGCCGTCCTATCTTAGATATGTTTAAGTGTATCTCTGTTAGAGAATACACTTAAACATAGGTCGGCTTAGATTCAGAGTTAGGTCGGCTTATCTGTAGACATTGAAATTCTTTGGACTCTCCTTTCACCCTGGACAGCGAGAATAGAGGTAACGTGCCACCCAAAATCTAAACCAGCAGCTCCTTCGGGGGTAGTGCTACACTATCGAGGGACATAAGGCCATGCTGTGTACTGAATGCTAAAGATTCATTCTTCTGGACAAATTGTGTGCCTGGGTATGCTTTTCCAATAAATTGCTATTAGAAGAACACCAAGTACAAATGAAAACTTTCAAAGTTTTACAGTAAAGCTTTACAGATCCACAGTTTCATAGGGATACAAATGTGCAATCACATGAAAATTTATATGAGCAATATGGGTTCCCACTCTTGGAAGCAAGTCACTATAATAATGTCAACTGAAGGAATATGAAGTTATCTAGAAGGACAAATGGTAACACTACCCACCTATACTGACACAGTAGTTTCACATAGCATCTGTACGGCTAAGGATATCCCACTCCAGGTGGGTCAACAGTCCTATAGATGGTGTCAGGTAAGGAGTATGATGAGGCAGGAAAAATAAACCTGGACAACTAACTTAGAAACAGCTAGGGATATTACCAGAACATCAAGGAAGAAAGGGTAATGCCGAGTACACACAAAATCGGAATTTCCGACAAGAAAAGTTCGATGTGAGCTTTAGGTTGGAAATTCCCGACCGTGTGTAGGCTCCATCTTACTTTTTCTGTCTGAATTTCCGACAGCAAAAATATGAGAGCTGGTTCTCAAATTTTCCGACGAGCAAGAAACCATGCATGCTCGTAATCAATTTGACGCATGCTCAGAATCATTGAACTTAATTTTTCTCGGCTCGTTGTAGTGTTGTACGTCACCGCGTTCTTGACAGTCGGAATTTTGTGTGACCGTGTGTATGCAACACAAGTTTGAGCCAAAATTCCGTCTGAAAATAATCCACGGTTTTCTTGTCAGAATTTCTGATCATGTGTACGCGGCATTAGACATTAAAGAAATGAAGGAAAGTGGGGAATGCCAAGGGGTGAGTTCTCAGGGAAGCCAGCTATCCTTGGGCGAGTTTCACATGAGACCCTGTAACGCAAGCAGCAGGGACCTGTCCCGGTCTTTCAGAAGGTAATGGTCCGCCCAAGGAGAACATGTTTTCTCCCTCATAGTATATGAGTGCATTAGATTTTCTTTTTATTATTATTATTATTTAATAAATGGAATTATACTATGGAAGGTTTTCTTTCTTTTTTCCATGTGCCTGCTAAATTATCCTTGGTTTATACTGTACAGTAAAACCTTGGTTTGCGAGCATAATTTGTCCCAGAAACATGCTTGTAATCCAAAGCACTTGTATATCAAAACATTTTTTTTACAGGGTATAAAAGAGAAGAGAGGCGCCTCTAAGTGTAGCAATAAGTTGCTAAATGTTGTACCTTCATTAAATGTAACCATACAGTATTGCTACACTGAGAGGCTCCTCTCTTCTTTTTTATACTCAGTTGTGACATGATGCTACTCTTATATCAAGACATCGCTTGTATATCAATGCAAAATGTATTAAAACATTTTGCTTGTCTTGCAAAACACTCTCAAAACAAGTTACTCTAAGGCCCCGTACACACGAGGGGACATGTCCGATGAAAACGGTCCGCAGACCGTTTTCATCGGACATGTCCGCTCGGAGATTTTTGTCTGATGGTTGTACACACCATCAAACAGAAATCCCCGCGGACAGGATACGCAGTGACGTGGCCGCGCCCTCGCCGCGACGATGACGCTGCGACGTGCGCGACCCTGGAAGGTCAATGCTTCCACGCATGCGTCGAATCACTTTGACGCATGCGAGGGCTTTCGGCCGAGCGGACATGTCCGGTAAGTCGTACAGACGACCGAACATGTCTGACGGACAGGCTTCCAGCGGACATGTTTCTTAGCATGCTAAGAAACATTTGTCCGCTGGAAACCTGTCCGATCCGCCGGAAAATTGTCCGGTCGCCCAAACACACGACCGAACATGTCCGCTGAAACTGGTCCGCGGACCAGTTTCAGCAGACATGTTCGGTCGTGTGTATGAGGCCTTAAACCAAGGTTTTACTGTATATAATTGGGGCTGCTCACATATTGGAGGAATTTACACCACGTCCACTTAAAGGGGGTTGTAAAGCTTCGTGTTTTTTTACCTTAATGCATCCCCCGCCTTGAGGCGGCTCTTCATTGGATGATTGATAGCAGCGCAGCCATTGGCTCCGGCTGCTGTCAATCAAATCAACGTGCCAAGTGATACACTCAGTGTCTATGGCCGCCAACTGTATCACATGGGAGCACGCCCACAAGCTAACCCCCTTGGGAGAGCGCTTTCCAGAGGGGGGTTAGCTCTTGAGGGGAGGAGCCAAGAAAGCCGCTGAGGGACCCCAGAAGATGAGGATCGGGGCCACTCTGTGCAAAACGAACTGCACAGTGGAGGTAAGTATGACATGTTTGTTGTTTAAAAAAATAAAATAAAAACTTTACAACCCCTTTAAGTGCATTGGACAATTGAAACTGGCCACATTTGGAGAATAACAGAATACCAGGTGCTTGTTACACTCTTTTGCTAGTGCTAAGAGTCATATATCTCTGGTGAGTGCAGGAGAATATTGGGGGGTCACAAGAAGTAATTATTGAAGCACGAGCACAGATTTTAATCATGAGCATTTTTTTTATAATTTATTTGCACTTATGAGACACTGAGCACTTTATACATGGACTTATGACATAGAAGCATTGTTTTTGGTTTAATAGTACTAATTATTTATGTATGATCTGTTGGAAGATTTTTGCAGTATATTTGGAGGTGGATGGTGCTGTGATTTCTATTGTCAATGTATGGCCATTATTGTCAAAAGTAATGTTCAGTTAAAGCTGGAGTCCAGTTGACTAAATCAGTGTTTCTCAACCGGGGTTCTGCAACACCTTGGGGTGCCATTTGGGTTGCAGTCCACCCAATAAGACTGGCACACCTCTAACAGTGTAGCGCAAGCCGTCAGGGACTCTTTCCGTGCTGCCCCCCCCTGCAAAGTGCTGTCCTAGGCCTGGGCCTTATTGGCCTAGGCCAGGATACAGCGCCGCCTGGGGTGCCAACAGCACAAGATCCAGTTTTCCCTGGATTAGTGCCATTAGTTGTCATGATGCAGGAAGGCTGGCCACCAGCACCATAACACCCAATAATGCTCTAGGGCAGTATACACAACAGCTAGCCTCATGATATTGATCCAGGGCAGTAGCATACTTGGCTGTCCCCAGCATTCAGGAGAAGACATAAATCTGCCTCCTCTAGACCCGAAGCACCTCCTGCCCTCAGAAGCATTGCTGGAGCCAAAAAGGTAGTGCTCTGATGTGAAGAGGGGACTATGTGACTGTGGGCTCTGTGTTGGAACTCGGGGGGACTCTGAAGTGATGAGGTGATGGGGGAAACTGATGTGATGGGTGGTATTCTGACTCCGATTGTTGTTTCCAACGGAAAAACTGACGGAAAAAGGGAAAAAATTCCTAATGGAAAAAACATTTGTCTGTATGGAATTCCGAGGGGAAAAAAACATGCATGCTCGGAAACAATTTGACGCATGCTCGAAAGCATTGAACTTTTTTTCCCCGCCTCATCGTAGTGTTGTACGTCACCGCGTTCTTAACGCTCGAAAGTTCAGAGAACTTTTGTGTGACGTTGTGTGTATGCAAGACAAGCTTGAGCGGAATTCCGGCGGAAAAAACATGCAACTTTTTTCCGACAGGAAATCCGGTCGTGTGTACGGGGCAGCTCTCTCTCTTTTTCCGGCAGTTTTTCCGTTGGAAAAAGTCTGATGGAGCATACACACGGTCGGGATTCCCGACCAAAAGCTCTCATCTGACTTTTTCAGACAGGAAAACCGATCGTGTGTACGGGCATCAGGGTTTCACTGCCGAACCGTAACTTATTTTTTGCCCTTCATGTCCTGGTGACAACTGTTCCATCTATTTCTCATTCTGGTGTCAGGGAAAGTTCCACCAAAAGGTTTGCAGAAACTAAAACCTGACAGATTTTAAAATGGTTGTAAACCTCTGAAATGAAAAATGAACAAAGCGTATGCTTCTATAGTGTGTGCTTGCCTCAATCCAAAGCACCTAGTGTGATTTCTGTCTGCTCTGTCCTTCCCCTGTTATCTGCATGAGTCACTTCTGATTGTTTATTCCGACACCCATCTTAGGGGATGGCCCTGCCTCCTCTCCAGCCCACAGAAGGTGATTGACAGCCTCAGCTGTAGATGTTTCCCTATGAGACTGTGTAGAGGGGGGTGTGTTCCTTGTCACACTCAGGTCTCAGATTACACTTAGCCCTCTGATTTATGCTGTACAGTGTGTGATGCCAGATCCTCACCCCCTGCCTGCTAGAGCTCAGAAACACTGTGTAAAATGTGTGCTTTAGGAGGCTGTAGAGCAGAGAAAGTTGCAGATAAACAAGTACAACTTATGTAGGAGGATTTGTTTAATCTCTGTGTATCACCTGACATATATGTAAGGGTTTACAACCACTTTAGCCCTTACACACTCTATCTAAAATGATGCTGACAGTGTTTCTGTTATGGAGAAAGAAATAATTACAGAAGGGCTGAAAGCATTATTTTTCCTGGGAAAAAATGCTTTAAGCTCCCTTCAGTACTGGCCATTTATATGAGAGACTAGGCACCTGCTCATGTCATTTTGCTGAAAGGGACAATCAAAGCTTAGATTGGCTAACCCAACCCTTCACCAGAGATCATGTGACCAAGTACCTAGACCTGCACACTTGTGGTCAACACTGGAGGGAACCCGGAACAACATTTTCTCCAGGAAAAGTATTTCAGCCATTATGTTATTCATGACTTATTCATCCCAGGGAGACTAATGTTAACATTTTAGGACAGGCTGCACGTTTGTCTGTACAGAACTATTAGTCGCTGATCTGAAATACAGTATCATCAAGAAATGCACACTCACCACTATTCTGGATCTGCCTGTGAATATTAAATTCTCCTTTCGGGGTGCGTATAGCATTGGGGGTCCGCGGTCTCCCTTTCTCATTCTCTTTGGCTGTTTGAGTCTTCTGTGTTTCCAAATGTTTTGTAAGTAAAGTGGTCATCTTATCCTTTGCTGCAAACCCCTTCCTCTGCAGAATGGACTTCAGCTCATGCACCCTGAGAAAATCAGTACCAACAATTAATATACATTTAATAATTCAACATTATAATTTTTTCATTTTTCATTTTTTAAATTGCTTAAAGGGGTTGTAAAGACAAAAATATTTTCCTCTTAAATTAAAGTCTGACAGTAGCTGATAAAGTAAAAAGTAATGTTTTGCATTATAACTAGTTTGATATCTGTTGAAATCGAGCTGTTTTATTCACCTCCATCACTCCTAAATCATTATTCTCACTGACTTCCTGGTTTGCGGTGCGCATTCATTCTTGCTACATCACGGCCTAATGGGAACTACAGTTCCCATTAGGCTTAGCCTCCATGCCTGTGAGGGATAAGAGAGCATCTTCACGCAGGGCTGTAGTCATAGGGAGGGGGTGAGCACATGACTGGTGTAAAGCTGATGTCCCGACTACAAACCCAGTACCCGTGCCCCCACTTAACCTAGGTAAAGACAAACTACTTCTTGGTTAAAGCGGGAGTTCACCCATTTATAAAAAAAAAAATTTTCTCCCCTTAGATTCCTGCTCGTTTTGTCTAGGGGAATCGGCTATTTGTATTAAAATATGAGCAGTACTTACCCGTTTTCGAGCTGCATCTTCTTCTGTCGCTTCCGGGTATGGGTCTTCGGGAGCGGGCGTTCCTTCTTGATTGACAGCCTTCCGAGAGGCTTCCGACGGTCGCATCCATCACGTCACTCGTAGCCGAAAGAAGCCGAACGTCGGTGCGGCTCTATACTGCGCCTGCGCACCGACGTTCGGCTTCTTTCGGAAAATCGTGACGCGATGGATGCGACCGTCGGAAGCCTCTCGGAAGACTGTCAATCAAGAAGGAACACCCATTCCCGAAGCCCATACCCGGAAGCGACGGAGAGGATGCATCTCGTAAACGGGTAAGTACTGCACATATTTTAAAATAAATAGCCGATTCCCCTAGTAAAAACGAGCAGGAATCTAAGGGGGAAAAGTGCCCTCTAAGGGTGAACCCCCGCTTTAAGAGGCCAGCCGGCCACTTTATTATTACAAATATCAAACAATAAAACTCTTTAAATATATAAATTTATATATATATAAAACAACAACCAATATATATATATACACCATAACAACCCACAACTTTACAACTGCTGTCTTATTTTAGGTGAGCGAAGGAAATATGACAACTACCCCATCGGCTGCACTAACACCACCCTGGCCCCTAGCCGTGTTCCCACAAGCTCAGGGACGAGCTGTTGCTTCGTACCACTGCAGCCCGATGTTATATTGTAGCCCACTATTTACGACTAGGGAGGGTACCCATACCTAGATAGGTCCAACCCATCCCATGTCATAAACCGACTTCCTCCACTCTACCACCAAGACCCATGCCACAGACTCCCACTCGTGACGCCTCACGCGTGGGAGGCCCGCCACAAACGCAAGGCTCGCTGCAACCCTTCCTGGAGCCCCAGGACCCACATGTCAATCCCTATGGCTGAAAGATGGACGCCATACGCCCTCAGGAACAATGCGGCGTCCCCCTCCAGCTCGTGGTGACGAATCACCAGGCCCCCATTCCGCACCACAAACTGCCCCACTGCTCTATTGACCTTAATCCTGGTCTTGTTGACTCGCTCCACTGACCGCGCCCCTCTCCAAGCCGTCCTGCCCACTATGTCGGACCACACCACTATTGTGTCAGGGAAGGCAGATCTCAATCTCATGAAGTCCCACTTGATGTCCCTTACCAATTCCCTAGCCGCCCTGAGACATAAATCGTTTCCCCCGACATGCAGAAGAAGCACGTCCGGAGGCCTGTGCAGTCTGGCATATCTCTGGACCTCGGGAAGAACCCGAGACCACAACATGCCCGGGATCCCAATCCAATGCAACTCAGCCACCTCCTCACAGAAACCCAACTGCTTCCCGTTCCTCCTGACCATGGCCCGCTTTGCTCCCCAATGGACATATGAATGCCCCAGGATCCACATCAAACATGGCGGACCTGCAAAACAAAGAAAAAAGGGGGGGGGACATAGACACGTATCCATCACCGAACACCCTATCCCCAACACGACACCCCAGAACGTGAACAAACACCAACAGCAGGAAACATGCACCCCCAGGCGACCCGCCCCGCAACAACCTTAAAGCAAATGAGGGCGAACGTAGAGTCGGAACCTCTGGGACTCCCAGCGACCAATGCGTTGCAGAATCTGGTCGCTGACCCCCCACCTTGCCGCCTCCGTGGCCGCCCCAATCCTAAAAGAATGTGAGGAGTACTCGCGCTCCGAGAAACCACCCAACGACAGACACCTCCGAAACACGGACACAAACTGGTAACGCGACAAGGGCGCTCCATTTTCATGTACTAATAGCGCAGCCCCCCCAGGAGGCCGGATCCCCAGCCAATCCCGCAGGACCAAGACCGGACAGACGTCCAACCTAGTGATGGCCCCCAGAACCACTTTCACCCCCCTGCCCAGCTGATCCGTCTTGGACCGGCGGATGATTAATTCAGCCGAGTCCACACCCACCGCCACATCCGCCAGGGCCAAGCCCCCGGCCACCAACTTCGACGGACTAACCAGCTCGCCGATCCGCAGTGCACCGAAAAAGGCTAGCACAAAAGCAGCCCGGAACAATCTCGCCTCGAACGCCGAAGAACAAACCCGTGGTAACGAACCCACCAGAACCCCCAACATGCTCAACGACACGGGCCGGCGCGAGTCCGGCCCGCACCTACCCCTCCTGTAACCCCTCAACGCCTTACGCACAATAAAGGCCTTGGTTACGTCCCGTACCCCCCAGAGCTGGAACAAGAAAGCAAGCCCCGCCATTTTTCGATTTACCGAAGTAACCGACACCCCGTCCTCGCAGTTCTTCCCCACGAAATACAGCAAGAGATGTAACCTGTCTTCATCGGTGGAGCAACCACCGACGCTACTCACCAAATCAGACCACTCACGCCACACCCTCTCATATGCTCGCCACGTGGAATCCGCCACCGAGAGCCGTACCAGTAACATCACGGTGTCAAGACAAGGTCCCACAAGTGCTTGGGGCACGCGACGCCCACCGGATCCGCTCCCGGAGCCAACTGTCGGAAACCTCTCCCACTGTAAACGAGAAAGCGCATCAGCCACCTCGTTCTCCACCCCAGGAATGTGCACAGCCGACACAAAAACATTTAAACGCAGACACAGCAACACCATGTACCGCAACAAACGTACGACCGGCAAAGAGGACGCCGTCAAAGAATTAACGGCCTGCACAACCCCCAGGTTGTCACAGTGAAAACGAACCCGCCGGTTCCTGAGCTCCACCCCCCACAGCTCCAGAGCAAGTACTATCGGAAACAACTCCAATAACATCAAGTTCCGGATGAGGGGAGACTCAGCCAGTTCTGCCGGCCAGCGGTCCGCGCACCACCTACCTCCGAAAAAGGCCGCAAAGCCAACTGACCCGGCCGCATCCGTGAACAACTCAAGTTCGGCCGCGCGAACCGCCGGACGCAACCAAAAGGACCTGCCATTGTAATGTTCCAGAAAGGAATCCCAGACCTGCAAGTCCGCCCGATGATCCTGGTTCAAACGGACGAAATGGTGCGGCGCCTTCACCCCCGCCGTCGCGGCCGCCAGCCTCCTGCAAAAAACCCTCCCCATGGGCATAATTCTGCAGGCAAAGTTGAGCTTGCCCAGCAGCGATTGCAAATCACGCAACTGAATTTTTGGCCGGCGAGCAGCTGAGGCCACCGACGCCCGAAGGTCCAGCAGCTTGTCACTGGGCAGGCGGCATTCCATCCGCTCCGAGTCGATGACAATGCCCAAAAATTTCAGCACCGTGACCGGACCTTCCGTCTTATCCTGAGCCAATGGGACCCCAAAAACCCGGAAGACATGTTGCAAGGTAGACAACAAGATGAGACAAGTCCGCTCACCCGGCCGACCGATCACCAAAAAGTCATCAAGATAGTGGAGCACCGAAGGGAGCCCAGACAAGTCCTTGACGACCCACTCCAAAAAGGAGCTGAACATTTCGAAGTAGGAACATGAAATAGCGCAACCCATCGGAAGGCACCGGTCCGCAAAGTATTGTCCCTCCCAACGACAGCCCAGCAACCTGACGCTGTCCGGATGCACCGGGAGGAGACGGAACGCCGACTCGACGTCGGTCTTTGCCAAAAGCGACCCCCTCCCGAAAGCCTGGACCCACCGCACCGCCTCATCGAAAGAGGCATACGAAACGGTACAAAGGGCCGGATCAATAGCGTCGTTCACCGACCCCCCCTTTGGATGGGACAAATGGTGAATAAGCCTGAATTGATTCGGCTCCCTCTTGGGCACGACGCCCAATGGGGAGACCACCAAATCCTTCACCGGCGGTTCAGAAAAGGGCCCGGCCATCCTGCCCAACGCCACCTCCTTACGCAACTTACCTGCCACCACTTCCGGATGCTCATGAGTCGACTTCAGATTGGCCGGGACAGGGGGGACTGAGGCAATCGAGCTCTGCGGCCGACGATGACGAGGAGGAAGCACCCCCGGCCCCCCCGTGAAAGGGCGGCGGCACGGCTTTCGCCTGAACCATCAGCTTAACCCACAACCCGATATCCTTCTGGTCCCATCGCAGAGCTGGCCTCACAGCCTTCCGTTGCCGGAACTGCTCGTCGTACCGGAGCCATGCCGTTCCCCCGTAGATCCTTTGAGCCTCGCTAATCGCATCCAGGTAGCCAAACAATCCCGAACAATTCTCCGGGGCCTTCTCCCCAATGACACTCGCCAAAATGTGAAAGGCCTGCGTCCAGTTCACGATCGTCCTCGGGATCAGCCGGTATCGCCGACGCTCCTCTTCCTCCTTCTTGCTCTCGTCAGGCTTAATCTTGTCCAGATTGAACTTCTCAAGCGGAAGTAGCGAAAAAATTTCCACATACTCCCCCTTCCAAATCCTCTCCTTCACTTCCGCCTTCAAATGAGAGCCCAACGGCCCCTCATAGCAAATGTACAACTCAACTCTCGCCGAATCCGCCAGGCGAACACCGTCGACCACCGCACCGGCCACCACACCCCCCGTCCCACCGCCAGCCACCGTTGCCGCAGGAGGAGTGGCAAGAGGCGCTGCCAAAACCGCCAGCCCCCCTGTCCCAGACACAACCGTCGAAACCGGCACCCCCAAAGAGGGTGCCGGCGAGACCGGCGGCGGAGCCGGCGCGGCCAGAGGCGCCGAAACTGCCGCCGCAACCGGAGCCACCAGCGAGGATGGCAACACAGCCGGTGCCTGAGCCGCCAGCGGAGGCGAAAATGCCGACCCTGCTAACCCCCCAGGGGGGAGCACCGGGTCGGCCACCCCCAGGGACGGCAAAACTCCCCCCCGCCCACAGGCGGGCCCACCAAATTATTCTGTGCCACCCACGCCGGCACCGGGGAAATCCCTGCGCCAGCGGGGGGCACCATGGGGGACCTGAACGCCGCCAGGGCAGCCCATAAATGCTGCAGCAGCATATCGCCAGTGCCCGGTACCAACCCCCCCACCGTCGGAGACCCAGCACTAAAGGAGGGCACCCCAGCCCCGCCAGCCAAACCCCACCCCCCCCCAATCACCCCAGGGGGGGCACCACCACCCACCGAGCAAGAGCTTGACATTACAGGGACAGAAACACTGACAGGGACAGGGACAGTGACAGGGACAGGGGGAGAGACAGACAAGGAGCAAGACTCACCACGCGGCCCAGTTGGTTCTGCACGACCAGCCGTTTCTCCGGATCCCAGACGCGCCTCCATCCTTCCTGACTCTCCGACCTGGACCTCTGACCCTGAGTCCGAAATCTCCCCCTCCGATCGGTGGTCCCCCTGGTCGGCAGGGGACGTTGCAGGCGCCGAAGGTCCCACTCGCGCTGCCGTGACGTCATAAACCCGCGACTCCCTCACACCGCGGCCGGATCCGACAGCATTCCCGCGTCCAGCACCCTGCCGTCCTGCAGGCACCGCTCCGGCTCTTCCGACATCCCTCCGACCATCCGCCCGTCTTCCTGCTGTGGCCGCGGCCGCCCGACTGGAGGAGCCCGCGCCAGACACCGCCTTCCTTCCACGCCGAGCGCCACCAGGTAGGGGGGAAGGCCCTGCCCGGCCCGCCGTCGAATCCAGTGCCTGCGAAGCAGGCCTGGAGGGTGACACCGAAGCCACCCTCCTGGCCGGGCCCCGCCGATGTTGGGGATTCCTCCCAGCTCTGGCAGCCAGAGCAGGGCGCTTCGCCACCGGACCTGGAGGGTCCGAAACCGGGCTCCCAGAGTGGCGGCTCGCCCCAGGGGTCACCTCAGGAGAATAGCGCGCCGGAGGCCTAGACCTCCGCGCACGTGGAGTAAGCGGGGCAGGTGAAGCAGAGCCCTGCCCCGACCCCTGCACTAGCACAGCTAGCTGAGAATTCAGCCACTGTGTCCCATTCTCTACCGCAGCTGAGCGCAGCTGCTCTACTAAGCCCTCAAACGCTTCCATGGCTGCACTACAAGTACAAAAACAACCTCCCTGCTAAATCCTCTCTGCTGGTTCTCACTTTCCTGCTCTGCTACCCGGGAATGAGCTGGGCCCACCCCCCAACCCGGGGTACTATACTCTGCCCCCTCCCTATTTTCAAATCACACCCCATCACCAGATTATTCAACCCCTCCTCAGACTACCCATTGGTGCTCTCCCCCCAGCTCCCCCAGTCATGCCGGCCCTCCACCTAGGTTCCCTTCTATTCCGGGCCTGTCCTTTCTGCTTTCCACCATGCAAAACGGCTCAGATGCTGGTGGAACGCAAGAAGAGGAGTAACAGGAAATGGCATTTTCAAACCTGGATTACTGTATTTTGGAGGTCAAAAGGAAAAACGAGGTAAAGTGATATTTAAATGCTCTAGCTTACAGCAATCAATTGATCTAATAAAAAACGAACCTTTAGTGTTCCTTTAAGTGGGTCAAAAAGTTTTTTTTTTAGAGTGGTAATAGTTTAGAACTGTTGCCAGGTTTGTATAGCTGTCTGTGTCCCCGTTAGGGACATTTACTTTGTCTGATGCCCTGTACACACGACCGGTTTTCCCGTCGGAATAAACTCAGACGGTTTTCCCGACGGAGTCCCGACGGAATTCCACTCAAGCTGTCTTGCATACACACGGTCACACCAAATTCCGACCGTCAAGAACGCGGTGACGTACAACACTACAACGAGCCGAGAAAAATGAAGTTCAATGCTTCTGAGCATGCATCGACTTAATTATGAGCATGCATGGTTTTTAGTCCGTCGGAATTGCATCCAGACGAACGGAAATTCCGATCGAAATTTTTTTCATCAGAAAAATTAAGAACATGTTCTCTATCTAATTCCGTCGGAATTTCCGACAGAAAAAGTCTGATGGGGCATACACATGGACGGAATATCCGATGAAAAGCTTCCGTCTGACTTAGAGAGAAAGGGAAGACAGTATACATGCCCCATATTAAGGGGGAAAAGGGACAATTACTCTCACTTCCCAAAGATATAGCCCAGAGGTTTAGAGAATACTGTCCCTCTATAACCTAACTCCAACTCAGGGAAATCAGAACACGATGGAAGAATACCTTCTCTCAACACACTTGCCTAGGTTATCATCACCAGACCATAACAAAATAGAAACACCTATATCAGTAGAGGAACTAGAGACAGTGATGAAGACAGTTAAACATGGGAAGGCTCCGGGACCAGACGGATTTACGATCCAATACTATAAATGTTTTTTCCCAACGTTGGGGGCATACATGACAAGGGCCTTCAATGAGATCGGCCGGGCCTCCGCACTTCTACCGGAGGCACTTATGGCATATATTTCAGAAATTCTGAAGGAGGGGAAAGACCTGGCGGAGTGCGGGAGCTATCGCCCGATCTCATTGCTGAATATAGATCTAAAACTCTTTACGAAACTGCTTGCTTATCGTCTACAGCCCTTGCTAACTCAAATGGTACACGAGACCAGGTCGGATTTATCCCTACCTGAGAGGCAAGGGATAATACCGTAAAGGTTCTCAATTTGGTACATTATGCCAATAAAACAAAAACGCCCTCTATTTTTTTGAGTACGGACGCGGAAAAATTGTTCAACAGGGTCAGTTGGAGTTTTATGTTTGAAGGGGAATAGGAGAACACATGCGGAAATGGATAGCAGGAGTAAATGCAACATCCCGGGCATCGGTAAAAGTAAACGGTATCTACTCGGAAAACTTTAAAATTTCAAATGGGACGCGCCAGGGGTGTCCACTATCCCAGATGTTGTTTGCACTCTCATTAGAACCTCTTTTGAATTGGGCTGGCAAAACCCAGATATACAGGGTCTTTGAATAGGTGATCAGAAATATAAAATCTCTGCCTATGCAGACAACCTGTTGTTCTCACTATCCTGCCCCCCAGGTCTCATTGCCAAACTTGATGAAGGAAGTGGAAGGGTATGGGACATTAGCAGGTCTGAAGATCAACTATGCGAAATCAGAAGCGATGGGGGTAGCCCTCCCTATAAAAGTACAGCAAAACATACAACCCAAGTTTAAGTTTAAGTGGGTAGGGTCAACATTGAACTATCTAGGGATAAACATACCATCAAGACTAGAGAAGGTATTTGCGGTAAATTTCCCACCAGTATACAAAGAAGTATGTTCCTTATTAGATAAATGGCAACAGGGATTTCACTCATGGTTTGGTCGCTGTAACATCATCAAAATGAATATATTGCCCAAATTTTTGTATTTGTTTTAAGCCATACCAATAGGAATTCCGGGGGCCTATTTTAAGCAAGTAAATACGCTTTTTACCTAAGTTCATCTGGGCCAATAAACGACCAAGGATAAATAGAAATCAAATGACCCTTCCCAAGTGCTACGGGCGCTTAGCACAGGGTTTGACAAATTTGCTTGGAATCTAGGAACCAGCTAAAAAAGTTAGGAGCCAGAAAACGCGCCCCGTCCCGCCAAGCTTGCGCGCAGAAGCGAACACATACCTGAGTAGCGCCCGCATATGTAAACGGTATTCAAACCACACATGTAAGGTATCGCCACGATCGTTAGAGCGAGAGCAATAATTCTAGCCCTAGACCTCCTCTGTAACTCAAAACATGCAACCTGTAGAATTTTTTAAACGTTGCCTATTCCACGAGCGGACGCAATTTTGAAGCGTGACATGTTGGGTATCAATTTACGCGGCGTAACATTATCTTTCACAATATAAAAAAAATTGGGATAACTTTACTGTTGTCTTATTTTTTCATTTAAAAAAGTGTATTTTTTCCCCAAAAAAGTGCGCTTGTAAGACCGCTGCGCAAATACGGTGTGACAGAAAGTATTGCAACGATCGCCATTTTATTCTCTAGGGTGTTAGAATAAAAAAATATATATATATAATGTTTGGGGGTTCTAATTAGAGGGAAGGAGATGGCAGTGGAAACAGTGAAGAAAACACATTAGAACTGCTGTTTTACTTGTAATGCCAACGGCCACCACCAGATGGCGCAAGGTCACAGAAGTAAGCTTGGGCCTTCACAAGTCTGCAAAGCCGCGGCCTCAATTACCGGCCGTCATGGGCCCGCCGCGATAGCGTGGCGGGGGAGGTGGGGGCACACGGAGAAACAGGATCCTGTGCCTCCGTGCGCCCACGCCACGCGATTGCGGCGGGCCCACGACGGCTGGCAATTGCGACCGGATATTGTCGAGCCCTGGCTTAGCAGTTCCAGATGTGTCTAAATATCACCAAGCAGTTTACTTGGGAAGAGTCATAGATTGGCACAGACACAAAGACCTCAAACTATGGATAGAATTGGAGCAGAAGATGAGTCAGGTGCCTTTGGGCAGAGCACCTAAGATGTTCTGGCAAATTAGCTGGAACATCTTAAAAAACATCCCTTTATAGGACCAACGTTAGCTATAAGTGCAAAAATCTGCCAAAACCCTAAATACTCGTCAAAGTATTCCCCAATATACCCAGTACTGGGAAACCCAAGTTTTGGACCGGGGATGGAAATGGGGGCCTTTCAGAAATTTTGAGAGAGGGACTATAGCCAGTTATCACACTTTCTTCAATCAGACATGGCCCACAATCTCAGCCCTGACGCACCCAGGGGGCCTATTTGAAATACAACACTGGCAGGCAATACAACTGCGACACTTTCTGGAGTCACTGGCACCAATAAGTAGGTTTAAACGGGAACTGACTAAATTTGAAACATACTGTAATGAGAAGGAACCCCTCAATCGAATAATTTCAAAGATATATACGTTGCTAATAGCCCCACTAGAGAACTATGAGATGCCAGCAATCAATAAGTGGGGGAGGGACCTCAATAAGATCTTTATACCAGCCCAGTCTCAAAAGATGATATACCTGGCTTTAAATACATCAATATGTACCAGAACGCAGGAATCAAATTACAAATTATTGACCAGGTGGTATTATACACCAGCAAAACTAGGACGTTTTTTTCCTGAGGCCTCAGACCTGTGCTGGAGATGCAACGTAGAGCGAGGAACTCTGCTACCATAGGCCTGCGCACGGGGTGTGCCTGGACACACCCTAATGCCCAGGCACATCCAACACACCCCAGGACTTTTTTTTTCAGCAGAATGTGAAGCAGATGTGCAGGTTCTCTATTTCAGCACCTCGGGTCAGTGCCGGCCCAAGACATTGTGCTGCCTGGGATCAAGAATGAAATGCTGCCCCCCCCCCCCCGGAAAAAAAATCACGCCAATCAAAAGGCCCCAACATTCATTATTTTATATCATGATAACTAAAGGGGACCCGTCATAGCTCTATACATGTATAAAGGAGTATAAAGAGGACCTGTCATGGCTCTATAAATGTATATAGGACTATAAAGAGTACTTGACATGGCTCTATACATGTATAAAGGAGTATAACGAGGGCCTGTCATGGCTCTATAGATGTATAAAGAGGACCTGTCATGGCTCTATAAATGTATATAGGACTATAAAGAGTACTTTACATGGCTCTATACATGTATAAAGGAGTATAACGAGGGCCTGTCATGGCTCTATAGATGTATAAAGAGTACCTGTCATGGCTCTATACATGTATATAGAGGACCTGTCGAGACTCTTTACATGTAAAGGAATATAAAGAGGACCTGCCATGGCTCTATAAATGTATAAAGGAGTAAAAAGAGGACCTGTCATGGCTCTATACATGTATAAAGGAGTATAACGAGTCACGTATAAAGAGGGCCTGTCATGGCTCTATACATGCATATAGGCGTATAAAAGGACCTGCCATGGCTCTATACATGTATCCAGGAGTATAAAGGGACCTGTGAATTGCCGGCGGCCACAATAACTTTTGCGCAAACTAATCAATGTACGCTAAATGTGTTTTTTTTTTTTTTGCTACAAAAAATATGTAGAAGAATACATATTGGCCTAAACTGAAGAAAATAGTTTATTTTTCTAAATTTTGGGGATATTTTTTATAGCAAAAAGTTAACAAATATATATATTTATAGCACAAAAAATATGCTGCCCCCTAAAAGTGCTGCCTGGTACCCATGGTACCACCCGGTCCCATCATAGGGCCGGCCCTGCCTCGGGTAATAAACAATGGCAGCGCTGCTACTCTGCGAGTGGGACTACTTTTAAGTTTGCTGTGAGTTCAGCCCCTGATCGCGGAGTGAGCGGACAAGAGGCCGCATTTGCCGATGCTACTTCTATAGTTCCGGCTACAGCGCCCCTGACAGCTGAATATCACTCCGCTCCCTGCTTTCAGGGGTGCTGTGGCAGGAACTATAGAAGTAACAACAGGGCTGAATTAACCCCACTGATTTTGTCACCTACCCGCAGCCCACCACTGCCTTTTGTCAGCTGCAGAGAAAACATTGTTTGCCAGGACCAACCCAGGCAGAGGAGGAGGATGTGACTTTCTCCTCTCTGCTCTGCCTCCGAGTGACCCGCCTCCCGGCTTCTGTCTTGCAGTGAATACCGACAATGGAATAGACTGAGGTGAAGGAGACCCGCTGGGACTTGGGACTCAAGACGTGTCACGCCAATCTCTTCTCTGATGCAGCATTTGGGGGGAAACTGTCTCTCTCCTCGGGTTCCTGTCTGGCTGAGTCAGTCGGGGCTTTCACAGATGAAGGACAGGTGGGAGGAGCAGGAAGAGGAAGAGATCATCACAGTGCACCCTCCATCTCTTTCCCCCTGTCCAGCAGACAGCACATCTCTCCCTGGGGATGACTGAAAATTTCAGCCTTTACCTGTGAGTACTCACCTTCGTTCTCTGCCTTTTCCACTGTACAATTCTGTGCTGTAAACTTGCCCTGTACTTTGCAGGACAGGGTTACTGAAAGAGAAAGTAACATTCTTCAACAGTTTAGGAATTCCTGGGGCTTCTGAGGTGTTACATAAATGTATTCCGCATACACATTATATCCTGTTAAAATCATTCTTTTTTAATAACATACGGCATGTGTGTATATGGAATACATCTATGAAGCACCTCAGGAGTCCCAGGAATTCCTAAACTATCAAAAAGCTTATCATAATAATACACCCCAACTCCAGGACAGTAAAAAAGTCCAGCCTTGCAGTGTGTGGGGGGAGGGGGGGGATAACCTCGTTCACTTACCTGATTCTAATCTCTCTTCCTTCATCCCAAAACTGTGACATGGTCACATACCATACAGAGACATTAACCCTGTATGGTGTGATGGGGAGGTTGGAGTGTGACCACAGCTAGTAACTTAACCACTTGCCAATGTAGAATCCTGACTGGACGTCATATGACGGGGGTGCGCATCGCTGCGATCGTTGATGCAGGGTGTCAGTCTGACACCCCGCAACACCGATCAAGGTAAAGAGTCTCTCACGGAGACTCTTTACCACGTGATCAGCCGTGTCCAATCACTAGCGATGTGCCCTTACGCCCGGCTATTTAGCATAGCGCCCGCGCAATTTACGGAGCTACTGCTCCGTGAATCGCGGGCATATCAAAATATTTGCGTGGGCGCAGAGCAAAAATCGTTGCCCTTTGCCCACGCAAATATTGCGTGGATCTACCTGAATCTGGCCCAGTGTCTGCAGGAGTCTGACACTCCTCTGATTGTGGGTGTAATACTTTGCAGTCTCCAGTTTAAAAAAATAATAAATGCCCTAGCAAAAATCTATCCATTTATAATTTTTTAATAAAAAAAGCCCACCCTTTTTTTATGCCAATTCACAGGCTCTAATCATGTGCTTCTAAAAAAAAAAAAAAAACCCCCATTGGAATCCATGCGTCCCTGCATGTAGATTAAGGGCCAGGCGCATAGATTAGGGAGGCAGCGCCCCGCATGGACGGACCGCCACTGATATGGACTATATCAGTAGTATGCACATATCTGTGATTTTATTTTGATTACTTTGATATAATGTATGTTTTGACACAATATAGAGGTTGTGCAACACCGATACATTTAATTAATGTCCAGGAATCTCCTCTCTGTGCTCTTGATTGCCGGGCTGCATCAAATGACAGCAATTTTTGCAGCATGGCTTGACTGCTAACATCCAAACAACTTTGGGGATTACATATAGGCTAGGATTGGGAAAACAAGCTGGACAATAGAAAAGAGAAAGTTTTTTTTTTTTTTTTTCAAAATGCTACAAATTTTAGGACAGATTTGGAATTCATTTTAAATAACACATTTTTGATCGCAGGTTGGTAAAAGCAGGAATAAAGCAAACACATCAAATTTTATAAAGAAAAAAATACATTTATAAAGTACCTTGCTGCTAGTTATCAGAGAGTAACCACCAAAGACTTATGCAATCTTGCCCTCTGCTGGTCAGTTATGGCAAGTGCAATACCACTGGCTCTGCAAATCAAGTCTTCTATTATAACAAAGATACTCATTTTACAGGGGTTGAGGGGTTGACCTATTCACACACCCATGCACAGGACCGTCTTTGCCAGCATGGGATGCATTTGTGTTTGGAGAAACGCATTTACACAGCTATCAAATTGGGACCAGTGGCTCTATATATGCAAACTCTGCCACCCAATAGACATGAATGGGACTGCCTGCATGCAGATACACGGAACACCTGTGCATCCCATGTGGGGAAAGATGGCCCTATGTATGGTGGCACAGATAGATATGTTGCATGAAGCCTAAAAGTGGCTCTAAACTTTAGTTTAAAAATATATATATATTCAAGTATGTATTCATTAAAAAAAAAGTCCCTTCTATTGTTCTCAGCCTCCTTAACCCTCCTGGAGGGTGTTCCCGAGTCTGACTCGGGGTGAGATTTTCCTGCTGCGAGCGGTAACCCTGAGTCAGACTCGGGCTCGCCTCGCTGGATCCACAGACAGTGTTTACTTACCTTGTCCCTGGATCCAGCGATGCCACCGCGCTGTGTGAGCGAGCGTGTGCTTGCTCGATTCACACAGCGTCCTCCTGTGCCGCCGATCTCCGTTCCCTGCGACGTTACGACGCACGGGAGCGGAGAACGGCGCCAAATTCAAAAACGTAAACAAACACAATACACACAGTATACTGTAATCTTATAGATTTCAGTACTGTATGTAAAAAATACACCCCCCCTTGTCCCTAGTGGTCTGCCCAGTGTCCTACATGTTCTTTTATATAATAAATACTGTTCTTTCTGCCTGCAAACTGTAGATTGTCCATAGCAACCAAAAGTGTCCCTTTATGTCAAAAATGGTTTTAGAGCAGCTAGAAAACAGCGATAATAAATTATAATCACTTGCAGAATTGTGCGATAGCGATTTGTGGGAAATTCGTCATAAAAAAATAAAAGTAATGACAGCGACAATTCTGCAATTGAGCACATTTCAGTGATTTTGAGTTGATTACATTATTGAATCATTTTTATTATAATTATATTATTATTTGTTATAATTATTTATAATTATTTATTATATTATAATTTATAAATTTTGTTTTTAAAAAAAATGTCATAACCGGGATGCCTACTAGACTCTTGTTTGGTCAGATTTAAGTGAGTTATTCCTAAAAATTACAGACCTACAGTATAAAACGCCAAATTTCCTTGCAAATAATGGTACCGCTTTCAGCACCTTTTTTCTGAAAGAATCATACCGCCAGGGAGGTTAATATCTCCAATCTTCTGTTTTATGTTGATGCTGCTGCTGGAGTTTTTAAAGCATGGGATTGCCACACCAGTTGTATAGTTCTTTTAAAGATCTTTATTTTGTAACAGCCAACATGTTTCGGGGGCTCAGCACTCCCCCTTCATCAGACCTAAAAACCAGATGATGTAGGCCAGGGGTGCCCAACCTGTGGCCCGGCGGCCACATGTGGCCCGCGGAGCCCTCTGATGTGGCCCACAACCTTCTGCTCTAGGATGGAATAGAATAGAATACTGTTTATAAAGGTAAGTTTATTACTAAAATCACAGGGCCGGATTCAGATACCTGAGCGTATCTATCCGGCCGGCGTAACGTATCTTAGATACGTTACGCCGCTGTAACTTTGGACGCAAGTTCCGTATTCAGAAAGAACTTGCACCCTAAGTTACGGTCGGCGTAACGTATGTGGGCCGGCGTAAGCGCGCCTAAATCAAATGGGGATGTTGGGGGCGTGTTTTATTTAAATTTGCTTTGACCCCTCGTATTTTACGTGAAAAAATCCCAGTGCGCATGCTCGAAAATCCGCCGCAAAACATCATTGCTTTCGACGTGAACGTAAATTACGTTCAGCCCTATTTGCGAACGACTTACGCAAACAACGTAAAATTTCAAAACTCGGCGCGGGAACGACGGCCATACTTAACATTAGCTACGCCTCATATAGCAGGGGTAACTATACGCCGAAAAAAGCCTAACATAAACGACGTAAAATAATTGCGCCGGCCGAACGTACGTTTCTGAATCGCCGTATCTACCTAATTAGCATATTCCTCGCGTAAACATGCGGAAGCGCCACCTAGCGGCCAGCCTGAAAATGCAGCCTAAGATACGACGGTGTAAGACACTTGCACCTGTCGGATTTTAGGGATATCTATGCGTAACTGATTCTCTGAATCAGGCGCATAGATACGACCTCCCGAACTCAGAGATACGCCGTCGTATCAGGAGATACGCCGTCGTATCTCTTTTCTGAATCCGGACCCCAGTGTGTATATATATATATATATATATATATGGGCATATCTGTTCTGCAGCGGTTACTGGGCTGCTTTCAAACTGATCCGCAGGTGCAGAGCAGTGCACCTGTGTGTAACCTGCACTGAGCCAAAGGCCCCTTTGACACGGTCAGTCCAACCCAATTGAACCCTCTATTCACCTCTAAGCAGTAGCAGATGTAAATGGACTTGTGTCTATTTACAAACGCCTACCTCCAATCCGATCCGCAAAAAAAAAGTAGAGTGGGCACTATAGAGTAGAGTGGGCTGCCATCCACACGCTCTGCAATTGTGGCCCGTGACCCGTTACCAAGTCGCAAAGGTGGCCCTTGCTCTTCAAAAGGATGGGCACCCCTGATGTAAGCATTTTGCCCCGTACACACCATCACTTTATGTGATTAAAAAAACGACGTTTTTAAAAACGTCACTTTAATTGACCGTGTGTGGGGGAAAACGTCGTTTTATGTCTTGTAAAAAACGACCAAAAAAAATTGAAGCATGCTTCAATTTTATGTGTCGTTTTTCAAAACGTCGTTTTTTACTTCACAGAAATTGACCGTGTGTAGAAAAAAACGTTGTTTAAAAAGACGTTTTTACACCCGCGCATGCCCAGAAGCTAGTTATGAAGCGAGCTTCAATGGAAAAAGTGGTGAGAACGTAACCTCGCTTAGATAGAACATTGTGAGAAAAACGATGGTGTGTAGGCAACTTCGTCTTTGAAAATTGAAGTTTCAAAAACGTCGTTTTTTACTTCACAGAAAATGTTGTTTTCATCACATAAAGTGATGGTGTGTATGCGGCATTTGAATTAGAAAAGCTGTTAGAGGGCGGCTTTGTTTGCTCTCCATGGTCCCACTCACAGGTGGGAATAGCCTATTACATTAGGGTGTGCACCCCAAAGCTCAAACACACATGGCTTTCTCTGCAGCCTCAGCTGCACGGAGCAATGAATGGATGGGAAGTGCTCTGTGCTGAGCGGCTTCCTGTTCATTCACAAACTGAAGCAGAGTAAACACAGTGGACACACAGTAATGGAAACAGTGTGCGAGTGTGTCCACTGTATTCATTCAGAAAAGGAAGGAGACGGTAAATTACATATTTACTAGCCCCTTCCCTCGCTCTCAATCCTGAAATATCCCCCAAAGTAGCCGGGAGAGAGGAGAGGAGGGAAGCCAGCTGCACTGCAGGGTGGGGTGGGGGGGGGGGGGGATGGCAGTTAACCGGATCGGCTTAAAGGCTCTTTTACTGTAAGACTGGAAGTTCGGGACTTAAATCCTGTGGCAGAGGATCCCTGACTATCCATCTTTCGTTCTCAGACGGCCTGTGGCAGAGGCTGTTCTCATACTGTTTGTTCATCATCCTGGCTGCTATGCCAGGTGAGAGGGGTCTATCCGGGTGAGCAATACCCACTCAAGAGAGAGTGGTGAATACTGGAACTCTAGAAAAAAAATGGTGTGCTCTGTACCGCGTACCTGAACCTTCCCCTTCTCTCTATACTCTCCACTCTATCATCACAACAGTTGAAGGTTTTACATCTCCTGTGGACATTGCAATTTCTATAGACTTTCTTCCTTGGACAACGAACTTAGAGGTAACGTGCAAAACCCAATCTAAACCAGCAGCTCCTACAGGGGTAGTGCTACATACAGAAGGGCTAGCAAAGTGGTTAAAGAGATAGTTCACATTTACCATGAAACTGCCTATGCAGATAAGGGGTTTATGTAGATAAAAACAATGGCCCGAATTCTCAAAGCACTTACACCGACGTATCTACTGATACGCTGCGTAAGTGCAATACATCTACAAGGCTGTTCCTTATCTCCCAGAATCGCGCTCCTACTTGCCCCATGGGGCGCGCACACGGAAGCTGATAGCGGCGGTTTACCACGTGATCGATCCGTCCAATGACGGAGCGATCACTTGTAAACAAACCGGCATCATGTGATGACGCCGCTTCCTCCCTCCCCTCTCTGTACTGAATGGTACAGTGTGAGAGGAGAGGGGAGAGAGCGGAGGCAGCAGCAGTGCTGTGGGCTGGATCTGTAACAAATGCAGTCACAGATCCAGACATCCATCCATCCCTGCTCAGTCATCCCTGCCCAATACTCACAATACCCTGCAATACTCTGCCCCATACTGTGCAATCCCTGCAATACTCTGCAATACCCCACAATACTCTGCAATACCCCACAATACTCTGCAATGCCCCGCAATACTCTGCAATACTCTGAAATACCCCGCAATACTCTGCAATACCCCGCAATACTCTGCAATACTCTGCAATACCTCGCAATACCCCGCAATACCCCGCAATACCCTGAAATACTCTGCAATACCCTGCAATACCCCACAATACTCTGCAATACTCTGCAATACTCTGAAATACCCCGCAATACTCTGCAATACCCCGCAATACCCCACAATACTCTGCAATTCCTCGCAATACCCCACAATACCCTGAAATACTCTGCAATACCCTGCAATACCCCACAATACTCTGCAATGCCCCGCAATACTCTGAAATACCCCGCAATACTCTGCAATACCCCGCAATACTCTGCAATACCCCCCAATACTCTGTAATACTCTGCAATACCTTGCAATACTCTGCAATACCCTGAAATATTCTGCAATACCCCGCAATACCCTGAAATACTCTGCAATACCCTGCAATACTCTGCAATACCTCGCAATACCCTGCAATACCCGTTTTTATTTATTATTTTTTGCGGAAAAACGTGTCAAACTAAAATAAAGTAAAGTAAAGTGAACAATAAAATATATATATTTTTTAAAGCGCCCCTGTCCCCGTGTGCTCGCATACAGAAGCGAATGTACACCTAAGTCCCGCCCACATATGAAAACGGTGTTCAAGCCACACATGTGAGGTATCGCTGCAAACGTTAGAGTGAGAGCAATAATTTTGGCCCTAGACCTCCTCTGTAACTAAAAACATATAACCAGTAAAAATATTTAAAACGTCGCCTATGGGGATTTTTAGGTAGCGAAGTTTGGCATCATTCCACGAGCGTGTGCAATTTTGAAGGGTGACATGTTGGGTATCTATTTACTCAGCGTAACTTCATCTTTCACATTATGCAAAAGAATGAAGAAAAAATACTAATTTGCAAAATTTTATAACAGAAACAATAAAAAAAAAAATTTAACCAAATTTTCAGTCTTTTTTTTCTTATAGCGCAAAAAATAAATAAACCCAATGGTGATTAAATACCACCAAAAGTAAGCTCTATTTGTGTGGAAAAAGGGGCGAAAATTTCATTTGGGTACAATGTTGTATGACTGAGTAATTGTCATTCAAATTGTGAAAGCACCGAAAGCTGAAAATTGGTCTGGTTATTAAGGGGATTTAAGTGCCCAGTGGTCAAGTTGTTAAAGCGGTGGTTCACCCTAAAAAACAAGTTTCTACCATGAAATCCAGCATACTAACGTGAGCTACAGTATGCCTTTATTTTATTTTTCTTGCGCCGTACTCACAGTTTAATCCCGTAGTTACGTCTCAGACTCCCCGCGGGGAATGGGCGTTCCTATGCAGAGGGGAACATGATTGACGGCCGGCTATGGCGCGTCACGCTTCCCGAAAATAGCCGGAGTAGGACTCGGCTCTTCACGGTGCTATACGGCGCCTGCGCACAGACTAGGAACTGACTGCGCAGGCGCAGTGAAGAGCCAAGTCCTATTTCGGCTATTTTCGGGAAGCGTGACGCGCCATAGCCGGCCGTCAATCATGTTCCCCTCTGCATAGGAACGCCCATTCCCCTCGGGGAGTCTGAAACGTAACTACAGGATTAAACTGTGAGTACGGCGCAAAAAAATAAAATAAAGGCATACTGTAGCTCGCGCTAGTATGCTGGATGGCATGGTAGAATTTTTTTTTTTTTTTAGGGTGAACCCCCGCTTTAAGTAGGTTGAGGAAGGCTCCTTTAAGTTGTGTGCATTGGTGGAAGGATGTAAAGCATATCTCGTATGGTAAGTCAATGTAGCTGACTCAATGAAGTGATGTTTTATGCTGGACCTGAATAGCTGCCAGTATATCATTGATTTTACCTCCATTCTGCTGATAACCTTTTTATATTCAAGTGAAATTACTTTGGATGGTGGTCACTCATTAAAACGGAGAAGTGTTTTGAAAATCAGACACAGACATGATTTAGGGTTACCAGTATATGGCAAAGCTAATAGCTGTTCTGGATGAGTGGTCAAGGCTGGAAAATGACCTCACAGGAGCTAATAGTTCTTATCTCATGAACACATTTACAAACAATCCTGATAGGGATCCAGTTATTCTCCACTTCACACTCATTGGTATCATCAATGTGCCTGTGTGTGACAGATAGGAACCGTGTTAGAGAGCACTGAAGCAGATGCTCCATATGCTCAGGGACTTTTTCTACCCTTAGGGCAGCCAGAAATAGGAAAATCTCATAGGCCTCCCTAGAATAATTTTTTCATGCATCAGAGGCACCATTGCCTTGAGATGGGGTTGACGGCTGTGGAGGCTGCAGAGATTAGCCCGTAAAAATGTGCCTGTCCTTGAAGAGGTCTCCGCACATCTCTAACACCAACGGTGATGTATGGTTCCTTCCCGTAGTCATAGAATCTCATCATGTTGTGCTTTACAGAGTACATTAATACATTCACATCAGTCCCTGCTGATGGGAAGCCTATACTGTAGTCTATGGCCCAGATTCTCAAAGGGCTTTCGACGGCGCAGCGCCATGTACGCCGTCGTAAGTCCTAATCTGGGCCGTCGTATCTATGCGACTGATTCTTAGAATCAGTTACGCATAGATATCCATTCGATCCAACAGGCGTAAGGCTCTTACACCGTCGGATCGTAACTGCAATTTTTTTTTCCCGCTAGGTGGCGCTTCCATCGATTTCCGTGTCGAGTATGCAAATAGGGATGGACGTAACTCACGTCTAAGTTAAAAAAATGATGTCCTAGCGACGTCATTTAGCGCAATGCACGGCGGGGAATTTCGGGACGACACATGCGCAGTTCATTCGGCGCGGGGACGCGCTTCATTTAAATGAAACCCGCCCCCAACCCGCCCAATTTCAAATCCGCCGCCAGAAATACACTACGCCGCCGTAACTTACGGCGCGAAATCGCTGAGGATTCGAAAATGCGCCAGGTAAGGTACGGCGGCGTAGTGTATCTCTGATACGCTGCGCCGTTCTACATGTATGTGGATCTGGCCCAATATGTTTTTCCGTATTAGCAACATTTTTAACAAAGATCATTTGTACAGAATGTCATACATCACAGGATCACACAGTGTATTAACTGCCTATCTCCTGCCAATTGACTACATGGCATGGGCACCCAGGGCCGGTGCTACCACTAGGCAAACTAGGCGGCCGCCTAGGGCGCACTGCTGCCTAGGGGCGCCCGGCCACTGGTGTTTCTACTCTCTTCTCTCTGCAACAAACAACCAAGTCTCAGCATCAGCAGACAGCGACCGCTCTGTGCGTACATAGTGTCAGAGTCGCAGTGGCGGTGGAGGACTGTGCCTGTGTCCCAACTCCTGAAAGAATGGAAGCAACCAAACATTCATTGATGGGCACGAGTAAGCTGCATTGATGGATGCTGGTGAGGCTGCATTAATGGGTGCTGGTGAGACAGTATTTGATGGGCGCTTCATTAAAAAGGTGGGGTATAAATCGGCAGGAAAGGAGGGGTGGAGTCAGGGGTGGAGCCAAGGGAGGGGCAGCAAAATGAGGTTTCGCCTAGGGCGTCAAAAAACCTTGCACCAGCCCTGTGGCCACCTTCTAATACATCATGTACCTCTGTGCAATAACTGAATGATAGACATGACTTACGTGAGTGGCTGCCAGCTCAGAAACGTGCCATTCCTAGGCGAGTCTTTGAATATCTGGCTATCACTTGACTTCAGGTCTGAGGCCACTGTGGGCAAGGCCAGCTCAGTAGTTGTAGTCGGCAATATTGTTGTGAAAAATTGAAATTGTGATTGAAATCTAGGGGGTTCTGCAGAACTCGGATCTCCTGAACTGTCCTTTACATCCTGGGATTCAGTCATTATTTTCAGAGATGTTGGGGTAAAGGTGTTGACTTTTTCCACCGTTGATGATCTTGTAGATAATGCAGAATTTCGTCTCTCACAATAAGACCCCTCAAAGCCAATCTTACAGACGCACTTCTGTGGTTTCTTACATACACCCCTATTTTTACATTTTGGGGTGCACACAGCTGTAACACGGGGAAAACAAGGGAAAAGCCTATCAATTCAACACTCTTAGGATCTCTCTTAGATGATATTTCCTGATTCGAAAAGTTCTTACCTCGTGTACACGTTCCAGTCTTTAGGGCTACAGTCCAACCCGGGCAGCACTTGTCACCACAGCGGTTGGTACTTAAAAACAAAAAATGTATAAATAAATAGAAGAAAATATTGAAAAGCATAATAAAAGCCTAAAATGTCTGCAAAACGAATAATTCAATCTTATATAAGCTTTTACATGTGTAGCCAGGTGCTAGGCTACAGTAATATGGGGAAGAGGACATTGGGGGGTTATTTAATAAAACTTGGGAGTGCGAAATCTGGTGCAGTTCTGCACAGAAACCAGGTTTTATTGCCAGCGCCTAATTGAACAAGCTGAAGTTAGAAGCTGATCGGTTTCTATGCAGAACTGCAACAGATTTCGCACCCTCCAGGTTTAGAAAATCTCTACCATTGCTTTTTATCCTTCTCTACCTCTCCTGAGATACTGCCAGCAGGGGGAGAGCAAAAGCCAAGCAATCCCATAGACTTCAATGGAGAGTGCTGTGAATACTTGGAGTTGTAGTATAAGTAGGCAGCCATATAATGGCTATACTATATTGGTTACACTCAGTGCTGGCCCGTCCATTAGGTTTTTATTTAGAAGCACATGATTAGAGCCGGAGGCTCTAAAAAATTTAAATAAGGTGGGGTTGGGGCACAGATCACTGCCCCCCAAGCCCACCTATTTGTGTGACATTAGAAAATTAATGTAACGGTCACCACCGTTTACGACCTTCCATCCCATCCAAGACAGCTTATCGACACTCCAACCAACAGGACTCGATCCATCCCATTTGCCAGAATAAACGAGACTCACACAGCTCTGGTACTGGTTTCAAATGTCAGACAACTTTAATGGTTCACTCTTATGCCCCGTACACACCATCACTTTATGTGATGAAAAAAAATGACGTTTTTAAAAACGTCACTTTAATTGACTGTGTGTGGGGGAAAACGTCGTTTTATGTCTTGTAAAAAACGACCAAAAAAAATTGAAGCATGCTTCAATTTTATGTGTCGTTTTTCAAAAGTGCACTTTTTACTTCACAGAAATTGACCGTGTGTAGCAAAAAACTTCGTTTTCTAAGACGTTTTTTCATCCACGCATGCCCCGAAGCTACTTATGAAGCAAGCTTCAATGGTAAAACGTGGTGGAACGTAACCTCACTTTGCAAGAACATTGTGAGAAAAACGATGGTGTGTAGGCAACTTCGTCTTTGAAAATTGAAGTTTCAAAAACGTAATTTTTTACTTCACAGAAAGTGTCGTTTTTTTCATCACATAAAGTGATGGTGTGTATGCGGCATAAGATTTTATACAGTTTTGAAGGCACATGAACAATCAAACTCCCCACCCACACATCACACCGTGGGGGCTTCAATCACATTCTTTGAGCTAATTACTAAACATTCTAGACATGTCGGCGCCGGCCTATAATTATCATGATCTGATCACTGCACATTCCTTCATTAACAGCATAACAAACAAAACACCATCACACACAATGATCTCTTCAATCCACATCCCTAGACAGACGTTCAGTCTTCGCATACAGCTTGACCGAAAGGTATTCATACCTCTGAGCATCAATAGGCTTAAAGCAGTGTTATCACACAATGAAAGGTCTTCCGGGAGCCTGACTCAATTAGCATGTCACTAGTCAGGGCTAATCATAGAATGAGTCAATATTGACTGGTTGGGTTACAATTAACCACTATCTTGCAGTATCTCAAAATCCTGCAATATGAACTATCAGTGATGTCCCCTGTCCTGTAATTTAGGACATAATTTCTCAGTCACCCTATGGCCCTATCGGACATAGGGTGACCCTAGACATAAGACTCCTTGGTGACGCCGGTACAGGAGTACCCCTCATCCTTACAAAATCTCTGGGTGTCCCGGGTCATTCCGTTACAATTAATATTCGCTAATGTCTTCCTTTTTTTGGTGCGGACAATCAAGAAGCGGGTCCCCATTGGCCGGGAGTCCTAAGACCCGATTGTCCACGAGTTCAGAAATCGGGAGGAGACAGAGGGGGAGAAGCCACCACCTGGATGGGGTAAGTGCAGGGGCTGGTGGGCGATTGATCGAGTGGTGGGGAGAGCACGGCAATCGTTCAAGTGAGCACTGGGGGGGGGGCAGGATGTTATGTGATTGGCTGGCTAGGGGGGGTATCAGTAGGAGTAGTGGAGAGAGGATTTTTATTAAACTGTCCAGGAAAGTTTTTCCTCTTAGTACCAAGGGACTCAGAGGGAGAGCACCCAGGGACAGCGCAGCACCGCACACATCACAACACCTGCACTGCTGCAGCAGGGAGACTGGAGCTTTCAGTCACCCTCTGCTTCCCATCACTGATCACTGGAGGCTTTAGGGAGATACTGGGGGCCCCCCTTCTACAGTCAGAGGTTACAGCAGCATTCCGGAGACTGGTGAAAGGGCTATTTGCCCATTGCTGATACTGCTAGCAGGAATTTAGCTACTGAGAGCAAGACACCAAGTGTACCCAATACCACACTTATTCTAAACCTAAACTGCACCTATACACAACCTATACCGCATTACACTAAACCTTTACCGCATATGAACCACATCTACCTTGCACTTGTGGAAACGGAATAGCCGCAGGTGGGAACCCAGATGAATAGCCTCTGTTGCAGACAACTCAGGTGAAGGCAATGCACTTAGCAAAGCAGGAACAAAGATTGTCTCTGGACAGCCGCACTCTAAACAAATTGTAGCCTTTTATTAAAAGAAGGACAGCACTACAAGTCACAGCAAAATAAAATAAAACCTGACTGCTGATGCGTTTCGCACTGAAACTAGTGCTTAGTCATAGCAGAGACAATCTTTGTTCCTACCTTGCACTTGTGCCAGGACTATACCATACCTATACTGTACCTATACTGCAGTCAGGATACCTGGGACTGTTTATAAGTGCAAAAATGCTCTGAACCACTTCCCGACCTCCTCATGTACATATACGTCAGCAGAATGGCACGGACAGGCACATGTACGTACCTGTACGTCCTCTGCTAGACGTGGGTGGGGGGTCTGATCGGGACCCCCCCCCCCGGTACATGCGGAGGTCGGGTCCGCTCGGGGAGCGATCCGGGACGACGGCGCGGCTATTTGTTTTTAGCCGCTCTGTCGCGATCGCTCCCCGGAGCTGAAGAACGGGGAGAGCCGTGTGTAAACACGGCTTCCCCGTGCTTCACTGTGGCGGCGCATCGATCGGGTGATCCCCTTTATAGGGGAGATCCGATCGATGATGTCATTCCTACAGCCACACCCCCCTACACTAGTAAACACACACACAGTGATCCCTAAATGTTACAGCGCCCCCTGTGTTTAACTCCCAAACTGCAACTGTCATTTTCACAATAAAGAATGCAATTTAAATGCATTTTTTGCTGTGAAAATGACAATGGTCCCAAAAATGTGTCAAAATTGTCCGAAGTGTCCGCCATAATGTCGCAGTCACGAAAAAAATCGCTGATCGCCACCATTAGTAGTAAAAAAAAATAAAAAAAATAAAAATGCAAAAAAACTATCCCCTATTTTGTAAACGCTATAAATTTTGCGCAAACCAACCGATAAACGATTATTGCGTTTTTCTTTACCAAAAATAGGTAGAAGAATACGTATCGGCCTAAACTGAGGAAAAAAAAAATTATATATGTTTTTGGGGGATATTTATTACAGCAAAAAGTAAAAAATATTGAATTTTTTTCAAAATTGTCGCTCTATTTTTGTTTATAGCGCAAAAAATTAAAACCGCAGAGGTGATCAAATACCACCAAAAGAAAGCTCTATTTGTGGGGAAAAAAGGACGCCAATTTTGTTTGGGAGCCACGTCGCACGACCGCGCAATTGTCTGTTAAAGCGACGCAGTCCCGAACTGTAAAAACCCCTTGGGTCTTTAGGCAGCAATATGGTCCGGGGCTTAAGTGGTTAAAGGTCCCCAACGGTAGCCTGCAGAAGAACATCTCAAAGCTTTACCCCTCCCGTAATAGTTATTCTGCTAGCCCCCTTTTGTTCCCCTTCCCCCTCAGTAGAAGCGGGTACAATGCAGGGCTCTTGCAGACTGTCATTGTGAGCTGTCTCCTCGTACCTCATATGAGCAGACAGTTACACACTGACAGGAAGCATCAATGAACTACCTAGAGAGCTCAACAGCACCCTGGTGGTTCATTAAGAGCTACAAGCCGACAGCCAAGAGAGCTGTCAGTACTTGTAGTTCTCACATTAACAGAACTCTGTGAATGAATTACGTGGCCAGGTGGGTGGAGCCCTGCATGGCAGCGTTTTTCTTAAATTGTGACAGCGAGTGCGGGTAGAAGATCCCCCACTCGCTGTCACACCGGGGATATGGGTGTAACATTTAAAGCGGGGGTTCCCCGGTAATACGTTTTTTTTTTCAAGATGCTTCTGGCGCTCTTACCTTATATTATACGGTACTGGCGTGTCCTAATTTTATAGCTGCCAGCATTCCTATAATTTATTTATAAAATTCTGGGATGGACGCTTCCCTCTTGCTTGTGGGCACTCTGAAGCCCACAAGCAAATCCTTCCAGGATGCGGTGTCCCGCGCATGTGCAGTGTTGACGGCGAGTGGCCCCGTCAACACTACACAGTTGCCATCACGTTGCTGTCACGTGACCCGCGAGATAATGCGGGATTACAGGATTACAGTACAGCGCGTCTCCTGGGAGTCTCGACACATCTCTCCCAGGAGACATCGCGCACGGCCGGGGAGAACTAAATACACGCCCACTCCCGCGGGGAATGAAACCCGGAAGCCACAGGAAAAGCTTCTGAAACAAGGTAATGAATGACATACGGGGAAAAAAAACGATGGATACTACATAAGGCTGGTGGTGTTAGTAAGACGAACTTGATATTTAGGGTGAACCTCCACTTTAACATGTTATGAAAGATTAACTTGTGTTTTAAATTGCCTTCAGTTTAGTTATCTACAAGAAACATCCCCTCTTCAACCTGAGTGTTTCAAGGAGCATGGTGCCGCTTGTAGCGTTGTGGGCTCTGGGAACAACAGCAACTCCTTTAGTGGTAAGGTGTGTTCCCCATCAGGCCCACTTCTTTTGTGATTAACCTACCTACCTACCGACCTACCTGAATCTGGTACACGTACACCAGAAAAAAGCTGTTGGGATTTTTGAATCTGGTGCGGCCCATTTTAGAGAGCCATAGAACCAGAAAACTATCAGGAGTGCTTCATTAAATTCTACTGTGTACGTTTTGGGTCATCATTAATTTATATCTTGCGCAGAGGAACTGAATATCTTTGTCTTGTAGCATGTGCTTTGTGTAAATTTAATTCCAACATACATCTCTGTTGTATTTGTATATGTGTGTGTATGTCAAGTACAGACCAAAAGTTTGGACACACCTTCTCATTCAAAGAGTTTTCTTTATTTTCATGACTATGAAAATTGTAGATTCACACTGAAGGCATCAAAACTATGAATTAACACATGTGGAATTATACATAACAAAAAAGTGTGAAACAACTGAAAATATATTTCATATTCTAGGTTCTTCAAAGTAGCCACCCTTTGCAGCAGACACATCTCTAGAACTGTTAGGCCTGGTACACACGATAGGATTGATCCGCGGATACGGTCCGCCGGACCGTATCCGCGGATAAATCCTCTGCGGATTTTAATCCAATGGAGTGTACACACCATCGGATCGAAATCCGCGCCGAATTCCCATCGCGGTGACGTGTCATATAAGGATATCCACGCATGCGTCGAATCATTACGACACATGCGAGGGATGGGTTCGGACGGATCGATCCGGTGAGTCTGTACAGACCACCGGATCGATCTGCTGGTGCCGATTCCAGCGGATAGATTTGTAAGCATGTCTATAAATTTTTATCTGCTGGAATTCGGAAATATCCGCGGATAAATATCCGCTGGAACGTACACACCAGGGGATCTATACGCTGAAACCGATCCACTGAGATTTTTCAGCGGATGGATCCTCTCGTGTGTACGGGGCCTCAGGAGGAGACTGTGTGAATCAGGCCTTCATGGTAGAATATCTGCTAGGAAACCACTGCTAAAGAAAGGCAACACGCAGAAGAGACTTGTTTGGGCTAAAGAACACAAGGAATGGACATTAGACCAGTGGAAATCTGTGCTTTGGTCTGATGAGTCCAAACTTGAGATCTTTGGTTCCAACCCCCGTGTCTTTGTGCGACGCAGAAAAGGTGAACGGATGGACTCTACATGCCTGGTTCCCACCGTGAAGCATGGAGGAGGAGGTGTGATGGTGTGGGGGGGCTTTGCTGGTGACACTGTTGGGGATTTATTCAAAATTAAAGGCATACTGAACCAGCATGGCTACCACAGCATCTTGCAGCGGCATGCTATTCCATCCGGTTTGCGTTTAGTTGGACCATCATTTATTTTTCAACAGGACAATGACCCCAAACACACCTCCAGGCTGTGTAAGGGCTATTTGACCAAGAAGGGGAGTGATGGGGTGCTGTGCCAGGTGACTACCTCTTGAAGCTCATCAAGAGAATGCCAAGAGTGTGCCAAGCAGTAATCAAAGCAAAAGGTGGCTACTTTGAAGAACCTAGAATATGAAATATATTTTCAGTTGTTTCACACTTTTTTGTTATGTATAATTCCACATGTGTTCATTCATAGTTTTGATGCCTTCAGTGTGAATCTACAATTTTCATAGTCATGAAAATAAAGAAAACTCTTTGAATGAGAAGGTGTGTCCAAACTTTTGGTCTGTTCTGTATGTCTGTTTGGTTGGAGATGTTTGGGTGTTCTACCATGCCTGTCAGTATTTCATTATCCTTTTGAGCTAAATATACATTTTCTCCATGTAATTCATGTGTTTTGGTTGTTTTGTACATATGAGTATTGAGCAGTTTATGTGTATTTTTTGTAGTTATCAGTTCATTTATTTGTTCTGTGTGTGTTTGATGAAATATGTGTGTCTGTTTGTCAGTTGGTAGGTGGTTCTGCTATGATGGCGTGTATACAGAAGGTTGGTTTGTATATATTTATACAAGTACTTCAGTCTTTGTAGAACATCTGTAAAAGCTATTGGGAGGGATATGTGCGGTAATGTCTCTGGGGAAAAAAAGTGTTGGGGCTGCCCTCAGCATCTGTATTCAGAATGTCATTGTTCAAGGGCTGCTGTGAAGAGTAATTGAAGTGGAGGCCCATTCCGCAAGAAATGCGGTCGGTTTAGAAACTTTCACAAGCAGTGATAAGCTGGCTGTAGACAGAGACATTTTGAGCTGATTCCTGATAAACCAGATTCAATTAGAACCACGGGTGGTCCTGTTGGCACCCTGGCACACTACATCCTTCAGTCTGGAAATCAAAGGAGTTGGGTGAAAAACGAACGGAGGTTAAATCAAATCGGATGAAGCCACTGTTCAGGTATTCTGGTAGCTTTGTGCGCCAGTTTGTCAGAATACAATAGCCAACAGTGCAGATTTCTTAATCCACGCTGTTTTGAAGGGAATGAGGAATTAATAGAATTTTCTCAAAGTCTGTATAGCCAGCTTAAAAGACAATTATAGGGTACATAAAAAACAAACATACATACTCACTCCCTTACTACAGCATCCGTGGGACCGAAAGCTGAGCGATCACCTGACCATGTACTGAATACTGCAGGGGTATTGAATTAAATTCAAGGAGGACTGTTCAGCAAAATTCTCTTCCAGCCAAGGTCCAAATTTTTATGTTTGCATAGTACAGGCATACCCCGCTTTAAGTACACTCATTTTACATACACTCGTATGTAAAGGGCCTCACAAGTACTGTACAGACATTTTGCAGTCACAGTAGAAGGAGCTGAAGCTCAGAGAGCATAGCCTGCCCTGTTCCAGTGTGCCCCTGACACCCCCACTACAGCCCCTGAGACCTTAACTACAGCCCCCTGATCCCCCCACTACACCCTAGACGTGAAAAAGGGTATTGTTTCACTTTAAGTACATTTTCGTTTTACATACATGCTCTGGTCCCATTGTGTACTTAAAAGTGGGGTATGCCTGTATATAGGTAGTTATTCTATGTCTACCAAAAAAATAAGCAATGTAAAATGTCTATAGCATTTCAATAATGTGTAATGTCAAATTTTAGTGTGCCCCCTACATCAGGTGTCCCCGTCAGAGTGCTCCCATAAATTAGGTCTCCCTATCAGAGTGCCCTCTTGCATTGAGTGCCCCCGCCAGAATGCCCCTTTACAGCAGGTGTCTCCATCAGAGTGTCCATGTATATCAGGTGTCCCTATCAGAGTGCCCATTTACAGCAGGTGTCTCCATCAGGGGCCTCTTACTGTACATTGAGTGTCTCCATTAGAATGTCCCTGTATATTAAGTGTCCCCATTAGAGTGCTTCCTTACATAAGGTGACCCTATCAGGAAGCCTCTTATGCATCAAGTGTCCCCACCAGAGTACTTTCTTTCATAAGGGCCATACGAATGCCCCCTTACATCAGGTTTCTCCATCAAAGTCCTATCTTACATCAGGTCTCCCCATTAGAGTGTACCCTTACAACAGGTGTCCCCGTCAGAGTTCTGCCCTGTATCAGATGCCCCATCAAAGTGCTCCTTTACACCACTAGAGAGGAGGGAGGGAAACAGAGCTAGGGACTGGCTGGCTGGCAGTCCAGATAGAACTGTCGCTCAGTCATGGTCTGGACCGCAGTCCACCATTTAGTGATGCCTGAAATAATGCAAGGAGTTTATTAAGTGCTCAATGTATATAGACATTGTGGTCATCATCTGGTGCAGCCACTTAAATCCTAGCTTTAATGTGTGAGGTTCATTACTAATCATACTTTTAAATCAGTCTTTTACCATGGAAGAATCCTTTAATTAATTTTCAGGTCTTGGCGAATACCTGCTAAAACCAATTCATCAGGTGTCAGTGGGAAAAACTCCCCTTATATTGGTAGTATTGTAGGTAAGTAAAAAAAATCGTAGGTGTCATGCCACTGGCTCTGTCAAGTGGCGTTGGCCTCGAAACTATGCAGGGACCATCAAATGGGAGGTCAATCATCCACAGCTTAGGAAACCCCTAGCCCAGGGATATGCAATTAGCGGACCTCCAGCTGTTGCAAAACTACAAGTCCCACCATGCCTCTGACTCTGGTTTCATGCTTGTGGCTGTCAGAGTCTTGCAATGCCTCATGGGAATTGTAGTTCTGCAACATTTGGAGGTCCGCTAATTGCATATTCCCGCATCTGGAGGAATCCTATGATATCAAAGGAACCCCGGCTGTGAATAGAACTGACCATTCAAGCATGCATATAATTATAAAGGGTGTTAGGGACAAATTATTATAGTGATGAAGCAAACCAATAACATACATAATAGCACACAGTCTTGTAGGTCACATTAGGACAGGAAGCATTTTAAAATGTACAGACTCTTTTGACACGTCTTTTCTTCCTCCAGCACTGAACAAAACAATACATAAAGTAAGCAGGATATATGTAATAAAACAATAACTCAAGAAACTGGTTAATGCAAACCTGTAGCCAGCCATGTCAAAACGAGAACACTGGCAACCTAGGTAATCAGAAAACACTTTTACTTACATCATTTAGTACTGTATTGCCGTGTAACACACAATCGGAATTTCCGACAACAAATGTTCGATGTGAGCTTTTGGTCGGATATTCCGACCGTGTGTAGGCTCCATCGGACATTTGCTGTCGGAATTTCCGACAACAAATGTTTAAGAGCTGGTACTCAATTTTTCCGACAACAAAAGTTGTTGTCGGAAAAAATTCCAATCCAATGCAATTCCGACGCACAAAAATCCTACGCATGCTTGGAATCAATTTGACGCATGCTCGGAATCATTGAACTTTTTCTCGGCTTGTCGTAGTGTTGTACGTCACCGCATTCTTGACGTTCGGAATTTCAGTCAACATTTGTGTGACCGTGTGTATGCAACACAAGTTTGACCCAACATCCGTTGGAAAAAAATCTATGGTTTCGTTGTCGGAAATTCCGATCGTGTGTACGTGGCATAATTCTGTTACTTGACTACGCTTCTTTCCACAAGTTTTATGAAACTTAGCCAGTCCAGGGCTGTAGCATGACAATGCAGCAGGGCAACTGCAGAAGACCTGGAAGCTAGTGTGAAGATCACTGGGGCACTGGTGTCTACTACAGTGCTTTTCAGCCTCCACTGGCATCCCACAGGTATGATATATGCATAATTACATTGGCCCATGCTGGACTAATGTAACTATGTAAAAAAGGTCATACCTGGAATTCAGCAGACCTGAACTGTGAAGCTCTGCCCAAAAAAAGCCTGGCAAAGGGCAAAGGCTAGTCACCGGTACTGCCTATGGTTTCCCTGCAGCTGTTCTTTTCCTTACAAAGGAAAGTCAGTGGGAAGAATGCCCCCCACCTTACAATAGTGTGAAGAATGATCCCTACATTGGTGGTAAGTGGGAAAAATGCTCCTTACATTGGAGGGGGTAGGAATACCTGCACTTTATGTTAAAGTGCCTTTATACTTTAACCACTTAAGCCCCGGACCATTTTGTTGCTAAATGCCCAGGCCAGGTTTTGCGATTCGGCACTGCGTCGCTTTAACAGACAATTGCGCGGTCGTGCGACGTGGCTCCCAAACAAAATTGGCGTCCCTTTTTCCCCACAAATAGAGCTTTCTTTTGGTGGTATTTGATCACCTCTGCGGTTTTTATTTTTTGCGCTATAAACAAAAATAGAGCGACAATTTTGAAAAAAATGCAATATTTTTTACTTTTTGCTATAATAAATATCCCCCAAAAACATATATAAAACATTTTTTTTCCTCAGTTTAGGCCGATACGTATTCTTCTACCTATTTTTGGTAAAAAAAATCGCAATAAGTGTTTATTGATTGGTTTGCGCAAAATTTATAGCGTTTACAAAATAGGGGATAGTTTTATTGCATTTTTATTCATTATTTTTTTTTTTACTACTAATGGCGGCGATCAGCGTTTTTTTTCGTGACTGCGACATTATGGCGGACTCTTCTGACAATTTTGACACATTTTTGGGACCATTGTCATTTTCACAGCAAAAAATGCATTTAAATTGCATTGTTTATTGTGAAAATGACAGTTGCAGTTTGGGAGTTAACCACAGGGGGCGCTGTAGGAGTTAGGGTTCACCTAGTGTGTGTTTACAACTGTAGGGGGGTGTGGCTGTAGGACTGACATCATCGATCGAGTCTCCCTATAAAAGGGATCACTCGATCGATGCAGCCGCCACAGTGAAGCACGGGGAAGCCATGTTTACATACGGCTCTCCTCGTTCTTCAGCTCCGGGGAGCGATCGCGACGGGGCGGCTATAAACGCGGCATCATCCCGGATCGCTCCCCGAGGCAAGCCGTCTGCCACACGCAGCGGGGGGGGCCCGATCGGACCCCCGACCCGCTAGAAGGCAGGGACATATATATACGCCCATCTGCCTGTACGTGCCATTCTGTGGACGTAAATAGGCGTGCGGCGGGCGTTAAGTGGTTAAGCGTTCATGTGAAGATTTGAGGGGTTGGAAAGTGCTAAATGTTGTATTGGAGGGAATTCAAGACATCTGAGTGGTACATGAGAGGCTAAGCTAATGCCCTGTACACACGGCCGTTTTTTTCGTCGGAATAAACTCGGATGTTTTTTTCCGGCGGAATTCCGCTCAAGCTGTCTTGCATACACACGATCACACCAAATTCCGACCGTCAAGAACGCGGTGACGTACAACACTGCGACGAGCCGAGAAAAATTAAGTTAATGCTTCCGAGCATGCGTCAGAGAAACTGATTTTCCGATAGGAATTTTTTCCATTGGAAAAATGGAGAACCTTTCTTTATATGATACAGGGATGGAGATTGTTTGTGATACCCTTATACATTTATTATACGTTTTTTTCCAGTGCTCTTTACTGCTATACCAATCATAGGTAGGGGCAGTGACACGCCTCCCAGTCACCTGCCCTCTACCTACTCATCAGCATTTATGTGCCTCTATTGAGGAGACTTTAAAAGTTTAGTTAGGACTGCAGTACACAGAGAGCCTTGGCGAGGCCTGCAGCTTAACCATGTATTTGCAAATGCGTGCAACTAAACCTCTGTTTTTAATGTATACAGTTAGACAGTTGAATTTGGTTTGCTGTTTGGGTGGTAAGTTTGAGCCTGGTTATTATGTAAACAACTTTATTTATACTTACTTATTGCTTAAAACGCATCTCATTTAAAGTCCCAAAACCCCCCCTTCTTTTATCCAACAACAGGGATGGAGGCGTATGTTTATCATATGCCTAAAGTCCCAAACCTATTTTTTTATAAGCTAATGCCCTGTACACACGAACGTTTTTTCCATCGGAATAATCTCGGATGGTTTTTCCGACGGAATTCCGCTCAAGCTGTCTTGCATACACACGGTCACACCAAATTCCGACCGTCAAGAACGCGGTGACGTACAACGAGAAAAATTAAGTTCAATGCTTCCAAGCATGCGTCAACTTGATTCCGAGCATGCATGGTTTTTAGTGCGTTGGAATTCCATACAGACAAACTGATTTTCCAATAGGAATTTTTTCCGTTGGAAAAATGGAGAACCTGCTCTCTATCTAAGTCCGTCAGAAATTCAGACGGAAAAAGTCTGATGGGGCATACACACGGTCGGTATATCCGATGAAAAGCTCCCATCAGACTATTTCCATTGGAAATTCAGACCGTGTGTACGCGGCATAAGCGATATGAAAAAGCTGATAAGAAATTAAGAAAAGGAGATGTCAGTGTGTGTGAACAGAAGGTAGGATTGGGGTGGTTTCTGGAGACTGTCAATGGTCTGGAGGTAAATAAAACCAGTTAAATGTCTAACAGAAAAAAGTATACATGCCTGAAGATTGATGCTTGAATTGGGCACTTCACTGCTTTCTGATCTAGGTTTGGTCAGCTCTTAACTACTTGGAGTGAGATAAATGTACATTATGACACTTATGCCAAAAAGAGTCATCCGCTGACACATCCTAACTCTGACACATCACACTTCTATGGCCCATGCTTTATCACTGCTGAGGATATCATGTCACAAAAGGGTCCACCAAAAGACAAAGTCCACTATTCTAAGTCACACAGGAGACAACTTTTACCTCTTCTTATCCTACGTACAATCCATTCATCATCTCACACCCTTCTCACTGCTGCACCTCCTCTACAACAACAATCCACATTATGATGGGCATCCCTTGTCTGTGTCTCTCTTTACTGTGGAAAGTCTTAAGCCCTGTACACGTGATCGATTTGTCTGATGAAAACGGACCGATGTGGTGTGCTGGCGAATATGTTCATGAGCTTTAGTCTAAAGCCTCATACACACGATCGGATTTTCATCGGACAAATCCGTGGATTTTTGTCCGAAGGGCATTGGCCATGAACTTGTTCTGCATACAGACAGCAGAACTTTTTCAGCCAACATACAGTAAAATATGTTGTTTTTCAGTTCTTTAGTGCCACCCTTTGGGCAACTTCTGCTAATGTTGTCCGATGGAAGTCCGATCGTGTGTATGAGGCATATAGCACAAGCATTGGTGGCTGTATAGATTAATGCCATATACAGGGCCGATCCTAGGCAGGGTGCACAGGGTGCATTGCACCCAGGCGCCTGCAGAGGTGGGGGCGCCAAAGTGCCAGAGTTCTCCCCTCCTTCTCTCCTTGTTTGTGTACTATGTCTGCAGTCTCTAACCGTCTTCTGTATCATGTCTGCAGTCTCTGACTGTCTTCTTTATCATGTCTGCAGTCTCTGACCGTCTTCTGTATCATGTCTGCAGTCTCTGACCATCTCCTGTATCATGTCTACCGTCTCTGACCGTCTCCTGTATCATGTCTGCAGTCTCTGACCATCTCCTGTATCATGTCTGCAGTCTCTGACCGTCTCCTGTATCATGTCTGCAGTCTCTGACCCTCTCCTTTATCATGTCTGCAGTCTCTGACTGTCTCCTGTATCATGCCTGCAGTCTCTGACCGTCTCCTGTATCATGTCTGTAGTATGTCTGAGGGCTCTTTCTAACAGAATCTCTAACAGATCCCTCTCTGTGTCCATCAGAGAGGCCCCTCTCCAGGTCCCAATAAAGTACTCTGCTTCTCTTCCTGTATTTTGTTCATTGTTAAGAGATCATGGAAGGATCCCAGGGTAATTAAGTCTTCGTGGGGGAGCATCTCTGCGGTTGAGTCATTGCCATAGTAAAATTTTTAAAGGGGGGGAGTTAGTAAAACGACAACGCCCATGTGGGGGCGCCAGGAATATTTCTGCACCCAGGCGCCTGTGACCCTAGGATCGGCCCTGGTCATATAACCTGGTGCTGAATTTGGGTAATGTGAACAATACAACGTGCAGCAGGCAATATTTTAACAACCCTCCCAGCCTCCGCCACTGCTTTCTGCCTCCATAAATTTTCAAGGTGGACCTAAAGTGCAACTCCAGCCAATACTTTTTTTCTTGTTTTGGATAGAGCAGTGAAGAGTTACAACTTCTTTAGGGTTTTAATTGCTTTTCTTTCTCGTAGATATAACAGGATGTGAGAGTAAATCTCCAAGAAAAAGCTCACATTTTACAGGTATTATCATCATTATCAGTAAACATTGCATAGTAAGAGTGGAACCAACTTTTAGCCAGGTGTCAATTGAAGAGCTATAGAAAGCCAGAGGGAATTTTAGCAAAGTTCTACCCAATTTCCTTTTAGGCTCGGTTCACACTGGAACCGGCTACGGATCGCACAGGAACGCTGTGCATCCCCATTCTCCGGTTCAGGGATGAATCGGGGCAGGGGCGGACTGACCATTGAGGCACTCGGGCACTGCCCGAGGGCCCTATGCCACTAGGGGGTCCCATTAGGGTTGCCAGGCTCAGTAAAACCAGGGACAAAAAAAAACATTTTTTTTTACATCTGTCCATGATATGTCCGAAACCGACATGCTTTTGATGTGAAAATCCCAAGATTTTAACTGCCCGCCTCTGCACTACCTCCTGGCATGGTGGCCATCTGTAAGCCCGGGGCCCCATAATCTTCTATTGCCCGGGGGCCCCATGAGTTGTCAGTCCGCCCCTGAATCAGGACCGAATCTTTGCCTGAATTTGGCTCTGAAACGGAGCTAAAAGCCTTGTACACACGTACGAGTTTCCCAGCTGACTTTTTACCGCTGGGAAACCCGAGGGGAAAACCGTGAAACTGCTCGGTAACTTTTCCCCCCTACACACGACCGGGTTTCCCGACAGGAAAACTGCCATGAGAGCTTTGGTCGGGAATGCCGTCCGTGTGTATGCTCCATCGCAGTGTTTCCCATTAGAAAACTGGCGGGTTAAAAAATGCTGGGAATCATCCCGGCAGGAAAAAAGAGAGCTGGTTCCTGACGGAAAAATTGCGATGGAGCATACACACAGGCAAATGCTGGTGGTGTGTACGAGGAAAAAGACGTACAGCATTTCTACGCAGTGTGTGCTGCAGTCGCCCCAGAGATATGTGAACAGGCTCCATAGAGAGCTGGTCCATTTCTCCTGCTATGTGAATTGGATGCAGAGAAACTCGCATCCAATTCGCGTAGGTGTAAACCCAGACTCACAATATAAAAGGAATACTAACAAGACAATACCACCAAGCTTAGATAATATTGGGTTGATTTACTAAAGGCAAATAGACTGTTCACTTTTTCAAGTGTAGTTGCATGCTACAAGTCCAGTTGCTCCAGAGCTTAGTAAATCCTCACTTTACAAAGGATACCCAATCACATTTAATGCGAAAGTAAACCCATCGATATAACAGTTTTAAAAGACGCATGCAGTTTGTGATCTTCGCCCTGGGCACCAAATGGCCTTGTCCCAGCACTGAGCACGGGACTCAATTTTCCCAGGTTTAGGTGGGTTGTCGTCTATAGGGGGCCTCTGATGTGATGAGGGCCTATGACATGTGGGGGAACGTTGCAATGAAGGGGGGCCTCTGATGTAAAGGAGGGCTTCTTATGTGATGGGGGGACCTCTGATGTGATGGGGACTTTTGATGTGAAGTTAATATGATCAAGACGGTTATGTGCATTGTCCCAGGTTCAGGTATCCCATTGATAAAAAAACATTTAAGTTTTGTACATTTTAGATTGGGGTGCCTGGAGATTTTGCATAGTTTTAAAGGGTGCCGTGACTTTAAAAAGGTTGAGAAACACTGAACTAATCAATATCCTTGCTATTGGAGAACATCAACATTTTTAGAATTCTTTTAGGACAGCATACATTTTACTGGACCTTCGAGTACTGTATATACATCTGCCTTCTAAAAAATTAGAAGAGAATACAAATGGAGGTTTTGATTTGGCAAACGATTACAGTGAAACCTTGGATTACGAGCATAATCCGTTCCAGGAGAATGCTTGTAATCGAAAGCACTTGCATATCAAAGCGAGTTTCCCCATAGAACTCAATGGAAACATAGACTTCTATGGCATGCAATACCGTATGTGGCCCAAGGTGGGGGCGCCGGAGAGCCTTGGAAACCCTCGGAAAGGTTCAGGAACAGAGTATTTCCGGCTCGGAACGGCTCGGAACTGTTCCGAGTGTCACCGGCGCCCCCGCACCTCTGGCCAAACGCGAAAATTTGCATGAATTCTGCTCGTTTTGCGAGACAATACTCACAGAGTCAGGATTTAAAAAAAAAGTTGCTCGTTATTCAAAACGCTTGTTAACTGAGTTACTCGTAAACCGAGGTTCCACTGTACCTTCGAAATTCCCCTTTTCTGTACCAATATTGAAATATTGGGGCAACTCTATGGTCAATATGTTAAATTTCCCAAGTTTTTGCACATCACTATGGGGTAGATTCAAAGAGAAATTGCGCCTGCGTAACCATAGTTACGCAGCGCAATTGCTTACTTGCCCCGGCGTATCGAATGCTCCTGATTCAGGAACCTCGATAGGCCGACTGCAGCCTAAGATATGAATGGCATAAGGCTTCTTATGCCATCGTATCGTAGGCTGCATTCTTACGATGGCCGCTAGGGCGTTCCCGTAGTGGTCAGCGTCAGCGTATAGTATGCAAATTGCATACTAACGCCGATTCACAACGTTACGCGAGCCCTGCGTACGCAGTTTACGTCGTTTCCGTCCGTCGGCTTTCGCGTAAGGCTGCTCCTGCTAATAGCAGGGGCAGCCAATGCTACGTATTCCCGTCGTTCCCGCGTCGCGAAGTTTAAATTTTACGTTGTTTGCGTAAGTGAATCGTGAATGGCGCTGGACGCCATTTACGTTCACTTTGAAGCAAATGACGTCCTTGCGACATCATTTGCCGCAATGCACGTCGGGAAAGTTTCCCGATGGAGCATGCGCCCTACGCTCGGCGCGGGAACGCGCCTAATTTAAATGATTCCCGCCCCCTACGGGATCATTTACATTAGGCGCCCTTACGCCGGGCATTTTTTGAGGAGCGCCCACGCAAATTACGTGGCAACTGCTTCGTGAATGAAGCGTAGCGCAGTTAATTTGCGGGGGCGCAGGGCAAAAACGGTACGCTGCGCCTCCGTAAGGAGTGCGCAGCGGTACCTGAATCTACCCCTATATCTCTTGGGAATCATCCAGTACACGTAATAATAATGGAATGCAGAACTAGTAGTCAGTGGGCTACATGCAGTCTGTCTGTTTGTCTACGATCTACGTAGATTGTTGTACATTCTGTTCAAGCTGTGAACATATAGTTATAACAGAAATGCAGATCCGTTTGTGTAAATAGTTGGATGGAACTGTTTATTACTGCATGTCTAACCAGTATCCATCTGTCATTCCTGTGAAAAAGTTCCAGCTGCATTTCATCATTTATAGATGATATTAACCCTTCATTGGCATATGCATTGTAAGGAGATAAATATGAATTCCTATACAATCTTGTACTCCTCACAAGCCAAGTAAAGGGACTTTACAACTACAGTTGTCAGCTTTACTGTAATGCTGATTTTTTTTGTGATCTATGGACAAAGATATAATGAAGGCCTCTTGAACCCCCCCTAGGGAAAGAGAGCCTTGACTGATGGGGGCATGACCAGGTACTGGACAAGGCGGTGGTCATGGTGGAATTGGCTACTTGGGGGGATGGGTTGGGCCGGAGCTCCGATAAAAGGGATCGCCCCAGGGAATTCTGGGTCCTTGGGAAGCGCGCTGGGAAGAGCTGCCCACCCTCCCGCCCCTTTTGTTATGGTACGTCACAGCTTGCTGCGGTTTTCTTGACCTTGCCAGCAGGAAATGGCCGTAGTGGGCCATGCCCCTTTATGGACACCGGAAGTAGGCGGCCTGTCCAGCACTTATGGTAAGGACAGGCCCCTCCCCCTTCCGGAATTGTGCTCACAGTAAAACTGTGACTGGCACTGGTTACAAATGGTTTAAAGTTGTTATGTTTGCTTTAATAAAGCTGTGGCCTTGCATGGCACCTATTGAGTAAGAGAGAGAGCAAAGCATTCTGATCTTCAGTAATCCATAGGGACTAACGAAATGGGAGCTTTCAGAAATGTTGCGTAGTCAGGAAAAAAAAAAAAAGATGCTATTTAGCTGCAAGCTTTGAGGAGGTCTCTGCTCTGGTAGCCTACATAATTCTCTTAGCACAGGTTTTAAATAGTAATCAATTGTATTACTGAATTGAAAATGTAACCTGCAAGAAAGTTATTATATGCTGTCATCAGGTGAGGGGTGGGCCGGGGGCAGGGCTCAAGTCCTGCGGGAATGCGTGGGAACGGAGTTCCTGCACTTTTTTCACAGCAGGAACTCAGTTCCCTTTGCAGGACTAGAGCAGCCGAGCCACCCGAGCCAATCCTTCACTAATCGGCGATGTCCAGCTCGAGTCACTGTCAGGGGCAGGCGAACCTTAGTAATCCTTTATGTTACTGGCCGCTTCCTGTATATGGAATCATCGGGTAGTGTGCAGGTATTCCGTCACTTCCTCGATGCTGCAATGTCTCCTGGGAGCTTTTTTCATTGTTCCCAGGAGACATTGCGGAGGTCTGTCGCGAGTTATCGCTGGATTTAGACAAAAATTGCTTCTTTTTTTCGAAAAAAAAACCATGCGGTTTAGTAATTATGCATATGAGCGTATCATTTATTTTTTTTGGTGGGGGAGTGGATCTTGGGTGGGCCATGGATGGTAAGCTGATTCGGTGGTTCAATGGGCCAATTGACTGAACTTGCCCCCCAGGCCTAAGGCTGCCAGCCCTCCCCTGGCTGTCACTGTAAAGTGACCTTTTCCTTTGCCAATGGCCACTGGGACTGTGGGAAAAAAGCCCAACGTAACCTCCAACCTGACTTGTCAGAGCTTACATAGGGCTATGGACTCCATCATCCTATGTGACAGCACTAGGCTATTCACAGGGTACACATGCTGTCACATGGTAACTGCTCACCCATACCAATATATGCTGGGCATTCATTCCATCTGAGCAGAGTGGCAGGGGAGTGAAGGAAGGTGAGTATATGATGCTGGGGAGGGAGTAAGGGGGTAGTTTCAATGACCCTTTCACTTTTCCTTGTATGAACAAAGAAAAGGGTCCATCAGTCCCCCTCAATGCTGTTCAGCCTTTACACGGGTGCTCCAGTTTGTACGTAGAGATGGAAATCTTTGCGTAGAGTACGTAGAGACATTTGTAGAGATAGAAATAGCAGCGGGATCTGTGCCAGGAGAGCCATTACTTTCAATAATCCACCGTGCTACCCCAACCTTGTGTCTCTGTTTCTATGTACTATATGTGTCCTGTCCACTCCATCTACTTGTTAGGGAGACAGAGCTGATATAAAAGCTCCACCAGAAATAAGATGTTAAATTGACTTAAAGTATATCTTTTGCATAGAGTAAAGAGTAGTTGAAACCATGTACAGTGCCTTGCGAACGTATTCAGCCCCCTTGAGTTTTGCAACCTTTTGCCACATTTCAGGCTTCAAACATAAAGATATAAAACTGTAATTTTTTTTTTGAAGAATCAACAACAAGTGGGACACAATCATGAAGTGGAATGAAATTTATTGGATATTTCAAACTTTTTTAACAAATAAAAAATTGGGCGTGCAAAATTATTTATCCCCTTTACTTTCAGTGCAGCAAACTCTCTCCAGAAGTTCAGTGAGGATCTCTGAATGATCCAATGTTGACCTAAATGACTAATGATGATAAATAGAATCCACCTGTGTGTAATCAAGTCTCCGTATAAATGCACCTGCACTGTGAGGCCCCGTACATACGACTGGTTTTCTCGGCAGAATTCAGCAAAAAACTCGATGGGAGACGTATTCTGCCGAGAAAACCGGTCGTGTGTACACTTTTTGCCGAGAAACGCATCGAGGAACTTGGAGGTCCGGGACCTTGCTACAATTGTATACAGTGGCAAGAAAAAAGTATGTGAACCTTTTGGAATTAACCTTTTTTTTTTTGCATCCCAGTTCCTATGTTTTTGTGCATAGTCGAGTTGCTTAGCCTTGTTTCCACGTCCTATGCATGAAAACACCAGAGACATTACTGCTTCTCTGCTCAGGCTCCTCCTGTCGGGTAGCTAGGTAGAAGGCAGCAGAATGAGTCAGTAAAGAATGGAAAGGGTGAGGGCAAGTTCTTACCTCTGCTGAATTTACTTTAGGGGTTGCTGTCTCACAGGCCCTTCCCCACATGAATACGGGGCGATTGCCTCTCCTGCAAACCTCCCCCCAGTCATAGCCCTGACTGCAGATCACTTTTCAGAGCCTGCCGCCCCTGTGAATGACGCCTAAGGTAAGGTGACCAGATTTTTTAATTGAAATCAAGGGACATATTTTATATTTTTTTTACTAGCAAATGGCGGCAACCAGCGACTCTCTGCCCGTCGCTGCTGCCGCCCGCCTCACAGCCTGTCAAGTCTTACTTTCCGGGCCCAGACTACTACTGGGTGGGGGAGCGGAGGAAGATCACTCCACCAGGGAAGGCAAGAAGATAAGCATGCAGGCGGCTGGCCGGGACTTGAGCCAAGGCAGAAGAACATGCGAGTGGAGCTGAATGGGCATGCACCCAAAACTGAAGAAATATTCCCTCCGCTCCGACCAGCACATGATCATCAGAAAGGGGCACAGATAATGGAAAAAACACATCCCCTAAGCTAGTAAGAGCGGGGGAGCGGGGGTGTGCAATTCAGATTTTTTTTTTATTCTTGCCCCAGCCCCTGTTCAAATCCAATCCAGGGACAAAACCGGGGATAGACTTGGTCTGGGGACAGTGTCCTCAATCTGGGCACTGTCCCTGGAAACCGGGGATGTCTGGTCACCCTAGCCTGAGGTTCAGAAGGGCACATGCAGTCCTTGGGCCTCACGTTGGGTACCAGGGCCTTATATAATCAAGTCCAAGTGTCCACGTAAACCCTGCAACAACAGCACACAGTGTTGCACCACTTTGTTGTCCTCAGAAAGTGATTGCCATTATGCAATTTTCCTAACGCTTTTCAGAGGGAACCTCTGCAGCGTTTATAAATGTGCGAAAATTTATGAATTGGGGGGCCAGATTCTCAAAAGAGATACGACGGCGTATCTCAGAGTCTGCCCGTCGTATCTATGCGCCTGATTCATAGAATCAGTTACGCATAGATAACCATTAGATCCGACAGGCGTAAGGCTCTTACGCTGTCGGATCTTAAATGCAATTTTTTTTTCGCCGCTAGGTGTCGCCGACGTTGTTTTTCCGATCGAGTATGCAAATTAGCAAAATACGCGAATTCCCGAACGTACGTCCGACCGACGCAGTGAAGTTACGATGTTTACGTAAGATTTGCGACGCGTAAAGTTGCCCCTGGGTATATGAGGCGCAGCCAATGTTAAGTATGGCCGTCGTTCCCGTGTCGAAATTAGAAAATTTACGTTGTTTGCGTAAGTCGTCCGTGAATGGCGCTGGACTCCATTTACGTTAACATCGAAACCAATGACGTCCTTGCGACGTCATTTAGCGCAATGCAAAAATGCGGCGATCTTCAAGAATCTGGCCCTTAGAGCCCATTCACACCTAGGCGTATATTCGCCTGAAGCGCGACGCTCGTGCCGCTGGAGGGGCGAATTTACATTGATGTCTATGAGATGGTTCACATCTCACGCCAAAACGCCGTACGCCTGTCGCCTGAAAACAAGTCCCGGACCCTTTTTTTCAGGCGGCTTTCGGCGTTCGGCATAGACATCAATGTTAAATGTTTTGTTAAAAAAAAAAAAAAAGTTTACAAATCGCGGCAAAGTACGCCGCGTTATAGTGTGAATGCAGCCTTAATGTCTATGGGGTAGATTCAGAGAGCAATTACGCCTGCGATTCCATAGATAAGCAGCGTAATTGCTAAGTAGCGCCGGCATATCTACTTTCTGTATTCAGAAAGCTAGATACGCCGACTTTAGCCTAAGATACGACTGGCATAAGTCTCTTATGCCGTCGTATCTTAGGGTGCATTCTGACGCTGGCCGCTAGGTGGCGCTCCCATAGATGTCAGCGTAGAGTATGCAAATTACATACTTACGCTGATTCACGAACGTACGTGCGCCCGGCGGTAGTTTTTTACGTCGTTTGCGTACGTCGTTTTCGTCGTAAGGCTGCTCCTGCTATTAGGAGGCGCAGCCAATGTTAAGTATGGACGTCGTTCCCGCGTCGCGATTTCAAAATTTTACGTCGTTTGCGTAAGTCGTCCGTGAATGGCGCTGGACGCCATTTACGTTCACGTCGATACCAATGACGTCCTTGCGACGTCAATTACCGCAATGCACGTTGGGAAATTTTAGGGACGGCGCATGCGCAGTATGTTTGGCGCGGGAACGCGCCTAATTTAAATGATCCACGCCCCCTACGGGATCATTTGAATTACGCGCGCTTACGCCGGCCCCTTTTACGCTACGCCGCCGCAACTTTTCAGACAAGTGCTTTGTGAATCAAGCACTTGCCCGTAAAACTTGCGGAGGCGTAACGTAAATGTCATTCGTTACGCCGCCGCAGTTTTGCACGCCCCTACCTGAATCTGGCCCTATGTGTTAATCTGCTGCATAAGAAATCATTCAGCAGCCAGATCATGCATGCACAACCCAACCGTCATTTAATGTCAGAGGCCAGCTTTAGATGTGTTATTTTCTTCCATAGTTATATAAACTGTAGACTGTCAGGGGGTTTAAGTTTAGTAAAGGAGGGGGGGGGGGAGCTGCAGATCTTAAAAAAAAATGACAGCAATAAACATGGATTTACCAGGAAGGTTTCTGGCTACGAGACATTCATGACATCAGCAATGTTCCATGTTAATGAGCAAATGTGATTGCTGTAGTAGTGCTGAAACTGTAGATATTGTACATCAGTGAATAAAGTGGCAGACACATCGCTCACAGTCATATAATAAGGAAGATATACAGGGAATAAAACAAATCCTTCGTCTGCTGTTCATGTATTGGCAAACTCCTCTAATGAGCTGAATGACATCCTACGTGCCTGCTCAGGTGCTTCCTCTCATGCCTCTCGCTGCCTCCCTGGGGTTCTGGAAATGAGAAATCCAGCAATGGGCTGGGGGCGGTGGATAAGCTTTTTGCTCTTGCCAAAAACCTTAATGGGTTTAAAGCTCAGCTCATCTGGGGCAGCAAAATCTCCACATTAAAATCCAATAAGGAGGAAATGGATTTATATCTGAGCATTAATATGTTCTTATGAATTTAAATCTCCAGCTCTCAAAAGATATGTCACTCACAAAACTAGTGAGACTATTAGACTGGGTAACATAACTGTTCTTTACGCCTCGTTTTTTCCATTGTTCTTTGGCAGACATAGTGGGGCTCATTGAGACTAATGCCGCATACACACGACCATTTTTCATGACGAGAAAAAGGCAATTTGTTTAATTGGACGTTTAAAACGGTCCTGTGTAGGCTCCAGAGCATTTTTTCTCTACGTCGTTTTTCTCGTCGTGAAAAACGGTTGTGTGAAGGGAGGGAAAAAACGCACATGCTCAGAAGCAAGCTATGAGATGGGAAATTAGCATAATCAGTCCAAAGGGTGGCGCCATTCGAATGGAACTTCCCCTTTATAGTGCCGTCGTACGTGTTGTACGTCACTGCGCTTTGCTCGGGCATTTTTTATCACGATCGTGTGTATGCCAGGCAGGCTTGAGAGGAATCACGTCGAGAAAAAAACTTTTTTCCATGACATGAATAACGGTCGTGTGTAGGCGGTATAAATGATCAGAGTGCTGCTGCCATGGCACACTGGTGCTCCTGGCAATGGTGACCATCCATTCACTAGTGGCAGGCTCACTATGCAGGGCTGAGAAATACTCTCCTATTTATCAATGTCACACCCTTGCTGGCTGGATTAGCGAGGCACCATTTATTTGCAGATGGAAATCTCTGGCGACTTGTTGGCGGCGACAGGATCCTCAGTGCTCCATGGCCCTTAGGAGTTAGCTTTCATAGTTTAATATCTGACAAAATGACGTCTGGTGATATATTGGTGGTTAAGGGCTTGGCTTGATCTTGTAGTTGTTATAGTTTGGCCTTTTTATATCTGTTGCCATTATTGTGTAAAAACCTAGGGCCAGATCCACAAAAGGGATACGCCGTCGTATCCCTGTTTCTATCTTTGGAATTGATCCACAGAATCAGTTTCCAAAAGATAGGCAAAAGATCCGACATGTGTAAGGGACTTACACTGCCGGATCTTAGGATGCAGTACCGCATCCGCCGCTGGGGGCATTTCGAGTCGAAATGCCGCTTCGGGTATGCAAATTAGCACTTACGGAGATCCACAAAGCTTTTACGCTTCGTTTTTTCTCCGTAAGTATTAAGTTGCATGTGTAAAATTAGGGCTGCTTTTACAAAGTGTAAACTGTTTACACCTTGTAAAAGTAGACCCTTCTTACCCGCGACGCTGTTATTTTTTTATTTATTTTTCCCGCCGTATCTTTTTTTTTTTCCCGACGCAACTTTTTTGACCCGGCGCGATTCACGAAGCTCGGCGTAACGTAATTTCGCGCTATGCACGTCGGGAAAATTACGTCACGAGCATGCGCAGTACGTCCGGCGCGGGAGCGCGCCTAATTTAAATGGGACTCGCCCCCATTTGAATAGGAACGCCTTGCGCCGGCGGAATTTAAGTTACACACTCGAAAATTTCTAGGTAAGTGCTTTGTGGATCGGGCACTTCGGTAGAAATTTTCCGGCAGTGTAACTTAAATGGGAAAAGATAAGTTACGGCGGCTGGCTGTGGATCTGGCCCCTAATCTCTGCCTAGTCTGTTAAATGAAGAGGTTCATTCTATGTTCAGACAGAGCAACCCAATTTTTAATATTTAAATAAACTTTGTAGTAAGTCAACCTCAGTGTCTCATTTGGGAAGAGGGTGAGCGGCTGTTGGTAGGAAATGCAGGCACCTACAGCTCTTAACACATACCTGCAGCAGCTTTCCAAACCTTCCAAATGCTGGGCCTTTCAGACAGCTAATGTCGCGTACAGACGATCGGACATTCCGACAACAAAACCGTGGGTAAATTCCCGGCGGGTGTTGGCTCAAACTTGTCTTGCATACACACGGTCACACAATTGTTGTCGGAAATTCCGAACGTCAAGAACACAGTCACGTACAACACTACGACAAGCCGAGAAAAACGAAGTTCAATGATTCCGAGCATGCGTAGAATTGATTCCGAGCTTGGGTAGAATTTTTGTGCGTTGAATTGTGTACACATGGTCGAAATTTCCGACAACAACTTTTTCTGTCGGAAAATTTGAGAACCAGCTCTCAAATTTTTGTTGTCGGAAATTCCGACAGCGAATGCCATATGGAGCCTACACACGGTCAAATTTTCTGAAAACAAGCTCACATCGAACATTTGTTGTCGGAAAGTCTGACCGTGTGCATGTGGCATAAGACTCTGACACTTCTGGATAGTGATGAGCAGCGTCACTGGCCATTAGGAATGTGTAGCCTTTGACCATATCAGTAAGTTTAGACTCTGCCTAAGATTTATCTGTAGCGCTACCCCTTCAGGAGCTGCTGGTTGATTTGGAATCGGAGTATTGAGTTACCTCTAATCGTTGTCCAGGGTGATAGTAGTGAGTAGAGCAGTAAACAAATGTCCAATCAGCGAAATAGGCCTTCTGAATGATTTACTTCACGGCCCAACACGACCAACATGAACATGAGGCAGAACAGAAAAGGTTGATGAAGAAAAGAACCTTGTGGTATCAGGCTTGGATGAAAGAGAAAGCAATCCTGCTTTCAGCGATAGTAGTACAACTCGTCGAAGTGAAGTGCCCCCGGACAGACTCCCGCCACGAGCCTGGCAGCCAGAGTGTCACTTCAAGGATGTTGGGAGGAGCAGGTCTCTGCCACAGACCTGGCTCTGATGGGCCTCTGCCACAGGCCTAGAACTTAGATGAGCTAAATAGTTGAGCTTATCCTCCCAATAAATGTACGCTAGGGTCACCGGTTGACAGTGGAAGTGTACCTGTCAATGTCCCAGTCACCAGATCCCCGATGGTTCGTTCAAGTCTCTCAGACAACCTGATCCGGGTTCTCCTTGAGCCGATCACCCACCGCACAGCACGTAGCTTAGGATCTCTTCAATAGAGCTGGGGACCCAGTCAGTCACTGGGGCCCCTTTGTGGCATCAGTTGCTCCAGGTCAGGAGGGCCCAGAGTCTGGAACTCCGCGTTGCGCGCGACCCCAGGCCAGGCAGGCCATAGTGGTGGGTCCCGCGATGTGCGCACACCCTAAAGGTGGGTGCCGCATCCAGAACCAGGAACCCGCGAAGAACCAAGAACAACGGCTTCCGCCCCAGAAATACCCCCTCCCAGCATGCACAGCAAGGCTCCTCTCATAGGCTGCTGGGAAGAAGCGGCTCCGCCTGGATCCCCTCTGGCGCCATCTGCCGTCCAGGGATGAGACCATATCTCTGGACATACAGACTGACCCACAGGACAATCCAGGATTGGCGACAGCCAATTTTAACACAATCAAGAATGAGAGCAACTTACCTCTCTCATTCTCCCACTAACTTTAGCGTAGTGCCCTTACTGAAAGTAAAGGGGGCGCTACATATCCATGACAGGTTTTGGAGACTGCTGCATGAATGTGCAAGCCGCTTGTGTAGCGCTACCCCTGTAGGAGCCACTTGGTTTTTGGGGTTCCCTGTTCTGCCATGACTTCTTAAACTGCTCGGTCCCCACTGATACAGAATTTGCATTCAAGTAACTCCCCCATAGTGATGTTAACACCCCCCCCCCCAAATCAAGATGTTAATATATAGTGTGGATAAAATACTCATAAAAGGAAATCAAACGATGATATGATAGAATGTTTGCTTTTAAACCTTTTAATAGATAACAATACTTTTACAAAATATGACCACCTCTTTTCCCTCTCCCTCCTTATGCCATCTATTTTTCCTTCTACAAACCTAAGAGGCAACCTCTTCCAATTGTTGTGACCTATGCTGGGTTGAGTGGCTCTTTGTTTCTTTTCCACTGAGTCTACAGACTGAACTGTACTGCATACTGCTAACTGTCCCTCATTTCGAGCGACTGTTCCTCCCTCATTTTAAACAAAATCCCTTTATCCATTTTTTCCTTCACATCTGTCCCTCTTTTTTGATCCAGAAGAATAGACTTGGTTAAATAATACATTATTTTACTACCAAAAGTATTGTACAGTGCTAAACCTTTCATCCAATCTCTAAATTCATCAATTTGTTGTATTGAACAGCCAGTATGAAGGAAATGTTTTGTAAAAATTACCTATTGGTTTACCCAATAATTTTCAGAGTATTCATTCCTTACGATCTGCGTAACTGGGGGAGTGACCCAGATGAGTCCTTGCTTACATACAAAGGTGCCTATCATTCCCATCTTCACCATATGTACTTTATAGGCCAGAGTGGGTGCACAGCAGTAGAGATTCAACAATAGATCGACTAGATCAGGGGTGCTCAACATGTGGCCCGCGGAGCCCTCTGATGTGTCCCGTGACCTCCTGCTCTGGGATGGACTAGAATAGAATACTGTTAGTAAAGGTCAGTATATATGGGCATATCTGTTATGCAGTGGTTACTGGGCTGCTTTCAAACGAATCCACAGATGCATTCCTGCAGGTTACTTGCACTGAGCCATAGACTTCTGTTAGAAACTGGGAGTTTGGTGAACTTTCTGAAAGTGCACCAAACCTGCAGAATATAATAGAAGTCTATTGCAAAGTGCAGGAAAGCCAAAGGTACACTGCGTTGCACCCGCGGTGTGGGTAAACTGCAGCGCATCAGTGTGTAAGCAGCCTTGGGCCCCTTTCACACGGTCAGTTCGGCCCAATTGGACTCTCCATTCACCTCTAAGGAGTGGCAGATGTAAACCAACTTGTGTCCTTCCTCCAATTCAATCCTTTAAAAAAAAGAAGAAAAAAAGAAAAAAGGGAGTATAGTGGGTTGTGTCCGTATCCACTCTGCATGTGCAGAGCGGACACGGAACTGCCATCCGCCCGCTCCGCTCAATTTGGCCCACGACTGGTTACTAAGGGCCAGATTCACAAAAGAGATACGACGGCGTATCTCCTGATACGCCGTCGTATCTCTGTTTCTATCTATGCGACTGATTCATAGAATCAGTTACGCATAGATATCCCTAAATCCGACAGGTGTAATTGTTTTACACTGTCGGATCTTAGGATGCAGTACCGCGGCCGCCGCTGGAGGGAGTTTGCGTCGTAAACCAGCGTCGGGTATGCAAATTAGGAGTTACGGCGATCCACGACAGATTTTCGCGTTCGCTACGTCGCCGCTAGTCTAGTTTCCCGTCGCAAAGTTAGTCGTCGTTTTTGGTGCCTTAACTTTACACAGCAATCGTATTGCTGTATAAAGTATGGCCGTCGTTCCCGCGTCTAAATTTAAAAATGAACGTCGTTTGCGTAAGCCGTCCGGGAATACGGAATTACGCTACGCGCGTCGCCGTTCGAAAAAATTACGTCACGGCGCGCAAAGCACGACAGGAATTACGAAACTGAGCATGCGCAGTAGGTCCGGCGCGGGAGCGCGCCTAATTTAAATGGCACATGCCCATTTGAATTGGCCCGCCTTGCGCCGGAGGTCGCCAGCGTAGGTTTTCATCGCAAGTGCTTGGTGAATCAGGCACTTGCGATGAAATCTTGCGGCGGTGTAACGTATCTACGATACGTTACACCGCCGCTCCCCTACGTGAATCTGGCCCCAAGTCGCTTAAGTGGCCCTCATGCTTCAAAAGGTTGGGCACCCCTTAACTAGAAAGTAGAAAAACCAACGATTCAAAGCTTCTTTGCCAAAAACTGCATTCCATAGATACTAATGTTTTGGCGCCACAACTAAATCCTTTCCTTCAAGCCTCACTATTGTTACCTTAATCAAGGTTACTTGTGCAGCCCCAAAAAGTTGGCATCTATGGAATGCTCTTTTAAATACCATCTGCTCTTCCTCAATTTTCTTTGTGACTAGCCTAAAAAAAGGGGATTTCTTCTCGTAGGGTCTGTGGGGAAAAGCTGTATAGTCCACCAGCTGAGTGGACAAGATGGCCAAGATGCTCGAACCAGTGAAGGTCTTAGCCCTTGGTTAGGGTTGCCTGCCGATAAGAAGTCTGTAGTGAGAATTATATATGGCATGGAGTAGAGGGGCTGGCAGTTAAGCCGTCATATTTTATAAAAGTTTTGCTAAGTTTTGAATTCCAGAATCGTTCTCTTTCTGTGTCAGCAGATAGATGACAAGCTGTTGGTCATCTACTGCTTTCTTCATAGAGACTATGAACAGCCAACAGTTAAAGTAATAGTAAGAAAAAAATCTCTTCCCCCATCTGAGGCAAAGTGGTAAAGCTATTAGGATTCATAAAAGGAGAATTCAGTCTGGGAGTTGTAAAGCAACATTAAAATGCATTATAATCCACATTCTGGATGTACAGCGTGGGAACTGAATATCAGCAGACTGTTACTAGGCTAAGAAGACAGTAAAGATACCCCTGCCAGAGATGAGAGAACCATAATGTCTATAAGTCATGGCAGCCACAGATACCCCTTGCCAACCATTCAAAAATTTGACTGCCATTGCTCAGGGAGGGTTTCTTGATGGTGACAATTATTATTATTATTATACAGGATTTATATAGCGCCAACAGTTTGCGCAGCGCTTTACATCAGGGAAGACAGTACAGTCACAATACAATTCAATACAGGAGGGATCAGAGGGCCCTGCTCGTTAGAGCTTACAATCTAGAAGGGAGGGTCAAGTGGAACAAAGGGTAGTAGCTGTGGGGGATGATCAGATGGAATGGTAGAAGATGCCAGCCTATGCCAGCCTGATCATGGATTGAATTTCGTCTGATTTCTACTGAGTAGATTTGTTCTCTGGGTGGCCATCCCAGCACAACAAAAGTAAACTTTTTAATTGACTTTTGTTGACAGAGCCAGGCAGAAATATATATCGGCCAGACGTCTCATTCCTGAATTACCTTAAGGATTGCCACTGGTCAGTCTCGGCTGCTTTGCCTTGACTGCATATCACTGTGCCACATTTAGAAGTCTTGTTTCTTTGAGCTCCAACTTGCCATTGAAGACAACTGCAAGGCCTTGCATCTGTGAACTCTGCTAATTCCATCTCCATTTAAAGCGACACACCACTAGCCACTATATTACTTCATCTCTCATTAGGATTAAAGGTATAATAGGCAGGCCTGGGGTTCCCCTTTAGCAGTGGTTTTATATTCAGCAACCAGTAGCCCTTGTGAAATTCAATCATTCATTTATTGCCAATTGTCATGTAATTGCTTTGGTGAACTTTTTCAACTGAGTCTTTGCTGTTTATCCCAGATTTGGCTAATACCCTGTTAGAAGACTCTCCTCTTGAGTAAGTAAAACCAGAGAGAGCTATTCAATATACATTGTGTCAGTGTGTTAACCACTTCCATACAGGGCACGTATACACTTCCCGCCCAAGCCAATTTTCAGCTTTCAGCACTGTCGCACTTTGAATGGCAATTGCGCGGTCATGCTACACTGTACCCAAACAAAATTGGCGTCCTTTTTTTCCCACAAATAGAGCTTTCTTTTGGTGGTATTTGATCACCTCTGCGATTTTTTTTTTTTGCGCAACAACTAAAAAAAGACTGAAAATTTTGAAAAAAAATACGTTTTTATTTTTTTCTGTTAATTTTTTTGTAAATAAGTAAGTTTTCTCTTTCAATTACGGGCACTGATATGGCGGCACTTATGGGCACCGATGAGATGGCACTGATGGACATCGATGAGGTAGTACTGACGGGCACAGATGAGGTGGCACTGATTGGCGGCACTGATGGGCACACATAGGCGGCACTGATGGGCACACATAGGCGGCACTGGGCACTCATAGGTGGCACAGATGGGCACTCATGGGCGGCACTTATGGGTGGCACTGATGGCTACTTATGGGTGGCACAGATGGGCACTGATAGGTGGGCACTGGGCATGGATGGGCACTGTTGGACACTGTAGGGTGGCACTGATGGACAATGTGGGGTGGCACTGATGGACACTGGGGCGGCACTGATTAACCTATGTTGCCAGTCAGTGCCCATTTGTGGGCACTGATTGGCATCTTTTATTTTTTTTAATGCTTTTTTTTTTTTTTTACAGCCTTTTTTTTCAACGGCTCTTCCTGTTTACATCGTGATCAGCCGTGATTCGACACGGCTGATCACGTGGTAAAGAGTCTCCGTGAGAGACTCTTTACCGAGATCGGTGTTGCGGGGTGTCAGACTGACACAACGATCGCCGCGATGCGCGCCCCTGGGCGTCGTATGACGTCCGGTCAGGATTCTACAACCACTTTGCCGACGTCAATCTGTCATTGGCGGGCGGCAAGTGGTTAATTAAAGGTATACACAACATTTCTTAACCTAGAGTGTCAGGAGGGCTGGAAAGTTCACAGGGTCAAGGTGTTCAGGGCTGCCATAAATTTTTAGGGGGCTTCGGCCAATACACAGTGGTGGGCTGGCAGAGGGCAGAGACAACCCCATAAATAGACATGGGACAGGCCAGCAGGGCAGTTGGGTGGAAGATGGACTGTTCAAAAGGCTGTTGGTGACCCTAAAGGGGTACCCCTTAGTCTGGGGGGGGTGTCCTGCTGTGGGCCAGGGCTCAGGTGCTGGAAGGATCCTGTTACTGAAACAAAATGGAGGAGGCTTTCCTGGAGGCATGGGAGCAAATAGAGGACAGAGTAATTCAACACTGTTGCGGACAAATAAATAAGGGGGGGAGCTGCCACATGTAGCCAGTCTCCCTTGAAGTCAGTGGTGACCTTAAGTCTTGTCCTTGTTCCGGGATATCTCCAAAGAGTTAGCCGAGCGGGCTGGTGAAGAGTCAGCTGGGTGGGCTGGTGAACAGTCAGTCAGGTGGACTGGTATAGAGAGTCAGCTGAGCAGGCTGGTGAAGAAGCAGCCAGGAGGGCTGGTGAGGAGGCAGATGCAGCCAGGTGGGCTAGCATTACCTGAATCACTTAAAGTTGTACATAAGAAGATGTCACTGAGTTATTGTTGCTGTCAAGTGGGCATCCCATAACCTCTTATCCCTATACAAGTTGATAACCCCTAACAAAAAAAAGAAGCTACAGTTTTCTGACTCTGCATGTCTGTGAAGCTTCTGTATTCCTGGATGTGCAGGAGTGGGGGGGGGGGGATCCCTGTTCATTTGCAGCTGCTATGTGGTGTGTGCTACACATTGTGTTCCATACCAGCAGAGCAGCCTTGGGTGATAAGCGTGACTTGCTCCCTATATACAGTGGAGGGGTAATGTAGCCCCTCTGGGACGGGAAGTGTGTTATTCCCAAATTCACCAGGTGACAGTAAGGCGAAAGAACCTTAAAAAAATAAAACTAATGCAGCAGCAATATATTACATTTTGGTTTTGAGCTTAACAAGTCAATGCTACTGTGAGATTTTAGTGATTGGGTTTAGATGTACTTTAGGACTTGTTTTTGAGTAAAGCTAAATAATTATAAGTTCTCTGAGGGATATTATATATTTTATTATATATGTATATATATATATATATACACAGTATATATATATATATATATAGGCCCGGATTCAGAAAGGACTTACGACAGCGCATCTCCAGATACGCCGCGTAAGTCCAAATGTGCGCCGTAGTATCTATGCGCGTATTCAGGAACTGAGATACGCCTGAATTTTGCAAGATACGACCGACGTAAGTCTCCTTGCGCCGTCGTATCTTGGGTGCATATTTACGTTGGCCGCTAGAGGCGCTTCCGTAGATTTACGCGTGGAATATGCAAATTACCTTTTACTGTAAAAAAGAATATGCAAATTACCTAGATACGCCGATTCACAAACGTACTTGCGCCCGTCGCATTCAGCTACGCCGTTTACGTAAGGCTTACGTCCGACGTATAGTTACCCCTGCTATATGAGGCGCAGGTAATGCAAAGTATGGACGTCGGAACAAGCGTATATTTTTACGTCGTTTACGTAAGTCGTACTTGAATGGGGCTGTGCGTAGGTTACGTTCACGTCACAGGCATTGAGCCGGCGTATGTTATGGAGTAAATTCGACGTGATTGTGAGCATGCGCGCGCATATGCCGTTCGTTCGGCGCTTCATTTACATGGGGTCACGCTTCATTATAATACAACACGCCCACCTTCCACCTACTTTGAATTAGGCGGGCTTACGCCGGCCGATTTACATTACGCCGGCGCAACGTTGTCGGCGAGTGCTTTGTGAATACAGTACGAGCCTCTCCAAGTTACGTCGGCGTAGCGCATATGAGATGCGCTACGCCAAACTAAACATGCGCCGATCTCTCTGAATCCCGGCCATATACTGTGTGTATATATATATATATATATATATATATATGTTTTTCATTTGTATATTTAGCTGTTTGCCTGGAGTTCAGCTTTAATGTCTATGGGCGCTTTTAGAAAAAATCTGCTTAGAATTTGTATTAGGGATCTTTCCGTCTCAATATTAGTCTACATAGTATGAGCACAGTAAGAGGAACACCAGACAGGCAGATAACGTGATCGTGCCGCAGTTCCGTGCCTCTGTCACTAAGAGGATTAGTGCTACATGTTGACAAGTTGGATATTGCTGGCTGGGAGTCCAGAGCTGTGCCAGGACATTAATGCTAATTAAATCTGGTATCTGTTTAACAATCTGCACAAGGGGATTGTCTAGGGAATGAGATGGGCATTTCTCAATAAATCCCTCAAAAAGCTCTGAATGGATAGACGGGTTAAAGAGAAGCCACAGTGCAGATCTAATGCCGCATACACACAGTCAGAATTTCCGATGGAAAAAGTCAGACGGAATTTTTTCATCGGATATTCCAACCATGTGTATGCCCCATCAGACTTTTTCCGTAGAAAGAAAACATGTTCTCTTTTTTTCTGACGGAAAACATTTCTATCGGAAGTTCAGTTCATCTGTATGGAATTTCGACGGAGAAAAAAACATGCATGCTCGGAAACAATTTGACACATGCTCGGAGGCATTGAACTTCATTATTCTAGGCTCGTCGTAGTGTTGTACGTCACCGTGTTTTCGATGGTCGGAATTTAGTGTGTCTGTGTGTATGCAAGAAAGCTTGAGCGGAATTCCGTCAGAAAAACCTGTCGGAGTTATTACGACGGGAAATCCGATCGGGTGTACGGGGCATAATGGATACCAAATCCAGCACGTTGCAAGAATTTATGCAGCCCTCTGATGGGGATCCTGATGTAAGGAGAACTCTAATGGGGCCTTAATTTAGGGGGAAATTTTGATGGAGATTCTGATGTAAGGGGGGATTTTGATGGCGATTCTGATGCAAGCAGTGACTCTAATGGGGACCCTGATGTAAGGGGGACTCTAATGAAAACCGTGGTGTAAGGGGAGACTCTGATGGGGACCCTGATGTAAGAAGTAGGGATGCACCGATACCATTTTTTTTTACAAGTACCAATACTTTTTTAGTACTCATACCTACCGCAACTGTTTTGTTTTCACTTCAGCTGTCAGCAATGATACAAAGAATTTAAAAGTTATTTACAAATAAAATAAATATATTTTAAAGGTGTAAAAATATTTAATGAACAAAGCAAACAAAAAAAAGTTTTAATTGTTAATCATTTATAAAATCATTTATAAAATAGAAGTGAAAAAAATAAATAAATAATGAAATGGAGGAGAATATGGAGTTAGTTATGATGATTAGAGTAAATTAAGGGTTAATTAAAGGGTGAAGAACATTTAATAAAAAAAACACAACAAAACTTTTTTTTACAGGTTGCTTTAAACTGACTTCATCTGCAGATCGAAGTTCATCCCTTTGATCTGTAGATTAAGAAACAGAAAGATACAAAAAGAAACAATGTTTCAGCGGTTGAGCAATGTTTATGATAAACATTGCCTGGCTGCTTTTTTTTTTGACCGCTCCAATTACCAGATTTCTTTGAGCCTAGGTTCACATTGGAGCGATTTTTCATGCAATTTGAGAGATCAAATCGTATGACAAGTGGCAGCCTATTGGCGGCAATGGCACTGTTCCAATCGGTGCGACACCGATTATGCGGCGCCGCACCGATTTGTAAAAGTAGTTCCTGCACTACTTTTGTCGATTTCAAGTGCGATTTCTATAGACATCTGTGTATGAAGCCACAGAAATGTCTATCAAGTAGCACCTGAAATCGCGCTGACCTGCTACTTTGAAATCGCGCTACTTCAAGTAAATTAGCACGATTTCAAAGTAGCATCAGTGTGAACCAGGGCTAACACTTGAGCTGTAAACAGGGGAATTCAATTGACAGCTGAATGAGTCATCGGTTGTTAAGGATGTGGCGGCCCCGCTCCTTAACAACCGTTAATTGCCTTTTTTTTACATTTAAGCTGTAAGTGGGGGAGACCCACTGACAGATCAAAGAACTGAGCCTAAAAGTATTGGTTTCAGGTATCGGTGCATCGTGAAAATGCTTAGTATCGGCACCAATACAGATACCTGTACCGGTGCAGCCCTAGTAAGAAGTGTATGTAGATGGGGGGGTGTAGTGGCGCTTGCAAGTAAATGACTAAATAATAACAAGAAATTATTAAGCACAGCGACGTGTGATAATAGACCAGTAAATCCAATAAATTATGTTCCACTCCTAATTCCTCCAAGACACCTCACACATCAAAAAAATATGATGTGAAGGTTGGAGATTGTGAAAATTGATAAAAATAATGAAATCCAACAGTTATGACTCAAACAACAATTTAGGTATTGATACCTATGATTAAGTGGCGTCGAGCAGCCACGCAACGCGTCAGGGGATAGAGAAGTGCCGTCGGTGACGTCATCTCCGCTCGCGGCCGAGAGCGGAGATCTGCTGTTTGTTACTTCGCTTCCTGTAACCATCTGCTGTTTACAGAGATTTTAACTGTGAGTGATACTTTTTGTTTATTAAACCGTATCTGTATATACTACACCATGGAGTTTGCTTTTTACTTTTGTTGAGAGTGGTCTGGATGGTCTGTGGACGGGTGTTGGAAATAAGCTGGGCTGTCCTGGATCCATAGCTCTACCTGCTGGTCTCCATTATACTACATTTAGGCTTGAATAGCCTTCCCTGAGGTGAGAGGCTAGTATTTCCTTAAATTTGATCTGCACTGCTACACGGAAGGATCGTGCGTTGGATTGCAGCATCGATCAAGCACTATTGCACTTTTTGGAAATTATTTCATCAAGCACCATATGAACTTATATATCATATTTATTTTTCACTTTTAAGCACTGAGTTTTTCTTGAACACTATTATTTGCCTGAACATTATTTTTAAATTCACTGGCACAATTTTAGGTGCACTTTTATATAGTCTGTTTTGCACTTTTTTGGATTATTTATTATTCAGCATCACTTACACCATTTCTAGTCTCAATTGGTCTTAATTGGTGTTATGCATTTATTTTTATATCACCTATTGATATAATTGTTTCACATTTAGGGGGTTATCCTCAAAAGAGATACTCCGACTTAACTGCTGTTCAGTCTGTGTGTAACTTTGGAAACGATCCTCAAAAGGCTTTTTCCAAAGTTACACAGAAGATCCGGCATGTGTAATTGAATTACACTGCCTAATTTTAGGATGCAGTACCGCATCCGCCGCTGGGGGCATTTCGAGTCGAAATGCCGTTGCTAGTATGCAAATTAGCACTTAAGGCGATCCACAAAGCTTTCTAGCTTCCTTTTTGCGCCGTAAGTGTTATTTTGCAAGTGTAAAATTAGGGCTCGTTCTACAAAGTGTAAAGTTAGTCACACCTTGTAAAGGCCCATTCCAGCGACGGCATTTGGTATGCTTTCCCGAGGGAGAACTCCACGGCAATTTGTAAAAAACAAAACCGGCATGGGTTCCCCCCCAGGAGCATACCAGGCCCTTAGGTCTGGCATGGGTTGTAAGGAGACCCCCCCACGCCGAAAAATTGACGTAGGGGGTCCCCCTACAATCCATACCAGACCCGTATCCAAAGCACGCTACCCCGGCCGGCCAGGAAGGGAGTGGGGACGAGCGAGCGCCCCCCCCCCTCCTGAGCCGTGCCAGGCCGCGTGCCCTCAACATGGGGGGGTTGGGTGCTCTGGGGCAGGGGGGCGCACTGCGGGCCCCCCCACCCCAGAGCACCCTGTCCCCATGTTGATGAGGACAGGACCTCTTCCCGACAACCCTTGCCATTGGTTGTCGGGGTCTGCGGGCGGAGGCTTATCGGAATCTGGGAGTCCCCTTTAATAAGGGGGCCCCCAGATACCGGCCCCCCACCCTAAGTGAATGGATATGGGGTACATCGTACCCCTATCCATTCACCTGTAGGCAAAAAGTAAAATGTAGTAAACACACAACACAAGGCTTTTTAAAATAGTTTATTATTCTGCTCCGGAGGCCCCCCCTGTCTTCGTTATTAGCTCAATTACCAGGGGGGGCTTCTTCTTCCGCTCTCCGGGGGTCTTCTCCGCTCTCCGGGGGTCTTCTCCGCTCTCCGGGGGTCTTCTCCGGACTCCGGGGGGCTTCTTCCATCTTCTCCCCTCTTCCGCTCTTGACTCGGCGAACCCCGGTTCTTCTTCAGCTCTCCGGTGCCTTCTTCTTCAGCGCTGGCTGCCTGCTATGTTTGTGTGTTAGCTCGATTTCAAACAGGCAGCCGGCGCGGTCTTCTGTGGCGTCATCTTCTCTTCTGGTCTTCTGTTCTTCCGATGTTGCCTCGTCGCCTGTTGTCGCTGTAATGATGGAAGCGCGCCTTGCATCCCATTTATATAGGCATCACCGTCCCATCATGCTCCGGTAGGTACCCACGTGGTGGGTGCCTACCCACGTGCACCCACCACGTGGGTACCTACCGGAGCATGAAGCATGAAGCCCCCCGGAGTCCGGAGAAGACCCCCGGAGAGCGGAGAAGACCCCCGGAGAGCGGAGAAGACCCCCGGAGAGCGGAAGAAGAAGCCCCCCCTGGTAATTGAGCTAATAACGAAGACAGGGGGGGCCTCCGGAGCAGAATAATAAACTATTTTAAAAAGCCTTGTGTTGTGTGTTTACTACATTTTACTTTTTGCCTACAGGTGAATGGATAGGGGTACGATGTACCCCATATCCATTCACTTAGGGTGGGGGGCCGGTATCTGGGGGCCCCCTTATTAAAGGGGACTCCCAGATTCCGATAAGCCTCCGCCCGCAGACCCCGACAACCAATGGCAAGGGTTGTCGGGAAGAGGTCCTGTCCTCATCAACATGGGGACAGGGTGCTCTGGGGTGGGGGGGCCCGCAGTGCGCCCCCCTGCCCCAGAGCACCCAACCCCCCCATGTTGAGGGCACGCGGCCTGGCACGGCTCAGGAGGGGGGGGGGCGCTCGCTCGTCCCCACTCCCTTCCTGGCCGGCCGGGTAGCGTGCTTTGGATACGGGTCTGGTATGGATTGTAGGGGGACCCCCTACGTCAATTTTTCGGCGTGGGGGGGTCTCCTTACAACCCATGCCAGACCTAAGGGCCTGGTATGCTCCTGGGGGGGGAACCCATGCCGTTTTTTTCTTTGAAAATGGGCATGGAGTTCTCCCTCAGGAATGCATGCCGCTGTCATTTTTTTTATCCCCGACGCAACTTTAAGCCGTCGCGATCCTCAAAACTCGGCGTAACGTAACTTCGCGCATGCGCAGTACGGCCGGCGCGCATGCGCAGTACGGCCGGCGCGGGAGCGCGCCTCATTTAAATGGGACTCGCCCCATTTGAATAGGAACGCCTTGCGCCGGCGGAATTTTAGTTACACAGCCTGAAATTTCTAGATAAGTGCTTTGTGGATCAGGCACTTAGGTAGAAACTTTAAGGCAGTGTAACTTAAATTGGATTTTTTAAGTTACGTCAGGTTTTTGTGGATCTGGCCCTTAATTTTTATTTTTATGACCTAAATTGTTGTTTGAGTCATAACTGTTGGATTTCATTATTTTCATCAATTTTCACAATCTCCATCCTTCACATCATAGTTTTTTTATTTGTGAGGTGTCTTGGAGGAATTAGGAGTGGAACATAATTTATTGGATTTACTGGTCTATTATCACACGTCGCTGTGCTTAATAATTTCTTGTTATTATTTAGTCATTTACTTGCAAGCCCAACTACACCCCCCCCCCCCCCCCATCTACATATGCTAATTGGTGCGTGAGCACTTTTATTGGTAGTGGCTGCTGCTTTTCATCTTAATTTATTTGTTTTATTTTCATATGCCCTTGGGTTAGTTTGGTTTTGCGCATTGGTTCCCCCCTTGTTTACCTAGTAAGAAGTGACTGTGATGGGGACCCTGATATATAGGGGGTAACTCTGATGGGGGCCATGATGTAAGCAGGGGTCTGATGGGGACCCTGATGTAAGAGGGGACTTTGATGGGGACCCTGATGTAAGGGATGACTCGGATGGGGACCTTGATATAGGAGATGACTCTGATTGGGACTTTGATGTAAGGGGTGACATTTATTGAGACTCTGATATCAGGGGTGACTCTCATGGGGAACCTGATGTAAGGGCAGACACTGATGGGGACTCTGATGTAGAGGGTGACTCTGATGGCTACCCTGATGTAAGGGGGACTCTGAAGGAGACCCTGTTTAAAGAAGGAATGTGATGGAGACCCTTTTGTAGGGGGGACACTGATGTAAGCAGCGACTTTGATGGGCACTCTGATGTAAGAGGTGACTCTGATGTAAGGTGTGACTCTGATGGGGACCCTGATGTAAAGGGGACTTTCATGTATGGTTGACTACAAAAGGGGCCTCTGATGGGTACTCTGATGTAAGTGGTGGGGACCCTGATGTACAGTAAGGGGGACTTTGATGTATGGTTGACTCCAACAGAGGCCTCTGATGGGTTCCTTTGATGTAAGTGGTGGGGACCCTGATGGTCTCAGGTTTATTTTGAATTTCTTTACTTAGCTGCTGAAGTTTTTTCTCCATTGTTTTAAATCATATCATTGATTACAAAAAACTCATCCATTTAAATTTGAGTCGTTCAGTTTCTAAACTGAATTTTTTATTTGGCCCATGGACATTTCTAAAAAATACAATGTGGCCCTCATACTAATACGTTTGGAGACCTCTGCTGTAGGTGAATAACTTGCGGTCCTTGGGACATTTTTCAAATTGGGGCTGATTATGGTTAAATTAGGTCTGATCTGTCATCATCCTCCGGATTACGTGAGAAATAATGACTCGGTCTCAATATTTCCAGCATGGAGCAGGCTTATGGCTATTATCAATACCCATGTGTTATCACTGTGGGATTTAATATGTCTATGGGTTTGTACTTCCCTGAAATAAATAAGGTCAGGACAGCGGATTACTCAGACCATTGTGTATTGTATGTACTGTTAGGAAAGATTTTTATAAGCTGTTACTATGATGGGTGTTATACTCTTGCTGCCAGTATAAACAGACACTTGAGGGCTTAAGGAGAGATTGTATATTGCTAAAATAAACTGCAGACTGGACTTGATGTCTCTGAATGGGTAAAAGTAAAATAGATGAGCCTGAAGCACGTAGTAAAATCCTACAAAAACACAAAGGGGGTAAGGTACCCCTAAACATTGAAAAGATTGTTGATCAGTCTTGACTAATTTTAGCCAAATTTAAAATGGGGATTTTACTAGTCTAAGGATGTCCAAAGGCTGGCAGACGTTTGCTTATCTTCAATCTAATGCTAAGACCTACTATAATATGCACTCCAACATGGCTATCAGGTGAACGCCATTGATGAGTGATAAATAGACTGATCCCTTTTCTTCCCAAAAAAGAAAGGGATTGCCATCAGCTTGCAGCCTTTAAGCAGGTGCAGTTAGCTAGTCTGCCACTAGTTGGCTCTGTCCTAAAATAGCATGGTAAATGTTTCAAGCAAGTGATAGCTCCCCTTTTAGAGAAGTCCTTCCTGTAGTGATGTCATAGGTGCGTCAGAGCCCATATATAAGCCACGTGGGCAGGGCCAGTGCTACCCAACGCTATATCTTGGCCTAGGCCAACAAGGCCCAGGCCTAGGGTAGAACTTTGCAGGGGGGCAGCATGAAAAGAGTCCCTGCCAGCTTGCGCTACATTTTTAGTGCGCCAGTCTTATGAGGTGGACTGGGCTGCAAGACAAATCGGTCTTATGCCCCCAGAAAAGCGGCCGCACTGCTGCCGGTATGATAGGGATGGTGCAGACACAAGGGACACTGACATGGTCACCTATACCTGGCAGGTAGGTAGTAGGACTCTCCTGCAATCTTTTGCGTGTGTCAGTTGTACAAGTTTTGGATAGAGTAAGGGATGGTTATAGCCCCTGTTAATTTTTTATTTTTTTTTGCCATCCATTCATTTCTCTTTATTTCCTGTCCCATAGCCAAACAGGAAGTGAGAGGAAACCTCTGTAGATTAAGGGATTCCCCCACCCCAAGGCCCTCAGAACTACTACTAATTTCAAGCAGGTTTTAAACAGGAAGGGGTGTGACCTTGACAGGAAGGGGTGGATCATATTTAAATTATGGGTTGCATGAGTTTAGTCAGGCCTAGGGCAGCACAAAACCTAAATACACCACTGGTGCTACCACTAAGCAAACTAGGCAGCTGCCTAGGGTGCACTGCTGTCAGGGGGTGCCCAATCACTGGTGTTCCTACTCACTTCTCTCTGCAGCAAGCAACTAAGTCTCAGCATCAGCTGCCACTCCGTTCACACACAGGGTCGCCACTTCATCCCTTTAATCCAGGACACACATTAATTACACAGGTTCTATGGCTGATTAAGGTGGTAATTAAACTCACTTGGTGCCTTATCTGCATTAAATCAGCCTTTAGAACCGGTGTAATTAATATGTGTCCTGGATTAAAGGGCTGATGTGGCAACCCTATTCGCAAAGTGGATTTGCCTTTCGTAAATAACACCCATGGTGTCAGAGGCACAGCGGCAATGGAAGACTGTGTCTGTGTCCCGACTCCCGAATGAATGGAAGCAAGCAAACATTGATTGATGGGCACTGGTAGGCTCCATTGATGGGTACTAGTGAGGCTGAATTAATGGACGCTGATAGGCTGCATTTATGGGCACTGATGAGGCTGCATTTGATGGGCACTGGTGAGGCTGCATTTGATGAGCACTGGTGAGGCTGCATTTGATGGGGGCTAAAGTGGGGTATACATGGGCATGGCAATGGGGGTGGAGTCAGGGGTGGAGCCGGGGGGGGCCAAGGCTGTGCTCGGGGCAGAATTCCCAGGAAAAGTGTGCAGAGTTCACTAGGAGCAACTGCAGCAATCCTATACCTGGGGCAACCACAGGAGAGTCGTGAGCTGGATGCCCAAGGCCTAATGGGCAAGACAGAGCCCACTGAGTAAGTACTAATGACTCCGGGATCAGGAGAGCAACTGTATGTAGCATACCCAGCTGGTAGAGCTTTGGAGTGGGACTTGAAGGGAGAGACTATGGTAAAATGGCTGCTAAAGGTGCCGCATATACTTTCACTTGCGACTACTGCAGACCGTCCCTTAAATGTGATTGACTGTGTAATGTCAAGTTGTCCTTCTGATGTGACTGTAATGCCGTTTCCTGAATACCACCAGTAAAGTGCAGCAAAACTACTTCTTGTGGACATTTCATCCTTAGGGATATAGCCAGGAATGTTGTATGGAGGCCTCATGGCACAAGATGGCAGAGGGTTCGGCCTCAGCAGGAGGGACAGTGTTCTAGCAGGGCTGGAATGGGGGTAGGGACTTGTGTTTTTGGCACCAAATTCAGTCAACCACAAAGACCCTCTTACAAACTCAACCTAACAATTTTCTAGTATGCTGGAAATGTATGTGTATTGTACCTGTTACCCTCAAGGGTATCCTTTTTCGACCATGGTTCCTCCAGAGGCTCCTAGAACGAGGAATAATCTCCTGCCTGATGGTGTTTACATAGTTCCACCATCGATGCTACTCAGAAGTATGTAAATACAACAAAGAAGTGCAGCTCAACATACTAATGCATTCAATTATAATTCCCCAAAGTGCATGTGCAAACCATTTAAGTCCATAAACATATAATTAAGTCCATAAATATATATCGTATGGCAATAGGTGAAATCAAAGCTTCTCTTAGAAATTCTTCAGCACCAGGGTGTCTTCTAAAGCATATGAATTCAGTGCTCTCCCATCGCCAGGAGAATTACATGCTCACTTTACCGCTTTAGTTGCCACTGTATGTCATCTAAAACGAACTCCTCTGTCCCTCCAATCAATAGAGAGGCTGCCTCCTTACTCCTCCTCTCTGGCTCCCGCTATCATGCAGAATCGCATACAAACAAAAGCGCAAAGATGGTGTACTTCTGCATATAGACTTTAATAGCCCCTAAGGATGGTAACACTTGCAGAGTTCAAAAACAAACACAGCATTAGATATAATACTCGTCCTTCGCCAACTCACCACCTCGGCCGGCGAGTGGCGTGACGTCACAGGCTCGACTCCCCCTTATATACGCATTTCGCCTGTAATTGAAATTCTTCAGTAGGCCTACTGAAAAAGCCCATTAACAGGGCACTATGCTCCACGTCCTCTGGTCCTGCCTGATACTTTCTGATTTTTGGACACAAGTCCACCATTGGATTTATAAATTGACTGATATAACAATGCCGTTGGAGGCACAGGCTTTTCTGCTGTCTTTGGCACTGATGTCGATGAAACTATATAAACTATCATTATTATTGCACCTACTAAACGTGGCGAAAGCTTGCATTTCATTGTACTGGGAGAAAACCACCTCTCAGCCTGTTGTTTGCTAAGGTGAACGAGATTCACAAAATGGATATGCTTATAGCATCAGTCAACCATCGCAAAGAACGCTGCCATACAACGTGGTTCTAATGGATGGAGTTCACCTCTTCTTCTGAATACAGAGACTGTACAGAGAATACAGAGACTCACGTTCGACTCGAACATCGTATGTTCGATCGTTCGTTGAATTACGAACGTTTTGGGCAGTTCGCATCAAATTCGAGTGGCGTGTCAAGGCCCATAATTCACTGCGGCATCGCAGTGCATTGCTGGCTGATGATTGGCCAAGCATGCACTATGACCCGCATGCTTGGCCAATCACAGCACGCAAAAAAACGGAGAGCCATAATTGGCCAAAGCCAGGGTGGCTTTGGCCAATTATGGCTATGGGGGTTTAGTACACGCCCCACACTATATAATGCTGCCTGGAAGTCGGCCTTGTGTAGTGTGTTGGTGGTTTACAGAGAGAGAGAGAATGTAATTTTTTGTAGTTAGATAGAGCAGGCAGGCTGGTCAGTTAGAGTTACTGGGCCAGATTCACGTATCTGGCCGTATCTTTGTGCGGGCGTAGCGTATCCTATTTACGCTACACCTCCGCAACTTGGACAGGCAAGTGCAGTATTCACAAAGCACTTGCTCCGTAAGTTGTGGCGGCGTAGCGTAAATTGGCCGGCGTAAGCCCTCCTAATTCAAAATAGGCTGGTAGGGGGCGTGTTGTATGTAAATGAATCGTGACCCCACGTAAATGACGCGCCTAACTAATGGCGCATGCACGCGCATGCTCAGTATCTGGCAAATTTACTCCATAAGATACGCCAGGCCCAATGCATGTGACGTGAACGTAACCTACGCACAGCCCCATTCACGTACGACTTACGTAAACAACGTAAAATGATACGCTTGCCGACGTCCATACTTTGCATTGGCTGCGTCTCATATAGCAGCGGTAACTTTACGCCGGACATAAACCTAACGTAAACGGCGTAGCGGGCGCAAGTACGTTCGTGAACCGGTGTATCTACCGAATTTACATATTCGACGCGTAAATCTACGGAAGCGCCCCTTGCGGCCAGCGTAAATATACACCCAAGATACGGCGGCGTAGGAGACTTACGCCACTCGTATCTTGGCCAAATCTATGCGTAACTGATTCTAAGAATCAGGCGCATATATACGACGGCTCACATTCGGACTTACGACGGCGTACGTGGAGATACGCCGTCGTAAGTCCACTGTGAATCTGGCCCACAGTGTGTAGAGTATATATATGCATCCCAGGTGTTGTATATACTGTATATTTATACACTGTATTGAGATTAGCTAGATCCGCTCTTTCTAATTTACTGACAGGCAGGCAGGTGATTGTGCTAGCTGCAGTTTTTTCACGTGGTGTACTGTCTGTGTCCTCTGTACAGTGTGCACCTAAAGCTACGTCAATAGATTTGCTGGTGTTTCTCATATTAATTCCTAGAGCTGCACGATTCTGGGAAAAATGAGAATCACAATTGTTTTGCTTAGAATGAAGATCACGATTCTCTCACGATTCCCCAAAAAATGCATGGTGCTTTTGTTAGCATGCATTTTTGTGATTTTATTTGTATTTTATTTACATGCATTTGTTTTGCTGTCTGTGCGCATCTGTTCAGAAGATTGCACCTCACTTTCTGTCCCAATGACAAATGATTTTTTGAAAATTTGTTTTTTTTGGTGCCCCTCGGCCTCCTGACTGTGTTTTAAAGGTTCAACTTCACATCTATGCGATGCATCAGTGTATGTGCCTTGCTGCAGAACAGCCTATTAATTTGAGAATGAACTGCCTGCTACCCCTCAATAGCACCAAAGTGCATGGGACTTTTTTTAATTTTATTTTTTAATGCCGCTGCATCAAAATGCATGGTGCTTTTGTTAGCGTGCATTTTTATTTTTGTGATTTTTTTTTATTTACACACATTTTATTTATATATATATATATATATATATATATATATATATATATATATATATATATATATATATATATATATATATATATATATATAATGTGTGTAAATAAAAAAACAATCACAAAAATAAAACACGGGGAAAAGACAGCATGGAACACAGGGGAAAGACAGCACGGAACACGGGGGAAAGACAGCACGGAACACGGGGGAAAGACAGCACGGAACACGGGGAAAAGACAGCACAGAGCACAGGGGAAATACAGCACGGAACACGGGGGAAATACAGCACGGAGCACAGGGGAAATACAGCACGGAGCACAGGGGAAAGACAGCACAGAGCACAGGGGAAAGACAGCACGGAGCACGGGGGAAAGACAGCAACTCCCCTGCCTGCCCAGGTATCGGGTGAGGCATCGGAGCATTTCCCCCGAGTACAAGTACTCGGGGAAATGCTTGGTATCGGTACCGATACTAGTATCGGTATCGGGTCATCCCTAATTTTCATCCATATTGCAGACATTATATTAAAGCCGCAAGCAGTTTTAAATGACATTTTTCTTATAGTAACACCCAGCAGGTACGATATTTAAAGGAATTTTTAATTTTTTTTTCACTTTAAGCATCATTAAAATCACTGCTCCAGAAAAAACGACTGTTTTTAAAACTTTTTTTTCCATTGATACATGTGCCCTGGGGCAAGACCCAGGTTCTCAAACCCGTTTTACGACAATAACTTGCATATTAGCCTTTAAAATTAGCACTTTTGAATTCAAAAGTTTGAGTCCCATAGACTTCAATGGGGTTTTAAAAGTTTGCGCGAACGTTCGGTCTGTTCAAAGGTTTTGGTGTGAACTAAACGGGGGGGTGTTCAGCTCATCCCTATTCACAAACGTAGATGAGCCTTTTTGGAAAATATACCAAAGTTGAGGGGTACTTTGTTGTTGAGAAGGGACAGTCCGTAACTTTGTTTTCGTTTTTTTGTGGTTTATTTGGGGCTAAAGGGGTTGTAAAAGTACATGTTTGTTCACCTTAATGCATTCTATGCATTAAGGTGAAAAAACATCCGACGATTAGCGGCCCCCTAGCCCCCCCATTTACTTACCTGAGCCCTCGAAAGTCCTGCTTCGTGAACACGCTGGCTTCTCGGCTGTTCTCGGCTCATTCGTTGGATGATTGATAGCAGCGCAGCCATTGGCTCCCACTTTTTATTCACTTCTTTATTGGTTTTAGTACACCTTATATGTATGCAGCTATATCATTTGGTTATTTTTGTTGTTTCTTCCTTTTGTATTTATTTTAGTAGCGCTGTAGTACTTTTATATTTAATACTCATTGGCTCCCACTGCTGTCAATCAAATCAATGATGTGAGGCTAAATATTTCTAAGGCCCCATACACACGGGAGGATTTATCCGCGGATACGGTCCAGCGGACCGTTTCCACGGATAAATCCTCTTGAGGATTTCCGCGGATTTCTATGCGATGGCGTGTACACACCATCGCATTGAAATCCGCGCCGAAATCCTCTGGCGATGACGTGTCGCGCCATCGCCGCGATTATGACGCGGCGACGTGAGCGACGCTGTCATATAAGGAATTCCACGCATGCGTCGAATCATTACGACGCATGCGGGGGATCCCTTCGGACGGATGGATCCGGTGAGTCTATACAGACCAGCGGATCCATCCGTTGGGATGGACTCCAGCAGATGGATATGTTCTGCATGTCAGCGAATATTCGATCTGCTGGAATCCATCCCAGGGGAGATATATCCGCGGAAACACATCCGCTGGTGTGTACACACCATAGGATCTATCCGCTGAAACCCATTTGCTGGGATTTATCTGCGGATGGATTCTATGGTGTGTACGGGGCCTCAGAGAATGCAGCTTTTTCTCATCAGAACACGGAGAGTGCACCAGGTGCTTTTAATGAACCAGTCCCTCCCACTGAGAATCAATCTTCAAGGAAATATGCTATTAGTATTGTTAAAGTTTTCACACTAGCAGTTAAGGGGCAGTAAAACCCCACAGTTGAGCTGCTTTTTTTACTGCCTCCACGTTGACTCATTCAAGTGAATAGGGTCATTCTGTTAGCGCCCCACAATCGCATGAAGTGCATGCTCTTGCTGCATGCCATCGTGGGATTCAAGGTGTTAAAGTGGGCAGTAAGGAGGCAAGAGGTAATATTGCACAAATTGCTCTTCAGAGATCAAAGCATGTGTGAACGAACCCTGAGAAAAGATCGGGGCCTCCAGCATAATATTGCTGTCTATGTCCCCATGGGGAAGATATAACGATATCAAGAAAAACCTTCCTCTACTTCTAAAGCACATACACCTTATACTTTAATAAAGAAAGATAAGAATACAGATATCTCTTACCTTGAATTTTTGGATCCTTTAAAATTTAATTTCTTCACCAAATTTTCTTGCTTAATTATGAGTTTCACCTTTTCACCATAACGGTTAAGACGTCTTGTTTCATTTGTGTTTTGGAAGGCGGTTTCCTCGTGGCTAGCATTCATTAATTTACGAATGGTTGCATTGATTTCCAAGACCAATGTTTGATTCCCTTGTGACTCATGAATCAAGTTCAGGTGCTGGGCCTGCCCTTGCAGACCCAAAAATCCAATCAGCCACAGTAAAATAGTCTTAGTGACCAAAACCATTGTGGCCAAGTCGTACAGATAAGAAAACACTTGGGATACAGGAATGTTAAGAGAAAGACAAAGCTTAGATTAGAACACACGGAGGTGAGGAATGACAAGCTGAAATATGTAGACAAGGGAGGCAATGAAAGAAACTGGAATTGACTAAGCTTGCTCAGAAATAAACACCAGAAAAAATACCTACATTTGGACTGAGAAGTGAGAGCAAGCAATAAAAGTTCAAAACAGTGGAAATGAAGTATAGAGAAGAAAATCAGAAAGAATGCAGCTGAGTGTAGGCAGAACTGAGAATGATGCACACGGTAGGCAGAGAACTTACAGAATGATTTACAGAGATTCCACAGAGGGATGGAAATATAAGAGAACTTACAGAGTGGCCTACAGAGACCTTATAAAGGGGTGTAAATATAAGAGAACATACATAATTACCTACAGAGATCCCAAAGAGGGATAGGAATGTAAAAGAGCCCAAAGAATGACCTACAGAGATCCCAAAGAGGGATAGGAATATACAAAAGAGCCCAAAGAATGACCTACAGAGACCCCAAAGAGGGATAGGAATATAAAAGCGCCCAAATAATGACCTACAGAGATCCCAAACAGGGACAGGAATATAAAAGAGCCCAAAGAATGACCTACAGAGATCCCAAAGAGGGATAGGAATATGAAAGCCCAAATGTTCTACAGAGATCCCAAAGAGGAATAGGAATATAAAAGAGCCCAAATGTTCTACAGATATCCCAAAGAGGGATAGGAATATAAAAGAGCCCAAAGAATGACCTACAGAGATCCCAAAGAGGGATACGAATATAAAAGAGCCCAAAGAATGACCTACAGAGATCCCAAAGAGGGATAGGAATATAAAAGAGCACAAAGAATGACCTACAGAGATCCCAAAGAGGGATGGAAATATAAGAGAACTTATAGAATGGCCTACAGAGACCTTACAAAGGGATGTAAATATAAGAGAACATACAGGATTACCTACAGAGATCCCAAAGAGGCATAGGAATATTATTGAGCCCAAATAATGACCTACAGAGATCTCAAAGATGGATGGAAATATAAGAGAACTTCTAGAATGGCCTAAAGCAATCCCAAAGAATAGTGGAAACACAAGAACATACAGAGATCCAACAGAGGGATGTAAGTTTACAAGAACCTACAGAATGACCTACAGAGATTCCACAGAGGAATGCAAGCATATGAAGACTTACAGAATGACTTACAGAGAGATGTAAATATATCAGAACCTACAGAATGACCTACAGAGACATCTAAATATACAAGAACCTACAGAATGACCTACAGAGACTCCACAAAGGGATTGAAATATATAAGAACCTTCAGGGATCCCACAAAGGAATGTAAGCATATGGGAACTTACAGAATGACCTACAGAGATCCCGCAGAGGAATGTAAGTATATGAAGACTAACATAAAGACCTACAGAGATATTTAAATATTGAAGAACTTACAGAATGACCAACAGAATTCCCACAGACGCATGTAAGTATATGAAGACTAACAGAAAGACCTACAGAGATATCTAAATATTGAAGAACTTAAAGAATGACTTACAGAGATCCCACAGCAGAGGGATATAAGCATATGAGAACTTACAGAACAACTTGTAGAGATCCTAAAGCGGGATTTAAATATACGAGAACTTACAGGACAACCTACAGAGATCCCACAGTGGGACACAAGTATACAAGAACCTTTAGAATGACATACAAAGATCTCATAAAGGGATGGACATATAAGAACTTACATAATGACCCACAGAGTTCCCACAGAGGAATGTAAGTATATGAAGACTAACAGAAAGACCTACAGAGATATCTAAATATTGAAAAACTTACAGAATAACCTACAGAGATCCCACAGCAGAGGGATGTAAGCATACAAGAACTTACAGAACAACTTGTAGAGATTCAAGAATGGGATTTAAATATATGAGAACTTACAGGACAACCTACAGAGATCCCACAGTGGGACACAAGTATACAAGAACCTTTAGGATGACCTACAGAGATCCCATAGAAGGATGGAAATATTTGAGACTTTACAGAATGACTTACAGAGATTCCACAGGGAGATGTAAGTATATGAGAACTTACAGAATGACCTATAGATAACCTACACAGGCATCTAAATATAAAATAACTTACAGAATAGTATAGAAAGAAAACTTACTAAATTAAAAAGGTGGATGCAGTAGATGGAAACCTTACAGAAGGAGATAAGCAGGAGACAGAAAGGGTATTGGAAGACATAGGGCAGGAGAGTCAACTACACAGATGGGAAGGAGGTAGCTTACCAAAGAGTCGGCACCCGAAATGACAGCATACAGAATGATATAGGTAGCACAACGAGGGGTCACAGAAGGATGTAGACAGGGAAGATAGAAATGGAAACAGTTGAAACCGGAGAAATTCAATGTAAAATGATGGCTGATAGCACAGCGATAAGATAGAAAGAAAAAGACAATCTGAAAACCTGTAAAATGGGAAACCACATGAGAAAGACCATTAGACTAGGGTGCAGAATGATTGAATAAAGAGTTAGAGAGGAGGGGGTTAGTACAGAGGGATGTGTCTGAGGGTTAATAGAAGATGAAAGAGTGAACAAACTGTCAGATGCTTATTCCTATTCCTCTTCCTCTCTCTCCCTCTCAGTTTCTGAGACTTAGTACAGAAATCTTTTTAATTCCTTCTCCTCTTACACTGTGCAGCTTTCACTGCTCGCCAATGACCGGCCAGCTCTGCCTGCGCCCCCCTCCCTTCTTCTCACCCTATCAGCACAATCAAAGGGAATTTAGGATTACAGGTGCTTAAGACGACTGGGGGCGCATTGAACTAAATAAAGGCGGACACCTGTAAGAACAAATTTTTAGAAATGTTTCCGATAGCAACAAAGAATCTCAGGTCTAGCTCAGCATCGTGTGTGTTGTTCAGAAGTGGTTACTGTTACTTTAAGGTTCATTTGCATGTGTTGCCATAACAGTGCCATGGTAAAAAATTCCTCTCTGGTCCCCGGCCGGGCCAAGTGCCATGCTGGGAGGTGCCGCCTCCATCCCCATTTCAATGCTCCATACAAAGGGGCAGATGGCGATTATGTGGCATTGGGACACAACAGATATTGTTGACGTGTAAACCTGTCTCTTTCAGCCACACTGCATTTTAACAAGGGGGACGCCTGGAGACAAAGAGACGGAGAAATGTGGACAGGGGGACACGACATACAAAGAGACAAAAAGGCAGGAAAATACAGTGTGAAAGAAGAAATGGAATAGGAGGGATCATGAAAAAGTAGTGGGACCTATTTATAAAGGAGTGAAATCAAAAAATGAAATAAAAAAATGTTTTTTTTTTTAAATTGAACCTTGTGGTGTATTCATGAAAATTGAGTAGTTGTCTTCCTTCTATATTCCACTACTTTTGGGGCTTGTGTACACTTGCTTAACCACTTAAGCCCCGGACCATTTCGCTGGCCAAAGAACAGGCCACTTTTTGCGATTCGGCACTGCGTCACTTTAACTGACAATTGCGCGGTCATGCGACATGGCTCCCAAACAAAATTTAGGTCCTTTTTTCCCCACAAATAGAGCTTTTTTTTGGTGGTATTTGACAACCTCTGTGGTTTTTATTTTTTGCGCTATAAACTAAAATAGAGTGACAATTTTGAAAAAAAAAATATTTTTTTACTTTTTGCTATAATAAATACCCCCCAAAAATATATAAAAAAACATATTTTTTCCTCAGTTTAGGCCGATACGTATTCTACGTATTATTGGTAAAAAAAAAAAATCACAATACTGTAAGTGTTTATTGATTGGTTTGCGCAAAAGTTATAGCGTCTACAAAATAAGGGATGGTTTTATGGCATTTTTATTATTATACATTTTTTTTACTAGTAATGGTGGCGATCTGCGATTTTTATCGTGACTGCGACTTTATGGCGGACACATAGGACACTTTTGACGCCATTTTGGGACCACTGTCATTTTTACAGCGACCAGTGTTATAAAAATGCACTGATTACTGTAAAAATGACACTGGCAGTGAAGGGGTAAAACTGTACGGGGCACTGAAGGGGTTAAGTGTGACCTAGGGAGTGCTTCTAACTGTTAGGGGGCATGGTTTGCCATGACACGTCACTGATTGCTTTTCCCGATGACAGGTAACAGACGATCAGTGACATGTCACTAGGAAGAGATGTTGGGGCAGATCCACAAAGAAATTATGCCGGCGTATCTATTGATACGCCGGCCGTAATTTCAAAATTCCTGTGTCTTATCTTTGTTTTGAATCCTCAAAACATGATACGAGGGCATCTCGGCTAGATCCGACAGGCGTACGTCTTAGTACGCCGTCGGATCTAAGATGCAATTTTTCGGCGGCCGCTAGGTGGCGTTTCCGTCGAAATCCGCGTTGAGTATGCAAATTAGCTATTTACGGCGATCCACAAACGTATGTCCGGCCAGCGCATTTTTTTCCGTCGTTTGCGTTCGGATTTTTCCGGCGTATAGTTAAAGCTGCAATACTGAGGCGTACTCAATGTTAAGTATGGCCGTCCTTCCCGCGTACAATTTTGAATTTTTTGCGTCGTTTGCGTAAGTCGTTGGCGAACAGGAATTTGCATAGAATGACGTCACCGTCGTAAGCATTGGCGGGTTCCGGTTTAATTTCGAGAATGCGCACTGGGATACCCCCAGGGGCGGCGCATGCGCAGTTCAAAAAAACATTGTTTACGTCGGGTCACGACGTGTTGACATACAACACGCCCCCATCACAGCCATTTGAATTCCGCGCCAATACCCTGCAAGAGATACACTACGCCGCCGTAACTTACGGCGCAAATTCTTTCAAGATTCGAAATAAAAAAGATAAGTTACGGCGGCGTAGCGTATCTTAGATACGCTGTGCCCGGCGCAGATGTCTGTGGATCTGCCCCGTTGTGTTTACACTGACATCTCCCCGTTCTTCAGCTCTGTGACCCGATCGCTGTACACAGGCGTTCATCGAGTTTGCGGGTCCCGAGGGCACGGTCACGGAGCTCGCAACCACACGGCCAGCAAATTAAAGGGGATGTATATATATGTACGCCCATTTGCCCATCCGTGCCATTCTGTCAATGTAAATCTGCGTGCGACAGTCCCTAAACGGTTAAAAAAAATGCAGCTGAGCTGTGGATTTACCGCCTCCCCTCCTGAATTCCAGGAATAGGTATTTTTGCTTATGTACGAATGGACCAATGTAACTATGTGTAGCACTACACCCGGAGGAGCTGCTGGTTTGTTTTGGGTGGCACATTTACCTCGTGGCTCTCCGAATTCCTAGGGGTGTATGGTGCATATAGCAGTAGTAAAGGAATGTCCGCAACAGGTGTCTTTTCTGTGCTCTTTATTACCCAGCCGGGTAAAAACAATAAACTGGTGATGAAAGGATAGAATTGAAAGAAGAAAGAGAACGGCAGATTCAGGCGTAGTATTTGGAAACAGTCCTCCCGTATGTAACACTTTCCGTACCACTCCTGCCTGAGTGAGTTTAGCGTACGCGGACAGGCCTCTCTCACTGACCTGGCAGCCGGAGTATCACTCAAACCTTTAACTTGAGGAAAAGTCCCTGCCACAGACACTCCTGGTATGGACTTGAACTTGAGGAAAAGTCTCCCTCCTGGTATGGACTCAGGGAGGAACCTTTGCCACAGCAGTGAGAACAGGGAAAGCGGACATCTTGGTACACCCCGCACTCCTCCATAGTAAGGATACAGTGAGAAGGGGGAGGGCGGACATCTTGGTACATCCCACACTCCTCCAATAGTAACGATACTCTGAGAAGGGGGATAGTGGACATCTTGGTACATCCCGCACTCCTCCATAGTAAGGATACACTTAGAAGGGGGAAAGCGGACATCTTGGTACACCCCGCACCCCTCCATAGTAAGGATACAGTGAGAAGGGGGAAAGTGAACATCTTGGTACACCCTGCACCCCTCCATAGTAAGGATACAGAGAGAAGGGGGAAAGCAGACATCTTTGTACACCCCGCACTCCTCCATAGTAAGTCTACAGTGAGAAGGGAGAAAGCGGACATCTTGGTACACCCAGCACTCCTCCATAGTAAGGATACACTGAGAAGGTGGAAAGCGGATATCTTGGTACACCCCACACTCCTCCATAGTAAGGATACTCTAGAAGGGGGGAAGCGGACATCTTGGTAAACCCTGCACTCCTCCATAGTAAGGATACACTTAGAAGGTGGAAAGCGGACATCTTGGTACACCCCACACTCCTCCATAGTAAGGATACTCTAGAAGGGGGGAAGCGGACATCTTGGTAAACCATGCACTCCTCCATAGTAAGGATACACTTAGAAGGGGGAAAGCGGACATCTTGGTACACCCCGCACTCCTCCATAGTAAAGATACAGGGGGAAAGTGAACATCTTGGTACACCCTGCACCCCTCCATAGTAAGGATACAGAGAGAAGGGGGAAAGCAGACATCTTTGTACACCCCGCACTCCTCCATAGTAAGTCTACAGTGAGAAGGGAGAAAGCGGACATCTTGGTACACCCAGCACTCCTCCATAGTAAGGATACACTGAGAAGGTGGAAAGCTGACATCTTGGTACACCCCACACTCCTCCATAGTAAGGATACTCTAGAAGGGGGGAAGCGGACATCTTGGTAAACCCTGCACTCCTCCATAGTAAGGATACACTTAGAAGGGGGAAAGCGGACATCTTGGTACACCCCGCACTCCTCCATAGTAAAGATACAGGGGGAAAGTGAACATCTTGGTACACCCTGCACCCCTCCATAGTAAGGATACAGAGAGAAGGGGGAAAGCGGACATCTTTGTACACCCCGCACTCCTCCATAGTAAGTCTACAGTGAGAAGGGGGAAAGCGGACATCTTGGTACACCCCGCACTCCTCCATAGTAAGGATACAGTGAGAAGGGGGAAAGCGGACATCTTGGTACACCCCGCACTCCTCCATAGTAAGGATACAGTGAGAAGGGGGAAAGCGGACATCTTGGTACACCCCGCACCCCTCCATAGTAAGGATACACTGAGAAGGTGGAAAGCGGACATCTTGGTACACCCCGCACTCCTCCATAGTAAGGATACAGTGAGAAGGGGGGAAGCGGACATCTTGGTAAACCCTGCACTCCTCCATAGTAAGGATCCTCTAAAAGGGGAAAAGCTGACATCTTGGTACACCCCACACTCCTCCATAGTAAGGATACAGTGAGAAGGGGGAAAGCGGACATCTTGTTTTTTTTAGAAAATTGATCCTCTCTCGAGAGTGGAAAGCATGCTGGAAGTGGAGGGAGATATTCCTGCAACCGATAGCAGAGGAGAGCCTCTGGTTTATAGACCAGATACATCCTGTTTGTGACGAAACGCGTAGGTGTGGCCTAGCTGGGTGACGTCATCACGCACTACACGGAGATACGCGGCGACGGAATTGAGCAGACGGAGGAGGATTAGAGGAGACGCCATCCTATCCTAATTTTACCCATATTGCGCTGAATTATCCACTTAATTGTAAGTGCAACTTTTATTAAATTAAAATCCTCACTCAAACGGTATTATGCTATGTGGTTTCCCATCATTTCTCATTTCATGGGAGTTTGAACCGATACATACTTGGTGGAACGCACACAGTTTGGAATTGTTTCTACGCTTTCCAGTCTTAGAAGTAGTCTTATAGGGAAGACTTTTAAACATCTCTGAGTTCCATGAGACCGCTGCAAAATCGGTCTTTTCATCTGGTAAGGAGACTACATTTTCACCTATCGGGTGTCCCTTTCGGTGGAGGATCTTTATTCAAATTTAGCTATATATGAATATCACTTATGAACTTTCTTTTCATCTATTCGTTTGGATGTGGATCATATTTTTTGGACTATTCCTAGCTTTATTTTTTATTTTATTTTATGTCACAGATTATTTCACCAATTTAGTTTTCATCTGTTTTTGGTGGTCAATATTATTTTTTTTAGCGCTGTACTATCTTGTTTTTTAGATTGTTTGGGCCAGATTCACGTAGAAGAGCGGCGGCGTAACGTATCGTAGATACGTTACACCGCCGCAATTTTTCATCGCAAGTGCCTGATTCACCAAGCACTTGCGATGAAAACCTACGCCGGCAGCCTCCGGCGCAAGGCGGGCCAATTCAAATGGGTGTGTGCCATTTAAATTAGGCGCGCTCCTGCGCCGGACCTACCGCGCATGCTCCGTTTGCGAACTCCCCTCGTGCTTTGCGCGAAGTGACGTAATTTTTTCGAACGGCGACACGCGTAGCGTAATTCCGTATTCCCGGACGGCTTGCGCAAACGACGTTATTTTTAAAATTTCGACGCGGGAACGACGACCATACTTTATACAGCAATACGATTGCTGTGTAAAGTTAAGGCAAAAACTAGAAACTAGACTAGCGGCGACGTAGCGAACGCGAAAAACCGTCGTGGATTGCCGTAACTCCTAATTTGCATACCCGACGCTGGTTTACGACGCAAACTCCCCCCAGCGGCGGCCGCGGTATTGCATCTTAAGATCCGACAGTGTAAAACAATTACACCTGTCGGATCTTATGGCTATCTATGCGTAACTGATTCTATGAATCAGTCGCATAGATAGAACAACAGATACGACGGCGTATCAGGAGATACACCGTCGTATCTGCTCTGTGAATCTGGCCCTTTATTCTTACTTTGGTATTTAGAGTAATTAGTACTGGCAGCTATTCTACACTCACGTGTGTTTATTTCATATATTATATTTGTTAGCGCAGTGTTTTTTTCTGCCCTTGTGGTAGAAATCTTTTTTTTTCGCTACATATGTATATAACATTCCTGTATGATCCCCGTAGAACCTGTAAATCCCCAAAATTTGGCACTGCTATTTTAGTAATTTCCACTAGCTGCTGGGTCCTGAGTCGGGTGGCTGCTCTGCTGCAATGTGACAACAGGAGGTTACCTGCTCGGCATTCCAAAATCACACACAGGCTCCCCCAAGATGGCTGCTAGCAGCCAAATGCAGAAGACAAGTCAGTCCTCTGCAGGATTCCTCTAGTGCCAGAGGTAAGCAGTGATTATGTGACTATTATGCTATGTGAACTCCCTGCTCAATCAACCATTCGAGAAGTTGTTCCATTTGTTGGGACATCGGTGGCTACACACAGAAGAACCCTCCTTAATGCTAAGTATTGTGTAGGTACAATAGTTACAGGTTTTATGTCACGTCACACTTCCTGTCACTCCAGAAGGACTGCACTATCTTTGTTCAGGCATACAGATGCAGCAACTACTTCCTGGAATGAGATGCTGTCCTAAGCGACCACCAGTTTGGATGGGCGACTACCAGTTTGAATCTGCGATTTTTGCAGGTGGAGAAATTAGGCCCATTCACGTGTTGTGTGCAAACATATGCATCCAGCAGCCACACAGCCAAGTTATCTGTGTCCAGCAGCCACACAGCCAAGTTATCTGTGTCCAGCAGCCACACAGCCAAGTTATCTGTGTCCAGCAGCCAAACAGCCAAGTTTGTATTCTGTATAAAATTGTCCCCTATTTGCATGTAACTGTTCTTACCAGCAGTTATATATTATTATGCCGCGTACACACAATCGGAAAAACCTTGGATGTTTTTTTCGACGTAATTCTGCTCAAGCTTGGCTCGGACACACGGTCACACAAAAGTTCTCTGAACTTTCGACCTTCAAGACCCCGGTGACGTACAACACTACGACGAGTCGAGAAAATTAAGTTCAATGCTTCTGAGCATGCGTCGAATTGTTTCCGAGCATGTGTCAGAATGTTGCGTGTCGGAATTGCTACAGACGATCGGATTTTCCGATGGGAAGTTTTTCCATCGGAAAATTTGAGAACCAGCTCTCAATCTTTTGAATTTCCGATCGTGTGTATGGGGCATTAGGGCCTTTGACACAAAAAGTTTGCACCTAAGGACAAAGGTTCTGGCAGCATATAAAGTGGACAGGTATTCATTGACTTTGCATTCTGCCATTGCATGGATTGCTGCTGTGTCCAGATGTAGGCCCGGATTCACAAAGCACTTACGCCGACGTATCTCGAGATACGCCGCGTAAGTGTAAATGTGCGCCGTTGTATCTATGCGCCGTGCCCATAAACTGAGATACGCCTGAAAATAGGCTTCATCCGACCGACGTAACTTTCCTACGCCGTCGTATCATGGGCGCATAGTTACGCTGGGCGCATTTTCCGCTCCCATTGATTTTCTATGCACATATGCAAATGAGCTAGATACGCCGATTCACGAACGTAGTTGCGCTCGGCGCATAATATACGTGGTTTACGCAAGTCGTACGTCCGGCGTAAAGTTATTCTCCATATAGGAGGCGCAACTCATGCAAAGGTATGGACCAGGGAACACAGCCGTCGTATCTTTTGTCGTTTACGTTGTACGTGAATATGACTAGGCGTAGGTTACGTTCACGTCGTAGGCAGTGATTCGACGTATCTTAGGCAGTTGTTTCGACGTGATTCTGAGCATGCGCACTGTAATGCGGCCACGGGACGGCGATCGCCGTACGTTATTCGTATCTATATGACGCTCAGTCCATCATTTATATGGGGTCACGCCTCATTAGCATGGCTCACGCCCACTTCCACCTACGCTGGCTTACACCGAGGAAGCCCAGCGTATCTTTAACAGCGAGTGGGAGCGAGTGCTTTGTGAATCAAGTGCTCGCCTCTGTGCGCTGCGCCGGCGTAGTGTATATTAGATACACTACGCCGGCATAAATATGCGCCGATGTATGTGAATCCGGGACGTAGAGTTTAGCTGCATTTAAATGCAGCCTAATTGTAAATTAAACCGAGAGCTCACTGGCACAGTGTGAGATCCTCAAAAAATCTTTAATTGGTAAAAATAAATACATTTACATTAAAAAGTGATAAAAAGACATGCTTCTCATTTCCATAAGAAATTTCCATGAGGAACATCTCATCAACCAAGGAATACACTCATCTCCCCATTAGTGCTCCATTCGAAGGCCAACTTCTATGTAATATACTGGCTGCCTATACTTTGCACTTTGAGGCAGCACCTCTTCATCAGAGCCAACTCCTTAGTATTTCATTGCAAGGGTGGACAACCATGGCACTCCAAGCTGTTGGGAAACGTCAAGTTCCATGAGGCATTGTAATACCGCGTTTTTTAAAAATTATCGTGTGGGGGCAACGTCGTTTTAATGATGCAACGTCGTTTTAATGATGAAGTTGGAAAAAAACTACGTTTTTTCTAAATACTGAAAAACGTCGTTCTTTTTCATGCCGAAAAACGATCGTGTGTACGTGGTATAATAGTCTGTCAGCCATAGGCATGACTCCCAGAGGCTGAGGCAAGATGGGATTTGTAGTTTCAACACAACTGGAGTTCCAAGGTTTCCTACCCCTAGCCTATTGGCTGGTCATAATTCACTATTTTTGCCTATTGCAAGGGTGGACAACCATGGCACTTCAAGCTGTTGGGAAACGTCAAGTTCCATGAGGCTTTGTAATGCCGCGTACACACGATCGGAATTTCCGACAAGAAAAGTTTGATGTGAGCTTTTGGTCGGAAATTCCGACCTTGTGTAGGTCCCATCTGACTTTTTCTGTCGGGAAAAGTTCTTGTCGGAAATTCCGATCGTCCGCATGCAATTCAGACGCACAAAAAAACACGCATGCTCTTAATCAATTCGACGCATGCTCAGAATCATTGAACTTTATTTTTCTTGGCTTGTTGTAGAGTTGTACGTCACCGCGTTCTTCACAGTTGGAATTTCAGACAACATTTGTGTGACCGTGTGTATGCAACACAAGTTTGAGACAAAATTCCGTCGGATAAAATCTTCTTGTCGGAATTTTCGATCGTGTGTACACGGCATAAGAGTCTGACAGCCACAGGCATGACTCCCAGAGGCTGTGGCATGATGGGATTTGTAGTTTTAATACAACTGGAGTCTGGAGGCTGGTCATAATTCTCTATTTTTGCCTATTGCAAGGGTGGACAACCATGCCACTTCAAGCTGTTGGGAAACTTCAAGTTCCATGAGGCATTGCAAGGGTCTGACAGCCACAAGCATGACTCCCAGAGGCAGAGGCATGATGCAATTTGTAGTTTCACCACCACGTGAGTGCCAAGGTTTACTACCCCTAGCCTATTGGCTGGTCATAATTCTCTGTTTTTGCCTATTGCACTCCAGGCTGGTATGGAACTTCAAGACCCATGAGCAGGGCAGGACTTAGGGTGGTGGGGGCCCCTGGGCTTGAGTGTTGATTGAGGGGCCCCCTTGAGCCGAGAAGCAGGGGGGTTGAAGTTGTTGAGCGGGGGGGTGCCGCAGAGATCAAAGTTGTTGAGCGGGGGGGCCACCGATTGGAGCTGGCTGACCAAAGTTGTTGCTCGGTGGGGGGGGGGGGGCGCCGATCGGAGTTGTTGAGCAGGGGGGGGTCGCCGATTGATCAAAGTTGTTGAGGGGGGCCGTCGATTGTAGTTGTTGAGCGGGAGGGTGAAGGGGACTTCTTACCTCTTCATTAGCAGCGGCATGGCTCTTCCTGCTTCCTCCTCCCGGGGGCCCCCTATTGGTAAGTCTGGCCCTGCCCATGAGGCATTGCAAGACTGACAGCCACAGGCATGATGCCGCGTACACACGATTTTTCAACATGAAAAAAAAAACGTTGTTTTTCCAACTTCATCATTTAAACAACGTTGCCCACACACCATCGTTTTAAAAAAATGATCTAGCAAAGCGCGGTGACGTACAACACGCACTATAAAGGGGAAGTTCCATTCGTCTATGGGCTGCTTTTAGCTGATTCCGTGTTAGTAAAAGACGATTCACGCTTTTTTTCTGTTACAGCGTGATGAATGTGCTTACTCCATTATGAACGGTAGTTTTACCAGAACGAGCGCTCCCGTCTCATAACTTGCTTCTGAGCATGTGCAGGTTTTTAACATCGTTTTAGCCCACACACGATAATTTTTTACAACCCGAAAAACTACATTGTTTAAAACGACGGTAAAAAATGCAGCATGTTCGAATTTTAGTTTTTTTTGTTTTTCAGAACCTGAAAAATGATGTGAAGCCCATACACCATCATTTAAAATTACATTTTTTTAAAACAACGTTTTTTTCATGCCGAAAAATGATCGTGTGTACGCGGCATGACTCCCAGAGGCCGATGCATGATGGGATTTGTAGTTTCACCACAACTGGAGTGCCAGGGTTGCCTACCCCTAGCCTAGTGGCTGGTCATAATTCTCTAGTTACAACAGGATAAAACTCTTTACAGCTTTTGCTATTTTTTTTTTTTTTTTTTTTGCAACATTTGTTTTCTCTTCTTGACATTTTGCTAATTAGCAGAAAACCCAGCAACAGAAAATGGAAACAAGCCAGGCAAATTAGGCCAGGTTTTGCCAGCTGCTTTATGAAGAACTCCCTTGGGATAATTTTAATGGTCAACATTGCAAAACAGCTCAGTTCTGGCAGCTAAATGGCTATTGCGTTCCTATCACTGTACGGGCAAAACTGGCAAGTCCAATACCAGGTAACGATTTTTTATTGTTGGATAGAGTGGGGAAAGATTAGATCCTCTGGCAGGTTTCTGTTGCTGTATGTGACTCCATTGGGGAGTAAATGTCACCCCTCTCCAAGTATATTTTTCCACCTCTACAGTGGAGGTGTATGTGTGTGTAACATATTTTGGCCAACTCATAGTGAATTGGGCAGAATTCAAGAATTTGGCGCCCCTAATGGTACCACCGGCTCAGCAAAAGTTGATTGAAGGAACTTGATGGTAAATAGCTGGCCGAACAGTGACTGCATCCGGTATTAAGAGAGCCGTGGGTGTCGGATGTGAGCAGGTCCGGACTGGGACAAAAAATAGGCCCGGGCATTTTAGACTGAGCAGCCCGGGTGGGATGTGGGGTTCCAGCACCTTGCACGTCTGGACCCCTTTACATTACACAGCACCCTGCACCTCTGGACCCCTTTACATTACACAGCACCCTGCACCTCTGGACCCCTTTACATTACACAGCACCCTGCACCTCTGGACCCCTTTACATTACACAGCACCCTGCACCTCTGGACCCCTTTACATTACACAGCACCCTGCACCTCTGGACCCCTTTACATTACACAGCACCCTGTACCCCTTTACATTACATAACACCGCACCTCTGCACCCTTTTACATTACACAGCACCCTGCATCTCTGGACCCCTTTACATTACACAGCACCCTGCACCTCTGGGCCCCTACATTACACAGCACCCTGCACCTCTGGACCCCTTTACATTACACAGCACCCTGCATCACTGGACCCCTTTACATTACACAGCACCCTGCATCACTGGACCCCTTTACATTACACAGCACCCTGCATCTCTGGACCCCTTTACATTATACAGCACCCTGCACCTCTGGGCCCCTACATTACACAGCACCCTGCACCTCTGGACCCCTTTACATTACACAGCACCCTGCACCTCTGGAACCCTTTACATTACACGCCACCCTGCATCACTGCACCCCTTTACATTACACAGCACCTTGCACCTCTGGACCCTTTTACATTACACAGCACCTCTGGACCCCTTTACATCACATAGCACCGCACCTCTGGACCCCTCTTTCATTCGAGTGCGGCTCTGCCTCGCAGCTGAGAGTGTACTGGGGGGTGACGTGACATGCGGGCCGCCGGGCATGACCGGACAATTGTCGCATGACCGGACAATTGTCAGATAAAGTAACGCAGTGCCTTATTGCAAAAAATTGCCTGGTCATGAAGGGGGTTAAATCTTCCAGGGGTTTACTGTCAATTTTGCAGCTTATTTGGCCACTAGCGGGGCGCTTTTACCCCCGCTAGCGGCCGAGAAAGGGTTAAAACCACCACAAAGAGCCTCTGCCGAGGCGCTTTGCCGGCGGTATATCCACGGTGCCCATTGATTTCAATGGGCTTGAGCGGTGGAGGAGGGGTATACACACCGCTCCAAAGATGCGGCTAGCAGGACTTTTTTACCGTCCTGCTAGCGCACCTCTCCAGTGTGAAAGCCTTTCCCCAGTTGGGGAACTATTCCTTCTGCTGACACCAACAATGGCGCATTATTCCTCCAACTGAAACCAAAGTTACGGCGTTATTCCTCCAACTGAAACCAACGATGGGGCACTATTCCTCCCACTGATACCAATGACGGGTACTGTTCCTTTCACTAACACCAATGATGGGGTACTATTCCTCCCACGGACACCAACAATGGAACATTATTCATTCCACTGACACCACCAAGGTTGCACCTCTCCCACTGACACCAACAATGGGGCTTTATTCCTCCAACTGACACCAATGATGGGGCATTATTCCTTTCACTGACACCAACAATGGAACATTATTCCTTCCACTGACACCAACAATGGAACATTATTCCTTCCACTGACACCAACAATGGGGCTTTATTCCTCCAGCTGACACCAATGATGGGGCATTATTCCTCCAACTGACACCAATGATGGGGCATTATTCCTCCAGCTGACACCAATGATGGGGCATTATTCCTCCAACTGACACCAATGATGGGGCATTATTCCGCCAACTGACACCAACAATGGGGCACTATTACTCTGACTTACACCAGTGATGGGGTACTATTTCTCCCACGGATACCAATGATGGGGCACTGTTGCTCTCGCTGATGCCAAGGATAGGGCTTTTTTACAATCACTATTCCTCCACAGGCTTTATGCAATTTTTAACCTCCTGCATCCTTCCAGTGCTCTCTCTCAGGCTCCCACCGGTAGAGCTACTAGCCAGCATGCATGCCGGCTAGTTGAGGACCAATACAAAATTTTGATCGGCTTTGAACGGGTCCTGGCTATGGTAGCTGGAAGCAATAAGATGACATCACTTCCTGTTTACCAAGGTGTCAACGGCGCCATTTTTTTTAAATTAAAAATCAAAAGTATTCAAAAACGCTTGCTGTTTAAATACTTTTTGGTGCAGAGAAGAGATTTTGACCCCAGATCCCTCCATAAAGAGGACCTGTCGCATGCCTATTGCTGTCACAAGGATGTGTACATTCCTTGTGACAGCAATAAGTGTGATCAAAAAAGCAACAGTGTTAAAAAAAAGTTATAAATAAGTGAATTAATAATTAAAAAAATAACACAAATTAAAGTGCCCCCTTCCCCCTGTACTAGCGCACAAAAGGGGAATGCATGCGTTGGCCCCGCAGGCACACAAATAGCAATAGTCCCACACATGTGCGGTATCGCCACAAACATCAGGTCATGGGCAGTAATTCTAGCTCTTTGTAAATCTAAATTAGTAACCTGTAAAGGCTTTTAAAGCGTCGCCTATGGATAATAAAATTGACGTTGTTCAACGCCGTTGCGGGGCATGCGCAAATTTAAATTGCGACATGTTTGCTATCTTTTTACTCTGCGTAACATTTTATTTTATATGTTACAGAAAAATTGGGTTATGTATGGTGTTCTTTTGCGTTACAATCCAAAAATGAAGTTTGAGAAAAAGCTGCGCACAGTGTTGCATAAAAAATTGCAAAACCCACCAATTTGTTCTCTAGGCCCACTGCTTTAAAAAAAAAAATATATATATATATATATATATATATATATATATATATATATATATATATATATATATATATAGTTTGGGCATTCTAAGTCAATTTCTAGCAAAATAAAAACTGATTACATGTAAAGAAAAGGTGCTAGAAAAGGCCTGGTCTGGAAGTGGATATTTCTTCAGTACAGGTTTGCTTTTTAATGGAAATATGCAAATATCAGTGTAACCACTAGATGGCAGATCATCTCAAGACTTGAACTAGTACAGTACAATACCAATCAATACCAATGTACCAATACCAATGACAAGCTTTTTACTATGAGCAACATTAGTGTTGTGTCAGCGTGTGATAAAGAATCACGTATGTCACAATTTATAACATACATTAACAAATAACGCTCTAAAAAAAACATTCTAACCACAATTTAAAAGAAAGCCACACATGATATGGCATAAGAAAAAGTAAGTGTATTAAAATAGAGGTAAAATAAAAAGAATTGAGGGGGATTAGAACAGCTTCGACCCGGGCCGAAGCTCCAGGACCGCGGGACCCCCGCGGACCCGATTGCCGCTGGAGTCCCGCGATCTGTCCCCGGAGCTGAAGAACAGGGAGAGCTGTGTGTAAACACAGCTTTCCCGTTCTTCACTGTGGCGGCGTCATCGATCGTGTGATCCCTTCTATAGGGATACACAATTGATGACGTCACACCTGCAGCCACACCCCCCTACAGTTAGAAACACATATTAGGTCATACATAACCCCTTGTGGTTAACTCCCAAACTGTAATTGTCATTTTCACAATAAACAATGCAATTTAAATGCATTTTTTGCTGTGAAAAAGACAATGGTCCCAAAAATGTGTCAAAATTGTCCGAAGTGTCCGCCATAATGTCGCAGTCACGAAAAAAATCGCTGATCGCCGCCATTAGTAGTAAAAAAAAAAAAAATGAATAAAAATGCAATAAAACTATCCCCTATTTTGTAAACGCTATAAATTTTGCGCAAACCAATTGATAAACGCTTATTGCGATTTTTTTTTTTACCAAAAATAGGTAGACGAATACGTATCGGCCTAAACTGAGGGAAAACATTTTTTATATATGTTTTTGGGGGATATTTATTATAGCAAAAAGTAAAAAATATTGAATTTTTTTCAAATTTGTCGCTGTATTTTTGTTTATAGCGCAAAAAATAAAAACCGCAGAGGTGATCAAATACCACCAAAAGAAAGCTCTATTTGTGGGGAAAAAAGGACGCCAATTTTGTTTGGGAGCCACGTCGCACGACCGCGCAATTGTCTGTTAAAGCAACGCAGTGCCGAATTGTAAAAACCCCTTGGGTCATTTAGCTGCCTAAAGGTCCGGTCCTTAAGTGGTTAAAAGCCAGCAGCTACACTTTTTGTAGCTGCTGACTTTTAATAAACTTAAAAAAAAGGTGGAAAACCCCTTTAAGTTGGTGACAGGGCCTCCTGAAAGGTTGCTTGAGTCTAGGTTCACATCAATGCGGAATGCGCTTGATGTGTTTTTCAGGCACGATTCATGGTGCATTTTTAAACCCTTGCTTTTTTATGTGTTTTTACACAGATCTCTGCTGAGCTGGCAGATGACAAGCTCTTCTCTGCTCACTGAGTGGGAAGGGGCTTCTGCAGCGATCTGATGGAGCGATCTGATGAAAACGGACAGCATGTCCGTTTTCATCAGATCTCATCCGATCCGCCTTGGATGGATATGGATGTATCGCCATACGTCTGATTTTGGCAGGATCGGATCGGGTCGGATGTCAGCGGACATGTCTCCGCTGACATCCGACGCTCCATAGGACTGCATGGAGCGGCCGTTCAGGTCCGCCGTCAAAACTGACAGGCGGACCTGAACGGTGTGAATGTGGCCTAAGACCTCACATCTCACCACTAGGCTGGGAAGCCTAAAATAAAAAAACGATCACCGCTTCCCAGCCAAGGCGGCGCCGTTTTTTTTAATGCAGAGGCCGGGCGTGACGTCATAACATCGCGCCCGGCCACCGATGATCACAGAGACTCCGGCGACTATCTGGTCTGCTGGAAATCTCTATGATCAGCATCCAGGGGCCTGCGAATCTGTTCTCTGACTCACCGATCGCAGAGGTGAGTCGGGAGAGGCACCGGAGGGCCGCCCGTAAGAACGATCAAGTGGCGGAACAGCCGCTATGATCGTTCTTATGGTGTAGGGCAGGGATAAGCAATTAGCGGACCTCCAGCTGTTTCAAAACTACAAGTTCCATCATGCCTTTGCCTCTGGGTGTTATGGTTGTGGCTGTCAGAGTCCTGCTATGCCTCATGGGAATTGTAGTTTTGCAACAGCTGGAGGTCCGCTAATTGCATATCACCGGCGTAGGGAATCGCCGGCTGAAAACGGCAATATCTGAATGATGCCTGTAGCTGCAGGCATCATTTAGATATACCACCACAAAGCCCAGGACGTCATATGACGTCCTCTGGGCCCAAGTGGATAAAAATAAAATGTTGCATTTGGCCACTAGATGGAGCTAAATAGGAAATACCTATGATACTTAGCACCATCTAGTGGCAAAATGCAGTATTTTCCATTTTAAATCAATGATTTACATTCCAAGAGCACAGGCTATAGCCTTTACCTTAATTTGTTTTGTGAATCCTTTATAAATCAATCTCTATGAGTCTTTTCGATAATGCATTGTCCGATTCTGTGACGACTCATTTGATCAGATCCTTGTGTGATAATCCAGGTGCCTAAACTAGTACCTTTACATGCAGTTTACCAGCTATATTATGTATGGCACTCTGTAAATCCTGCATGCAGCAATTTAGCTGTGCCTTGCATACATTGTAGGAGTAGGCGCCCTCCACGGGCTTCTCATTACCGTGGTGGTCTGAGTAAGCTTTTAATGAGAAGGTTATTATTATTTGCAGATGCATGAGTTTGAGTTGGGGATTCTCCGACAACAGTTGAGGGGGTGAGTAGTTGTGGGGGGTGGGGGGGGGGGGATGTTGCACTATAAAACATATAGCGCAGGCCAGGGAAAGCAGCTCTGCGTATTGACAAGTTGCGGTTTTCTTCTTCCAGTAAAAATCAATTCTTGCTGGTTTCTCTGAAGTGAATGATCACCCAGAGGACCGTGATGAATATTGCAGACACCGTTGAGTTACGATGACGAGGGAAACATTGCTTCAGACCTGCCTGACTGATTTAAGGGGGTCCCTGGGTGTACAGAGAGCTGTAACAAGACAATGCTTGATTGGGCTCCATCGATTTCTCGAAGAAAAGGTGTATCAGTTCCTTTTAATAGGTAGGAGGTCACAGAGGATCCAGCCGTTAAATTACTCAGCTCTTCTTAACCATCTACAACCTGCTAGAAATAGGAGGTTAATTGTCTGGGACAATCCTTCGGTTTTATGTGTAATCAGATTCACTCCATTAATGAGGAAGGGAGCGAGGTGCGTTACTCAACCGAGGGGGGGATGCTGTACAGGGCACATAAATTAGGACCATCGCCAGGCCCTTCATTAATGAAGGGTTCTTCATTCAAGGCCAAACAAGATGGTTACTGTTTGTATCCAAATGCAATGGTAATTCAGAAAACATAAAACAATTTTTTTTATAAGTACTTTTATAAAAAGCCCAAATCCAATTGTGAAACAAAAAAGAAAAAAAGTCCAGTCCGTGTAAGTTAATAAAAAAAAAATTGCTTCAATACTCACCTCTTCTCCAGCGTTTTCCTCTGCAGGAGACGTATACCAGTCTTCTTCCAGATCATTTACCCATACAGAAAAAATTATTATTTGATCTCCTGATTTTTTTTTTTAGTTTGCTAAGAAATGAAGGGCCAGATTCACAAAAGAGATACGACGACGTATCTCCTGATACGCCGTCGTATCTCTGTGATCCGCCCGTCCTAACTATGCGGCTGATTCATAGAATCAGTTACGCATAGATAGCCCTAAGATCCGACAGGTGTAATTGACTTACACCGTCGGATCTTAGGATGCAATTCTAGGCCGGCCGCTAGGTGGCGAGGCCATTGCGGTCGGCGTAGAATATGCAAATGACTAGTTACGGCGATCCACGAACGTCCGCGATGCCTGTCGATCTAAATTTACGTCGTTTCCGTAGCGATACGCGTCGTAAAGTTAGGGCTGCCTCCCAGGTGGTCTAAGCAATGTTAAGTATGGCCGTCGTTCCCGCGTCGAAATTTAAAAAATCACGTTGTTTGCGTAAGTTAACCCGTGAATGGCGCTGGACGCCATTTACGTTAACGTCAAACCAATGACGTCCGTGCGACGTCATTTAGCACAATGCACGTCGGGTAATTTTCCCGACGGAGCATGCGCAGTACGTTCGGCGCGGGAACGCGCCTAATTTAAATGGTGCCCGCCCCATTTGATTTAGGCGGGCTTGCGCCGAGCGGATTTACGTTACACTCCCGCAAGTTTACAGGTAAGAGCTTTGTGAATCAGGCACTTACGCTGTAAACCTGCAGCGGTGTAACGTAAATCAGATACGTTACGCTGCCGCGGAGCAACGTAAATGTACCTGAATCTGGCCCGAAGGGTCTATAATTGTTATAATAGGTGTATTCTACATGAAGGAGTCAGAATACAAACCAAAAATCCAGAAAAAACACATGATACAAATGTTATATATTGAGTTGCAGTTCAGCGAGTAAAATAAGTATTTGATCCCCTACTAACCAACAATAATTCTGGCTCCCACAGACTGGCTACAGTATGTTCTCGTATGGTACACAGATTAGACCTGTCAATTTAAGAAGGTGCTCCTGATGACAACTCGCTATGTGTATAAAAGACACCTGTCCATTTCTTCCATTCAAACCTCACCATCATGGACAAGACCAAAGAGGGACAGGATTGTAGACCTGCACAAGGCTGGAAGGGACTACAAGACCATCAGCAAGAAGCTTGGCGAGAAGGAGACAACTATTGGAGCGATTATTCACAAATGGAAGAAATACAAAATAACCATCAATTTCCCTCGGTCTGGAGCTCCATGCAAGATTTCGCCTCATGGGGTAAGGATGATCATAAGAAAAGTGAGGGATCAGCCCAGAACAACACAGGAGGAGCTTGTGAATGATCTCAAGACAGTTGGGACCACAGTCACCAAACAAACCATTGGTAACACAATACGCTGCCATGGATTGAAATCCTGCAGCGCCCACAAGGTCCCCCTCCTCAAGAAGGCACATGTACAAGTCTGTCTGAAGTTTGCCAATGGACATCTAAATAATTCAGAGAAGGATCGGGAGAAAGTGCTGCGGTCAGATGAGACCAAAATTAAGCTCTTTGGCATTAACTCAACTCGCTGTGTTTGGAGCAAAAAAATTCTGACTATGACCCTGAGGACACCATGCCTACAGTCAAGCATGGAGGTGGAAACATTATGCTTTGGGGTTGTTTCTCTGCTAAAGGTACAGGCCAACTTTGCCACATTGAGGTGCCAATGAACATTTCCAGGGGGGTGGAGGAGGAGCACGGAAGGGGAGAGAAACACGGCGGCTTTCAGCTGCTTTACAATCAGCGGTGATCGGTGCTTGTAACTTCCCCATGCACTGATCACCTCCAACAGTACAAGTATCGGGTGAAGCATCGGGAGCATTTGCCCGAGTACAAGTACTCGGGCAAATGCTTGGTATCGGTCCCGATACCAATACTAGTATCGGTATCGGGACAACCCTAGGATAAAGGGATCAGCTCAACTAATAGCAAATTTTTTTTTTTTTCAAAGACTGAATGCAGGTGCCCCGGGCTGTTCCTTAGATTCCCAAGCAAGAGATGTAGGGTAGCTTTCTGGCTTTAAGTGGCTCTAAGCTGTCCCTTGGCAGGAAGCAAGCTGGGTATTGCACCTGCCTGCTTCTTCTCTATCAGGCTCTGGGGTGTAGTGGTTGAAGTTAGTGGCTCAATCCATTTGGTGGTTCCTGACCGCTGTGCAGGCCTCCTGCTGCACAAATCTCGACCTTGGCTCCCAGGATGGCTTCAGTTAAGCCTAGCTGGGGCTGGAAAAGGGATATGAGTCTTAAGCTGCTTTTGATCTCTCTTTCTTCCTCTGTTTTCGTCCCAGGGACAGAACCCCCCAGCACAGGGGTCCCCTCCAGGCAACTGGCCTCTGCTCCCCAGCTGCCAGGCTCCAGAATATTTATGGTCTATTGTGATCCTAGCACTTAGGCTAAGGTGACCAGATTTTTAAAATGAAATCCGGGGATATTTTATTTTGTTTTTTTACTAGTAATGGCACCAATCAGCAATTCTCTGCCCGTCGCCCGCTTCACAGCCTGTTAAAGGTGTCGTGTTTTTTCAACTTAATGCATCCTATGCAAAAAACACCTTGCAGTGACCGGCCCCCTAGCCCCCCATTTTACTTACCTGAGCCCCAAATTTCCCTTGGCGGGGACGCGCCATCCCTCTCCCCACGGGGGGGGGCCAGCTCTTGAATGGCTAGATTGATAGCAGCGCAGCCATTGGCTCCCGCTGCTGTCAATCAAAACCTATGACACAGGCATCGGGGGCGCGGCCAGGTCATACATTCATCGGCTATGGACACCGAATTAATGATTTGTGAGTGCGCCCCCAAGGTAACCCCCCCGGGAGAGCATTTCTGCGCTGACTGTCTTTGAAATTGCCCCAGCAACCCCTGTTCAAATCCAATCCGGGAACAAAACCGGGGGCAGACTTGGTCCAGGGACAGTGTCCTCAATCCGGGGACTGTCCCCATAAACCGGGGATGTCTGGTCACCCTAACTTTGGCGCATTTAGATGTGTTTAGATGCTTTAAGATTTTTTTCTGCCAAAACTCTGCTGTTCCTGGATGCAGTGTTTTTTTTTTTTTCCCCTGCCCTAAATGCCCCTGCCTCTAAACGTCTATGTGTGCATGGACACATAGGCTAACATGCAGGGGGCATTTAGGCATCATGCACACTGGATGTTTTTACTGCTGCTTTTAGAGGCATCAGGCTTTTTTTCCCTGCTTCCAAATGCCCCTCTATGTTAGCCTATGAGTCCAAGCACATGTAGAATTTTAGCAGCGTTTATGGCAAGGGCTTTTAGAGGCAGTGAAAAAAAACAACTGGCAGTGCATCCAGGAGTAGCGACGTTTTGGCAGAAAAAATGCTTGATGCTTGTAATCGAGTGTTAGCGCATATAAACGTGTGTTAATGCTAGGCACGTTTAGAAATTGAGAGTTGATTCATTTTATTGGCCAGAAACAATCATTATCTTGGCCAATGAAATTAAATAATGCCCAAGTACTACAGGACGCCTGTAAACACGTCAGACATTTTTTCTGCAAAAACGCTGCTGCCCCCGAGCCCACCCACTTGTGTGACAATAGCGAATTAATATTCGCTATTGTCTTCCTGCTTCTCCTCCCAGTCAATCCCAGTTTAGGAAGCGGGGCCTGAGGCCAAGAGGAGAAGCAATCCTATTTGCCGCCAAGGAGGAGGAGGAAGGAGAAGAGGAAGCTGCGCCGCTGAGGAAGGAGGAGATGCAGACTAGAGGCCCGCCGCCCAGAGGAAGCCCACAACTTAGATGGTGGCAAGCGCGAGAACTGATCGACCGACCAGTTCCACCCCCCCCAAAATAAAATATACCACCAGCCGCCACTGGAAGTACCTGTACGTTCAGCCCAAAATGGCCACATCAAGTATGTCTCATCCCATGGGTACCATAAAACATACACATGAGCTGAATGTCGGTCAGTTTTTTTTTTTGAACCGGCCGATGTCTCCCGACATTTGGCCCGTGTGTACGGGCTTTAAGCTGGTAATACATTATACAATTTGATTGTACAACTTCCTTTAGATTTACCATCAACCATGTAATAGGAGGAGACACCTAAACAATAGGGTGACCAGACATCCCGGTTTTGTCCCCGGATTGGATTTGAACAGGGGCTGGGGCAATTTCATAGACAGTCAGTGCAGAATAATTGCAATTATCTGTGCCCCTTTCTGATGATCATGTGCTGGTCAGAGCGGAGGGAATATTTCTTCAGTTTTGGGTGCATGCCCATTCAGCTCCGCTCGCATGTTCTTCTGCCTTGGCTCAAATCCTGGCCAGCCACCTGCCTGCTTATCCCCTTACCTTCCCTGGCAGAGTTTTATTCCTCCACTCCCTACCCAGTAGTAGCCGGGGCCCGGAGAGTAACAGTCTGTGAGTAGGGCGGCGGCGGCGGTGAAGGGCAGAGAGCCGCTGATTGCCGCCATTCTAGTAAAATAAAAATATATGTCCCAATTTTTTTCATTTAAAAAAACTGGTCACCTTACTAAACAAGCCATTTAAATAATATCAAATCAGACAGGCCGCTGCACTACATAGTTTATGGTAGATCTAAAGGAGATGGTACAATCAGATTGCAGTGTGTATAGTCAGCCTTATGTTATTAACATCAATTTATCAAAAAAATGGGGTGGTCAGAAGCATGTAATATTTGGATGTGTCCAATGCATTCGGCTATGGATTTCTATCATCCAGGTCATCTTCTGTGTCTGTGGGCTCTGTAGGCGCCTCAGTGAAATGTGTTCTCATAGATTTGGAATGGGTTAAACCAATCACTGCTGGCGTAAGAGGAAGGCTGGGGGAGGTGGGAGAGGTACTAGAGTAGGCATAAATCATTTAACAACCAATCCATCCATTTCACACATGGTTTCTCTTGCTTCTACCCAAGGGACTCAAGACGTAAAACTAAAACTGCTCCCATTCCGCATGGTGGACTAGAGAGATAGACACTGGAGAACATTTAAAGGGACACTATCTGCAAAATGATGTATTTTAAAGGTTTCAAACATTGTAACGCAGCGGTTCATTTGTGCTTTAGTTGTCCCGGTGAGGTGCCTTCAATCTGACTTTTTTGTACTTTTATATTTGTCAGACAGCTGCAAAGTGCCAAGGTGGCCTTACGTCTTTCTCTGACCATCTGATGGTTTATGATGAAGCAGAATTTAGGCAGATCTGCTTTGTCACGTTAATGTTAAAGGACAGTGATCACTAACTGGGGGACCGTGCGCGGACGACACAAATAGTCATAGGCGTGCACAGGGAGTGTGCCAGGTGCGCCTTAGTGCTGCTGGCTTCCCTCCTCTCCCCCACCCAGCTACTGCAGGGGATATTTCAGGATGTGTTTACTATGCTTCAGTTTGTGAATGAACACAAAGCCACTCAGCACAGAGCACTTCCCATTCATTCAATGCCCAATGCAACTAAGGCCCCGTACACACGAGAGGATCGATCCGCTGAAATTGATCCGCGGATCGGTTTCAGCGGATAGATCCGCTGGTGTGTACAATCCAGCGGATATTTATCCGCGGATATATTTCGGGCTGACCGATTTCCAGCGGATAAAAATTTCTTAGCATGCTAAGAAATCTATCCGCTGGAATCGGCTCCAGCGGATCGATCCGGTGGTCTGTACAGACTCACCGGATCGATCCGTCCGAACCCATCCCTCGCATGCGTCGTAATGATTCGACGCATGCGTGGAATTCCTTATATGACAGCGTCGCGCACGTCGCCGCGTCATCATCGCGGCGACGGCGCGACACGTCATCGCGATGGGAATTCGGCGCGGATTTCGATCCGATGGTGTGTACACATCAAAATCCTCAGAGGATTTATCCGCGGAAACGGTCCGGAGGACCGTATCCACGGATAAATCCTATCGTGTGTACTAGGCATAAGGCTGTGGAGAAAGGCATGTGTGTTTAAAGCGGGATTCCACCGGCAATTTTTTTTTCTTTAAAGTCAGCAGCTACTAACGGTGTAGCTGCTGACTTTTAATAAGGACACTTACCTGTCCTACTCGCCGGCGCTGATGGCCCACCCCCCCATTGCCGATCCCTCGATCGGTGCAGGTCCTGCGCCGCCATTCACACTAAGGGATCACTGCCCGTTTCCTACTACACATGCACATGCTCTCTGGGAACACACACAGTTCCCAGAAAGCAGCGTGCCCCATTCACTAGAAGACGATGAAGAAGACCACGGTTACGGAAGAGGCAGATTACGGATTTCCGCATAGCAACAGGTATTTCGGGTGAGTATAAAAAAAAATATATATATATTTTTTTAGGATTTTTAGGCTAAAAAAAATTCCTGGGTGGAACTCCACTTTAAGCTTTGGGGTGCACACCCTAATGCAATAGGCTGTGCACACATATGTAACTAGTTACAGTGTAGATCTAGGCTGTGTCATCCCTGATAGGTCAAATAAGAAAACACAGAGGAAATAACTGAAGAAGTGTCTGAAGCAACTGAATGGAGTATGTGCAGACATTATGCTGTCTTAAAGAGTAACTCCACTTTTGTTAAGAAAAAAAAACATTCCCCTCTGGGTGATCTATGTACAAGGATTGAAAGGATTTCAACAAACTTTGTTTCAGATTCCCACCTTTTGTTATTCTGAAGAAACAGACGTTTGTTTGTCTGTGTCCACGTGCAAAATTATTATGAATGGAAAGTGATTTTAAAATTAATCAATCAGCTGCTGCACGTGCAGGGTTCCAATGTGGAAAACGGTAGGGTCTGCATCCCTTTGGACGTGATTTTCCTTCAGGAGTATCTCACCAAAAGTGGAATTATTTTTGCAGGGGATGCCCAAAATCGGACTTGTATCTTCGTGCAGACGTCTGGGAAAATCAGTGAGCCAATCACACAAGCGGAAAATTATATATCTGGGGGCTGTTCTGTACACCAGTTGCCATATTGCTTTGCATTTTACAGAAGGTTACAGAGCTGCAGATTTAAAAGGAAAGGAAATTTTCAATGTGGCACCCAGGTGTTTAGGCAGGGTTTCTCCTAGATACGCCAGCCTAAGTCTGAATATGCGCTTATGCAAATTTAAGCGTACTCTGGTAACCAGATACGCTTAAATTAGGCTCAGATACGAGCGGCGTAAGTGTCTTAGACGGTCGTATCCTAAAGTGTACTTTTTAGGCTGACCGCTAGGTGGCGCTTCCATTGGGGTCGGCCTAGAATATGTAAATGAGTAGATACGCCGATTCACGAACGTACGCTTGCCCGACGCAGTAAAGATACGCCGTTTATGTTACGCACTTTCAGGCCTAAAGTTATTCCATCAAATAGCTGGAATAGTAATGTTCAGTATGGCCATCGTTCCCGCGTCGAAATTTGAAAATTTTACGTTGTTTGCGTAAGTCGTCTGTGAATAGGGCTGGACGTAATTTACGTCCACGTTGAAACCAATACGACCGGGCGGCGTACTTTGCCGCAATGCACACTGGGATATGTACACGGACGGCGCATGCGCCGTTCGTAAAATACGTCAATCACGTCAGGTCACCCCCCCATTAACATAAAACATGCCCCCTCAGCCGAATTTGAATTATGCGCGCTTACGCCCGCCCGATTTACGCTACGCCGCCGTAACTTAGCAGGCAAGTACTTTGTGAATCATGTACTTGCCTCGCTAACTTACGGCGGCGTAGTGTAAACACAATACACTACGCCGCCGCAAAGTTAGGGCGGTCTTTGTAAATCTAGCTAAAGGTAAATAGTCCCAAAGGTTCTAGCTCATAATGTGAATCATAAAAAGACAAAAAAGTTCAAGTATTCAACTACTATATATAAAACAAAATATAAAGCCACTATACTTTGGGTGCTCCTACCATATGAATTTGGAACAATTAAATTGATTATGTCACCATGGCATACTGTAGCTACCATGGACATAAAAAATTATAAACTGTGCCTCATCCCTGAGTAATGCAGGAGAGAAATTGAAGTCATAGAACATGGGACTTTTTAGGCACTGTATCAAAAACAGAAAAACATATATAAAGGTAAATATGGTCTTTTTATTAGAAAATAGATTAAAAACATTCACAATATTAACCCAAACTGCTGTGTGAGCACACTCACTCCCAGGGCCATCTTTTCCATTGGGCACACTGGGCAGTTGCCCGGGGGCCCCACTTGCCTGGGGGGCCCCACCGGCTGCCTAGCAACCCCAGTAAAAAATTGTGGAGAGTGACGGGTTAGAACTGCCCATGCCCATTTTGCGGAAATCAAAGAGAAGATCCGGTCCTCCACGAGTGCGGGGGGTTGCTGATGTAAGGGGGCACTGATATAAAGGTTCCCCCCTCCTATATTAGTGACCCCCCTTACCTTAGTGTATTTACTCTACGGAAGGTGGTCTCTGGTCACCAGAGTGCCCCCCACATCAGAGTTCCCCTTTACATCAGAGTCTGCAGGATTCCCCCTTACAATGCAAGGGGGAACTCAGTCTGCGGACCCTGATGTAAGTGGGAAAGAAAAAGCAGTGGACTCTGATATAAGGTGGTCTCTGGTCACCAGAGCCCCCCTCAACATCAAAGTTCCCTCCTTAGATCATGATCTGCAGCGTTCCCCTTTACATAAGAGTTCCCTTTCACTGTAAGGGGGAATCCTGCAGACTCTGATGTAAGAGGAAACTATGTGCTGGCTGTATTATAGTAACCTGACCTTCATGTCAATGAAGACATTTTTTTTTTTTTACTTTTGTTTAACTTAAACACATTGCTAATAGCACTAGCTATATGTTTATAGTTTAAATACTGACATTTTCATTGTTCGGCACTGAAAACTGTAATTTTAGGTATTTTTTTTGCAGTGGCAGTAAAAAATGTGGTTCTGCCAGTAAATTTTATGATTTTTGTCAGTAATTCTCGTGCGTGATTGTGTAGACAGGGCCCCAGTGCACTGTATTGCCCGGGGGCCTATAATGCTCTTAAGATGACACTGCTCACTCCCTATGTACAGGTAGAGAGCCTCCAAAGTATTGACAATGGCAATTATGCAACAAAACAAACAAGGTCACCAAGAGCCAATAATAAAGCAGGGGGCTATGGCTGCAGAGGGATGCGTAGCCTCACACTGTTCAGTAGCCTCAACCCTGTTCAGGAATAAACACAGACAGAGTTCAATAATGACAATTTAAACAGATATACTAACATACTGTATACTAGATAAATTACCCTGGGTACTTACAAGCAACATATGTGGATCACACCAGGCCTGAAGGGCCTAGTATGGAATTTGGGGGGACCCCCACGCATTTTTTTTTAATTTTGGTGCGGGATTCCCCTTAATGTTCATACCAGACCCAAAGGCCTGGTATGGAGGAACAGAGGCAGTGGTAGATATGAGCCCCCATGAATAGGTAGATATGGGGATACACCTGGATGGGTAGTGTATAAAATATAGTATTACTTAACATATACAGACACAAATGTCTCTTAAAGTATATGTCCAGACTCTGCACTGCATAATGGAATCCATAATTCCATGTGACACTTAGGCCCCGTACACACGATAGAATCCATCCGCTGAAAAATCCCAGCAAATGGGTTTCAGCGGATAGATCCTATGGTGTGTACACTCCAGCGGATCTGTTTCCGCGGATATTTATCCCCTGGGATGGATTCCAGCAGATCGAATATTTGCTGACATGCCAAACAAATCCATCTGCTGGAATCCATCCCAACGGATGGATCCGCTGGTCTGTATAGACTCACCGGATCCATCCGTCCGAAGGGATCCCCCGCATGCGTCGTAATGATTAGACGCATGCGTGGAATTCCTTATATAATCGCGGCGACGGCGCGACACGTCATCGCCAGAGGATTTCGGCGCGGATTTCAATGCGATGGTGTGTACACTCCATCGCATGAAAATCCGCCGAAATCCTCGAGAGGATTTATCCGTGGAAACGGTCCGCTGGACCGTATTCGCGGATAAATTCTCTCGTGTGTATGGGGCCTTACAGTAAAACGTTATTTTGTATGGATTTATGAAGTATATTGGAAGCTTTGACTGCGTCTCCCCGTAGTGCAAGATATAGCAATTGAATTGTCCAAGGAGAGTGCATCTGCTGTATGTGTCAGTGATTGTATGCAGCCTCTATCCCACATGCAGTATCGCAGCTTCTTCCTAATGTGATTAGGACTATTACACAGGCATAGCCTTCCCCATGGGCTTCCTAGAGTACATAGACAAAGAATATACAGGCATGTATTATGGGTTGTATAAAAGCCCACAGGGGAGGGGACAAAGACACTAGGTTACACCAAAACTTACATTGTCCTCTGTGTGTGGTCAGCTCTGCTCCTCATCTGCTGACTGCTAACTAGGGATGAGCCCAATGTTCGAGTCGAACGTAAGTTTGACGCGAACATCGGGTGTTCGCCTGTTTGCCAAATAGCGAACATTATGCGGTGTTCGCGGGAAATCCGAAAGCTGCGGAACACTGTTTAAAAGTCTATGGGAGATTAACATGAAAAATCAAAAGTGCTCATTTTAAAGGCTTGTATGCATGGTATTGTCCTAAAAAGTGTATGGGGACCCGGGTCCTGCCCCAGGGGACATATATCAATGCAAAAAAAGTTTTCAAAATGCCCGTTTGTTCGGGAGCAGTGATTTTAATAATGCGTAAAGTGAAAAAATAAAATATTCCTTTAAATTTCGTACCTGGGCGTTGTCTATAGTATGCCTGTAAAGTGGCAAATTTTTCCCGTGTTTAGAAAAGTCCTGCAGCAAAATGACATTTCAAAAGGAAAAAAGGTCATTTAAAACTACTCGCAGCTGTAATTAATTGTCTGGTCTCGGCAATACAGATAAAAGTAATTGAAAAAAACAGCACCAAAATGTAAAAAAGAAATTGCGTGGGGGTCCCCCCAAGTTCCATACCAGGCCCTTCAGGTCTGGTATAAATATTAAAGCGAGAGTTCCGCGGGAAACCGTGTTTTTTTTTTTTAAGACGTTTTTGTAACGCTGATGGTACAACGAAAATTGTACTCACCAGTCTCCTACTCGCAGCCGCTACCAAGACGATTTCCCCCAAAAGAATATTTTATAAAAATTGATGATGGACATTGCCATCTTAACTGCGGGCACTCTGAAGCCCTCCTGTATTATGTTCCGGGGAGGCGGTGAATGCTGTCCCAGCATTCACCGCTCTCTACCGCGCACGCGCAGTGTGACGGCGAGCAGCGCCGTCAACACTGCGCCGTTGCTGGGACAACGGCCGGCAGCGTCTTGAAAAGGACACTCCCCGCTGTGACTAGCAGACAAGTTACTAGTCACTTGAACCGCGAGATATCGCGGGATTTCGAACACAGCGCATCTCCTGGGATTCTCAGGAGACATGCTAATAGGTTGATTGGCTCCTGTCTAAATTGGCCCTAGTATGTGTACTGTATGTATTAATGTGATTACACCCTAAGATTGTAAGCTCCATGAGGGCAGGGACTGATGTAAATGTATAATATGTCAAGCGCTACTCAACTTGACAGGGCTATGTAAAAAAATATTCTTAACAGGGGGCATCTGAGCTTTGCCTCATTACATATCCTTACAAGCCGTAAAAACCCTCCCTGGCTTCTGTAGCTGCAGGCAACTTGGAGCAATTAATTCTCAAAATGTACAGGTTATGCATTGAGGTCATTCAAGTTGGGCGCTGGAAGCACTCTGCTCTCCTCTTCAAGGGCAAATACTCTGTGATTATACCGGAGCAGCTTTTGTCAACTTATTCACAATACCTGTTGTTAGTTGTCATGAATGTCAGCTGACCATTAATGTAAGGGGTCAACAGTGATCACCATAGTGGAAGCACAATGCCAACCAACAATGTATGGGGCACACTTACTGACCACCAATGGAAGAGCACACGCTGACCACCAAAGTAAGGGGCACAAACACTAATAACCAATATAAGTGGGCACAAACACATTGACCACCAATGAAAGGGGCACATACACTGACTGAGCAAGCATGTGAGCAGTTTAGGACTATGTGCTGCTAAATTTCACATGCCAACATTTGTGTGCATCACCCCAGGCTCAGGTTTTCCTGTTGATAGTAAGTAATATTTTTTTTTTCTTTTACATTTTTAGACTAATGTACCACAAGATTTTGCATACTTTTAAAGCCTGTTGTGGCTGAAAAAGAGTTGCCAAACACTGCACTGGAGATTAGAAGACTAGAAGGCTCCAGCTAAGAGCAATTGAAAGTGAAAGCAATTTGACTATAAATTGGAGGACGAATTACTCCACAGTACCTGTAAGTACAGAGTTCAATGAAGGCTTGTTTTAAAGCTTATTGACTGTTTGTTAGGACAATGTAAATATTTGAATTTCATTGCCTTCCCACAGTTCGATGTTAAAGTGGACCTGAACTCAAAAAGTGAATTGCGATGGCTGCAAAGGGATTTTAATCAGAGAGCTTCATGTGATAGTGAGCGTGGGCAGTGACATCAGGGATTATCTTCGCAATCTTCGAACAACAAGGCAGGATGGGTGGACACTATCTCTGAGGCCCCGTACACACGTCCAAGAAACTTGACGGGCAAAACACATCGTTTTGCTCGTCGAGTTCCTTGTGAACCCGCCGAGGATCTCGCCGAGCCAACTTTTCCCATTGACTTAGACCCCGTACACACAACCGAGTTTCTCGGCAGAATTCAGCCAGAAACTCGATGGCAGACGTATTCTGCCGAGAAAACCGGTCGTGTGTACACTTTTCGCCGAGGAAGTCGAGGAGGATCTCGTCGGGCCAAAAAGAGAACATGTTCTCTATTTCCTCGTTAGTCAATGGGAAAAGTTGGCTCAGCGAGATCCTCGGCGGCTTCACAAGGAACTCGACGAGCAAAACGATGTGTTTTGCCCGTCGAGTTTCTCGGACGTGTGTACAGGGCCTAACGAGGAAATAGAGAACAGGTTCTCTTTTTGGCCCGACGAGATCCTCGTCGGCTTCCTCGGCGAAAAGTGTACACACGACTGGTTTTCTCGGCAGAATACGTCTGCCATCGAGTTTCTGGCTGAATTCTGCCGAGAAACTCGGTCGTGTGTACGGGGCCTGAGATTTTTTCAACCAGGCTCTGGGTATATAAATGTCCTAGACATACAGAAAGGGCATCATTCAGCTTTAAACAACGTTGCACAGTTGGATTTCATCTACATGTGCCCCTTACCTGCGTAGGCATTATTTTAGGAATGGTGAAATAACCCTTTAAGAGATTTGGATAGTCAGGGTAGAGATCATTACAATATACCTTGGGTCTGTTTGTAGCAGTTAGTTACTTAGAAAGTTCGAAATAAATTGAGTTTATATACATAGAAATTTTACTCAAACTCAAGCTTCATTTTTTTTATTGTTTATTTATTTTTTATCAAGAAATACATAGAAAATACATTTCTTCTGAGGGTAGCCTTCTGAATTAACAAAGTATCTTGTCCACCTTTTTTGGAGTAAAAAGTTTTTCCTTTTTTTTGTACAAGCCCCATGGAAGACCAACACTGAATTTTTTAAAACTCTTCTTAACTTTTTTTTTTTTGCATCAGAGGTAAAAATTACGCCAATGAAATCAGAAAGAATTTGGAAGAAGGAAACATTTTAGCACTTATACAATATTGTCACTGAGGAAGATACAGAGGCAGTTTTGTCTTTCTATTCTCCGCAATCCATCCCCATGTGTTTCTCAAAAATCCTGAGGGATCATGTCATAGGAAAGTATTGGACTTGAACTTCCTGCCTGTGAAACTTTTAACAGATGTAAACATTTTTTTCCTGGGATAGTTTTTTCGCTCTGGAGGAAATTTGTGATGGTTGCAATCCAGGATACACACTTTGCCAGGATTGTATTATTACCATCAGCTTTGTATCATGCAATGGATCAATGATCAATACCTTTATGAGAGACAGTACTGGCCAATCGCAAGGTCTTCCTGTCTGGTTTTGCAGTTCTGGGCTTCATATGACCACACTGAGATCAAATAAATGATATTCTGGGGAGAAGATTTTGACGTTGGGCATCCCCTCCATGTAAAGATGAGCGTGTGGAATGTTTGGACAGTTGTAGATATAGAACCAGCAGAAATGAATACTAGATCCCAGTGATGCTGGCTCCTAGGCAGTAGTATGGCAGAAGTGGTTTAGAAATAGAACATAGACCTAAAGTCTTGGTACAAAATCTAAGCAGGGACCATTTTTACCTCCTTACCTGGCATACATTATTCTTCCTTACAGCAAGGACTATTGCCCTATTAGGCCCTTTACACACGATAGAACATGTCCGATGAAAACGGTCCGCTGACCGTTTTCATCGGACATGTCCGCTGTGAGATTTTGGTCTGATGGCTGTACACACCATCAAACCGAAATCCCCGTGGACAGACAGCGCGGTGACGTTGACGCCGCCACGTCACCAAACCAGGAAGTAAAATACTTCCACGCATGCGTCGAATCCATTCGACGCATGCAGGAGATTTCGGTCTGCTGGTTAAGCGTACTAACCAGCGGACATGTCGGACGGATGGGTTTCCAGCAGATAAGTTTTAAAGCATGCTTTAAAACTTTTGTCTGCTGGAAACCTGTCTGCTAGGCTGTACACACGGTCGGATCTGTCCGCTGAAACTGGTCTGCGGACCAGTTTCAGCGGACATGTTCGGTCGTGTGTACAAGGCCTTAGAGGCTCACTTAGTAGATAGGAAGAAAGTATGTGATAGACTGTTAAATGATCAAGGTAATGAATTGTGGCATTGGCCCTTTCTCCCATAGGTGGTCCTTCAGCCTACATGGGATTTGAGCTCACATATGTGGGTTGAAGGCTAGATTTTGTGTCCATAGCCAGTAGCCGCCTTTGGTAAGCCAAATTCAAGGATTATGTACTGTGCAGTTTATGTTTATGATAGAGATGAGTGGTTGACAACTTACAACATATACTGTAGGTGGCATCAAATATGGCACCTGATTTCTCCAAAGGGCTGCATGTAATATTTATTATATATAGTGCTACAGAAGACAGTAATAGTCTGAAGACTTAATAGAGTAAATAGAGTTTGACACCCCTGGCCTATCATATCTTCCTATACGCCCCCCTAGTCGAGTCCTACCCTAAAGCCCAGGGTCGTATTTATCATAAGGCACCCAAGTCCCCATGTCTAGGACAGCAAGATAAAATGGGGCTCAACTAAACCACAACGAAGGCTAACTTTCTTAACATTTTTATGAATTTCCTTATGGGAAATCTTTGAGCATATTTGGCTGACTCAACCCGAAGGACAGAAGCGATAAAGAGGGTCAGCAACCAATTAGCAATTGCCTTTAATTAATCCGACTTATGAAAAGTGAAATCTGATTGGTTGCTATGAATTATTGTACATTGCACCTCTTCATTATTTTTTCCGCTGTCGTGTTTTATATATAAATATCTTTGGAGCAAAGCTAGCAAGGGTCACAAACACATTCTATATTCATTTTAAAACACCAGAATGTGCTTTGGTTCTTAATCTGATCGTTTACAGCATGGGTGAACTCAGAATGCTAATGGATCTGCCTTATGTAAAAATAATTCTGTGGTTAGTGTAAGCTGGTTAAGACTGGAAATCTTCCTCTACCCAGGAGGGTGCTGTGCTATCAGAGGGCGTAAAACTACAGGAGAGCCATGGCTGGCATTAAACCATGAGCATTTGGAAAAAAGCAGCGTACACTGAGTCACATAACACAGGGGTGGGCTGCCTGAAGGGTCTGTATGACTAAACAGTGGCCCAGATAAAATGCCATCATCACTTTAAAGGGTAAATGACAACAAAAACAAAGTGACTGTGAAATTGTTCTGTTGAAAATGTAGGTAAAATAGGGCGATACATATATAAAACTGTCCGAACCCTTGGATTTAATGCATAGCCCCCAACTGTCCCTGATTTCCAGAGACTGTCCCTAAATTGGAGCAAAGTCCCTCTGTCCCTCTTTCCTCCTCATTTCTCTTTCATTTTGGTCTGAACTATATAGTATATAAAATTTACTTTTTATCTTTCAAAAAGTGTTTCCCAGTGCTTAACCTTTCATCCTATTTCAAAATTGCTGCATTTGTAAATTTTAAAAGCCAATATAAAGAAATAGTAGTGATAAAAAAACACTTGTGGATATAATTAAAGGGGTTGTAAAGGTTTGTTTTTTTATTTTCCAAATAGGTTTCTTTAACCACTTAAGACCCGGACCAAAATGCTGCTAAAGGACCCGGCCAGGTTTTGGGGTCCTTTAACAGCATTTTGGTCCGGGTCTTAAGTGGTTAAAGGAACCTATTTAGAAAATAAAAAAACGGGAACTGCGTCGCTTTAACAGACAATTGCGCGGTCATGCGACGTGGCTCCCAAACAAAATTGGCGTTCTTTTTAGAAAATAGAAAAACGGGAACTGCGTCGCTTTAACAGACAATTGCCCGGTCGTGCGACGTGGCTCCCAAACAAAATTGGCGTTCTTTGTAGAAAATAGAAAAACGGGAACTGCGTCGCTTTAACAGACAATTGCCCGGTCGTGCGACGTGGCTCCCAAACAAAATTGGCGTCCTTTTTTTCCCACAAATAGAGCTTTCTTTTGGTGGTATTTGATCACCTCTGCGGTTTTTATTTTTTGCGCTATAAACAAAAATAGAGCGTAAATTTGGAAAAAAAAAATTTTCCTCAGTTTAGGCCGATGCGTATTCTTCTACCTATTTTTGGTAAAAAAAATCTCAATAAGCGTTTATCGGTTGGTTTGCGCAAAATTTATAGCGTTTACAAAATAGGGGATAGTTTTATTGCATTTTTATTATTTTTTTTTTTTTACTACTTATGGCGGCGATCAGCGATGTTTTTCGTGACTGCGACATTATGGCGGACACTTTGGACAATTTTGACACATTTTTGGGACCATTGTCATTTTCACAGCAAAAAAATGCATTTAAAATGCATTGTTTATTGTGAAAATGACAGTTGCAGTTTGGGAGTTAACCACAGGGGGCGCTGTAGGGGTTATGTGTGACCTCATGTGTGTTTACAACTGTAGGGGGGTGTGGCTGTAGGTGTGACATCATCGATTGTGTTTTCCTATAAAAGGGATCACACGATCGATGACGCCGCCACAGTGAAGAACGGGGAAGCAGTGTTTACACACGGCTCTCCCCGTTCTTCAGCTCCGCAGGACTCCAGCGGCGATCGGGTCCGCGGGTCCCGCGGTCAAGGAGCTTCGGACCGGGTCGCGGGCGCGCGCCCGCGACCCACGGCTGGACAACAGCACAGCACGTACAGGTACGTGCATCTGCCCAGCCGTGCCATTCTGCCGACGTATATGTGCAGGAGGCGGTCCTTAAGTGGTTAAGCTAGTGCATTGTTTGTTCACTTACCTTTTCCTTCAATTTCCCTTCTGAATGTTTTTTTTCTTTGTCTGAATTTCTCACTTCCTGTTCCTCCTCAGTAAGCTGTTCTAAATGACTTTTCACTGCTCGGATGATGGTGGAAAGCTTACTGAGGAGGAACAGGAAGTGAGAAATTCAGACAAAGAAAAAAAACATTTAGAAGGGAAATGAAAGGAAAAGGTAAGTGAACCAACAATGCACTAGCTTGAAGGAACCTATTTAGAAAATAAAAGACGAACCTTTACAACCCCTTTAACCTTTTTTGGTTAATTCTCCTTTAAAATGGCATGGCAGAGGCGTGTCCTATACCTACATACATTTGCTGGTAGGTGTCCTTCGTTCCCATTTCAAAATGTTGGGAGGTATGCAAACGTGTACTTGTCACTTTTACTAAATAGCGGCAGCCATTTTATGCTCTAGGCCACTATGCAGCCTAACATTTGACCAGAAACATTTGGCATCTTTCAAAGTAAACCTTTCACCAGAACATATATTACATTTTAATAAATGTATTGCTTCCCTGAAAGCAGGCAATTCAGGATACCTGCACATTCCTGTCTTTTATTCTAATATTTGAGCTGATCACATCGGGTAAACCAGGACCTAGATAAAAGTTATCTTATTTGTAGTAAGTAGTAAATGGTAACAATTAGCTAGCATCATTCTTTCACTGTATATCAGTGGTCTCCGAACTTTGAGCCTTTGCTTGCCTTTATCCGGTTTTTCCTTCCAAGAGACAAGGCACCATTTCCCCTAGTGACACCAACGATGAGGCACCATTCCTTCCACTAACACCAACAGTGGGGCATAGTTCCTCCCATTGACACTAATTATTTGGCAGTGATGGGGTACTATTTCTCCCACTGATAACAACAATGGGGCACTATTACTCCCACTGGTACCAACAATGGGGCACTATTTCTCTCACTGATACAAACAATAGGGCACCATTCTTTCCCTTGACAAAGATGACGGGGCACTACACGTTCTCCTATTGACCAAGGGCACTATGTAATTTTTTTACTCCTACTGACCACCAAGTCTGAGGCATTGTTTACTCCCACTGATGCTGGGGCTTTTTCTTTCCCACTGGTCACGGTTTGGCCCCCCTTATGTCTGAGGGACGGTAAATTGGCCTTTTGTCCTCCCAAAGTTGTTAGGGATCCCTTAAAGCTGAACTTCCCCCAAAAGGGAGTCTCCCCTTTAGGCACCCTCCCCCCTCTACTATATTCGGCATATCATTTTTTTTTATTCAAAATAATACCCCCCCATGGGCAACTTGAGAAGACAATCATAAAATTATTTAGAAAAAAATATTACATGAGTTTATTATAATACTTATTAAAATCTATGGGAACACATTTCACCATATATAGCTGGATTCAGGTATGTCGGCGTAATTTTAAGGCGGCGTAGCGTATCGCATATACGCTACGCCGCCGTAAAACAGAGAGGCAAGTGCTGTATTCACAAAGCACTTGCCTCCTAAGTTACGGCGGCGTAGCGTAAATAGGCTGGCCTAAGCGTGCCCAATTCAAATGTGGAACAGGGGGGCGTGTTTTATGTTAATGACTGGTGACCCGACGTGATTGACGTTTTTAACGAAAGGCGCATGCGCCGTCCGTGGACATATTCCAGTGTGCATTGCTCCAAAGTACGCCGTTTCGACGTGAACGTAAATTACGTCCAGCCCTATTCGCGTACGACTTACGCAAACAACGTAAAAAGATAGGCCTGTTCCGACGTCCATACCTTGCAATGGGCTGCGCCACCTAGGGAGCAGCTTTATCTTTACGCCGGCGTATCTCTAACGTAAACGGCGTAACTAATTGCGATGGGTGCACGTACGTTCATGAATCGGCGTATATTGCTCATTTGCATATTCGACGCTGCAAACAACAGAAGAGCCACCTAGCGGCCAGCGTAAATATACACCCTAAGATACGACGGCGTAGGAGACTTACGCCGCTCGTATCTTAGCCTAATTTAAGCGTATTTGGTTTCCAGAATACGCTTAAATTTACGACGGAGACTTACGCCGCTCGTATCTTAGCCTAATTTAAGCGTATATGGTTTCCAGAATACGCTTAAATTTACGACGGCGTAGATTCAGAGTTACGAAGGCGTATCTACTGATACGCCTCCGTAACTCTCTGTGAATCTAGCTAATAATGTCCAAAAGGAACAATAAAAAACAATGCAGTTAATACAGTTCACAGATGTGTGTCTCCTTTTTCTTAGGCCCAACACATTTCAGGATATCAATCCCTTCATCAGGGGAACTTCTTTCTTTAGGAGGAGATCAACATAAAAAGCAATCTATAACAGAACACAAACAATGAATTGAGCGTGTAAAAAAGTGGTCAGGAATGAGCATCATTTTTACACGCTCAATTCATTGTTTGTGTTCTGTTATAGATTACTTTTTATATTGATCTCCTAAAGAAAGAAGTGCCCTGATGAAGGGATTGATATCCTGAAACGTGTTGGGACTAAGAAAAAGGAGATCTGTGAACTGTATTAACTGCATTGTTTTTTTTATTGTTCCTTTTGGACATTATATTGTGAAATGTGTTCCCATAGATTTTAATAATTATTCTAATAAACTCATGTAATATTTTTTTCCAAATAATTTTGTGATTGTCTTCTCTAGTTGCCTTTAAAGGCCCACACCCATGGGGGGTATTTTATTTTGAATAATCAACTTATTTGGGGTGTTGGATTTTTTTTTTAATATCTATACACAAATGTTTTGCCTATCATTTCTGTTTGAAGGTGATCGTTTACAATCACCTTAAGCAGCGGGGAGAGCTGTTTCATTATACCTAGGCCTTGATTAAGAAACCAAAGCCCTGGGCAGTTCATCTGTTTCTGGCATACCCTGGTTTAAAGGGAATCTGGCACAAGGGAGGCAAGATCACAGCTTTTTTGTGCGGTGTTGCTGAGTAATCAGAAATGTGCGTCTGTATAGACGCTGCATGAATTATTCAGCATGGCAACACCCACAGTAAATGTATTTCTGCACAGTACATTAATCCAGATGATAACGGACACAGGTAAAGAATAATGTTATATCTAATGAAATAATTGTAACATTTGCAAACTTTTCCTTTGTTGGTGACAGATTATCTTCAGTTTAAAATTTTTCGGTATCGTTTATTTATTAATAATGTTTTAAATACATTGTTTAAAGTAAAACTAACGGCAAAACTTTTTTTTTTCATTTTGGATAGAGTAAGGGAAGGTTATATGGAAGCAAAGAAAATTGGTGGCACATCCAGAAGCAAAATCCCAAATAAGTGCTCAGTGGACGTGCTATATCATCACTGGAGTACCCCCAAATGTGCGTGTTTATTTGTAGCAAAAAGTCAATGGAAGAGACCAAAGTGGGCTCCCAATTGGTCTCTGCCATGGAATTTTTGCGACAAATAAACACGCACATTTGGGGGTACTGCAGTGAGCATGTCTGTGTGAAACGTGTCCACTGAGCATCTTTTTTGGATTGATGTTTGTCATGTTTGCTTTATTTTATGAACTTTCAATCAATTATTTTGATTTTAGCTCTGGATGTGCTGCCATTCTTCTTTGTTTTCATTGTATTTCCCTGGATGTGGACCAGGCAGGCACCCGGATCTCTTCAGCAGCTCATCAGATCCTCACAGGTGGCTTTTAGGCCGCGTACACACGGTCGTTCCAAACCGATGAGAATGGTCCGACGGGCCATTTCCATCGGTTCACCGCTGAAGTGGCCTGATGGTCTGATGTGCGTACACACCATCGTTTCAAAAACCGATTGGGTCAGAACGCGGTGACGTAAAACACACGACGTGCTGAATAAAACAAAGTTCAATGCTTCTAAGCATGTGTCGACTTGATTCTGAGCATGCCCGGGTTTTGAACCGATGCTTTTCTGTACTAACCATCGGTTTGGACCGATCGGTCAGCGGTCCATCGGTTCGATTTTGAAGCATGTTTTAAAATTTTGGACCGAAGGAAAACACACCGTTGGTTTGGACAGATGAAACTGAACCTCGGTCCATTCTCATCGGTTTTGTCCGACCGTGTGGTGTGCTCCCAGCTCTTTTTCTCAAGGGAAGGTTATAACCCATCCTTTCTTTGCTCTCTGTATCCTATGTGGGGGATGTTCTCTTCACTCCCTGTCCTACAGCCAAAACAGCAAGTTAGAGAAAATATTTCCAAATTGAGGGAATGCCTGGTTGTCCCCCAGGGTCACCAGAACTTGGGTCCCCATTGGAAGATTTCCCCTCTATTACTGTTCTGGAGACAACCCAAAATTTGTGTTTTTTTTCTTTATCTTAATTTTTGTTGATACAGGCATTCTCCGAGTTACAAACATCCGACTTACATATGACCTCATAATCTTCAACTGCCATTATGCTGCACATGTGATCAATTATGACACCAGCCAATTGGATGGTTTACTTCCACTTTAATAACGGAGACACTGGCCCAGAAACTGCCAGACGGCCATCTTACTGCTCACCTACTTTTCTGCGGACCTGCCAGCAACCCCACATCACTGCATGGCCAGTTAACCCTTGCCTATGCTATCCAAAACTTAATGGGCCAGATTCTCATCCAGCAGCGTATCTCTGCGGCGGCGTAACGTATCCGATTTACGTTACGCCGCCGCAACTTAGACGGGCAAGTGCTGTATTCTCAAATCACTTGCTCCGTAAGTTGCAGGGGCGGAGCATAAATCGGCCGGTGTAAACCCGCCTAATTCAAATTTTGGATCAGGGGGGTGTGTTTTATGTAAATGAACTGTGACCCGACGTGATTGATGTTTTTCCCGAACGGCACATGCACCGTCCGTGGAATTTCCCAGTGTGCATTGCTCCAAATGACGCCGCAAGGACGTCATTGGTTTCGACGTGAACGTAAATGACGTCCAGCCCCATTCACGGACGACTTACGCAAACTACGTAACTTTTTCAAATTTCGACGCAGGAACGACGGCCATACTTAACATTGTTACGCCTCACTTATGCCACGATATAGCAGGGGTAACTATACGCCGGGAAGAGCCTAACGTAAGCGGCGTAACTTTACTGCGTCGGCCAGGCGTACGTTCGGGAATTTGCGTATCTACCTAATTTGCATACTCAACGCGGAATTCGACGGAAGCGCCACCTAGCGGCCAGCGTAAAAATGCAGTTACAATCCAACGGCGTAAGAGACTTACGCCTGTCGGATCTAAGAGATATCTATGCGTAACTGATTCTAAGAATCAGGCGCATAGATACGACGGCGCAACGCAGAGATACGACGGCGTATCTGGAGATACGCCGTCGTATCTCTTCTGAGAATCTGGGCCACTATTTTTTGGGCTGGAGTTACATTTAAAAAATGTACCTATTCCAACTTGCATACAAATTCAACTTAAGAGCAAACCTTCAAAACCTTGTCTTGTTCGTAACCCGTGGACTGCCTGTAATGGTAAACATGACAAACAGAGAGGCTGAATCTTCCTCATGGGGACACAGGCAGTAATAAAATCCCAACAGGTGTTCTAATCCCTCTCCATTCTGTCCAATACTAATAAAAAGTTTTGCCTTTAGTTATACTTTAATCTAGCAAGCTCTGCTTGGCTCCATGTTTTCTCGAAGTGTAAAATGCGGTTGTCAGGAGCCTGCCACAACAACATATTAGGAAGTTGAAAGTTACATATGACTCACAAGCCAATGAACTTGGCCAACGCTATGACCTTTTACATTGTGTTAATTCTCTTGAGAGGGACATTCATTAAGCTAAAGAGGAGCCAGAATAAATGGTGCTTTTAGGTGATAAATAGGTTCAGATGAATGTGAAAGAAGCAGTAAATTCTCACTTAGCTTTCCTCATAATTCCTTGGTTTGTCACTGGCAGTGACTCTTGCTGCTAAATTTTCACGAAGAGGCATCACCACAGGGTGGTACTGTGGATGGAAAACATTGATCACCAGCGCCATGTCCTAAATTGAAGATAAGTTAGGGGAAGTGAACTCTAAATGGACTTGCTGCTACTTGATTCCATAAATGCTAAGGGGTAGATCCACAGAGAGAGTACGCCGGCGTACTTTCAAGTTTCCCGCGTCATATCTTTAGTTTGAATCCTCAAACCAAGATACAACGGCATCTGGGTTAGATCGGACAGGCGTACGCCTTCAGATCTTAGATGCAATACTTTGTGTCCGCTGGGTGGAGTTCGCGTCGTTTTCCGCGTCGGGTATGCAAATTAGCTATTTCCGACGATCCACGAACGTATGCGCGGCCGTCGCATTCTCTTACGTCGTCTCTAGTCGGCTTTTTTCGGCGTATAGTTAAAGCTGGTGTTTTGCGGCGTATAGTTAGACTTGCAATGTTAAGTATGGCCGTCGTTCCCGCGTTTCATTCGAATTTTTTATTTTTTTTTGCGTAAGTCGTCCGTGAATCGGGATGGACGTAACTCACGTCTATGTTAAAAAAAATTACGTCCTAGCGACGTCATTTAGCGCAATGCACGGCGGGAAATTTCGGGACGACGCATGCGCAGTTCATTCGGCGCGGGGATGCGCTTCATTTAAATGAAACACGCCCCGTAATCGCCGATTTGAATTCCGCGCCGTTACGCCGCTTGAGATACACTACGCGGCCGTAACTTACGGCGCAAATTCTTTGGGGATTCGAACCGGCCTAATGTAAGTTACAGCGGCGTAGCGTATCTCACATACGCTGCGCTGATCTAATTGTATGTGGATCTACCCCTAAGTGCCAGGAGGGCTAGGTGAGCCTACACCTAGGCAAAGAGAACATTATTAAGCAACTGCTTCTTCATTTTATCACACATTTTCCCTGCAATATGTAAAATGTTTTGTTGACTTTAATCCTAGTAATAAAGGTTATACCATGGAGTTCTGAAGTTGTGGAGGGGGGTAACTGACATATATATAGTGTGGCTGGGGGTGAATGGTACACCATTGGGGGACCAGGATGTACCTCTTCAAATAACTGTAAAAAATCCCTTTCCTTTACTTTTTTGTTGGAAATTTCACTTTTTTCTAAATTCATATCCAATCTGTATGAGACCTTTGATTTTGACATTTCTAAATCCGAGGTTACCACTTCATATTTCATTAATGTGAGAATTTTAATCTCCATTAATATACCTTAGCTCATCGTCCCAAATCTGTTTTATGGTGAGGCTTGAAATAAAAATCTTCAAGCAATGCAGACAAAATGTATATATACCTTGGACAATAACCCGATCTCTCTATTATGAAGCTTTTGGTGTACATGATGTGAACCAACTCACGTGGATCATTTTCAGCCATCTCAATGTAAGCTCACATCTGTGTAGTTAAGACGTCCCTGTTTTTATCTGCATGGCTTGGTGATGGAGTCCATGAGACACTGCTGACTGGTCCTCTATACCATAAAACAGCAGACTGAGGGCATATTGCAGCAAAATGTTTTGCCCCAGAGTAAAGGCCGGTAACGTGAGATGAATGGCAGTAGGCTGCATTTTCCATCCTACGTGTGCTTGTACGTGTTAGCTATAGTATTAAACCTACGCTGTATACAAAAAGTGCATTAGGGGACTTCCAGCAGAATCCAAACTCTAAGCTCCTTTGCAGCACCATTTCATAAACTCATCGGGTTATTTAATCCAGTATTATAGCGGAACATAGTAGATACCAAACTTCTTCATAAAAAGAACTTGACAATGAAATTGTCCTCATTGCTACCAGTTGTATAGTTGGGGGGGGGGTAAATAAGTCCTTTTGGTTCTATATGGTTGTATATATGTACACAAAGATGACAACAAGCAAGTTTAAGATGGTTCCAATAATTCCCAGCATGGCTAAAATTCGTTCCTCGCGGTCTTCCTTGGATTCTGATGACCTTCCAGGATTCATTTCTTCTCGTCGGCCCCCTGGAATCATTTTAAGATTGGTCTGTTCCTCGTATGAGCTGACCTATCCCTGGAGAGGAAGGGGAGAATAATTAGACAATTTACATGACTTGTGTATGTGTATATATATATATATATATATATATATATATATATATATATATATGTGTGTGTAACACTGCAACATTGGTCAAAAACGTAACAATGTATTCTACATCATTTATCATTTGTCTTTTAACACATCATAGCTTCCTTAGCGTGTTTAGGCATATTAAGCAGATATGACCTTTCAACTTTTCCCTTTTCCCCTTTATGTCCCCTGAGAGCTTTACTGAAATCCCCAACTGTCAAACAGTTCAGATTTCATGCCTGAAGGCTGCTAAAGATGCTTGCTCGGCTTAAAGAACTGCCATAAATTGATGCATCACATGAACTGATACCTTTTATTAGATATAGCTTTCATTACATATTCCATATATCGTACCCTTCTATAATGACATAGGCTTATGTACGTGCACATTTATTTTTGTTCACTTTTCACGTAGGCCTTAAAAGAAAGGCCCAGAGCCATGAGGAACACATAGAGCACAGGGTCTGTAGGACTGGGTGGAAGGGGAACCAGGGAGTACAGGGTTAATGTTTTAATGTTTTTGTAGGGAGGTTGTACTTGCATGATTGGCTGAGCAGACGGGGTGATGGGGAGGAGCATAGACGTTTTGACTGCAGAGAGGGGTGGACCTGTAAGGCCCCTTTCACACGTACAGATCCCATGAGGATCTGTACCCGTACGTATCACTTCGTTGATCCCCGCTGAGCCGGCAGATGACAGGGCGGTCCCTACACACTGCTTTACTGTGAGGAAAGTTCTGCCTTTAGCCCACAACTCCCATAAGTCTCTAAACACCTGTATTAAAGTGTTTATCCCCCCCCCCCCCCCCAAACAAAAAAATGTATCCTGTTCCTTTTAAAGCATGTTATACAGCACAGGGCTTGTGCTGTGTCATTTTGTCCCCTGTAGCACCTGAAATACCTGGCTGATCCTGCCTTGCCATGCCCTCCCCTTTGTAAACTGACCGCGGTTCATCATGGCTACTGAGCCCTGACACTGTGGTGCCTTTTGTTTTTTAACAGAAAAAGACACTGTGGTCACTTTACTTGCCTCCATCATCCACTCTCTCCTCTGTCCTCCTATGTGCTCCTGTGTCCTCCCCCCCTCTCCCTTCCCTGCCTGTCTGCCCCTGTGTCAGTGCCCACCCCCTCCACTCCTCATGCTCTCATAACTGTTTTAAAATGTATATAATCATGCTGGTTCCCTAATGCAGCTGCTCCTGTCTGTGTTTTATTAAAAAAATGCCTCCTTTACAGGGTTTCTGAGCGGCTCCTCGCAATCATGTGATCAGCGGGGGAATCTCGGCCCCGCCCACTGCATCTGTCAGCTGGGCAAGGGAGAGAGATGGCTGGTGAGGTGATTGCAATGAACCACTCTGAAATCGGGTAAAGAAGGCATTTTTTTAATAAAATACAAAGACAGGAGCAGCTGGCATTAGGGAACCAGCAGGATTATGTAAAGTCATATAAGTGGGTTAACAACCACTTTAAGGCTATGGCAGTAAAAAGTACTGAATGATGCCATCTTGTGGATAAATAAAGTTCTGCATTCTCAGTAACAATGCATAGTGTTACACTGGACAAGGCAACTAACTCAGAGACGGGCATTGCAGATAGCAATGAGAACAGATTTGAAGAGCAGCCATTGAAGGGCTGAGAGAAACAGGTTGTGGTCCCACAGTGTCAATGGAGATCATACAATATGTTTGATGCCCTGCACAAAGGCCTTAACTAAGGCATGAGAGGCAAATGGTCTTGAAAATAGAACAGCCAGGGCTAAGTTTTGTCCTGTGACAGTACTCAAGCTCAAATACTGTCTATACCAGACTGAAGAAAAGACAGAATGCCTCCCATGAGTGCTTACTAAGTTGAAACTTCCTAGAATTACACCAAGTAATGTAGGCCTTCCATGTGCAGTGATAGACTTTGTGAAAAGTCAACTTCCTAGCTTTTAGGAGCATAGGAATAAATAAATCTGAAAGGCTCCTTTCCACAGAATCTGAACTTCAACAGCCATGCCATTCACCACAACATCCACTGTGAAAGCTTAAGGGTACCTAAAACCTGGCGACAAACATGTCCAACTTATTATTGAACCTGGACATCAAAAGATTGAGGTTCAGTATCTCCCACTTGTGATAGAGTACTTGGAACTCCTTGGGATGGAGAGACCATTCCCCTGGAATTAAAAGGCAGATGACTGAGGAAGTCTGCCTATTTTTCACACCTGGGATGTGAATGAAATGGGTGAAACACGCAGTTCTTCCCAAGACAGCGTCAGATCTGCTTCCCCTTGAGTGGCACAACATCTGGTTTCTCTCTAGTGGTTAGTGTAAGCTACTTCAGTTCAGCATTGGAAGGACAACTGAATTTCTCTCAGTTTCAAGACATTATTGGAAAGGCAAGCTTCCTCGGACCACCAAATCACCTGCACAAGAAGGCATTCAGAGCTGCACCCTTGCCCAACTGTCTAGCGTATATCGTGAAAACTGTCTAAGTCTTTGCAGGAAAGGATTTCCCTGACTCCAGTCCCAGATCAGAAATCCACCAGTCCAGGGAGAGTCGAATGGGGTGGTCCAGAGTCTGTTGGTCACACACAGCCAAAATTTTAAGTTGTAACAGTCTGAAGTAAAAGTGGGTATATGGCACCACCTTGAATGAGACTCAGAAGCTTCATGCATGATCAAATTGAGGAATGGCTTTGGAAATGGAGGGTATGAGCACAAGAACAGAAGTGTCAGGAGTTTGTCCCGAGCCAGGAGGATCCTGAATAGGGACATGTCCAATTTTAGGGCCAGGTATTCCAGTGGAGTAGTTGGTTTCAGAGATGACTTCTGGACATTGTGGGGCAATCTAAATCTCTACCCAGTCTGCAGTGCTCCCTGAGCATTGACTGACAGGGTCTGAGCAGATTTGGTCCTTTTAACAGAAGATCGTCTAGGTAGCCCACAATGTGGATACCCTGAGCGCAAAGCGAAGCAAGGACTGGGCTAGACCTTGGTAAAGACCCAGGATGCTCTGAACAGGCCAAAGGGAAGGGCAATAAATTGGTTGTAGAGCATGCCCACTGCAAACCACAAATAGCATTGGTGAGGCAAAAAAGAGGGATGTGTAGATCCTTAACAGGAGGGAGGCAGTGGCCAAACTGTCAGTTTTTATGTGCATCAGCACCCAGGCAATGGAAAAAGAGAATTCTGCAAGACAGTGAGTACGGTGAGTCTGTGAATACTGTATGGAAGCAGCTGAAAGATGGCAAGTGGTTCAGATGTGAAGTTTGCAATAGCAAAGCTGAACAATGCCAATTACCAGCTGTGGAAGTTTAAACTGGAAATGTTTCTGAACAAGGATAACTTGTGGCAAGTGCTGAATACAAGCCGACTCACAAATGGACAGACAAAGCACTGGGATAGGAAAGATAGACAGGCAAACGCTACCATAAGCTTATTAGTGCAAGATGACCAGCTTATCCACATAAGAACAGAGAAAATGGCCAAAGGTATGTTGACTTCAGTACGAAACTGCATGAGCATATGTATCCATGTGAAAGCTGTGCTAGAGATCATAGAGCAGCTACGAACCATTGGAGAGGGCATCAAAGATTACCATATTGTTGCCCTGCTCCTCTGCAGCCTTCCAGGGACATATACTGCGCTCATTAACACTCTAGAAACCAGATCCGAGCAGGAACTGACACTGGAATATGTCAAAGGCAAATTAATCTATGAATATGACAGAAGGAAAGAAAATATGCACCATGATGACAAAGCTCTTAAGATGTGCAAAGGCACAAAGCACAACAAAGAAAGCAGAGCCTGTTTTCGCTGTAAAAAGACTGGTCACTTAAAAAAAGGACTGTTCTATCTGGAAAGCCAAGCAGCGAAACCTAAAGCTATTCACAAATGAAAGAGTCAAAGCAATCACAAAGGAAACTGAAGATACATCATGGAGTGGCACCTTTAAATTAACACAAAACGGCAAGCCACGCGGCTGGTGCATAGACTCAGGTATGACAAGCCACATGATTAGCGATGAGACCTTCTTCACAAACATTGATTACAGTGCGAAATAAAGTTTCCCCAGCAAACGGGAAAATAATCACATCTGAAGGGAAAGGCCAGGGCTTCCTGAACTGCATTGCACCACAAGGAGGCAAGCACAGTATCCTTGTAAAGAAAGTGCTGCATGTTCCAGAACTAGAAGGCATCCTTCTATCAGTGAAAAGTCTTGCAAACAACGGTCTCACAATTAAAGCGTTTGTATACCTCTTGAGCATATTTTTACCTACAGGTAAACCTATAATAAGGCTTACCTGTAGGTAAAATTAATATCTCGTAAACCTTTACGGTTTGGGAGATTTTCACCTTGCATGCAGCTGCTGACGTCTGCAGCGCATGCGCAGTGAAGGTACGGCAAAGGTCTGGTGTATCATGCCGGAACTGGAACAGAGGGCTTTCACGCGTAAGTATTTCCTAATGAGCTAGTATGCGGTGCATACTAGCTCATTATGCCTTTGCCTTATAGGTTTTTGTTTTGTTTTGTTCTGGGTATAAAACCGCTTTAAGTTCCAGGGTGATGAATGCATAATTCACAATAATAAGCAATTCCTCGCAAAAGGAAAACTGGATGATCACCTATACAGGCTCATCACCTCAGACCAGCATGCCAATATAGTCTGTAATGACCTACACAGCAAATGTATTCACTTATGGCACAGGTGGCTAGGGCACAGAAGTCCAGAAGCTATACAGGACATTATAAACAGACACTTAGAAGATTTGACAACAATGTTTTGTAAAGTGCTCATGAAATGCAAGTGCTGTGTAAAGTAAAAGCCACACGTACTCCCCTTCCACAGGCATCTCAAAGAAATACCACCCACCCCCTGCAGCTCATACATAGTGACGTATGCGGTCCAATGAATGACTCCCAAGTCAGGCGGGAACAGATATCTACTGACTTTCATTGATGATTAGTACACAACTACTTGTCTGATGAAACACAAGAATGAAACATCAGAGAAACTTCAAGAGTTTATTGCCATGTCTAGCAACAAATTCCAAAGGAAACCAGGAATAATACGCACCGACAATGGAGCAGAATACATAAGCAAAGAAGTGACCTCATACCTGAAGAGACAAGGAATATTAGCCCCTACAACCACACCATACACTCCTGAACAAAATATGTAGCAGAAAGCAAAAATCGCACTCTTATAAAAAAGGCCAGGTGCATGTTGTCGGATGCCAGCCTACCTCACAAGTACTGGGGAGAAGCAGTCATGACTGCAACCTACCTACAGAACAGACTACCCTCAAGAGCCATTAAAAGTTCTCCATTCGAAATGTGGCATGGATCAAAGCCTAGCATTGGGCACATCAGAGTGTTTGGATGTAAAGCATATGCCTGTATTCCAAGTGAAAAGCGAGCCAAGCTGGAGAACAGAGCCAAAGAGGGCATTCTAGTAGGCTACAGTGAGCAAACTAAGGGTTAGGCCCCGTACACACGACCGAGTTTCTCGGCAGGATTCAGCCAGAAACTCGATGGGAGCCGTATTCTGCCGAGGAAACCGGTCGTGTGTACACTTTTGGCCGAGAAAACCGACGAGGAACTCGTCGAGCCAAATAGAGAACATGTTCTCTATTTCCTCGTTAGTCAATGGGGAAACTTGGCTCGCCGAGATCCTCGGCGGCTTCACAAGGAACTTGACGAGCAAAACTATGTGTTTTGCTCGTCGAGTTTCTTGGACGTGTGTACGGGGCCTTACAGAATCCTACACCCAAAGACTGACAAAGTGACAATAAGCTCCAGTGTTTATTTTGATAAGAGCCCATTATCAGAAACACGGATCCCTGAAACCTGTGAAGTGAATATGCCAAGAAAACCAGAAGAAAGGGTCAACCAAAGTGAAGTGAGTCAAAACAAGAGGCGGAACTCACATCGCCTAAATCAAGTTCCCTACCAGATCCTGCTGAACTGCCTGAAGTCAGAAGATCCACTCGGACTACAAAAAGGATACCATCCCGCAAGCTGTCATACACTGTCAAAACACACAGCATACTTGAACCAACATCTCGGGAAGACAGAAAAACTGCCAAACGTGAAGCCAATAAATAGAGAAAGGTAGCAGAAGAAGAATTAAAGTCACTTCAAGAAAAAAAAAACTTGGACACTCACAGAGCTCCCTCCTAAACCGCAAAACTATAGGAAGTAAATGGACTTTCAAAGTAAAGTTAGATGCAGAAGGGAATTTCCACAAATACAAAGCCAGACTAGTAGCCAAGGGTTACTCCCAGAAATTTGGTGAAGATTACGATAAAACTTTCGCTCCTGTTGTAAAACACTCCACCATCAGAGCGCTTCTTAGCGTTGAAGCCGGGAAGGGCATGCAAGTGAAACACTTAAGACCTGTACACACGATCGGTCCATCCGTTGAAAACGGTCTGATGGACCCTTTTCATCCGTTAACCGATGAAGCTGACTGATGGTCAGTCGTGCCTACAAACCATCAGTTAAAAAAACGATCGTGTCAGAATTCGGTGACGTAAAACACAACGACGTGCTGAAAAAAACGAAGTTCAATGCTTCCAAGCATGCGTCGACTTGATTCTGAGCATGCATGGATTTTTAACCGATGGTCGTGCCTACTAACGATCGTTTTTTTTCTATCGGTTAGGAATCCATCGGTTGAATTTACAACAAGTTGGCTTTTTTTTTACAGATGGATAAATAACCGATGGCGCCCACACACGATCGGTTTGGACCGATGAAAAAGGTCCATCAGACCGTTCTCATCGGTTTAGCCGATCGTGTGTACGCGGCCTTAGACGTTAAAATTGCTTTCCTATGTAGAGACATTAAGGAAGATCTCTACATGGAGCAACCACCAGGTTTTGAGCAAGGAGACAACCTTGTGTGTAAACTTCAGAAGAGCATCTACGGTCTTAAGCAATCTGCAAGGATGTGGAATGAGAACGTGAACAAAGGGCCAGATTCAGGTAGAAGTGCGGCGGCGTAACGTATCGTAGATACGTTACACCGCCGCAAGTTTTCATCGCAAGTGCCTGATTCACAAAGCACTTGCGATGAAAACTACGCCGGTTAGGTTAGTGTCAAATGTGTCCACCATAATGTCGCAGTCACGATAAAAATCGCAGATCGCTGCCATTACTAATAAAAATAAAATTATAAAAAAAATGCCATAAATCTATCCCCTATTTTGTAGACGCTATAACTTTGGCGCAAACCAATCAATAAATGGTTATTGCGATTTTTATTACCAAGAATATGTAGAAGAATAAGTATCGGCCTAAACTGAGGAAAAAAATAGCTTTTTTAAAAAAATAAAATTGGGGCTATTTATTATAGCAAAAAGTACAAAAATATTGTGTTTTTTTTTTCTTCTAAATTTACGCTCTTTTTTTTGTTTACAGCGCAAGAAATAAAAAACACAGAGGTGATCAAATACCACCAAAAGAACGCTCTATTTGTGGGGGAAAAAGGACGTCAATTTTGTTTGGGTACAACGTTGCACGACTGCGCAATTGTCAGTTAAAGTGACACGCAAAAAATGCTCTGGTCATTGAGCAGCCAATTTTTCCGGGGGCTGAAGTGGTTAAAATGCTTTAGTACTCTGGCTTAAGCCCTCTTTTAAATCAGAACACATGTATGACCATGCTTTGATATTTGTTTCAAATGTTTGGCATTATGTTTTGAAGGGCTCAGTTTGAACTGACTTGACAAAAAAAATGCAGCAAGCTGAATTTTTCCTATCAATACACACAATGTAGCACATTATTGTGACGTGGAAAACATTTAGGGGCAGATCCAGGTAGATCGGCGCATTCTTCCGTCCGGCGTAGCGTATCTATGATACGCTACGCCGCCGTAACTTACATTTTTTTTTTGGTATCCTGAAAGAATTTCTGCCGTAAGTTACGACGGCGTAGCGTAACTTAGGCGGCGTAAGGGCGCGCAATTTAAATGTATGTGATGGGGGAGTGTTTTATGTAAATACGTCTTGACCCAACGTAAATGACGTTTTTTTCAACTGCGCATGCGCCGTCCGTGGGGGTATCCCAGTGCGCATGCTCGAAATTAAACCGGAACAAGCCAATGCTTACGACGGTGACGTCATTCTGCGCAAAGCCCTATTCGCGAACGACTTACGCAAACGACGTAACCTTTTCAAAATTCGACGCGGGAACGACGGCCATACTTAACATTGGCTGTGCCTCATATAGCAGGGGTAACTATACGCCGAAAAAAGCCTTACGGAAACGACGTAAAAAAATGCGCCGGCTGGACGTACGTTTGTGGATCACCTTATCTAGCTAATTTGCATACTCAACGCGGAATTCGCCGGAAACGCCACCTAGCGGCCAGCGTAAATATGCATCTACGATCCGACGGCGTACTAAGACGTACGCCTGTCGGATTGATCCCTCATTCAGTCGTATCTTGTTTTGTGTATACAAAACAAAGATACGACGGGGGAACTTTGAAATTACGGGGCGTATCCATAGATACGCCGGCGTAATTCTTTTGTGCATCTGGCCCGGATTGTTTTATATTCTTGTGTCTTTCCTTCAGTGAAAAATGCAGCAAAATGCATGACTGTGAACGTCACGGAATGAGCCCTATGAGAGAATCTGCATATAGACTACAATGATGGAGCTGCTGGTGAAATCTCTAATTATAATTGTGTCTCGTTTCTTTTTGTTTTCCTGGTCCCAGGGGTGCTGATGAGGAGCAAACGATCAGATCTCCGACTCTCAGCATCCTGACAGATGAGGTGTTTGTGTCACCATGTCCATGTGTCAGCATGATTACTCAGTGAGCACAACACAGCACAGAGAATTCTGACTTTTCTGAAATTCAGCATCATAAGCATCTTGTTACCTATAAAAGTTCAGCTAATATCTGATTATCTGATTGAGGTTTGGCTGTCAAAGCTTTAAAACAGACAGTCATTGGCGTGAATATACACTGCTCAAAAAAATAAAAAGAACACTTTGGCCCAGATTCAGGTAGAATTGCGCTATATTTGCGCGGGCACAGGGCAACGATTTTGCCCTGCGCCCACGCAAATATTTTGCGCTGCCCTCGATTCACGGAGCAGTAGCTCCGTGAATTGCGAGGGCGCGCCGGCAAAATTGCCCGGCGTAAGCGCGCGCAATGTAAATGATCCCGCCGGGGGCGGGAATCATTTAAATTAGGCGCGCTCCCGCGCCGAGCGTACAGCGCATGCTCCGTCGGGAAACTTTCCCGACGTGCATTGCGGCAAATGACGCCGCAAGGACGTCATTTGCTTCAAAGTGAATGTGAATGGCGTCCAGCGCCATTCACGAATCACTTACGCAAACGCCGTGAAATTTGAATTTCACGGCGCGGGAGCGGCGGCTATACTTTAGCATTGGCTGCCCCTGCTATTAGAAAGGGCAGCCTTGCGCTAAAGTTGCCGTACGGAAACTCCGTACCTGGCTTGCCCGTGCAAGTTTGTGAATCAGTTGGTAGTATGCAATTTGCATACTACACGCTGATCACAATGGGAGCGCCCCCTAGCGGCACACGCAAGAATGCAGCCTAAAATCTGCGAGGCATAAGAGCCTTATGCCGCGCAGATTTTAGGCTGCAGTCGGTGTAACGAGGTTCCTGAAACAGGAGCACTCGTTACACCGGAGCAAGTAAGCAATTGCGCCGTGTAACTTATGGTTACACGGGCGCAATTGCTTCTTGAATCTGGGCCACTGAAAACATATCAGATCTCAACGGGCAAAAATCTCATGCTGGATATCTATACTGATATGGACGGGGTAAATTGTTAGGAATGAAAAGATGGCACATCATTTGATGGAAATGAAAATTATCCACCTACAGAGGGCTGAATTCCAAGACATCCCGAAAATCAAAGTGAACTTATTATGCAGCAAGCCAGTCCAGTTTGCTGAAATTTCATTGCAACAACTCAAAAATCCTCAGTAGTTGGAATGGCCCCCCAAGTGCCTGACATCAGGGCATGCTCCTAATGAGACGGATGGTGTCCTGGGGTATTTCCTCCCAGATCTGGACCAGAACATCACTGAGCTCCTGGACAGACTGAAGTGCAACCTGGCGGCACCGGATGGACCGAAACATAATGTCCCAGAGGTGTTCTATTGGATTTAGGTCAGGTGAGCGTGGGGGCCATTCAATGGTATGAATTTCTTCATCCTCCAGGAACTGGCTGCATGCTCTCGCCACATGAGGCCGGGCATTGTTGTGCACCAGGAGGAACCCAGGACCCACTGCACCAGCGTAGGGTCTGACAAGTTCAAGGATTTCATCCCGATACCTAATGGCAGTCAGGGTGCCATTGTGTAGCCTGTAGAGGTCTGTGTGTCCCCCCATGGATATGCCTCCCCAGACCATCACTGACCCACCACCAAACCAGTCATGCTGAACGATGTTACAGGCAGCATAAAGTTCTCCGCGGCTTCTCCAGACCCTTTCACGTCTGTCACATACGCTCAGGGTGAACCTGCTCTCATCTGTAAAAAGCATGGGGCACCAGTGGCGGACCTGCCAATTCTGGTGTTTAATGGAAAATGCCAATCGTGCTCCACAGTGTCCGGCAGTGAGCACATAGCACACTAGAGGACGTCGGGCCCTCAGGCTACCCCCATGAAGTCTGATTGAGTTTCTGATTGTTTAGTCAGAGACATTCACACCAGTGGCCTGCTGGAGGTCATTTTGTAGGGCTCTGGCAGTGCTCATCCTGTTCCTCCTTGCACAAAGGAGCAGATACCAGTCCTGCTGATGGGTTAAGGACCTTCTACGGCTCTGTCCAGCTCTCCTACAGTAACTGCCTGTCTCCTGGAATCTCCTCCATGCTCCTGAGACTGTGCTGGGAGACACAGCAAACTTTCTGGCAATGACACGTATTGATGTGCCATCCTGGAGGAGTTGGACTGCCTGTGCAACCTTTACAGGGTCCAAGTATCTCCTCTTCTACCAGTAGTGACACTGACCCTAGCCAAATGCAAAACTAGTGAAATACAGTCAGAAAAGATGAGTAGGGGGAAAAAATGTCAGACACCTCCACCTGAAAAACCATTCCTGTTTTGGAGGTTGTCTCATTGTTGCCCATCTAGTGCGCCTGTTGTTAATTTCAATTAACAGCAAATCAGCTGAAACTGATTAAGAACCCCCTCTGTACACACCCCTCCCCCTCTGCTACTTAACTGACCAGATCAATATCCCAGAAGTTCTGCGTCAAAAGTGTTCCTTTAATTTTTTTGAGCAGTGTATATATACTACATATCCAAGATTTGTAGACACCCGACCATCCCATCTAAATGAGCTTGTTGGATATCTTATTTCAAAACCATGGGCATTAAATGGAGGTACTCCCCCTTCCTTCCTTTGTGACTATAATGCCGCGTACACACGATCATTTTTCGGCATTAAAGAAAACGTTGTTTTTCAGCATGTCCAAAAAACAAAGTTTTTCCAACTTCATCATTAAAAACGACGTTGCCCACACACCATCGTTTTAAAAAAATGATGAACAAAGCGCGGTGACGTACAACACATACAACGGCACTCTAAAGGGGAAGTTCTATTCACCTTTGGGCTGCTTTAGCTGATTCCTTGTTAGTAAAAGACGATTTGCGCTTTTTTGTCTGTTACAGCGTGATGAATGTGCTTACTCCATTATGAACGGTAGTTTTACCAGAACGAGCGCTCCCGTCTCATAACTTGCTTCTGAGCATGCGCGGGTTTAAAACGTTGTTTTAGCCCACACAGGACCATTTTTTACAACCCGAAAAATGAAATTTTTTAAAACGACCTTTAAAAATGCCGCATGTTCGAATTTTTTTTTGGTCGTTTTTCAGAAAATGAAAAACTATGTGCAGCCCACACACAATCATTTTAAATGACGTTTTTAAAAACGACTTTTTTTTTCATGTCGAAAAATGATCGTGTGTACGCGGCATCACAGCCTCCACTCTTCTGGGAAGCCTTTGCAAAGGATTGTGGAGCGTCTGTTGACATTGGGTCAATTCAGCCAAAAGAGCAATTGGCATTCCAATTATCCCAAAGGTGCTTGGTAGGGTTGAGGTCAGGACTCTGCATAAGCCATTCCAGTTCCTCCACCCCAAACTCATCCAACTATGTCTCTATGGACCTGACTTTATACACAGGGGCACAGTCAAGATGAACGAGAAAAAGACCTGCACCAAACTGGTACCACAAGGTTGGAAGCACATTGGGCCATATTCTTATACATCTAAGGCGGCGGAACGTATGTACTTTACGTTACTCCGCCGCAAGTTTAAGTGGCAAGTGCCTGATTCACAAACCACTTACCTGTAAACTTGCGGCGGCGTCGCGTAAAGTCCACCCGCGCAAGCCATCCTAATTCAAATGATCCTGGCAGGGGGCGTGGATCATTTAAATAAGGCGCGCTCCCGCGCCGATCGTAATGCGCATGCTCCGTCGGGTAAATTACCCGACGTGCATTGCGCTAAATGACGTCTCACGGACGTCATTTGTTTTGACTGTAACGTAAATGGCGTCCAGCGCCATTCACGGACGACTTACGCAAACGACGTTAAATTTTGAAATTTCGACGCGGGATCGACGGCCATACTTAACATTGAGTACGCCACCTAGGGGGCATCTTTATCTTTACGCCGCGTATCGCTTACGGAAACGACGTTAAAACACTACGGCGGGCAAGCGTACGTTAGAGAATCGGCGTGACTAGTCATTTGCATATTCTACGCTGACCGCCACCTAGCGGTCAGCGTAAATATTGCAGCCTAAGATACAACGGCGCAAGCCGTCGTATCTTAGGCATGTTTAAGTGTATCTCAGTTTGAGAATACACTTAAACATAGGAAACGGACTTACGTAGGCGTATCTGCTGATACGCCTACGTAACTTGTTTAAGAATATGGCCCATTGTTTTTTTAAAGGTCTTTGTATGATGTGTTATCCATCACTAGAAACACCTGAACGCTGTAATCTTTTAAGTGGTTGTAAAGGTTTGTGTTTTTTTCTTTTTAAAGCGGATGTTCCGCCAAAAAAAAATATTAAAAGCCAGCAGCTACAAATACTGCAGCTGCTGACTTTTAATATTAGGACACTTACCTGTCCTGGAGTCCAGCGGCGTCCGCAGCAGAGGACGAGCGATCGCTCGTCACCCTGCTGCTCCCCCCTCCATCCACGCTGAGGGAACCAGGAAGTGAAGCGCTCCGGCTTCACTGCCCGGTTCCCTACGGCGCATGCGCGTGTCGCGCTGAGCCCGCCGATTGGCTCCCGCTGTGTGCTGGGAGCCGAGTGTTCCCAGCACACAACGGGGGGGCGACGGGATGTGACGCAATGCCCGTCTTTTGCCCAGGTATCTGCACCCCCCTTCCCCCTGAAAGGTGTCAAATGTGACACCGGAGGGGGGGAGGGTGCCGATCAGCGCGACTTCACTAGGGTGGAGAACCGCTTTAAATAACAAACATGTCATACTTACCTGCTCTGTGCAAGGGTAACATAAGGGTAACTTATTCATTGCAATTCTTGTGGACCGCAGCAGGCACCCAGTCTTGTTGCCACAGCAGTATCAATAGATCTTTAATTTTCAGACAGCCTTGGAGCGGTGTACATTCTACTTCCCTTTTCCATTGGAGTACAATGACCTCATTGTCCAGTGGTGAGATGATTTGATCTTTGTGACATGGTCATTATCCTGCTGGAAGGAGCCATCAGAAGATGGGGACACTGTAGTCAAAAAGGGATGGACATGGTCACAGGGCCATCCTAATGCAAGGGCACTCCTGGGCACTGCCCAGGGGACCCAGGAACATGGGGGCCCCACAATAATATTGCATTACATCATGCTTGCCAATTTCCCCCAGATTTGCTGGGACAGTCATGCTTTTTACTAAACTGTCCCGATATGGTCGTGTCCTGGGAAGCGTCTCAAAACCTATACTGTGCCCTCCTGATCCCAGTATTGTGCCCTCCTGACTCCCCCCCCCCCTGTACTGTGCCCTTCTGCATTCCCCCCCCCCCTTGTGCTGTGCTCTCCTGATCCCAGTATTGTGCCCTCCTGACCTCCCTCTTTACTGTGCCCTTCTGCATTCCTCCCCTGTGCTGTGCCCTCCTGATCCCAATATTGTGCCCTCCTGACCCCCCCCCCCCCCACCAGTACTGTGCCCTTTTGCATTCCTTACCTGTGCTGTGTCCTCTTGATCCCAGTATTGTGCCCTTCTGACCCCCCGTACTGTACCCCTCTGCATCCCCCCTGTGCTGTGCCCTCCTGATCCCAGTATTGTGCCCTCCTGACCCCCCCTCTTTACTGTGCCCTTCTGCATTCCTCCCCTGTGCTGTGCCCTCCTGATCCCAGTATTATGCCCTCCTGACCCCCCCTGTACTGTGCCCCTCTGCGTTCCTCCCCTGTGCTGTGCTCTCCTGATCCCAGTATTGTGCCCTCCTGACCCCCCCTCTTTACTGTGCCCTTCTGCATTCCTCCCCTGTGCTGTGCCCTCCTGATCCCAGTATTGTGCCCTCCTGACCCCCCCTGTACTGTGCCCCTCTGTGTTCCTCCCCTGTGCTGTGCCCTCCTGATCCCAGTATTGTGCCCCCCTGACCCCCCCCCCCCCACCTGTACTGTGCCCTCCTGATCCCAGTATTGTGCCCTAGTACTGCCCCCTTCTGCATTCCCCCCCTGTGCTGTGCCCTTTGTGTTGACTAGTCTTTGATTTATGGAAATTTTTCCTTTTGTAAAATCCATTTTATTGAAAGTACTAATGAATATATGTTTAATTCTGTCAACTATTTATACTTTATTTCTTTAAAAGTAGGTGTGCAAATTGGGGCAAGCTGGTAGGGGCCCCAGGTCATTACTTTGCCCAGGGGCCCTTGATGCTATTAAGATGGTCCTGCATGGTCAGCAACAATACTCAGGTAGGCCATGGTGTTTAAACAATCCTCAATTGGTACTAAGGGGCCCAAAGTGTGCCAAGAAAATATCCCCCACACCATTACACCTCCAGCCTGAACCTTTACAAGACAGGATGGATCTATGCTTTCATGTTGTTTACGCCAAATTCTGACCCTCCATCTGAATGTTGAACGTGACGCAGGCAACATTCTCCAATCTTCTATTGTCCAATTTTGGTGAGCCTGTGTGAATTGTAGGCTCAGTTTCCTTTTTTTAGCTGACAGTAGGGGCATCTGGTGTGGTCTTCTGCTGCTGTAGCCCATCTGCTTCAAGGTTCAATGTGTTGTGCGTTCAGAGATGGTATTCTACATACACTGGTTGTGCCTTTCTATAATTTCGAACAAGTCTGCCCATTCTCCTCTGACATCAACAAGGCATTTTCCTCCACACAACGCCGCTCACTGGATATTTTCTCTTTTTCGGACAATTCTTTGTAAACCCTAGAGATGGTTGTGCGTGAAAGTCCCAGTAGATCAGCAGTTTTTGAAATGCTCAGACCAGCCCATCTGGCATCAACAACCCTGCCACGTTCAAAGTCACTTAGATCCCCTTTCTTCCCCATTCTGATGCTCGGTGTGATCTTTAGCAAGTCGCCTTCACCACGTCTAGATTCCTAAATGCATTGAGTGGCTGCCATGTGATTGGCTGATTAGCAATTTGTGTTACCAAGCAATTGAACAGGTGTACCTAATAAAGTGGCCGGTGAGTGTTCTTCCAACCTAGAATTGCTCATCCATGTTTTTTTGGACCTTGCTTTGCGCACTGGTCCAAATGATTTGGTGGAGGGGGGGTTATGGTGGGGGTTGTTTTTCAGGGGTTGGGCTTAGCCAGTTAGTTCCAGAAAAGGGAACTCTTAAGGCGTCAGCATACCAAGACATTTTGGACAATTTCATGCTCCCAACATGTGGGAACAGTTTGGGGATGACCCCTTCTTGTTCCAACATGACTGCCCACCAGTGCACAAAGCAAGGTCCATAAAGACATGGATGAGAGAGTTTGGTGTGGAGGAACTTGACTGGCCTGCACAGACTCCTGATGTCAACCCATGAATTAGAGCGGAGACTGCAAGCCAGGCCTTCTCATCCAACATCAGTGCCTGACCTCACAAATGCTCTTCTGGAAGAATGGTCAAACATTCCCATAGACACTCCTAACCCTTGTGGACAGCCTTCCCAGAAGAGTTGAAGCTGTTATAGCTGCAAAGGGTGGGCCAACTCAATATTGAACCCTAGGGACTAAAACCTTGTACACACGATCGGATTTTCCACAGACTGGGTAGGACTTTTGCATGAAGGCCGTTTGCTGTGACCTTGTATTGCATACAAACGGCAAAGAATTGTCGGCCAACAAACACAAAACTATGTGTTTTTTTCAGCTCTTTAGCGCCCCCCTTTACAAAGGGAAGTGCCCCATGGATTGTACGGGCATAGGAAGTAAACCAGATATTCAAAGAGTATTGTAATGTAAAAAAGTCCAAAATGTATTTATATTTATTTTTAGCGCCACCCTTTGGCCAACTTCTGCTAATGTTGTGTTATGGTGAGCACTGCTTACGAGCATGCGTGTTTGTACTTTGGAATTTTGTCCGAAGGACTTGTGTACACACCATCGGATAATCCGACAACACACATTTGTTAACATGAAAATTTGAAAGCATGCTATCCAACATTTGTTGGTGGAAAATTCGACAACAGCCTGCCATCACACAATTCCCGTCGGAAAATGCGATCGTGTGTACGGGCCTTTAGACTGGGATGTCATTAAAGTTCATGTGCGTGTAAAGGCAGGTGTCCCAATACTTTTGACAATATAGTGTATATACAGCATACTGTATGTATATAAAGTCTTCCCTTGGTGCTGTATAAGTTATGTACAGTGGCGGCTGGTGCCTTCAAATTTTTGGGGGGGCGCAAACAAACGAAAAAAAAAAAAACATCAATTGTAGCCTCACTGTGCCCATCAATTGCCGCCACTATCTCCATCAAACGCAGCCACTGTGCCCATCAAACGCAGCCACTGTGCCATAAAATTGTCGCCACTGTGCCATGCCATCAAACGCAACCACTGTGCCCATCAATTGCCGCCACTGTGCCATGCCATCAATTGTCGCCACTGTGCCATCAATTGTTGCCACTGTGCCATGCCATCAATTGTCGCCACTGTGCCATGCCACTGTGCCCATCAGTTGTCGCCACTGTGCCATGCCAAAGGCAGCCACTGTCCCATCAATTGTCGCAACTGTGCCATTCCAAACGCAGCCACTGTGCCATGCCATTGTCGCCACTGTGCCCATCAATTGTCACCACTGTGCCACGCCAAACGCAGCCACTGTGCCATTCCATTGTCGCCACTGTGCCCATCAATTGCCTCCACTGTGCCATGCCATCAAACGCAGCCACTGTGCCATCAATTGTCGCCACTGTGCCATGTCATCAATTGTCGCCACTGTGCCATGCCATTGTTGCCACTGTGCCCATCAGTTGTCGCCACTGTGCCATGCCAAACGCAGCCACTGTGCCATCAATTGTCGCCAATGTGCCATTTTAAACGCAGCCACTGTGCCATGCCATTGTCGCCACTGTGCCCATCAATTGTCGACACTGTGCCACGCCAAAACGCAGCCACTGTGCCATGCCACTGTCGACACTGTGCCCATCAATTGCCGCCAGTTTGCCCCTAAAATGCCGCCAGATTGACCCCCCCCCCCCCCCCGCCTGGCACTTACCTTTCTCAGTCAGCCATCCTTGTGTAACGGCTGTGGCGAACGGGAGTGAACCACAACTGCGGTTAGCAAGGATTTCGATGCACTTCTCTATGTGAGAATTCAGTATTGGACCCCAGGCGTCACTCCACACAAACAGAGTGTGGGGTATTTCTACATCATCTCTCTCTCACATAAAGGAAGGCGTTGAGCTACTAAGGTTGGACGTATTACAACATGCGACCAAAGCTTAGCGTTTAAAATTATAGCATACAGATCAAGATTCTAATGCACTGCTGTATGTATAGTGATTATCAGTACGGGACCCCAGGCATCACTCCTCACAAAACAGGAGTTTGGGGGTTCTCTACATCATATCACTTTAACGTAAAGAATGCATTAGTTCGCTAAGGGAGTACGTATGAAACACCTCAACCCTTCGCATAGAAAAGTTAGGGCGAACATGTTCAGCGAGTTAGGGCAAGGCCCATAAGTAAATAACACTTATGTCAAGCACGTAGTAAATAGGAGTTGTTAAGACAACTAATAGTTGCATATGAGAGGCGAATATAGATTAGCTTATTAGAGAGTATTTGTTAGGGGTAGCAACTAGTAATTGCACAGCAATCAGCGAAAGCACAACAGTCAGTCCCAAGTAGCAAGATGATAGAAAATAAGCCAACAATAATATAGGACAGGGGTCTCCAAACTGCGGCCCGAGGGCCGGATGTGGCCCTTTGCTAGCCTTCATCCGGCCCTTGGGGCAGTATTGCTTCCAATGATATGAGGCATTATTCCTACCAATGGCACCAACAATGGGACACTATCTCTTAGACTAATAGCAATGATGGAGCCCTATTCCTCCTCCTACTGCCCACCAACACTGGGGCCATGTTTATTTTCACTGATGCTCGGCCCTGGGGCATTTTCTACCCAATCCGGCCCCCCTGAAGTCTGAAAGACCGTAAACTGGCCTTTTGCTTGAAAAGTATGGAGACCCCTGATATAGGACTTGTATGACAACAATATGTGTAGCAGAACTTCTTAAGGCACCACAAGTGACACAATGTCTACTTATCCGTTTGCAGGGCTTCTGTAGGAAGATCTCTTTAGGGTGTCCCGGCAATGGAAATCTGGATTTGCTTCGTTATGGCAGACATCCAGGATGGCATGGGTTGCAGGAGTGGGATGGTTTCCAGGCCAGGATTGATGGTACCTGTAGTTCCTTGCAGTCCAGGGATTGATGGTTCCCAGTTAAGGAAGGGCAGTAGCTGTGAATACTGCAGCCAAGCCAGCTACGGCCAACAATAATAGAACAACGTGCGATATGCACGTTGTTCTCTTTATAGCCCCCACGGCAGCTGTAGTGCATAGCACTAATTCAAGGAAACCGCCGATTCGCGGCGCACTTCCGCGTTCCACGGTGGAACGCACCCGGCGCCGAGCAATGACGTCATCGCGCGGTCGCCGTAATGCGTTCCAGCGTGGAACGCACTAGGGGAAACAGACGGCGCAAAGAGCGTCTGTTACACCTTGGATCCTCCTCCACGATCCCTAGATGTAGTCCCGCCCTCGATGTCGCTTCAGCCAATCACGTTACCGGTGTCAGTGTTAACCAAGGAACGCACACCCCGTGCGTCCCCTGGTTAACTATTTATTACAGCCCTCAATGCATGAATCTATGTATTGTTTTCAGTGGCAGTGCAGGAGCGAGAGGGGGCAGCGCTCCCACGCCCTCTATGGACGCACCGCCACTGGTTATGTACATCATATCATCAGTTGCAGGTCTTTGCAGTGTAATGGAATGGATGGGTGCAATCACCACAACATTTTTAGCTTCTCCTCCATTGCAAGATGACTAAATAAAATGGTTAAATGGTTAGCAATTTTAACATGTCCTAAATTAATATCTTGCTTTTTAATTAGAGCAGATTTCTATTTGCAAGAGCTTCATTAAAACCTGGACTTCAGGCAAACAGCAATACACAAGTTCAATGAAATGTCATTTTGTTTTAGCCAATCTTCTGATGACCAAACCTCTTCCACGCTGTGCAGCCAGGCAGGGAACACCCTATTTTTCTGGCTTTACAGCTTCCCTTTCCACCTTTTTACCTCCAGGAAGTTCTATTAATAGAGGAGCGTGCAAAGAGTAGGCCAGTGACACAGGAAGCTGTAAAACCCAACAGAGAAATATCAGAGTCGCCTTTCTGGCTACGCAGTGTGTAAATCAAATGCTGATGTTGATGAACAGAATAAAAAAGCTTTTGGCAGGTAAAAGATTTCACATTGTACACGTGTTTTCATTGGCACATCTACTGTATATGTTATGCTGGAGTGCTGTTCAGAAAACCAACTTTTAGGGTTCATGCACACTGGCTTAACCACTTCAGCTTCAGGAGAATTTACCCCCTTCCTGACCAGAGCACTTTTTGCGATACGCAGTGTTAATTTTGGCAGCAAATTTCGATTCAGTTTTAGTCTTATTACAGACGATTGGACATTCAGACAACAAAAACTTTTTTTCCGACGGAATGTTGGCTCAAACTTATCTTGCATACGCACGGTCACACAAATGTTGTTGGAAATTCTGAACGTCAAGAACGCGGTGACGTACTAGACTACTACTTTTCCTTTGAGTCAGATCACTGTCCCATGGTTCCACCCCGTACCCACCTCCCAGTACCGTCCCTTTTAGAGAATACAGAACCAAGCATAATTTTGTGGTGGTAAGTAATTTTTATGGAATTTGTTAATAACAAGAAAGGCAGTAAAATTGATCCCCTGCTGCCAGCAAAAATAGACCCCCCCCCCCATCAACAATAGACCCCCCCCCAGCAGCCAGCATCAGTAGATAACTCCCTCAACAGTAGATCCCTCCCAGCAAAATCAGACCCCCCCCCCCCAGCAATAATAAACCCCCATGCAAAAATAGATTGCCTCCAGTGACAATAGATCCCTCAGCAGCCAGCATCAATAGACTTGCTTTTGTATTGTCCAAAAGGGCAGAACTGGAAGGGTGGTAGGGGAGGGAACCAAGGAATGGTGCTCGGAGGTGGGTAGGGAATGGAACCAAGAAATGGTGCGCAGAGTTGGGTAGGGGATGGAACCAGGAAATGGTGTTCAGAGGGGGGGGTAGGGGATGGAACCATGAAATGGTGCTCAGAGGGGGGTAGGTGATGGAGCGATGGAATGTTTTTTTTCGGAGGTGGGTAGGGGATAGAACCAAGGAATGGTGCTCAGAGGTGGGTAGGGAATGGAACGAGGGAATGGTGCTCGGAGGGTGGTAGGGGATGGAACCAAGAAATGGTGCTCGGAGGTGGGTAGGGATGGAGCAAAGGAATGGTGCTCGGAGGTGAGTAGGGGATGGAATCAAAGAATGGTGCTCGGAGGTGGGTAGGGGATAGAACCAATGAATGGTGCTCGGAGGTGGGTAGGGAATGGAACGAGGGAATGGTGCTTGGAGGGGGGAGGTGATGGAACCAAGGAATGGTGCTCGGAGGTGGGTGGGGAATGGAACCAGGGAATGGTACTCGGAGGTGGGTAGGGGATGGAACCAAGAAATGGTGCTCGGAGGGGGGTATGGGATGGAGCCAAGGAATGGTGCTCGGAGGTGAGTAGGGGATGGAACCAAAGAATGGTGCTCGGAGGGGGGTAGGGGATGGAAGCAAGGAATGATGCTCGGAGGTGGGTAGGGGGTTGAACCAAGGAATGGTGCTAGGAGGTGGGTAGGGGATGGAACCAGGGAATGGTGCTTGAAGGTGGGTAGGGGATGGAGCCAAGGAATGGTGCTTGGAGGTAGGTAGGGGATGGAACCAGGGAATGGTGCTCGGAAGTGGGTAGGGGATGGAACCAGGGAATGGTACTCGGAGGTGGGTAGGGGATGGAACCAAGAAATGGTGCTCGGAGGGGGGTATGGGATGGAGCCAAGGAATGGTGCTCGGAGGTGAATAGGGGATGGAGCCAAAGAATGGTGTTCGGACGGGCGTAGGGGATGGAACCAGGGAATGGTGCTTGGAGGTGGGTAGGGGAGGGAATCAAGGAATGGTGCTCGGAGGTGGATAGGGGATGGAACCAGGGAATGGTGCTCGGAGGTGGGAAGGGGGCAGAGAAAAGAGGTGACTGACATAGAGGGAGTTCCTGCAGCTATTCTCTAAGACAGGGGTGTCCAAACTTTTTTGAAAGAGGGCCAGATTTGATGAAGTGAACATACGTGAGGGCCGACTATTTTGCCTGACATTCTTTGAACCATTAAAATTAAATGCAAATGAACTAATACACTGCCCAACAAGAATTATCTCGCCCTTTTTGGCTGTGTGTGGTCAAGATTCTAAGGATGAGCTTGGGCATGTTATTTGGATATACCGTATTTATCGGCGTATAACACGCACCTTCACTGTAAGAGGGAAGTTTCAGGAAAAACATTACATTTTAAATAAAGAATTGTAAAGCAAAAAAAGGGTCATTGCCATGAATGCAGCCTAATCAGTGCCCATCTGCAGCCTCACCATTGCCATGAATGCAGCCTCTGAATGCAGACCCACCATTGCCATGAATGCAGCCTCTGAATGCAGACCCACCATTGCCATGAATGCATCCTCACCATTTACATGAATGCAGCCTCTGAATACACAATGCTCGGGGATTCGTTGGGGGCTACAAAAGAGATATATATCCAAATTACCAGTGGGGCCGCATTAAACCGGAACGTGGGCCGCAATTGGCCCCCGGGCCGGACTTTGGACATGTCTGCTCTAAGAAATAAAAGCCCTTGGGAGAAGAAAACGCTAAACGCTGCTAGACACACCTAAACACCTATAAAAAAAATGCTTTATGTGAGCGTTTTTTTTTCTGCCAAAAGAACTTGTGTTTTTTTAAATCCCAGTGTGCATGCACCCTAAATTTGCAAAACCAACTGCCTTTATACTATTGCCCTAAACAAATATAACACATCAGAGCATCGGTTACCCCAGAAAATGGAAATCTATTTGGGTATATGAGGATTGCTGATAAAGAATAGAAAGTCACTAAATAATGTAAAGTATGCAATTTGGGGCGCAAATTAACAGAATGTATCTGATTGTTTGACTTGGACTCCAAAGACACATTCATTTCCTCTGGTTTCTATTAATGGTGACCATTAAAGAAATATTTTAGGGTGCACCTCAAAAATTTCAATATCAGTAATATACACCTAAATGGGATGACCATCGCCCTATACAAGCAGCTCGTTATTCTTACAGCTGAACTGCATGCAGATATAAAAAAAAATGCATAAATGAATTCAGCTCGGTAATTATTAATACATAATTAAAATCATTTTTTGCAAGCGGTGTAAGTAAATTAATTTGATTTGATTTGTGACTCCTAAATAAAATTGACATAATTTTTTTTCTCACAAATAGAGCTTTCATTTGGTGGTATTTGATCACCTCTGCAGTTTTTATTTTTTGCGCTATAAACAAAAAAAGAGTGAACATTTTGAAAAAAAAGCAATATTTTTTACTTTTTGACATAATAAATAACCCCCAAAAATATATATTAAAAAAAAAATGTTCCTCAGTTTAGGCCGATGTATTCTACTACAAATTTTTGGTAAAAAAAAAAAAACGCAATAAGCGATTGATTGGTTTGCGCAAAAGTTATATAGCCGGATTCAAAAAGACTTAAGACGGCGTATCAGTAGATACTCCGTCGTAAGTCCGAATGCGCGCCGTCGAACGGCGCATGCGCACGCATGCTCAGTATCACGTCGAATTTACTCCCTAACATACACCGGCTCAATGCCTGTAATGTGAACGTAACCTACGCCCAGCCCCATTCACGTACGACTTACGTAAATAACGTAAATCGTAGGACTGGATGGACAGAAATACAAAATCCCTTGGCAAGTAAAACATCAATTATATATAAAATGTGTGTGTTTAGCCGGTTGCGGAGGTTGGTGTTCAGCTTTGAATGTAATTAGAGCCTGTGCCTCGGAGTATAGTGTTGTACCCTGGTCGTTAATTGAAATGCATATCAATGTTTCTAAAATCACCATGAGGATATTTACACGTTAATACGGTAATGCCAACGCCATGTAGTATACTGTAGATGCCGAATGATGGATGCTGAGGGTTTCTTAAGCAATTTATGATTCATTGTATTGGGGACAACGTCATGTTTATACATATCCATGGTTGAGATCCATTTTGGTGCAGTCGGTGTTGCTTACCCCATTCATTTTACAAATCATGCAGGCCCTTCTAATGCTGACTGCGCCTGGCTCAGAAAATCCTTTGATCTGTAGTTTTGTGTTTTATTTGGTCACACATTAATATATTACATTACACACTAGGGGAGTATCAGAACCTAGACCAGGGGTCTCCAAACTTTCTAAACAAAGGGCCAATTTATTATCCTTCAGACTTTGGAGGGGCCAGGCTGTGGCCAGTAGGAGTAGAAAATGTCCTGCCGTCGATAACAATGCCTCGTCAATGGTGTCAGTGAGAGGAATAGTTCCCCATCATTGGTGTCCATGAGAGGAATAGTACCCCATCATGGGTGTCCATGAGAGGAATAGTACCCCATCATTGGTGTCCATGAGAGGAATAGTACCCCATCATTGGTGTCCATGAGAGGAAAAGTACCCCATCATTGGTGTCATTGAGAGGAATAGTACCCAATCATTGGTGTCCATGAGAGGAATAGTACCCCACCATTTGTGTCAGTGAAAGAATCAGTACCCCATCATTGGTGTCAGTGAAAGGAATAGTACCCCCACCATTTGTGTCAGTGAAAGGAATAGTACCCCATCATTGGTTTCAGTGAAAGGAATAGTACCCCATCATTGGTGTCAGTGAGAGGAATAGCACCCCATCATTGGTGTCAGTGAAAGGAATAGTACCCCATCATTGGTGTCAGTGGGAGGAATAGTACCCCATCATTTGTGTCCATGAGAGGAATAGTACCCAATCATTGGTGTCCATGAGAGGAATAGTACCCCATCATTTGTGTCCATGAGAGGAATAGTACCCCATCATTGGTGTCAGTGAAAGGAATAGTACCCCATCATTGGTGTCAGTGGGAGGAATAGTACCCCATAATTTGTGTCCATGAGAGGAATAGTACCCAATCATTGGTTTCAGTGAAAGGAATAGTACCCCATCATTGGTGTCAGTGAGAGGAATAGCACCCCATCATTGGTGTCAGTGAAAAGAATAGCACCCCATCATTGGTGTCAGTGGGAGGAATAGTACCCCATCATTTGTGTCCATGAGAGGAATAGTACCCAATCATTGGTGTCCATGAGAGGAATAGTACCCCATCATTTGTGTCCATGAGAGGAATAATACCCCATCATTGGTGTCCATGAGAGGAATAGTACCCAATCATTGGTGTCCATGAGAGGAATAGTACCCCACCATTTGTGTCAGTGAAAGAAATAGTACCCTATCATTGGTGTTAGTGAGAGGAATAGTACCCCATCATTGGTGTCAGTAAAAGGAATAGTACCCCATCATTTGTGTCAGTGGGAGGAATAGTGCCCCATCATTGGTGTCAGTGAAAGGAATAGTACCCCATCATTGTTGTCAGTCGGAGTAATAGTACCCCATCAATGGTGTTCATAAGAGGAATAGTACCCCATCATTGGTGTCAGTGAAAGGAATAGTACCAGGGGCGGACTAACCATTGGGACTCTCTGGAACTGCCCGAGGGCCACATGCCACTAGGGGGCCCGATCAGGGTTGCCAGGCTCAATAAAACCAGGGACAGTATGTAAAAATCTGTGTTTTTTTTTTTTACATCTGCCCCTTATATGTCCAAAATCGACATGCTTTTGATGTGAAAATCCTGAGATTTTAGCTACCCTGCCTCCTGGCGTGGTGGCCATCTTTAGGCCCGGGGGCCCCATAATCTTCTATTGCCCGGGGCCCCATGAGTTGTCAGTCCATCCCTGAATAGTACCCCATCCTTGGTGTCATTGAAAGGAATAGTACCCATTATTGGTGTCTGTCAGTGAAAGGAATAGTACCCCATCAATGGTGTCCATGAGATGACCAGTACCCCATCAATGGTGTCCGTGAGAGGGATAGTACACCATCATTTGTGTCAGTGAGAGGAATAGTGCCCCATCATTGGTGTCAGTGAGAGGAATAGTGCCCCATCATTGGTGTCAGTGAGAGGAATAGTGCCCCATCATTGGTGTCAGTGAGAGGAATAGTGCCCCATCATTGGTGCCAGTGAAAGAAATAGTACCCCGTCAATAGTGTCCTTGAGAGGACAAGTGGCCCATCATTGGTGTCAGCGAGAGAAATAGTACCCCACTGTTGATGTCAGTGGCAGTAATTATGCCCCATTGTTAATGTCAGTGGGAGGAATAATGCCCCAAGGGCCAGATAAAGACAAGCAAAAGGGGGCATCCAGTCCTTGGGCCACAGTTTAAGGACCACTAACCTAAACCAAGGACTCATTTGGGAAACAGTGACAAAGGCCTAGGTATAAGCAAGACTTGCCTCCCCTTTTCCCCTTATTCTTTCACATGGCTTTGTTATTTATGTCTCCAAGAAGAAAATGTGTGCTACATACAGTTATTTTAAATGAGATCTATAGAAAATGTGTGGTCACATATATCTGCGGTTTTAGAGTACTACAACACTGGCCATAAGAAAAACTTTGATTTAGTTGGGCTACATATGGCCTGCAAGTATGGATGAGTCAAGCTTGTATACTTGTAATCCAAAGCACTCGCATATCAAAGCGAGTTTCCCCATAGAAGTCAATGGAAACTAAGAGAATTTTTTCCGCATTGACTTCTATGGCATGCAATACCGCATGTGGCCAGAGGTGGGGGGGCGCCGGAGAGTCTCGGAAATACTTGGGGACAGCTCGGCTGATCTCGGAAACCCTCGAGAACTAAGTATTTCCAAGTGATTCTGAGTATTTCTGAATGGCTCCCAACCGTTCCGAGTGTCACCTCTGGCCAAATGCAATACTGCACACCCCATTAGCTTGAATTTTGCTCGTTTTGCGAGACAACACTCGCAAACCGAGTCAGAATTAAAAAAAAAAGTGTCTCGTCTTTCAGAACGCTTGTTAACCTCGTTACTCGTAATCCAAGGTTCCACTGTACATGTTACGCCTGTACCTCCCATTGCCACTTTTCGCAGCAATATCAGGACACAGGCCTGAATCATTGGGAAAAACATTGTTGTAAATATTGGATAATTAAATTGTTACCATACATTTCGCAATCAAACAAGTACTGGGGTATAGACATTGTCCAGGGTAGGGAATGCAGAAGTGCAGTGGTTTCTGGGCCCATGAGGTCAGGGGGCCCAAACATGACAGCTACTTATATTTTACCAGCTAAGAACCTTACAATGTGGAAATCTTTTCTTTATCTGGTATATGCCGGTAGGCTTGAATAAATGTTATACTTTGCCACATTTAATGAACACAAACAAATTACGCCGGCGTATCTATGGATACGCCGCGTAATTTTTAAAATGCCCCGTCGTATCTGTGTTTTGTATCCACAAAACAAGATACGACTGAATCTGGGCTCGATCCGACAGGCGTACGTCTTAGTACGCCGTCGGATCTTAGGTGCATATTTCCGCTGGCCGCTAGGTGGCGTTTCCGTCGAATTCCGCGTCGAGTATGCAAATTAGCTAGATACGGCGATCCGCGAACGTACGTCCGGCCGGCGCATTTTTTTACGTCGTTTCCGTAAGGCTTTTTTCGGCGTATAGTTACCCCTGCTATATGAGGCGCATCCTATGTTAAGTATGGCCGTCGTTCCCGCGTCAAATTTTGAAAATGTTACGTCGTTTGCGTAAGTCGTTCACGAACAGGGCTTTGCGTAGAATGACGTCACCGTCGTAAGCATTGGCTTGTTCCGGTTTCATTTCGAGCATGCGCACTGGGATACCCCCACGGACGGCGCATGAAAAAAAACGTCAATTACGTCGGGTCAAGACGTATTTACATAAAACACGCCCCCATCACATCCATTTGAATTGCGCGCCCTTACGCCGCCAAAGTTACACTACGCCACCGTAACTTACGGCGCAAATTCTTTCAGGATACAAGAAAAAAGCTGTAAGTTACGGCGGCGTAGTGTATCAGAGATACGCTACGCCTGACGGAGGAATGCGCCACACTACGTGGATCTGCCCCTCCAGTTTTAATGCATCCTATGCATCCTATAATTGCCGGCCCCCCAGCCCCCCCCCCCCCCCCCCCGTTTACTTACCTGAGCCCTCGAAATTCCCGCATGGAGAACGTGCTGGATCTCGGCCCGGTCTTCTCGGCTCTTCATTGGATAGATTGATAGCAGTGCAGCCATTGGCTGTCAGTCAAATCCAATGACGCTGGCGCTGGGGGGGCGGGGCAGAGTCCGGCATTCATGTCTATGGACGCAAATGCTGGACTCGGGAGCGCGCCCGCAAGGTAACCCCCTTGGGAAAGCGCTTCCCAGAGGGGGTTATCTGATGCGGGGAGGAGCCGAGACAGCCGCCGTGAGACCCCAGAAGACGAGGATCGGGGCCATTTTGTGTAAAACGAGCTGCACAGCGGAGGTAAGTATGACATGTTTGTTATTAAAAAAAAAAAAATGTGAACCTTTACAATCACTTTAACAGTCGAATGGGAGTAGAGAGGTTTTAAAGGTTTGTTTTTTATTTTCTAAATAGGTTACTTTAAGCTAGTGCATTGCTGGTTCACTTACCTTTTCCTTTGATTTTCCTTCTAAATGTTGTTTTTGTTTGTCTGAATTTCTCACTTCCTGTTTCTCCTCAGTAAGCTTGCCCCCATCATCTGGCTGGGGGTTAGTCAGCCAGAACAGCTTACTGAGGAGGAACAGGAAATGAGAAATTCAGACAAAGAAAACAAAGAAAAAAAACATTTAGAAGGGAAATGGAAGGAAAAGGTAAGTGAACCAACAATGCACTAGCTCAGGGGTGTCCAAACTTTTTTCAAAGAGGGCCAGATTTGATGAAGTGAACATGCGTGAGGGCCGACTATTTTGCCTGACATTCTTTGAACCATTAAAATTAAATGCAAATGAACTAATACACTGCCCAACAAGAATTATCTCGCCCTTTTTGGCTGTGTGTGGTCAAGATTCTAAGGATGAGCTTGGGCATGTTATTTGGATATACCGTATTTATCGGCGTATAACACGCACCTTCACTGTAAGAGGAAAGTTTCAGGAAAAACATTACATTTTAAATAAAGAATTGTAAAGCAAAAAAAGGGTCATTGCCATGAATGCAGCCTAATCAGTGCCCATCTGCAGCCTCACCATTGCCATGAATGCAGCCTCTGAATGCAGACCCACCATTGCCATGAATGCATCCTCACCATTTACATGAATGCAGCCTCTGAATACACAATGCTCGGGGATTCGTTGGGGGCTACAAAAGAGATATATATCCAAATTACCTGTGGGGCCGCATTAAACCGGAACGTGGGCCGCAATTGGCCCCCGGGCCGGACTTTGGACATGTCTGCACTAGCTTAAAGAAACCTATTTAGAAAATAAAAAACTAACCTTTACAACCCCTTTAAAGGTTTTTGTATGACAGGGCCCTAGTTTGAATTGTGAGTTCTACCTCTGATTTGAGTCTCGCCTTCCCTCATATAACACACACACATGCCAAGGTAGCGAGAGATCAGAATAAGGGTGAAACACAACACAAATGCTTCTCATATAAAGTGTGAGCGCCGACTACCTACCATGCGCAGCTTCACTTTCTGGGAACAGATACCACTGGAGCAGCTGGTCTCCTCTCCTCTCCTCCTCCTTTTCTCTCAGGCAAAATGTGGCTGTGAAAACTTCGCCAATCCTCTTCTTTTGTTCAGAAACTCCACGGAATACAAAGATAATCTCCTAATACCGAGCCAGATATCACAACATCTGGAGAGGGGGATGGGGGGATGTGCAAGGTATCTCCATTATGAGGGTCCTCTTTGTGATATGAAAACTGAGCTCATACCATTTCCTCCAGATGTGATGCAGTAGAAGACGTTCCACTTTCAAGCCTGGAAGCGTTCAGCATATCTGGTCAGGCGGCGGAGATCAATCGCGCAAAAGAAGATTTACTAAATGTAAACAAATTTGACATTAAACCCGCTAATCCCTTGTCAAGGTAAACAGTTTAACTGTAATCTCTCATAAATCAAATACAAACAGAGGTGCAGCCATGTCTTCCTGCAGATGCATCGACGACGACCTCTGGAAAATGGCTAAAAATCTTCAGCTGGAACTCCGTTGGCTGTGTCTTACGGATCAGTAAAATCGATTTATAGAAAAGTTACAAAATCTTTGTCACAATATTGGTGTAGGATAGAGGGATGCCCACCAAAACTGGTAAGAAATACAGGCGGAAGTACCACTAAGGGGCAAAGGTAAAAGGGATGCAAGATGACTAGCTCTTGAGAGAAGAAGGATATAGCTGGATTTTGATCTGCTCCTGACAAAAGAAAGCAGGACAGGTACAGAAGGAGGTGTTACAGAAAGCAAAAATGTTGTAGAGATGCAGGATGAATCTGGTCTCCTGACCAAAGAAGGTAATAGTTGTTGGATGAAGCTCTCCAGACGTAGGAAGATAAAACAGGTTCAGAACAAAGTTCTCTTGACCCAAGGAAGGTAAAATAGGTTCTGTATGAAGCTCTCTTGACAAATGAAGGTAAAACAATTTCAAGATTAAGCTCTCCTGACAAATGAAGGTTAAACAGGTTCAGGATGAAGCTCTCCCAACAAATGAAGGTGAAACAGGTTCAGGATGAAGCTCTCCTAACAAATTAAGGTAAAACAGGTTAGGGATTAAGCTCTCTTTACAAATAAAGGTAAGACAGGTTCATAAAAAGCTCTCTTTACCATGAAGGTAAAACAGGTTCAGGATGAAGCTCTCTCGACAAATTAAGGTAAGACAGGTTCAGGATGAAGCTCTTCAGACAAACTAAGGTAAGACAGGTTCAGGATGAAACTCTCTTTACAAATAAAGGTAAGACAGGTTCATAAAAAGCTTTCTTTACCAAGAAGGTAAAACAGGTTCAGGATGAAGATCTCTCGACAAATTAAGGTAAGACAGGTTCAGGATGAAGCTCTCTTTACAAATAAAGGTAAGACAGGTTCAGGATGAAGCTCTCTCGACAAATTAAAGTAAGACAGGTTCAGGATGAAGCTCTCGACAAATTAAGGTAAGACAGGTTCAGGATGAAGCTCTCGACAAATTAAGGTAAGACAGGTTCAGGATGAAGCTCTCTCGACAAATTAAGGTAGGACAGGTTCAGGATGAAGCTCTCTTTACAAATAAAGGTAAGACAGGTTCATAAAAAGCTATCTTTACCATGAAGGTAAAACAGGTTCAGGATGAAGCTCTCTCGACAAATTAAGGTAAGACAAGTTCAGGATGAAGCTCTCTCGACAAATTAAGGTAAGACAAGTTCAGGATGAAGCTCTTCAGACAATTGAAGTTAAGACAAGTTCAGGATGAAGCTTTTTTTACGACAAAGGTAAAGCAGGTTCGGGATGAAGCTCTCCCAACAAAGTAAGGAAAGACGGGTTCAGGATGAAGCTCTCTTTACAGTAAAGGTAAAACAGGTTCAGGATGAAGCTCCCCAACAAATGAAGGTAAAACAGGTTCAGGATGAAGCTCCCCAAACAAATGAAGGTAAAACAGGTTCAGGATGAAGCTCCCCGAACAAATGAAGGTAAAACAGGTTCAGGATTAAGTTCTCCTGACAAAGGAAGGTAAAATAAGTTCAGGATAAAGCTCTTCTTACAAGTGAAGGTAAAACAGGTTCAGGATGAATCTCTCCGGTCAAATTAAGGTAAAACAAGCTCACAGAAAAGTTCTCCTGCCAAAAGAAGATAAAACAGAAGCACGATGAAGTGTGCAAGTGTCCAAAATCTCAAAGATCATCAGAAATCCCTAATACGCAACTGAGTCAAGAGACACTGTCCCTTCGCACAGGCAGCCCAAGTTATGGAAGTATTGTACACGCTTAGGGTCAGAATCTTCCTGCGCACACGTAGGAGGCAGAGAGGGCCACGCAAACTCCATACAACATAACAGTCACGGATTTGTTTTGGTTCCTGCTCACAGGCCAGGTTTTCGGATTGCTGCATGCATGTAAAGCTTTCAGCGCAACACATCCAGGGTATGAATCCATGTATTATTCAAGCTACCTACTCTTGCATGTCCTATTCGACACTCCAGCCGTATACCCTTGAACGTCTATGTGAATAAAAGCACGTTCCGTCTGATCGGTTTTTTTTTTTTCTGGTTTAGGGATAATTGATTCCTCTTGAGCGATCCAGACAGAGTGCGTTGTACGAATCGTTATCAGTCCCAACGCTTAAAATTTAGGTACCCAGGACAGCTCCAAGCTCCACAGTCACACAGGTGGTCGTGTCTCTAGTCGACTGCGATTAGATCCTTTCACCGTCTGAGCAGATGACGAGAAATGCTCTGTGATTGCTTTCACTGGTCTCCAGAACAAGCCATCCTTGTCACATCTACATTCAGCAGGCTGTATCTTCTGCTTTGCTGTCCATGCTGTCTCCTTCTTCTCGAAATGTCTCCCTGCTCATTAATAAATGCTTCCCATTCCTTGTCTTTCTTCAGATAATTCCCCCTTTCCTCAGTCTGTTAGATCACATACTGCCCACCCCTCTCACCCTTTCCCCAAATCTCCTCTTCCTCCTTCTCATCCTCTTCTGTATTGTACCTCTCTCTCCTTCTTCTCCAACCTGGAAAGTGCGGCTCCCCTCCCCTCCTCTCCTTAATATCCTCCTCCCTTCTCCATCCTCCTCCTCTGTCTCTTCCACCCACCTCGCTGCCCTTCTTCCCACAATTACTACTTATTATATGTTGTTCTCCATCCCCCCTATTATCTGTGCATGATACACCCAACACCCTTGTCTGCAGGGAGCCTCATCCATCTATTGTGCCTTTACCCTTGTGCTGGCGTATGCGCCTCGACCACAAACCTGGCTGCTGCCCCTGCTTTCCAAATACCTAGAGATCTGCGTCCTGTAGCAAATACACAGCTAGCAGTGCAGAGGTAAAACTAAAGCCTCGTACACACGATCGGATATCTGACGGAATCTAATCCGATGGATTTTTCCGTCGGATATTCGATGAAGCTGACTTTCATTAGTCTTGCCTCCATCGGTCAAAAATCCGACCGTGTTCAAACGCGGTGACGTAAAACACTACGACGTGCTGAGAAAAATGAAGTTCAATGCTTCCGAGCATGCGTCGACTTGATTCTGAGCATGCGTGGATTCTTGACCGATGGATTTCCCCACAGACAATCGTTTCTTTCTATCGTTTTTTTTATCCGTAGCAAATATTTACAACATGTTTTATTTTTTTAAACCGATGGTGCCCACACACGATCGGTTTGACCGATGAAAACAGTCCATCGGTCTGTTTTCATCGGAAAAAACGATTGTGTGTACAGGGCTTTAGGCTACATTCACATTTGAGCATACGCGTGCGCACAGGGGGCTAGATTCTTTAGATCCGCGTAACCTATCTGATTTACGATCCGCCGCCGCAAGTTTTTGAGGCAAGTGCTTTATTGCCTGTAAAGTTGCGGCGGCGTATCGTAAATCCCCCGGCGGAATTCAAATTCCGCGGCTAGGGGGCGTGTAAAATTTAAATCAGGCGCGCCCCCGCGCCGAACTGCGCATGCGCCTACCGCTAAATTTCCCAGCGTGCATTGCTCCAAATGACGTCGCTAGGACGTCATTGGTTTCGTTGTGAACGTAAATTACGTCCATCTGTATTCGCGAACGACTTACGCAAACGACGTAAAAAATTCAAAATTCGACCCAGGAACGACGGCCATACTTAACATAGGATACGCCGCATATAGCAGGGGTAACTATATGCCGGAAAAAGCCGAACGCAAACGACGTAAAAAAAAAAGTGCCTGGCGGTCGTTCGTTTCTGAATCGGCGTAACTCCTCATTTGCATATTCGTCGCGTATACAAACGGAAGCGCCACCTAGCAGCCAGCGTGAGATTACAGCCTAAGATCCGACGGTGTAAGTCACTTACACCTGGCGGATCTTAGGGAGATCTATGCGTAACTGATTCTATGAATCAGTCGCATAGATACGACGGACGGAACTCAGAGATACGGCGGCGTATCAGGAGATACGCCGTCGTATCTCTATCTGAATCTGGCCCAGGGTGTGCCTAGGCACACCCTAATCACCTTGTGTGGCGCAGATTCCCCCTGTTTATAGCCCTAATATTTCATCAAAGCTCCTAAAAAAAATAAAAAATTATTGCAATAAATTATTAACCACTTCCCTACCGCCCATAGTAATATGACGTCCACACATGGGATCTCCCATCCTGGGTGGACGTCATATGACGTCCTGGGCTTCCCGGCCACCTAGGGGGCGCGCGCGCCCGCGGTATCGAGCGGGACACGGTGCGCGTGCCTGGCGGCCGCGATATCCACCGGGCACCCGCGATTGCCCGCAATCACGGCAGGACTGTGGATCTGCGTTTGAGTGTAATGTATAAAGGCAATTTTAAAGGCATTTTTTGTTTTTAGAATCAGTGTGTCGTACTGGAGCTTCTTTTGGGCGGGTCGTGCATTTTTGGCCCCTTAGACTCTTACGATGGGAGCATCTGAAATTGCGCATAACATGCATTTTCAATTTTTTTTCAGTTGCTCCTATTGAAGTGTGTGGGGCCAAAAATGCACAAATCTAACTGTATAGATGCTCCTGTGCTTTTTTTTGCTGAAACAGGCACCTTGTATGAACAAGCACCATTTAAAACAACGTGATATATTATGTTCAGGATTTTGTAACAAAATGCTCAGGTGTGAATAAGGCTTAAAGGGGTTGTAAAGCTTTGTGTTTTTTTTTTTAAAAAGCGGGTAGAACCCCGCTTTAATGTATCCTATGCAGGGCCGCCATTAGGGGGGTACAGGCAGTACACCTGTAAGGGGCCTGGAGGTCCCCAGGGGCCCGGATGGCAACCCCTTTTTTAGGGGTCCGGAGGGCCCCAGATGGCAACCCCCCTTTTTTTAATTTATTGTTTATAAAAAACATATATATTTTTTAATATATTTTTATTTTATTTTTTATTAAAGGGACAATTTTTTTTTTTTTTTTAGAGGTCCAGGGGCCCGGAGGCCCCCAGGGCCGTTGGCTCCTGCTGCTGTCAATCAAATCAATGACACAGCATGCCGGGGGCGGGGCTGACAGATACAGTCGGCAGCTATAGCCACCGGCTGTATCACGGGGGCGCGCCCGCAAGCTAACCCCCTTGGGAGAGCGCTTCCCAAGAAGGGGGTTATCTCATGCGGGGAGGAGCCGAGACAGCCACGAGGGACCCCAGAAGACCAGGATCGGGGCCACTCTGTGCAAAACAAGCTGCGCAGTGGAGGTAAGTATGAAAATATATATATATATACCGTATTTATCGGGGTATTGCACACTCCGGCGTATAGCGCGCACCCCTAAAGTGGACCCGCATTCCTGTAAAAAATTTTTTTAGTACTTACAGTTTTGGTGTCTTGTGCGGCGTCCATCGGCGGCCTCGTCGGGTCCGGCGTCCGTCTGCGGCTTCAGTGGTGTCCTCCTCGTCGGGTCCGGCGTCCTTCTGCGGTGTCCTCCCTGCTTCCCGCGCTGAGTTTGAACCACTGCGCCGGCATATACCGAGCGCAGTACACTCGGGTATAGGCTCGGCTCCTCTCGCAGTCACGTCCTGTACGTCCAGGACGTGACCGCGAGAGGAGCCGAGCCTGCCCGACTATACCCGAGTGTACTGCGCTTGGTATATGCCGGCGCAGTGGTTTAAACTCGGCATGTGAAGCAGGTATCGGCGTATATCGCGCACCCACGATTTTGCCCTGACTTTCAGGGCAAAAAAGTGCGCGGTATACACCGATAAATACGGTACCTTTTACAATCCCTTTAAAGTTGTAGTAAAGCGCGCTGCTGGAGGGCTTTGTTCTATGGTATGTCTTTCATAATGTGCTAGTATGCAATGCACGTTATCCTGCAGGGGAATATTTTGTTGAAATTTTTTTTGCGGTTTACTATCACTTTTAAAGTGACTAATGGCCCGTACACCCGATCCAAATATCGTACGAAAAATGACGTCCGAGGAAGAATCGTACGATAATCGGATCGTTAGTACAGGGCTTCCGTGAGCCGATCATGACAGTTCATCCGATATTATTTTAACGGACATGCACGAAAATTTTCCTCGTACGATACCTAATCGTACAATTTTCGTTTAGCCAGTACAGTTGTCGTCCGAAAATACAACACAAAATACATTACAACACATGACATCACTTCCGCTCCTCTCCCCCCCTCCCCGGCCGGCGTCTTCATTCTCAGTGTGGGCACCCGGCCGTGACAGCTTTCGGCTTCACGGCCAGGCACCCACTGCTCATGCGCGAGCGGCACTGCGCATGCGCGAGCGGCGCAGCGCCGTGTAATTGGCCAGGAGATCGCCTAGGACCTGTGACGTGTCCTAGGCGATTGCCTACAGCCGACGGATGACAGTGCGGTCCCCGCACACTGTGCAGAGACCGCCCTGTCTTTTCTCCGCTCTCCCCTATGGGGGGATCGGATGAACATGGACCATCTGTCCGTGTTCACCCGATCCGATCCGCCAGACGGATGGAAAAGTCGTTTTTTCCTCCGTCACACTTTGGCGGATCGGAGCGGGTCGGATGTCAGCGGGCATGTCACCGCTGACATCCGCGGCTCCATAGAGGAGCACCGTTCAGGTCCACCTAAAAAACTGGCAGGCGGATCTGAACCGTGTGAAAGAGCCCTAATTCATAGCTTCTGACAGCTGGCACCTGTGGCTATCAGAATACCTGAACAGTGCCTACGTCTGATTGGATGCAGGTGCTTTACAGCTGAGAATTTTCCGCACAACTGCTTCAACAAAAGACAATTGAAAAATTTACTTTTGTTGAGCTGGGTGACATTGACAGCGCCGCCCACCCAACACATTTGGCGGATTTAGCAGCAGCCTTCTAAAATATTATCAGTGTATGGCCAGCTTTGAGTGTTAAGCCTCGTACACACGATCAGATTTTCTGACGGGAATTGTGTGATGACAGGCTGTTGGCGCAAAATCAGACCGTTGTACGCTCCATCAGACAATTGTCAGATTTTCCAGGGACAAATGTTGGATGGCAAGCTTTAAAATTAAAGTCAAAAGAACAAAGACGCATGCTCAGAAGCAATTCTCCCCAAACACAACAGTAGCAGTAGGTGCCCAAAGGGTGGCGCTCAAGAGCTGAAAAAACACATACGTTCGTGTTTGTTGGCCGACAATTGTGTACAAGACAAGTTTTTGGCCAAGGCCCTTCAGACAAAAGTCAGAGGCTTTGTCTGCAGAAAATATGATTGTGTGTATGAGGCTTTACAAACCTGCAAGAGGCAGAAAGAGGAAAAAACGGTACGAAAGAGGACAAGGTAGAGGGAGAGTCATTGATTTATCCTGTGTAGGATAGATAATCTAATCTCAAAGTTGGTGAATAAAGCACAGTGGTAGTTAAGCTGGCACTCATGCTGCAAACTAATTGATGACCAATTAAGTTTAGATGGAGCTCTACTAGGATAAGGATGGCCATACATTATACAATTCTCTTATTTAATTTCCTTTCGATACAAATTGAAAGTCTTTAGGACTGACCTCATATTATATGGTTTTGGTAATTCTAAAGGAAGATTCTACAAGACAATTGTATAATGTATGGCCAACTAGGGATGAGCTTCGAGTTCGAGTCGAACTCATGTTCGCAGGGCCAGATTAAAGTGGAGGTTCCATCAAAAAAACAATTTTGCTTTAAACTGTAGCTTACGACTAAAAAAGAAAAAAAACATTGTTTTTTTTTTTTTTTTACTCATCTGGAAATGCCTGTTGCTATGCGGTCCCACAAAATCTGCCTTTGAAACCACCTAGGATTCTGACATCATCTCCCTCTAATGCTCCTGGGAAATGTGTGTCATCATTTCCCAGGATGCAGTGCGCTGTCCAATTATCACTCCCCATCCAAGACTTCCAGGAAGTAAGTGCCTGTAGCCTTCACAATGCCCACAAGCAAAATGACAACGGTGTAGATATAATTTGATAAACTATCTTTTTTGAATATCTATGCGGATCGGCGGCCGATTGTAAAATAGTAAGTGACCAGATTTATATTATAAAAACGCAGGATGAAAGGACATACATTTAAAAAATGCTAATTGTGGTTGGAACTCCGCTTTAAGAACATCATGGGCCTGGTGCTGAGGATTTTGCTGGGGTCTTTTATAAATAATAAATAAATGCGTGGGAATGACATCAACGCAGCCCGGCCACGGCCAAGTGACCAAAGGCACAGAACCCAGAAGGAAGACCGGGTGAAGATGGAAGCGCCCGGGCCCCGCCTGATTCATCACAGCGCAGCACTGGAGGGCTCAGTCTGAAAATTGAAGTGTACACTAATGTGCTAATATGCTGTGTATACTTGTACGTTGTGGCATAACCTACCCCAGGGCCTCTAAAAAGTAGTAATGTCAGGAAAGTTTACTACCGCTTTATTATCACAGGATCCCAGGAGCCTCTCATGGGGCCCCTACTGACCCGGTGGGCGGTGGCCCTTGGGCAGTGCCTAAGTGCATAGTTGCCAACATTTAAAAAATATTTTCAGGGACACTTTTTTATACAAGTGCTATATTTAGAGTAGCTGAGATCCCCGATGTTCCTCTATACATCATAGTAGTAATCACAAAATTAAATGAGTACTAATAATGGGGCAGAACAAATATGAGAACTGAGATTTCCTTTAGTTGAACTAACAAAAGTGTGCCCATTCTAGAGCTGGTAACATTGAGGGTATTCAGTATAATTTTAAAGAACTGTTTTTGTGGGTAGGCGACATAGGGGAGGAGGAGTATGGACGGTATATAAGTGGGAAGTATGTGCAGGTGAGGGAGAGGAATGTGGAGGATCTAACAGTGGGCATTATGTACAGGAGAGGAGTGCAAAGGGTACGGCAAAAGGCACTATGTACAGGAGAGGAGTGTGAAGGGTATGACAGTGGGCAGTATGTACAGGAGAGGAGTGTGGAGGGGATGACAGTGAGCAGTATGTACAGAAGAGAAGTGTGGAGGGTACGACAGTGGGCAGTATGTACAGGAGAGAAGTGTATGACAGCAGGCATTATGTACAGGAGAGAAGTGTGAAGGGTATGACAGTGGGCAGTGTGTACAGGAGGAGTGTGGGGGTATGACAGAGGGTAGTATGTAACAGAGAGAAGTGTGGAGGGTATGATGGGGCAGTATGTACAGGAGAGGAGTGTGGAGGGTATGACAGTGGGCAGTATGTACAGGAGAGGAATATGGACAGTATGATAGTGGGCACTATGTATAGGAGAGGAGTGTGGAGGGTATGACAGTGAACAGTATGTACAGGAGAGGAGTGTGGAGGGTATGACAGTGGGCACTATGTATAGGAGAGGAGTGTGGAGGGTGCGACAGTGAGCAGTATGTACAGAAGAGAAGTGTATGACAGCAGGCACTATGTAAAGGAGAGGAGTGTGAAGAGTATGACAGTGGGCGCTCTGTATAGGAGAGGAGTGTGGAGGGTATGACAGTGGACACTGTGTACAGGAGAGAAGTGTGGAGAGTATTACAGTGGGCACTATGTACAGGAGAGGAGTGTGGAGAGTATGACAGTGAGCACTATGTACAGGACTGGAAGGATGTTTAGGGACTGCGTAGTGGTTAAGCGGGTCATACATGGATTGAAATTACGCCAATTATGCAGAGACCAGCCATAGTCGATCTATGTATGGGCTAGCTGGTTTTCAATCTATTAATCAACTTGAGTACAACCAGCCTGTTAGGTTTTTCCCAAAACAATCTGTGCTGCCAGCTATAGTTAGCAACACTGATCATTGTATGCACTGGCAGAACACAATAACACTGCAGGAGTGATTCCCCCATCCACAGGTCAGCAGGTGAGAGGGTGTGTGGGGACAGGCTGGGGAGAGATACTAGTGAGTGGCTGGGTAGGCACTGGCTAGTATCAGAGCCAGATACACACAGGTTACATACGCCACGATCGTTAGAGCGAGAACAATAATTCTAGTACTTGACCTCCTCTGTAACTCTAAACATGTAACCTAAAAAAAATTTAAAGCATCGCTTAGGATACCAAAAAAAATCGTGCTAACTTTAGTGTTTTTTTTTTAATGAATGAAAAGAACACGTTTGAAAAATTGCTGCGCAAATACCGTGCTAGAGCTGCACAATTAATCGTTAAAAAATTTAGATACAACCCCCCTGACGATCTCCAATGCAGAGTTTGCTGATTCTTTCATATAACAAGTGGAGAGACTTTCAGCTGTCAAAAGAAAATATCTGGGCAGTCTGCCAAGTTTTTAACAGGAAACATTGTAACTGACGCTTCCTTCTTAGATCAAAGGGATAAACTTCTGTGTGTAAAGAACAAATCCCCCAAGTTTGTAACAACATGAAACATTGTAACCAACTATCTTCTTAGATCAAACTTCTGTGTGTAAACAGGAAATTTAACCACTTAAAGTCCAACACTTGTTTCCTAAGTTAAAAAGCAATATTTTTTGCTAGAAAATTACTTGGAACTGCCAAACATTATATATATTTTAGCAGAGACTCTAGGGAATAAAATGGCTATTGCTGCAATATTTTATGTCACACTGCATTTGCCCATTTCAATGAATAATAAAAACCATAAAAACAAAACAGTAAAGTTAGCCCATTTTTTTTTTTTTTTTTAAATGTGAAAGATGATGTTACCCTGCAAGAATGGTGAGAGAATCGTGATCTATCTTCTAAGCAAAAAAATTGCAATTCTCATTTTAGCCAGAATCGTGCAGCTCTATACCGTGCAACATAAAAAGTTGCAAAGACCACCATAGAGTAATTTTCTAGCAAAAAACAAATGATGATTTTTACATGTAGTAGAGAAGTGTCAGAATTGGCCTGGGTGGCAAGGGGTTTAATTACCATGAGTAATATTATTAGAATTAACACTGTGATCCTATCAGTCTGCTGCAGTGTGTCAGCTTGTATTTATATTGGCCGCTCTGTATGTAGCTTCTGACAGGCTGTGCAAGCAGGCCCGTATCTCCGGAACCATAAATGATAGCCATCCCATATTTTGACCAGTTGTGGGGTAGGTCTTCAACTGCCTACCCCCCCCCCCCAAAAAAAAAGTGGTGTTTCTGTGACCTCTGGTCGTTGAGCTACAACCCTCGAAGCCAATCTTTTTTTTTTTTTTGGGGGGCAAATGGGCCTATCTTGGGAAAGGGGCCTGGAGCTGCAGCTCCATCAGCCCCTATGTTAATCCGGCCCTGCATGTTCGACTCCAACATTGCCTGTTCACTTATTCGGCGAACAACGAACAATTAGGGGTGTTCGCGGCAAATTCGAACAGCCGCGGAACCCCCTGTTAAAGTCTATGGGAGAAATCTAAAGTGCTAATTTTAAAGGCTAATATGCAAGTTATTGTCCTAAAAAGTGTTTGGGAACCCAGGGGACATGTATCAATGCAAAAAAAAGTTTTAAAAACGGAAGTTTTTTCGGGAGTATAATGCTAAAAGTGAAACAATAAAAGTGAAATATTCCTTTAAATTTCGTCCCTAGGGGGGGTGTAAAGTTAGCATGTGAAATAGCGCATGTTTCCAGTACATAGAACTGTCCCTGCACAAAGTGTCATTTCTGAAAGGAAAAAAAGTCTTTTAAAACCGGCTTTGCGGCTATAATGAATTGTCGGCTCTGGCAATTCAGAGCGAATTCATTCATAAAAAAAAAATAAAAAATAGCGTGGGGGTCCCCCCAAATTCCATTACCAGGCCCTTCAGGTCTGGAATGCATATTAAGGGGAACCCCGCCGTCAATTTAAAAAAAAAATGACGTTGGCTTCCCCCCAAATATCTATTCCAGACCCTTCAGGTCTGGTGTGGATTTTAAGGGGAACTCCACCCCAAATTTAAAAAAAAATGGCGTGGAGTTCCCCCAAAAATTCACACCAGACCCCTTATCCGAGCACGTTAACCTGGCCGGCCGCAGAAAAGAGGGGGGGACAGAGTGCGGCCCCCCCTCTCCTGAACCGTACCAGGCCACATGCCCACAACATGGGGAGGATGTCCCCATGTTGATGGGAACAAGGGCCTCATCCCCACAACCCTTGCCCGGTGGTTGTGGGGGTCTTATCAAAAGTAATACAAAAGTGGGCATAACTTTTTTATTTACTAACATAGGTCGCTCAAATCTCACATGTTGGTAAAGTAACTCTTCCTCTATAGCAGGGGTCTCCAAATGTTCTGAACAAGGGGGCGGGTCATTGTCCTTCGGATTAAAGGGGGGGGCAGACTGTGACATCACTGGGTATTAGGGGGAGAAATAGTGCCACATCGTTGGTATCATTTTGCAGGAATAGTGTCCCATCGTTGGTATCATTGGAGGAAATAGTGTCCCATCGTTGGTGTCAGTGGGAGCAATAGTGCTTCATCATTTGTCTCAGTGGGAGGAATAGTGCCTCATTGTTCGTCTCAGTGGAAGGAATAGTGCCTCATTGTTTGTCTCAGTGGGAGGAAGAGTGCCCCACTGTTGGTGTCAGTGGGAGGAATAGTGCCTCATCATTCGTCTCAGTGGGAGAAATAGTGCCCCATTGTTGGTGTCAGTGGGAAGAATAGTGCCCCATTGTTGGTGTCAGTGGGAAGAATAGTGCCCCATTGTTGGTATCAGTGGAAAAATTATGCCCCATTGCTGATGTCAGTTGGCAGAATAGTGTCTCGTATCAGTGGGAGGAATAGTGCTGGATAAAGGCAGGCAAAGGCCCACATCAGACTCCCCGGCGGCAGTTAGTGCTATATAGTAACTCTTCCTCTTATTTTTCATTGCAGGTAACTAACGGCTTCCATGCAGAATCAACGTGCCATCATTGAGTTCTTGACAAGGGAGAGGTCCAGGCTGTCTGACATCCACAGAGGGCTGGGAAAATAGGTATGGTACCCATTTGGTGGCCCATGGCTACCCTATATGAAAACTGCGCCAGGGCCTATAAAGTGGAACACCGTGTTAAAAGCTCAAAAATTATGGACTTTGAAGGCACATATACATAAGATAAAATATTTCCAATCTTTATTTTTCTGCAATTAACATTTTACTTTATTTTTTAATTTTTTACACAAAACCACAGTTGATTATAAAATATTGTCTGAAATAATATTGTATATTGTATATCACAGGCAAAGTGTAAACCCCTTCAGAGGTGTATATCGCAGACATGGAGACCGTGCACATAGGGAATAATGTACACTAACTAAAGTGTTCACGTTTTCGCCGGGGCTAGTGAAGGTTTACGGAGATGACTCTATTGACAAGAGCAATGTCTTTTCAATGGTGACTCTTGTCAATGGTATCTTCTCCATCTTCATCTCCATGTTCATTTCCATCTCCATCATCATTTTTGGTACAGCCCTCGTACAACTGCGTGAAGCACTTTGGCTATTCGGAACTAGGTGATGTGTAGATGGTTTGTGTTCATCATTTATAAGATTGGTGTAACGCTATCTCTTATTGTAAGGATTATTTTAGCATAAGGGTACTCACATTGATGAAATCAATTTTTTGTTTTTCAGGAAACCATTGTTGTACAGCTCCACCATTTCTAACAGAAGCCAACAGAATGACAAATCAGATATTTACGAACCCCCATTTGATTCTCTTATTAAAGGGGTTGTAAAGGTTCATTTTTATTTTCTAAATAGGTTCCTTTAAGCTAGTGCATTGTTGGTTCACTTACCTTTTCTTTCGATTTCCCTTCTAAATGTTTTTTTTCTTTGTCTGAATTTCTTACTTCCTGTTTCGCCTCAGTAAGCTTCCTGTTTTGTCTCAGTAAGCTTCCCCCATCATGCGAGCCGTTCTGGCCGGGGGTTAGTCAGTGTGCTCACCCCCTCCCTTGGGATTACATCCCTGTAAACATAGCGTCTCCCTGCAGAGATGTAGTCCCAAGGGAGGGGGCGAGCACACTGACTAACCCCCAGCCAGAACGGTTCAGATGATGGGGGTAAGCTTCATAGGCGTGCACACAGGGTGTGCCAGGGCACACCCTAATCACCCTGTGTGGTGCAGATTGCACCGAAATATACTGCGTTAAATGTGCACTAACGCACAGAAAAATACAGCATTAAACGGCACATAACACACTGAAATATACAACGTTAAACATGCCGTAGTGCACAGAAATATACAGCATTAAACATGCAGTAATGCACAGAAATATACAGCATTAAACATGCAGTAATGCACAGAAATATACAGCATTAAACATGCAGTAATGCACAGAAATATACAGCATTAAACATGCAGTAATGCACAGAAATAGACCCCTGATATTTCACCAAAGCTCCCTAATGGGGCTCCTAAAAATAAAAAAATATAATAAAAATAAAAACTACTGACACTGTCCACTGCCCGACTGACAACACTCTCTGCCATACTGACACTGTCCACCGCTCTACTGACACCATCAGTATACTGAATATACACATGCACACACATGCAAATATGTTTACGCTTTGGGGTGCACACCCTAATGCATAGGTGGCAAACACAAGGCCCGCGGGCCGAATGCGGCCCTCCAGGCCATTTCATGTGGTCCTTACACCTCTCCTGCAGCTGCAGCCCTCCTCTGGTCCTCCTCAACCCTTACTTTCTGCTTTTAAGCAATACATCCAGCTTCTTCCCAGCAGCAGCATATGGAAAGGGGGGGTGCACTGTGATGTAAGGGAAAGTGGGGAACTCAACCTCTGATGGTGGGTTAGCTTTTGGCATCTAATGTAAGGGGAGGGGATGCGCTGGACATCCAATCTTACAGATACAACCGGCCCTTTTGAGGGCAATCATAATGCTGATGTGGCCCGCAATGAAATTGAGTTTGACACCCCTGCCCTAATGCAATAGGCTGCGCACACCTATGGTAAGCTTACTGAGGAGGAACAGGAAGTGAGAAATTCAGACAAAGAAAAAAAAACATTTAGAAGGGAAATTGAAAGAAAAGGTAAGTGAACAAACAATGCACTAGCTTAAAGGAACCTATTTAGAAAATAAAAAATGAACCTTTACAACCCATTTAAGAGCTTGCACATCTCTTCCCCTGACCTAAGCATTTATCTGAGTGCTGTGATTTCATATTGAAAAGACTAGCAAAATGGAGGAAATCAATCTAAATTGGTTTATAAAGAGGTAGTCCTTTATAACATACGTAACGTAATCAATAGTATGAACCACACAATGCAGCTACTCTGCCAAAGAATGTGTTACCGGGAAGATATGTGCAAAGACAATAGACCCCCCGTGTACCTGGTGTCTTCGTTGTAACTACAAGAAGCAGTTGTACATAAATACGAATAAATGACACCATAATGCGGTGAACACGAAGGCATTCATTTTAGCCACATTCAATAAAAGCTGGCAATGAAGGAGTTATACTGCTTTAAAGGATGCCATTCTATAAATGGGTTAATGACACGTTTTCTAGGAACTGGTAATATAGATGGGGGGTGTCAATATGGCAAGGGCAATAATAACTTGCTAGAGCGTACAAAACACTGGGATTCCCTTGTCCTGCTGGACACCCCCCGGCCCTTTACAGCATTCCCTCCCCCCATCCCATCCATGTCAGCTTATTGCATCTGGCTGGGATGTGATGAGGGGACCTTGTTGCTTAGCAACCGCCTCCTGGGAACAATGCTCTGAATTTCAACTAGGCCTCAAACCGCGCAAAAGCCACCAGCACACGGCAAACATATATGCATGCATGAACAAGGGAAATCCTACATACACATACGTAATACATACGTTTCCTCAGTTCTAACAATTTAAAAGGCCAGTCGTATGAATTTAATGAATTTATATATATTTATACTATACCCCGATAACATATGCATGTAGGATTCATTAATAGCATTCTAAAATGTAGTCTATACAAAACCACTCAATCAGACAAAGCTTTTTATATGACTCTGTTTCCAATTAAAGCCTAATTAAATTCTTAATTCTAGCATATTTATGCAAACATAATGATTTTCACATGACATTAACTACTTGCCGACCGGCCGCCGCAGTTCTACGGCGGCAGGTCGGCTCCCCTGCACGAGAGCCCGTACAATGATGTCGGCTCTCTAAGCGGCCACTAGGGGCGCGCCCGTCCCTGACTCCCGCGCGCGTGCCCGGCGGGCGCGATCGCCGCCGGGCACCCGCGATTGCTCGTTACAGAGCGGGGACCGGGAGCTGTGTGTATAAACACACAGCTCCCGGTCCTGTCAGGGGGGAAATGCCTGATTGTCTGTTCATACAATGTATGAACAGCGATCAGTCATTTCCCCTAGTGAGGCCACCCCCCCTACAGTTAGAACACGCCCAGGGAACATACTTAAAACGGGGGTTCACCCAAAAATCTATTTTTAACATTACATTCAGCCGAGTTGTCCTAATGACAATCGGCTGTTTTTTGTTTTTTTCCCCCCGTACATACCGACTTTCACCGCCGCTTACGGGTATGTCTTCTTCTGGACTGGGAACCTCCACTTTAACCCCTTCCCCGCCCCCTAGTGTTAACCCCTTCCCTGCCAGTGGCATTTTTATAGTAATCCAATGCATTTTTATAGCACTGATCGCTATGAAAATGCCAAAGGTCCCAAAAATGTGTCAAAAGTGTCCGAAGTGTCCGCCATAAAGTCGCAGTACCGAAAAAAAAACGCTGATCGCCGCCATTACTAGTAAAAAAAAAAATATTAATAAAAATGCCATAAAACTACCCCCTATTTTGTAAACGCTATAACTTTTGCGCAAACCAATCAATAAATGTTTATTGCGTTTTTTTTTTTACGAAAAATATGTAGAATAATACGTATCAGCCTAAAATGAGGAAAACATTTTTTTTTTATATATATTTTTGGGGGATATTTTTTATAGCAAAAAGTAAAAAATATTCATTTTTTTCAAAATTGTCGCTCTATTTTTGTTTATAGCGCAAAAACTAAAAACCGCAGAGGTGATCAAATACCACCAAAAGAAAGCTCTATTTGTGGGGAAAAAAATACGCCAATTTTGTTTGGGAGCCATGTCGCACGACCGCGCAATTGTCAGTTAAAGCAACGCAGTGCCGAATCGCAAAAAGTGCTCTGGTCTTTGACCAGCAATATGGTCCGGGGGTTAAGTGGTTAATATAATTTTTTTTAAGAGAACTGAAATGATCTCAATATATATATATTCAATTTAAATGTATTGTCTTGAGTACAAACTATCTTAGCTCTAATCCATGGGTGCTCAACCTGTGGTCCTACAGCTGTTGCAGAACTACAAGTCCCATGAAGCCTTACAAGGCTGATAGTTACAAGCATGACTCCCAAAGGCAGAGGCATGATGGGACTTATAGTTCCACAACAGCCGGAGGGCCACACGTTGAGCACCCATGCAGTCTAATCAGTCATTTTGGGCTGAGTAGAGGCTGAATGCTATCTCTATGTAAGTAGATGCTGAGCTATATACATTCTAAAACATGAAAGAGAAATTTCTAAAAAAATAAATAAAAAATTATAAACTTTTGTGATGTTTATCTGCTTGACGACCGGCTCACACCGATTTACGTGGGCAGAATGGCACGGATCAGTCTGGGTTTTGACAGTTATGCCTGGGTTTGCCTCCACCGGAAACCCGGACACACAGCGTGTCTTCAGACCTAACCGTCACATACATCTGTTCTGGCAATGTTAGCCAATGCCATCTTCTGTGGCTGCGCAGCGCCTGTCTCTCTGCCCTCTCTCTGCCTTCTCTCTCCCCCCCCAGCCGCCTCAATGATCTCGGTAATGCATGCATAGGGGGAGGAGAATTTGGGGACAGAGCATGGTACAGGGAAGTTATAAACTGGACTGTGATTTATGCACACCTGCACTCTGTACGTAAGCAATCCTGAACCCTTCACTCTGCATGTAAGTCAATCCTGAACCCTGCACTCTGAACATAACGCACTCCTGAACCCTGCACTCTGTACGTAACGCACTCCTGAACCCCGCACTCTGTACGTAACACACTCCTGAACTCTGCACTCTGAATCCCGAACTCTGAATGTAACGCAGTCCTGAACCCCACACTCTGAACGTAATGCACTCCTGAACGTAACGCACTCTGTACATAACGCACTCCTGAACCCTGCACTCTGTACATAACGCACTCCTGAACGTAATGCACCCCTGAACTCCGTACTCTGTACATAACGCACTCCTGAACCACTTTGAATGCCGCTAAAATGTTCAGGCTTGGCTTGAAGAAAAGGTCGCAAACCTAGTCTTATGTCTGAAGTAGCCTTATGAAAGTATGCGTAAGAAAACAGGAAAGTGAGAGAAAGTATGGAAGGTGAAAGAGATTTGGCCATGGTGGTGAGAAATACAACACTGAGAATAAGAGTGGGAAAGGGAAATAATAAATGGCCATCCAAGAGAAGAATTTAAAAATGACAAGGAGAATCAAAAAAAAAGGGGAGGATTGCTGAGGAGGGGAGCAGAGAAGACAGTTGTCAGGAAGGGTGCATTCTTGTATGCAGGCACAGAACAATAAGGAGCACTGTCCCTTGGCCAACGACCAGGTGCTCATGCACGTGCGCGAGCATGCACAGGCAGGCTATTAAAGCGGCGCTATTGCCTTGGGTCATTGCCGTTTGACCTATTACAATCCCTGAGTATCTGCTACCCATTCCTGTGTTGACTTCCTGCTACCGACTTGATCTGCTCCTGACTCAGCCTGAACGCCGCCTGCCTGGACCCCTGGCTTGTCTTTGGATTTAGTCTCTGCCTGCTCCTTCTGCTCATCTTCCCACTGTTACCGACCCTGGCCTGACCTCTGACTACTACTTCTGTCTGCTGTATGTACTTGATCTGCCTACTAATTGCTGACCCGGACTGCCTGACCCTGTTTACGGACTTCCTCCCTGCATCTGAGCCTGCTGATCTGTGTCAGTCTCCTGCTCCAATCCACCTGCCAGTGAGCTTCCAGTCTGTCTTCCTGTTGTTCCTGGATGCACAGCCTACCTTTCAGCATCCGTCAATGGAAGACCAGTCAGGCACTCATGCCCAGTGTTACCAACCGCCAGTATTTTTACTGGCAGCCAGTAAAAAATGGGCACTTTTCTGCTGCCAGTAAGAGGAAAAGGTTGCCAGTAAAAAATATGGCGTTCGGCTCGGAACTGTGCATATGCAGCTCGGGTCCGGAGTTGGCTGAGACCAGGGCCGTTCGAAGACATTTGGGGGCCCCAAGAAAAAAAAAAAAGAGTGACATTTCAAGTTGAGAAGCGGGGGGGGGGAGGTTTGGCGTCTTACCTCTATCCTCCGCCTCACACGCCGGCATATGTTGGTGTCCACACAGGGGCCCCAGCAGGGAGGGCCCTTGCCGCATCGCTGCGTCCTCCTGCAGTCCGGTCAGCCGTGTACCATGACCGCACGGTACAGGAGATTCAGTTTGCTGTTCCCGGGGCCGGACTGAAAGGAAGTGAACACTCAGTGTGTGCACTTCCTGTCAGTCCGGCCGGGAACAGGAACCTGATTCTCCTGTTCCGCGCGGTTATGGTACACGGCCGACCAGACTGCAGGAGGACGCAGTGGTGCGGCAAGGGCCCTCCCTGCTTGCTTTGCCTGTCGGGTTCCAACGGGCCTGGCTGAGACCATCTCAAGTGCCTGCTACAATGTTTTCAGCGGGTATGGTGGAGGTGGTGTCAGAGCGTGCCGTGTGATGTCATGGTGCAAGGGAGCGGAGCTGAGCGGCCAGAGCCTCGTGTGTGGGTCAGCAGGATGGGAGTAAGGCAAGCCAGGAGCAGGACTGTCAGTGCTGTTTTGACTGAAGTGGACTGGAGGGGACTGAAGGGACCACCTGGCATTGAGAGAGACTGTCACTGTGACTCAGGAGAGGACATGTCGTATCGGTGAGGTGTCAGCATCATCTATGCTGCTGCACACTGCTGTCAGTATCACTGTGAGAGTCAATTTCCTGAGTGCATCGCCCATTCTAATGCATTGACCTCCTGAGTCCTGTCCCTTAGCTACTTACTATATCGCACAAAATAAAAGAAATATGCTTTTTGCTTTAATATCTACCTTAACCACTTAACGACCCCTTCACGCCGATATACGTCGGCAGAATGGCACGGCTGGGCACATCAACCTATAGGTACGTTGTCCTTTAAGCCCAGCCGTCGGCGCGCACCAGTGACCCAGTCCGAAGCTCCGTGACCGTGAGACTCACGGACCCGATCGCCGCTGGAGTCCCGCGATCGGTCCCCGGAGCTGAAGAACGGGGAGAGCCGTGTGTAAACACGGCTTCCCCGTTCTTCACTGTGGCGGCGCCATCGATCGTGTGATCTCTTTTATAGGGGGACACAATCGATGACATCACACCTACAGCCACACCCCCCTACAGTTGTAAACACACTTGAGGCCACACATAACCCCATTAGCGCCCCCTTGTGGTTAACTCCCAAACGGCAATTGTCATTTTCACAATAAAGAATGCAATTTAAATGCATTTTTTGCTGTGAAAATGACAATGGTCCCAAAAATGTGTCAAAATTGTCCGAAGTGTCCGCCATAATGTCGCAGTCACGAAAAAAATCGCTGATCGCCGCCATTATTAGTAAAAAATAAATAATTAATAAAAATGCAATAAAACTATCCTCTATTTTGTAAACACTATAAATTTGGTGCAAAGCAACAGATAAACGCTTATTGCGAAGAATACGTATCAGCCTAAAATGTTTTTAATATATTTTTTGGGGGATATTTATTATAGCAAAAAAATTTGTTTATAGCGCAAAAAATAAAAACCGCAGAGGTGATCAAATACCACCAACAGAAAGCTCTATTTGTGGGAAAAAAAGGACGCCAATTTTGTTTGGGAGCCACGTCGCACGACCGCGCGTGTCATTTAAAGCGACGCCGTGCCGAATCGCAAAAAGAGGCAAGGTCCTTTAGCTGCATTTTGGTCCGGGTCTTAAGTGGTTAAATCACATTGATAATTGCATATTGTACTGTAGCATAAATACTGGAGTTTGCACTTAAAACTGTAATTTTGGAACTGCCAGTAAAAACTTGACTCTGCCAGTAAATTATGGGTGTTGTGTCAGTAAATTTCAATCTGGTAGGTTGGAAACACTGCTCATGCCCACTCTAGCGCCCCCCTGTTACCATACCAGGGCTTCTAAGCCAGAGGTGTAAGAGAAGCCTATCTCTGCTTGTCAGGCTCCACCACCATGTATGTTAAACAGTGGTGCATGCTCAGGGGAGGGCTGGCAGGAGGGGCAGGGTGGAAATCTCCCCCCGGGCTGATGACACTATGCACAGCCACCGGCTGCCACTACCAAATGCTGTTTATGCAGAGCAGGAATATGCCTGCTGGAGCTCTGTTAACACAGTTCACGGCCGCTGCTCATCTCCCACTGTGCAGCCGTGCCTGTGTCAGCTCCGAGGTAGATGGCTGCAGAGCTGAGCTATGTCTTGTCTCACACATAGCTCAGCCTCAGTGCACACCAGCGCTGACATCCCCTTCTCTATCTGCACAGACACGAGGAGAGATAGAGCTCATCTGCTCCTCCACCTTCTGAGTCTGCCCTGCCCACACTCCCCGGGCATGTGTGGGCACTGGACAGGAAGTTTGAACCCAAAAAAGCCTGCCTGCACCTCAGCCTCCATCCTGGTAAGCTCACCCTCTCTAGTCTCTCTTGCCTCCCAGTGTATAAAAAGGGGTTCTCTGTGGACTTTGTTAAAGGGGAGGGGGGGCAGGCTTTGGTGAGCAGAGACCCTCTTTACACAATAGTCCACAGCATGCACCCTTAAATCAAGTTTCCCAGAACACCCCTTACATCAGATCGGATGTATATGGGGTCTCTGCGGACTCTGATGTATATAGGTTCTGTGCGGACTCTGATGTAAGGGGAGGCTCTGTGCGGACTCTGATGTAAGGGGAAGCTCTGTGCGGACTCTGATGTAAGGGGAAGCTCTGTGCGGACTCTGATGTAAGGGGAAGCTCTGTGTGGACTATGATGTAAGGAGGGCCTCTGTGCGGACTCGGATGTATCGGATGTAAGGGGGGCCTCTGTGCGGACTCGGATGCAAGGGGGGCCTCTGTGCGGACTCTGATGTAAGAGGGGCCTCTGTGCAGACTCTGATGTAAGGGGGGCCTCTGTGCAGACTCTGATGTAAGGGGGGCCTCTGTGCAGACTCTGATGTAAGGGGGGCCTCTGTGCAGACTCTGATGTAAGGGGGGCCTCTGTGCAGACTCTGATGTAAGGGGGGCCTCTGTGCGGACTCTGATGTAAGGGGGGCGTCTGTGCGGTCTCTGATGTAAGGGGGGCACTGTGCGGACTCTTGTGATCATGAAAAATCTTAGACTGTTTTCCTCGATCCATCACTTTTCCACACTCTATGGGCCACTTGACTGGACTTGCCCCCCAGGCCTAAGGCTGCCAGCCCTCCCCTGTGCATGCTCCCTAAAGGTGTAAAGCTGTGTGTCTGCAAACACCATCCACAAACACTGGCAAGATATAAGAATTTCTTTCTTTTTATATTATAAAGGACTGACACAGCCTTCCCAAGCCCAGCCACTGTTTAGGTGATCGTGGGTCTCCAGCATCCTGTGAAATTCTCTGCACATTTCTCAGGCTAGAGTAGAGAACTCTGCCCATTTACATCCTAAAATCAGCATATATTCTCTAGTTGTCCATTACCACAATTCACAGTGGCAGAACACCGCAGGGACAAATAGACAGCACAACCCTGGGCACCCTCTGGCAGTGGGAAGTCTGATTTCTCATTATCTGAGATTTGTATTTTCAATTTAAAACCAAAAGGGTTTAAAGGTTGTCGGATCTGGGAAAGGAATTTTTAAGGGAGTGCAAATGATAATAAGCAGTCACAAGTCTTTCTGTATCTCAGGCACAACAGAAAATAAGTGGATCCCAAATAAATGAAAGTCACAATTTATGTCATCCATATGCATCATGATATCTAAAATTTTCCTTGCCTTTAGCTGATGTAGCACCCTCTACCTAGTGTGCTAGATGTATATAGTTAGTTGTTAGTTTAGGTAAATTGGTTTGGCTCAGAGTCAGGCCTGAGTTGAATCTGGGTCAAGACTTAGTGATTTAGGGAGGCTGGATGACTCAGCAGACAGCTCTTCTGGTGCCGCCTCCTGTTTTCTGGAACCATGAAGAAGGTTCTAGATGTAGTGGATGGGAGCTAAGCGGGGCTGTTTGGCATATTTATGAGGTCCCAAACAAATCCCCAGCAAGTGGGCTGGAAGGGGATAGGCACCTCATAAATAGGCATGAGTCATGCCAGCAAGGGCAGTCTGGTGGAAAGTGGAGATGGAGTGCCGAGGAGGCTGTCGGTGGCCCTTAAGTGGTGACTTCAGGCCTGGGGCTCGGATGATGGAGGGCTACAAAAATCACAACTGGGTAACATGGCTAAGTTCTGCAAGCAAGAGTGTGCTGGAGAAAGAAAATTAGCTGTATATAGAGACTGTATATAGGACTGTATATAGGAGAAGTTGTTTCTGAAGTTGTTTGAAGTCAAGTGGGCATCCCATAATTTTTCTATCCCTATCCAAGTTCTAATCCCTCAAAAAAAAAAAAATCACGGATTGTTCTCTGACTCTGGAGTTACTGTAAAAATTGGTGTGCCTGGCTGTGCAGGGTGGGGGATCCCATTCAACTTATGGCTCCTTAAGGGGGACGCTACACTGGCCATACTCTCTCCCCCTATCTCTCATCCTCGCTCTCTTTTTCTCCCTCTACCCCTCTGTCCTTCTTTCTTTCTCCTCCCTCTCCTCCTATCTCCCCCTCCTCTTTCTGTCTCTCTCCTACCACCCTCCCTCCTGTTACCCCCCTCTCTCTCCTCTCCCCTATCTCCACCCCCCTCTTCTCCCCCCCCTTCTGTCTCTCTCTCCTCTACCCCTCTCTCCTCTTACCTCCCTCTCTTCCGCCACTCTCTCCTCTCCCCCCTCCTTTCTCTCTCTCTCTCACCCTCCTCTTCTCCTCTCTCCTCTTCCCTCATTTTATTCCTCCACCCTCTCCTCTCCCCCCTCCTTTCTCTCTCTCTCTCTCCCTCCTTTCTCCCCTCTTTTCTCTCTCTCTCTTACCTCATTCTCTTCCTCCACCCTCTCCTCTCCCCCCCTCTTTTCTCTCTCTCCTCCTCTTATCTCTCTCTCTCACCTTCTCTCCACTGTCCCCCTACCTCCCTCTCTACCCCTCTCCTCTGCCTGTCTCATTCTCTCTTACCTTTCTTTCTGTCTCTCTCTCCCATCACCCTCCCTCCTGTTACCCCCCTCTCTCTCTTTCCCCCTCTCTCCACCCCCCCTCCTCTTCCCGTCTTCTGCCTCCTTTCTCTCCTTTCTCCTATCTCTCTCTCTCCCACTCTCCTCTTATGCCCCCCCTCTCTCTGCCCCCCTCTCTCCTCTTTCTTGCCCCCCCCCCCCATCCCCCGCTTTCTATTTCTTTCTCCTCTCTCCCCTCCTTTCTCTCTCTCTCCTCCTCTCTCCTCTTACCTCATTCTCTTCCTCCACCCTCTCCTCTCCCCCCTCTTTTCTCTCTCTCCTCCTCTCTCCTCTTACCTCTCTCTCTCACCTTCTCTCCACTCTCCCCCTACCTCCCTCTCTACCCCTCTCCTCTGCCTGTCTCATTCTCTCTTACCTTTCTTTCTGTCTCTCTCTCCCATCACCCTCCCTCCTGTTACCCCCCTCTCTCTCTCCCCCTCTCTCCACCCCCCCTCTTCCCGTCTTCTGCCTCCTTTATCTCTCTCTCTCCTCTTATGCCCCTCTCTCTCTCTCTCTGCCCCCTCTCTCCTCTTCCCCTCTTTCTTGCCCACCCCCCCATCCCCCGCTTTCTATTTCTTTCTCCTCCTCCCCCTCCTCCCTCTCTACCCTCTTTCTCCTCATACTCCCTTTCCTCCCCTTCCTCTCTCTTCACAATAATCTAATATCTGGGGTAACCAGCACCTGATTAATAGCTGTGTTGTATTTCTTTCTGCAAATCAATTAGCCATGTATTGCCACACATTATAGCACAGGCTTTTATTATAGCTGCTGATCAATACTGGATTTTTTTTTCTCTCTATTTTAATGAGGTTAACCCAGAAGCTACCGATACACGGCCGGAATGTTACCTACTCTGCTATCCAATATTAGCATTGAAAATGAATACATTACATAACCTTTAATGAAATGTCATTACAACAAAGAGCTCTTCTCCAACAATGTAAAACATTCTTGTGCCCTGGAAGTCCTTGCCCATGTTACTACTACAATCGACATTGTAGTATTAACATGATTATTAGATTACAATACTACAATACCATTCCCCACAGAATATATATTTTAATATCTGTACACTTTATTTTTGCCAGGTGTCTTTAGCCTGGTCATAAGACCCATGGGGTCCTCTTGGGCGTCATCTAACCCAGAAAAAGATCAACGATGGACCTGCCCAGGAGGGTTGGTAATGCAGGTGACAGAATGAGATAGTGTATATATTACAGATAAAAAAATAACTTTTTTTAATTTTACAAAAGGTATGGGCAGTATTTTTTTTTTTTTTTCAAAGTAAAAGCTGAAATTGGGCTTAAACTGTGCTGGTCTCACTCCTCTCTATATCATAGCTGAGCAGGTCATAGTTACATATAGGTAGATTCAGGTAGAGTTAGGCCGGCTTATCAGTAGATAAGTCGACCTAACTCAGAATCTACGCCGACTTATGTTTAAGTGTATGCTCAAACAGAGATACGCTTAAACATATCTAAGATACGACGGCTTGCGCCGTCCTATCTTAGATTGCAATTTTTTGGATGGCCGCTAGGTGGCGCTTCCATTGCGGTCGGCGTAGATTATGCAAATTAGTAGATACGCCGATTCCCGAACGTACGCCCGGCCGACACAGTACTTTTACGCCGTTTACGTAAGAGATAGGCCGCGTAAAGTTAGAGCTAGGCCCTAGTGGAATAGTAATGTTAAGTATGGCCGCCGTTCCCGCCGCGAGATTCGAATTTTTTACGTCGTTTGCGTAAGTCATCCGCGAATCGGGATTTACCTTGTTTACGTCCACGCCAAAATCAATAGGCCCGTGCGGCGTACTTAGCCGCAATGCACACTGGGAAATATAGGCGCCCGGCGCATTCGCAGTAACAAAAAACGTGAGGTCAAGCCTCATTAGGGTAAAACACGCCCCCCTCAAACAGATTTGAATTAGGCGCCCTTACGCCCGCCGATTTAGGCTACGCCGATGTAAGTTAGCAGGCAAGTACATTGTGAATCATGTACTTGCCTGGCTAACTTACGGCGGCGTAGCTTAAATGCCTTAAGCTACGCCGCCGCAAAGTTGCGGCCATCTACGTGAATCTAGGCAATAGTCCTTACATAGGTCTTACCTGAAAAATAAAAGGTCAACTCCAGGTACCCTATGCTGTCTGTCAACATGATGTGGTAGAAAAGGGGATGAAAGCGTTAAATACTGGTAATTAGTGATTTCCACAATTCCTCGCTTTAAAATAGTATCCTGCTTTTTAATTAGACCGGCTTTCTCCTTTAATGAACATCATTAGAGATGAACTCTAGGCAAACTGCTAAATGCACAGTTAAAATACAAATATATAAACTGCATTACCTGCCAAATAATTAGCAATCTGTTTAGCCAGTCTTGCGATTCACACCTCTGCCACAATGTATAGCTAGGTAGGTGACGATCATATGCATATACGTGATTGGCACCAATAAATTATTGCATGTGTTATTTCGACATATGGGGCTAGATTCAGGTAGCAGTTAGATTCAGGTAGCAGTTACGGCGACGTATCTCCAGATACGCCGCCGTGATTTCAAATCTGCGCCGGCGTATCTTTAAGCCGATTCTCCAAGGCAGATACGTAAAAAAAATAGGCTTCCTCCGCCGACGTAAGTTGAATGCGGCGGCGTATAATTGTGTGCATTTTTACACTGGCGGCTAGGGGCGCTTCCGTTGTTTTCGGCGTAGAATATGTAAATGACCTAGATACGCCGATTCACAAACGTACGTATGCCCGGCGCAATTTTTTTACGTCGTTTACGTTAGGCTTTTTCGGAGTAAGGTTACTCCTGCTATTAGGAGGCGCAGCCAATGTTAAGTATGGACGTCGTTCCCGCTTCGAAATTTGAATTTTTTTACGTTGTTTGCGTAAGTCGTTCGCGAATAGGGCTGGACGTAATTTACGTTCACGTCAAAACCAATACGTCATTGCCGCGTACTTGGGAGCAATGCACACTGGGATATGTACACGGACGGCGAATGCGCCGTTTGTAAAAAATGTTAATCACGTCAGGTCATCATAGATTAACATAAAACACGCCCCCCTTCCACATTTGAATTACGCGTGCTTACGCCGGCCCCATTTACGCTACGCCGCCGCAACTTACGGAGCAAGTGCTTTGTGAATATGCTGCGCCGCCGTAACTATGCGCGCCCCTACCTGAATCTAGCCCATGCTCTTCACACCTAGAAAATAATTGATCACACCCAAGCAAACCTCAAGCAAAATGTATATTAATACAATGATAAATAATATACAGTATTTATTATCACAGAATAAATAACATTAAACATATGAAGGAGCTTAGCACTCTTTTAAAGGTACTGAAAGAGTTTCCATGCCACCTGGTTCTATTGGCTAGACTTTACTACTAAGGAAGATTGAAGATTTGGAATGCGAGAGACAACAAAATCCTTACCCACTCTTTTAGTGTAGGGTCACATCTATGCTTGATGCGTGTTTCTGGCGCGCTCAACCCCTTCCTCGCCCCCTAGTAGTTAACCCCTTCTCTGTCAGTGCCATTTACACAGTAATCAGTACATTTTTATAGCACTGATCGTTGTATAAATCACAATGGTCCCAAAATAGCGTCAAAAGTGTCCGATCAATTTAAAAGTTTTAAAAAAAGTTTAAAAAACAGTTACATTCCCCGGACGTGCCGGGAATGTAACTGTCATATTGGCTGTGCTCTCAACCAAACTGTGAGGCCTTGTACTCACGGCAGGACATGTCCGATGAAAACGGTCTGCAGACCGTTTCCATCGGACATGTCTGGCCGGGGACTGCCCGGGGACTTCTGTTCGATGGCTATACACACCATCGAACAGAAGCCCGCGCGTAAACATTACGCGGGGCGTGTCCGCGGTGTCGCCGCGTCGATGACGCGGTGTCGCCGCGACAATGACGCGGCGACGTGGGCGGGCCGCCTTAAATATGCTTCCACGCATGCGTCGAAGTCATTCGACGCATGCGAGGGATGCGGGCGGCAGGACATGTACGGTAGGTCTGTACAGACGACCGTACATGTCCGGGCGGACAGGTTTCCAGCGGACTGTTTTAAAACAAGTCCGGGAAACAGTTGTCCGCTGGAAACCTGTCCGATCCGTCCCAAAATGGTCCGCTCGGGCCAACACACGGCCAAACATGTCTGCTGAAACTGGTCTGCGGACCAGTTTCAGCAGACATGTTTGGTCGTGAGTACGGGGCCTTAAACCATCCAATGTCTGGTGTCATAATCTTTACTTGTCCCCCTGTGTATGGCCTTTTTTCCAGAAACCACTCAAAAGAAGGGAAAAAAGGATGCCCAAATAGTGTGATACCGTTTTAAAAAATCTGATGTTTATTAATTAAAATCGCTGGGTACTCCCATTTCATTAAAACAAATCAGGCGTTGTATGTATTCGTGGAAGTGTTGTAACAGCGTGTGTCCGCTCGACCGGTTTCGTCGTGATGACGTCGTCTGGAGTTTACTCAATGCATTACAAATAAATTAAACTGAATTCCTATAGTCTAACATGGTAATGAAGATTGAAGAATAGCTTCACCTGAAAGGACAGCTGTGTCTCTGGAATGTCAAATAATTGGGGTATGAATATTTTAAAAGGCTACATGGGTTCAAGAAGGTTAAGAGTTCAATAGTGAAACAGAAAAAAAAAGAAAGTATTAATATAAAAGCAATGTCCTGTGGCAATTATTCTTTCTTTCCAAACCCAGGATCACAGCAAAGCTAATAATCCTCAGTATGGCAGTTTTCAGGGTAAGCATATGATGGGAACAATCAGAAAGTTTCCCAGAACTCCCTGCTGCAGCTGCCATCTTAACCCAATTAAATAAAATGGAGTCCAAAATTGGACCCAGGAGAGCGCTATGTGTCATTAATGTAATAGAGCACCAGCAGGCTCTGAAGGAAGGATAAACCTGTGAGAAATGAAAAGGTTTAGCAAAAACCTTGTCATGCACCGAGGCCAAAGAAGATCAATGTGTGGGCCATAAACGAGACTGCTACCACCCATCTGCATGCTTTGGCATATGACACTAATGTCCATTTACTCTTCTGTGCTGAAAACACAAAACAAAATAAATAAACTTGCATTTTAAAAAAGGAAGTGCAAAAAAAAGAAAGAGATTGTGTAACCGACAACAACCGCACAAATATCACCTTTTATTGCAGTAAACTGAAATATACACAATAATTATTATTCCTGAGAGGGGAGCTGATGGCACTGCTTTGTTGGAGTTGGGAACTGCTGGTACAGCTTGGCTGGAGCAAGAAGCTGACAGTACTACCCTGTTGGAGAGGAGAGCGGCTGGTGCTGCTCTGTTGGAGAGGGAAGCTGAAGGTATGGTTCTGCTTAAGAGGGGAGCTAATGATACTACTCTGTTGGAGAGGAGAGCTGCTGGTACCACTTTGTTGGCGAGGGGAGCTGATGGTACTACTCAGTTGGAGAGAGGAGCTGACAGTACTACTCTATTGCAGAGGGGAGCCAACAGTACAGAACTACTCTGCTGGGGAGGGGAACTGATGATGATACTACTCTGCTGGGGAGGGGAACTGATGATACTACTCTGCTGGGGAGGGGAACTGATGATACTACTCTGCTGGGGAGGGGAACTGATGATACTACTCTACTGGGGAGGGGAACTGATGATACTACTCTACTGGGGAGGGGAACTGATGATACTACTCTGCTGGGGAGGGGAACTGATGATACTACTCTGCTGGGGAGGGGAACTGATGATACTACACTGTTGGGGAAGGGAACTGATGATACTACTCTGTTGGGGGAGGGGAACTGATGATACTACTCTGTTGGGGGAGGGGAACTGATGATACTACTCTGTTGGGGAAGGGAACTGATGATACTACTCTGTTGGGGAAGGGAACTGATTATACTACTCTGTTGGGGAAGGAAACTGATGATACCAGGGAGGGGAACTGATGATACTACTCTGTTGGGGAGGGGAACTGATGATACTACTCTGTTGGGGAGGAGAACTGATGATACTACTCTGTTGGGGAGGAGAACTGATGATACTACTCTGCTGGGGAAGGAAACTGATGATACTCCTCTGCTGGGGAGAGGAACGGATGATACTACTCTGCTGGGGAGAGGAACGGATTATACTACTCTGCTGGGGAGAGGAACGGATGATACCGTGTTTCCCCGAAAATAAGCCCAGGTCTTATATTAATTTTGGCAACAACAGACACAGTAGGGTTTATTTTCAGGGTAGGTCTTACCATGTAATGTGCCGTTCCCCCCCCCCCCCATCCCCTCTCTCTCTCCCTGCCTGTCAGGAATCCCCAGTGTGAACTGAGTTAAAATGCTTGTAAAAGCCTAAAATCCACTCCATTACAGTATTATATAATGTACAATGTGTGTTTCTGTAGAATAATTGTGACAAATACCTTCGTTATAGCGCTGCTGTGACCTGCCGGAGCTCTCTTCCCCGCAATTATATTATAGAAACACACACATTGTACATTATATAATACTGTAATAGAGTGGGTTATAGGATTTTACAAGCATTTTAAACTAGGTCTTATTTTCAGGGTAGGGCTTATATTGCAGCCCTCCTGGAAAATAACGCTAGGTCTTATTCTCAGGGTAGGTCTTATTTTCGGGGAAACACGGTACTACTATGCTGGGGAGGGGAACTGATGATACTACTCTGCTGGGGAGAGGAACTGATGATACTACTCTTTTGGGGAGGGAAGCTGATGGAGCAAGAAATTTAAGAAAAAAACAGTAAGCGCCATCTGAGTATAGTACTAGTGTAAAACGTTTATTTGCAAATTACATAAAACTCAGAATAGAATTAAAAAAAATGCCCATCTGGTGTATAGTGTCACTCTGGTCTCTCCTGATGTCCTTTAAACTGCATCTACAGGAACCTGCGTGGAACGCACAGAAATTACGTCACCGGAAGTGGGGAGATAGCCGGGAACACTTTACTGAATAGGCAGGCTACATGCTTAACTAGATCAGGATGCATATCAAGTGAAATAGATCAATCAGCACAATCAAAATACAATTCTAAAGATTACTATTCAAAAAGTGAAAAAAGGTTTTCTCTACATCAGGTTGCCAGCTAAAACATTAAACGCCAGTTTCACTCACGGCCAATAACAGATAAATCAAATAGATATAGCATTGCGCAACTCTCGCAAAAGTTTACATATTACAAGTTAGGTCATAAACAAAAATATTTAAAAAATACAGTGTATGTGCTATAATAGTCCACAATAGTCCAAAAGTGCCAAAGATATCCACTGTCAAATATCTATATTTATAAATACTGTATGTCAATCTTGGTGATATTAAACAAACACCCAAGGCTCCGTACACACGAGAGGATCTATCCGCTGGAATTTATCCGCGGACCGGTTTCAGCGGATAGATCCCCTGGTGTGTACAACCCAGCGGATATTTATCCGCGGATATTTTTCGGGCCGATGGATTTCCAGCGGATCAAAATTTCTTAGCATGCTAAGAAATCGATGCGCTGGAATCCAGTCCAGCGGATTGATCCGATGGTCTGTACAGACTCACCGGATCAATCCGTCCGAATCCATCCCTCGCATGCGTCGTAATGATTCGACGCATGCGTGGAAGTCCTTATATTACAGCGTCGCGCACGTCGCCGCGTCATCATCGCGGCAACGGCGCGACACGTCACCGCGGAGGGAATTCCGCGCGGATTTTGATCTCATGGTTAGTACAACCATGAGATCAAAATCCGCCTGAGGATTTATCCGCGGAAACGGTCCTCCGGTGTGTACTAGGCACCAGTGTCTTCCATTAATATTCAAACTCCAGTGCTTATCCTTTACCAGGTGAAAAAACTGCTTACCTCCCAGAATAGGGAAAAGTGCATATATTGTAAAGTCCCAGCACATTGGAAACCAGCTTTTCACTCTTCTTCCTCTTGCTTATAATTCCTCCACACTGCTCACATATCTATAGCGGGGTTATAAAAAAATATATAAGGCACAGAAACATGGTGTACACTGGTAAAAAAAAACTTTTATTTCCACACAGAATACCTACCGAAGAAGCCCAATCACGGGGCGCAACGCATCTAGGGAGGAGCCGTGCCCGTGACATCACGCCGTTCTCATGCCCGGGTGCTGAGTTGGCTGATGATTGTTTATTTGGTGCATTGTACAAAAATAGCAAGTGCATTTGCTGTATAGAAATAAACATGTTCTTTAGCGGTGTACACTATGTTTCTGTGCCTTATATATTTTTTATAATCCCGCTATGGATATGTGAGCGGTGTGGAGGAGTTATAAGAAGCAGCTAGCCGAAGCAAGGGGAAGAAGAGTGAAAAGCTGGTTCTGATGTGCGCTTTTCCACATTCTTGGAGGTGAGCAGCCCCCCTGCACGTCATTTGTTTAGGCCAGGCATGTCCAAAGTCAGACCCAAGTTCTCCTGTATGTAATCTGTTCGCGCTTGTCCCGTCCCCCTCCCTGTCCCCTCCAAGGCTGCAGGTGGTCATGGATCAGGCTGCACTGATGGTAATGGTAAGGCTGCATTCATGGCAATGGTGAGACTGCATTCATGGCAATGGTAAGGCTGCATTGATTGCATTGGTAAGACTGCATTTGTGGCAATGGTAAGGCTGCATTGATTGCAATGGTATGGCTGCATCCGTGGCAATGGTGAGGCTGCATTCATGGCAATGGAGAGACTGCATTCATGGCAATGGAGAGACCGCATTCATGGCAATGGTGAGACTGCATTCATGGCAATGGTAAGGCTGCATCCATGGCAATGGTGAGGCTGCATTAATGGCAATGGAGAGGCTGCATTAATGGCAAAGCTGAGGCTGAAGATGGGCACTGATTAAGCTGCATTGATGGGCACTGACCCTTATTTTGCTTCACAGTTTTTTATTTAAAATTAAAAAAAATTCCTGAAACGTTCCTCTTAACCACTTCAGCCCCGCACCATATTGCTGGTCAAAGACCAGGCCACGTTTTGCGATTCGGCACTGCGTCGCTTTAACTGACAATTGTGCGGTCGTGCGACATGGCTCCCAAACAAAATTGGCGTTCTTTTTTTTCCCACAAATAGAGCTTTCTTTTGGTGGTATTTGATCACCTCTGCGGTTTTTAGTTTTTGCGCTATAAACAAAAATAGAGTGACAATTTTGAATAATTTGCTGTAATAAATATCCCCCAAAAAATATATAAAAAAACAATTTTTTTCCTCAGTTCAGGCCGATACGTATTCTTCTACATATTTTTCGTAAAAAAAATAAAAAAAAATCGCAATAAGCGTTTATTGATTGGTTTGCGCAAAAGTTATAGCGTTTACAAAATAGGGGATAGTTTTATGGCATTTTTATTATTATTATTTTTTTTAATAGTAATGGCGGCGATCAGCGATTTTTATCAGTACTGCGACATTATGGCGGACACTTCGGACACTTTTGACAAATTTTTGGGACCATTGGCATTTTTATAGCGATCAGTGCAATAAAAATGCATTGATTACTATAAAAATGCCACTGGCAGGGAAGGGGTTAACACTAGGGGGCGGGGAAGGGGTTAAGTATGTTCCCTGGGTGTGTTCTAACTGAAGGGGGGGTGGGACTGACTAGGTTAAATGACAGATCGCTGTTCATACATTGTATGAACAGACAATCAGTCATTTCTCCCCCTGACAGGACCGGGAGCTGTGTGTTTACACACACAGCTCCCGGGTCTCGCTCTGTAACGAGTGATCGCGGGTGGGCATCAGGGGCGAGCAGGGGGCGCGCGTGTCCCTATTGGCTGCTCGGCGAGATGACAAAGATATACGTGATCTTGCCCAGCAGAGCCGACCTGCTGCCGTAAAACTGCAGGTGTGTGTTATACGCCGATAAATACAGTATATCCAAATAGCACGCCTGAGCTCATCCTTAGTCCTGAGCGGCGCTCTGAGATTCGTTGCGGCCACAATAGATATATATCCAAATAACACGCCCAAGCTCATCTCTTCACCACATAGCCACAAAAACAAGAGAATTCTTGTTGGGCAGTGTATTAATGCTCGGACACACGATCGGTTCATCCGCTGAAAACGGACCGATGGATTTTTTCATCAGATATCCAATGAAGTTGACTTTCATCAGTCTTGCCTACACACCATCAGTTAAAAATCCGATCGTGTCCAACGCGGTGACGTAAAACACTACGACGTGCAGAGAAAAATGAAGTTCAATGCTTCCGAGCATGCGTCGACTTGATTCTGAGCATGCGTGGATTTTTGACCGATGGATTTCCCCACAGACGATCGTTTTTTTCTATCGTTTTTTTTAACCATCAGATAATTTTAAAACAGGTTCTACGTTTTTTTCACCGATGGAAAAAAAAAAACGATGGGGCCCACACACGATCGGTTCGTCCGATGAAAACGGACTGTTTTTATCAGACGAACCGATCGTGTGTACAGGGCATTAGACTGAATTTTAATGGTTCAAAGAATGTCAGGCAAAATTGTCGGCCCTCACATATGTTCACTCCATCAAATCTGGCCCTCGTTGAAAAAGTTTGGACACCCTTGTTTTAGGCACGATATATGTGTCTCAAATCCCAGGAGGCATAGCCCTTCATTGGGCAAAGTGGAACAAGCGGTGCCAGTCCTCAGCGAAGCCAGTGGTTTAACCTGGAAGAGTGAGCAGCTTAACAATGATGTCACAGAGGAAGATGTCAGCGCGCGATCTGCTGGGCGGTAAGTACCTTAAATGTGCAGGACCTTCAACCTTGTAATACCAAATTCATCAGACCATGGGCTAGATTCAGATAGCCCGGCGTAATTTTCTGCGGGCGTAACGTATCTCAGATACGTTACGCCGCCGTAACTTAGGGCGCAAGTTCCGTATTCATAAAGAACTTGCGCCCTAAGTTATGGCGGCGTAGCGTATGTGGTCCGGCGTAAGCCCGCCTAATTCAAATGAGGATGATGTGGGCGTGTTTTATCGAAATTTAGTGTGACCCCACGTATTTGAAGTTTTTTACGAAGGACCCATGCGCCGTTCGTAAAAGAATCCCAGTGCGCATGCTCGAAATTACGCCGCAAATCGTCAATGCTTTAGACGTGAACGTAACTTCCGTACAGCCCTATTCGTGAAGGACTTACGCAAACAACGTAAAATTTTCAAAATTCAACGTGGAGAACGACGTCCATACTTAACATAGGATACGCCTCATATAGCAGGGGTAACTTTACGCCGGAAAAAGCCTAATGTAAACGACGTAAAAAAAAGCGCCGGGCGGACGTATGTTTCTGAATCGGCGTATCTACCTAATTAGCATATTCCTTGTGTAAATTGACGGAAGCGCCACCTAGCGACCAGCGTAAATATGCAACTAAGATACGACGGTGTAAGAGACTTACGCCAGTCGGATGTTAGCCTAATTTCGGCGTATCTTGCTTTCTGAATACAGAAAGAAGATACACCGGCGCAGCTTTGAATTTACGCGGTGTATCAATAGATACGCCGACGTAAATTCTTTCTGAATCTAGCCCCATGTCTTTATAACCTGGCTTTGTGGACCAGGGCATAGTCATAAATGGAAAAGAAGAAGGCATCCCCCAAAATGCTGTCATAAGGTTAGATGCACACAATTTTCTAAAATGTCTTTGTACTGTAGCATTAAAGTGGATGTAAACCCCCCATACACCCAGTGAAGTGAGCAGCCTCAGATGATACACAGAGATTAACCAAATCTCCCTCCCTACATAGGTTTTACATGTATATCTGCTGTCTTCACATTTATATACTGTTTAGAAAGTTGAGATCGTGTTAGGAGATGTTCTCTTCCTGGTTAATACAGAGTGTGATGTCTGGGCATACAGCCAAGATGGCTAACATTGCTGATTGGAGGAAAGGCACACACCCCCTATCATCATAGGCAGAGAGTCTCAGAGCTGTTTTGTAATAGGAGCTGCTCTCTGCTAATCTATTTTAGCAACCTCCTCTGACAAAAGAGTCAGGCTGCTTTTGTCTAAAAAGTCAAAAAATATGTCAGGAGTTCTCAGGCTGATAACAGAGGAACCATTCAGAAGAGAGCTATAAGACTTTGCTCATTGAAAAGAGATAACAAAATACTGCAGATATATGTGCCCAGCTCAAATTTCATGAATCGGGTTTACATCCACTTTAACCTTTACTGGAAACACTGAAACTCAAAAATATTAGCCAAGCATTGGCCATTAAGGGCTAGATTCAGCATTGATTTACGCCGGCGTATCTATAGATAAGCCGCGTAAATTCAAAGCTGCGCCGGCGTATCTTCTTTCTGTATTCAGAAAGCAAGATACGCCGACATTAGCTTAAGATCCGACTGGCGTAAGTCTCTTACACCGTCGTATCTTAGGGTGCATATTTACGCTGGCCGCTAGGTGGCGCTTCCGTCGTTTTCATTGTAGAATATGCAAATGACCTAGATACGCCGATTCACAAATTTACGTACACCGGCGCTATATTTTTACGTCGTTTACGTTAGGTTTTCTCGGCGTAAGGTTGCTCCTGCTATTATGAGGCGTGCGCAATGTTAAGTATGGACATCTTTGCCGCGTCGAATTTTGAATTTTTTACGTAGTTTGCGTAAGTCGTTCGCGAATAGGGCTGGACGTAATTTAGGTTCACATTGAAACCAATGACGTCCTTGCGGCGTACTTTGGAGCAATGCACACTGGGAAATTCCACGGACGGCGCATTCGCCGTTCGGGAAAAACGTCAATCACGTCGGGTCACCAAGAATTAACATAAAACACGCCCCCTCATCCTCACTTGAATTACGCGCGCTTACGCCGGCCCCATTTACGCTACGCAGCCGTAACTTAGGAGGCAAGTGCTTTGTGAATACAGCACTTGCCTCTCTAACTTACGGCGGCGTAGAGTAAATATGATACGCTGCGCCGGCGCAACAATGCGCGCCCCCTACCTGAATCTAGCCCATAGAGTTTTAGTGCCATGGTTTGCTGGATCGTTGGAGCCTATTCCTGCATAGCATGCCTTCCATGAGCATAAATTGTCATACATATGAAACACTTGGGCCCAGATTCTCAAAGGCGTTACGACGGCGCAACACCATTTGCGCCGTCGTAACTCCTCATCTGGCCCCGGGTATCTATGCGACTGATTCTTAGAATCAGTTACGCATAGATACCCATTAGATCTGACAGGCGTAAAGGCTCTTACGCTGTCAGATCTTAAAAGCAATTTTTTTTCCCGCCGTTAGGTGTCGCATCGTCGTTTTCCCCGTCGTCTATGCAAATTAGGTAATTACGCAAGATTCCCGAACATACGCGTAATTCAAATGAGGATGAGGGGGCGTGTTTTATGTTAATTCTTGGTGACCCGACGTGATTGACGTTTTTCCCGAACGGCGCATGCGCCGTCCGTGGAATTTCCCAGTGTGCATTGCTCCAAAGTACGCCGCAAGGACATCATTGGTTTCAACGTGAACGTAAATAACGTGCAGCCCTATTCGCAAACGACTTAAGCAAACTACGTAAAAAATTCAAAATTCGACGCAGCAACGATGTCCATACTTAACATTGCGTATGCCTCATAATAGCAGGAGCAACCTTACGCCGAAAAAGCCTAATGTAAACGACGTAAAAAAATAGTGCCGGGCATACGTAAATTTGTGAATCGGCTGGACGCCATTTACGTAAACGTCTAAGCAAATGACGTCGGGGCAACGTCATTTAGCGCAATGCACGTCGGGTAATTTACCCGACGGAACATGCGCAGTACGCTCGGCGCGGGAGCGCGCCTAATTTTAATGGTGCCCGCTCCATTTGAATTGGGCGGGCTTGCGCCGAGCGATTTAACGATACACCGCCGCAAGTTTACAGGTAAGTGTTCTGAGAATCCGGCTGTAAACCTGCGGCGGTGTAACGTAAATCACATACGTTACGCTGCCCAGGAGCAATTGCAATTGTACTGCATGAAAAACACAAAGACATAAAAGAAGAAAGATGGAGAGATGGAGTATCTTGGAGTGAAAAGCGGGATTGTTGGGCGTCATGATTACAGGCACATCAGGAGCTGCATGACATGCTGTAATGAGGGGGCTTCATGTCTTCGGTGCTCATAGACGGAAAGTTTTCCGCATTAAGCTGTGAAACTAATTAGTGTAGAGCCGGGACTGTAGTTTATGGCCTATTTTAAGATGCTTCCCTATCTCTGGATATCTCCGAGGAACCTGCAAGATAAATTGCCTGCCCGGGTCTGTGTTATTAACAGGCACCTGGCTTTTCTTGCGTTTTATGAACATCCCTGGAGAAATCTCATGGCATGTATGGGGTTTTTCCGGGGGGTTGAGAGGGCAAGGAGAGGAAAATCATTTGTATTGTGTGGGGTTATTAGGGGTTGAGAGGGGTTGAGAGGGCAAGGAGAGATGAATCATTTGTGTTGTCCTTTCTGCTTTCATTGTATCTTATTTTTTAACAACCCCGGCTCTAGCTGATGAGATCCATCTATCTCATCCAGGCATATTAAACAAGGCGGCAAGATGTGCGTCAATGATGTGCAAAATGTAATAACCCAGATTTTCATTTTCTAGTGTCAGGTCAATAAAAGATAATTCGTAGCTACTGGTTACTACATATAGATCTTTGCCTAGACAAGCCTGATTAAGGTCTCTAGAGCACCTTTCGTTCTCCTCTGTTCCTTTACATGTAATATTGTGTATCTGCCGTCTACAAACAAAATGCTGAATAAATATTTCACAGAATAATTCAGTAGTAGAAAGTGACACTACAGAGGTTAAAAATAGACAGTGATTCATACAGATCTCCATTGTGTTACTGGCTGCATGTGATTTGTGGCCTCAAAAAACGCGTACACACGATTGGACATTCCATTTTTTTTTTTATGGATTGTTCGCTCAAACTTGTGTTGCATACACACAGTCACACAAATGTTGTCAGAAATTTCAAAACGTCAAGAACGTGGTCACAAATTTTCCGTATTTATGGGCGTATACCGCACACTTTTTTGGGCAAAATCGTGGGTGCGCGATATATGCCGATACCCGCGCCGAGTTTGAACCACTGAGCCGGCATATACCGAGCGCAGTACACTTGGGTATAGTCGGGCAGGCTCGGCTCCTCTCGCGGTCACAGGACGTGACCGCGAGAGGAGCTGAGCCTGCCCGACTATACCCGAGTGTACTGCGCTCGGTATATGCCGGCGCAGTGGTTCAAACTCAGCGCGGGAAGCGGGGATCGAACGGGGAGGACACCACGATGGCCGCAGAAGGACGCCGGACCCGACGAGGAGGACACCACCGAAGCCGCAGACAAGACACCAAACCTGTAAGTACTAAAATGTTTTTTTTTTACAGGAATGCGGGTCCACATTAGGGGTGCGCGCTATACGCAGGAGCGCGCAATGCCCCGATAAATACGGTAAGTTCAATGATTCCAAGCATGCGTAGGGTTTTTATGCGTTGGAACTTTTGTTGTCGGAAAAATTGAGAACCAGCTCTCAAACATTTGTTGCAAATTCCAACAGCAAATGTTCGAAGGGGCCTAAACCAGGTGCGGACCAGGGGGGCAACAGGGAAATTGCCCCTCCCGAGAAGTTAGTTGCGGGTGATGAGTGTGCAGGCGGCGTGGTGGTTGAGCCGCAGGGTGGTTCAGCATACAAGTGAGTGTGCGGGCGGTGAGTTGAACTATTTCATTTTCTATAACAATGTAATAATAGAAATAAATGTGTTACAATCATCCTGACACCATAACAACCATGGTGCTGTGATGATTGAAGCGTTAACACCAGCCATTTACTAAATAAATTGCCTGCAAAAAAACGTATTTTCTGGCAGTGCCCCTCCCGAGACTAGACTCTGGATCCGCCCATGGCCTACACACGGTCGGAATATCTGACCAAAAGCTCACATCGAACATTTGTTGACGGAAATTCCGACCGCATGTATGCGGCATTAGCCTACAAAATGTCTGTCTCTACTGTTTATAACCAACAGGAACACTTTAAGGGTTTTAAGGGCTTGTTCACACCAGGTGCATTGGAACTCTGCTGGGCAGTCCCAATGCAAGATGGGGAAAAAAGCTTTGTACCCTACAATTGCAACAGAAGGAGTGCTCAGCAGATGGACAATTCTTGGATGTGTACTGAGGAGCACCTATCATAGACATATTAGGCGTCAATGTTCATCTTTCCACACACTTTATTATTATTCAGTATAGCGCCAACAGTTTACGTAGCGCTTTACAACATGGGGGCAAGACAGTACAGTTACAATACAAATCAATACAGGAGGGTTCAGAGGGCCCTGCTCGTTAGAGCTTACAATCTAGAAGGGGGGGGGGGGTCAGGTGGAGCAAAAGGTAATAACTGTGGGGGAGGAGGTGATGGAGAACATTTAAATAAATACAGTTATTAGGTGTGTGTAGGATAGGCTTTTGTGAAGAGAAGTGTTTTCAGGGATCGTCTAAAAGCTAATAGAGTAGGAGATAATCGGACAGATTGGGGTAAGGGGTTCCATAGGATTGGAGAGGCTCTGGAGAAGTCCTGGAGGCGAGCTTGGGAGGAGGTGACGAGAGAGCTAGAGAGTAGGAGGTCTTCAGAGGAACGAAGAGAACGAATAAGTTGTTATTTAGAGACAAGGCTAGTGATGTAGCAGCGGGCTAAGTTGTGGATGACTTTGTAAGATGGTCCAAATAAATGATATCCCTCACTAACCTTGTGAGGCCGCTGGGTGTGCAGTAGGGTGACCACATTTCCAAACTGCCATTCAGGGACACATCCCCTCTCTCACCTTCCCCAAAAAAGATGAGGGGGGCAGGGGGAAATGTAGTCTCTGGGGTTGATGGGGAATTTGGCAGCGGGTTATTTTTCAGGTGAATGTGCCACTTGCCACCAGACGCAGTGCCCTTGCCACCCATAGCCTGCCACCAGATGCAGTGCTTCTGCCACTCCCTCTGCATGAGCCATGTGCGTAGAAGGGAAGGAGTGGCATCACTATCTGGAGAGTGAAGATCACACCAGTCCTTGCTGCTTGCCGCTGGATGCCGGAGAAGGAGGAGGTGCCGAGGTGGGTGGGGACAGCAGTGCTGCACTAGGCGCAGGCCTTGCTCCCAGTCTCACTGTCTGAGAGTAAATTGTCACTGGTTGCAAGATGCCAGGCAGCACTGACCCTAGCAACCAGTTCCGGAAATGTAGTTATCAGTTAGTATGGGGTGGCTGTGTCCTCCATTTCATTCCGGGACATTGTATTGTCCCGGAATGAAGTTGCCCAGGACAAACATGTCAATTGCGGGACAGTCCCAGGCAATCTGAGACACGTGGGCACCCTAGTGTGCAGTATAAACTGTATGTAGCTACAGCCACATACAGCATACCACACCGTGTTCCGGGTTTGAGCTGAGACCTTCCTATCTCATACCTGGAACACAGAAGAGTCTACAGATGAGTCTACCGCAGCTGGGCTCAGTCGCTCACAGAAAGCAATGTATTTCATTAATGAATACAAAGCTTCCCCTGATTGGCTGAGCCAGAGGCTGCGACATCATCAGCCAACCTTTCTGACTCAGCCAATCAGAGGAAGCTTTGTATTAGTTGATAGAATATATTGCTTGCTCTGAGCGGCTGAGCTCCGCTGCAGTAGACTCTTCTGTGTTCTGGGTATGAGACTGGAAATCTCGGCTCGCACCCAGAACACAGTGCCGTATGTTGTATGTAGCCGCAGCTACATACAGTTTATATCACACATCCAGCGGCGTCACAGATTAGTAAGGGACATTAGTGTGTGGAAAGATGGAATTCTTCTTTAAAGCGGAGTTCCACCCAAAAGTGGAACTTCTGCTTATCTGACCCCCCCCCCCTCTGGTGCCACATTTGGCACCTTTTGGGGGGGAGTGGGTACCTGTTTTTTACAGGTACCCTGTCCCCACTTTCGTGAGACCAGGCCGCTGCGAATTACGTCAGCAGCTCGGCCCCCTTCCTCCCCTTTGGCCAGGCCAGTAAGAGAGCGCAGCGCAAAGGCTACACTGCCTGGTTCCCTTACCCGCAATGGTGGCGGCAGCAGCCGCCCAGCTGCTGTAGGCATCGCTGGACTACAGGACAAGCAAGTATCCGAATGTTAAAAGTCGGCAGCTACAGTATGTGTAACTGCTGACTTTAATTTTTATTTAGGGGGCAGGCGGAACTCCACTTTGAGTCAGTTAACACCACTGTTTTGTGGTGGTGTGCACTTGAAAAAAGTACCCAATGCAGCACCTTTTTGAACATAGCATTGTGCTCTGCAATCTACCGCCTTGTACAGTATTGCTGTAAATAGGACTGAATGAAATGTCACTTGTAAAATTTCAATAAAGTTTTAAGAAAGAAAACAAACAGTACGATGTTTGGCTCATTGCGGTTTTCTCCCAATGCACACCAGCAGCTTTTCACTTGGCTTGCTGGTGTGAACAAGCCCTTTAGATGAACTGCAACAAAACAGCTAAATACACCATTGAAATACATAAACCAGACATTTTTTCCATGCTGATGGATTTGTAATTTTGTTCAGTCAGTCTCAAGGCTTACACAGCCGGCAGCCCAAGTAGTGCTAACTTTTCTCTACTACAGTTAAGCCTTATACACACGATCGGACTTCCAACTGACTTTTCCGTGGATTTTGCTCCAAAGGCCGTTGTCCGTGAACTTGGTATGAATACACACGGCAGCCAACAAACACGAACTTAGTGACGTAATAGACGTACTACGTGTTTTTTCTGCTCTTTACCGCCGCCCTTTGGGCAACTTCTGCTATTGTTGTCTGATCTTTAGCATTGGTTCAGTTTAAAGCTTGGAGATGGGCTTTAAGTCAGACCTGTAAATTTAAAAGTAGGTTTCCTCTGGAGCGTGTATTTGCATTTCCTTCTCCAGTGTTAGTAAATCCCCCCAAAAAGTCTTTAACAAAACTAGACTTTTTAGAAGTGTTAGTGGATAACAATAAAAACTTTAGAAGTTAAAAAAAAAAAGCTTGTCCATTGCTTATCCACCCTACCCATATTGCCAGTAAATCATTTGGTCAAAAACCATATGTGCCCTTTAAAAGGCATTGAGATGCTATTCTATGTATGTCTGTTTTAATTTCACTTCAACTATCTTACCTTCCTAGTTAAAAAATGTCCATTTAGCACAGTAATAAATTCTGTTGTTCTATGTCACACCTGGGACTCTGATAGGACGAGTCCTCTACGCTTGATATAAGGGGATTAAAAAAAAAATATATATACAAAATTACAGTCCACCCATCCATACGTTTAGAAACATACACTTGCATCGTCATCAGTTCGGTAGCATGGAACATCATCGCTGACTTTCAAGCTTGGCCACTCACCTTCATCCCCTAAGCCTTGCTCAGCTGAGTTCAGTGCCAATTTAAATCAGGGCATCATGACCAACCAAGTTTTGACAGTTTAAAGTTTTATCTGGAGATGGGCTTTAATAGGAAAAGTACAGCCAATGCGCCTTTGGCTGTACTTCTCGTATTTGTACTGCACTCCTGTCACCCATTTTCAGCAGGCTGAAGCCCGCTGTCGGCTGATGTCACAGAGCTGGTGTTCTGCTGAATAAGTTCCGCCCGGCGGATAAGGACCCCCCTGTACTGCACAGGCACGGCGCCTGCGCAGTATGAACCTCAAACGAGCCTCCGAAAATAGCCAAACATGTAGAGCTAGAGTCAGCTCTACACAGCGCATGCACAATGACTATTACACATGCCGCACGCTCCCGATGCTAGTGCTACTCTGCAAGGGGCAGGGATGATTTTATAGATGTATATAAAATGCACTTTTTATCTTTCAAAAAGTGTTTCCAAGCGCTAAACCTTTCATCCAATTTCTAAATTGCTAAATTTGTAAATGTCAAAAGCCAGTAAAAAAAAGCACTTGTGGGTTTAACCAATAGAATTTTTTGTAGAATTTTCCTTTAAGGGGATGTGGCAGGGGGTGTGTCCTATGCCTACATACTTTTGTTAATAGGCGTCCTTCATTCTCATCTCAAAAAGTTGGGAGGTATGTAGAAGGTAAGTACAAATACCAGAGGTACTGTATTTATTGGGGTATAGCGCGCACCCCTAAAGTTGCCCGAAACTCCTGTGGAATTTTTTTTTTTGTACTTACAGTTTTGGTGTCTTGCGCAGCGTCCATCGGCGGCCTCGTCGGGTCCAGCGTCCGTCTGCGGCTTCGGGTGTCCTCTTCGTCGGGTCCGGCGTCCTTCTGCGGCGTCCTCCCCGCTCGTTTCCCGCGCCGAGTTTGAATACTGCGTCGACATATACAGAGCGCAGTACACTCGTGTATAGTCGGGCAGGCTCGGCTACTCTCGCGCTGACGTCCAGGACGTCAGCGCGAGAGGAGCCAAGACTGCCCAACTATACTGTGCTCGGTATATGTCGGCATAGTATTCAAACTCGGCGCGGGAAAGTACTTTAAATGGGTAAAGTCCAGGTTCAATTTTAGCCTTTGCTTTCTAACTTCTGTAACTCCACTCCTTCTGCTTCCAATTCCATCAATCACATTCAAACCTTCAATATAGGTTTTCATTTGATTGATGGAAAATTGTTAGCCCTGGAGCCAGCAGAGGGTCTTTTAGCATCACCAGCAGGTGTTTTCCAGGATCCCCGGATTACAGGCCAAAAGGTAAATGGGTGGACTGGTGCAAATTAGCAATGTATGGGTGAAAAGTGATCTACTCAACAGCTAAGCATTATGTTTCCTGTATACCTCTTAAGGTTTAATGGTTTAACTGGAATCTACCATAAAGACATGGATGAGCAGGTTTGGGGTGGAGGGAACTTGACTGGCCTGCACAGAGTCCTAACATCAACCCAATAGAACACCTTTGGATGAGAAGGCCTGGCTTGCAGTCTCTGCTCTTATTAATTTCAAAGGTGTTCTATTGGGTTGATGTTAGGACTCTGTGCAGGCCAGTCAAGTTCCCTCCACCCCAAACCTGCTCATCCATGTCTTTATGGTAGATTCCAGTTAACCACTTAAGCCCCGGACCAAAATGCATGTAAAGGACCAGGCCCCTTTTTGCGATTCGGCACTGCGTCGCTTTAACTGACAATTGCTGCTAAATGCCCAAAGGCGTTTTTACAATTCGGCACTGCGTCGCTTTAACAGACAATTGCGCGGTCGTGCGACGTGGCTCCCAAACAAAATTGGCGTCCTTTTTTTCCCACAAATAGAGCTTTCTTTTGGTGATATTTGATCACCTCTGCGGTTTTTATTTTCTGCGCTATAAACAAAAATACAGCGACAATTTTGAAAAAAATTCAATATTTTTGCTATAATAAATATCGCCCAAAAATATATAAAAAAATTGTTTTTTTCCTAAGTTTAGGCCGATACGTATTCTTCTAGATATTTTTGGTAAAAAAAAAATCCCAATACGCGTTTATCGGTTGGTTTGCGCAAAATTTATAGCGTTTACAAAATAGGGGATAGTTTTATTGCATTTTTATTATTATTATTTTTTTTTTCCTACTAATGGAGACGATCAGCGATTTTTTTCGTGACTGCGACATTATGGCGGACACTTCGCACAATTTTGACACATTTTTGGGACCATTGTAATTTTCATTTTCACAGCAAAAAATGTTTATTGTGGAAATGACAGTTGCAGTTTGGGAGTTAACCACATGGGGGCGCTGAAGGAGTTATGTTTCACCTAGTGTGTGTTTACAACTGTAGGGGGGTGTGGCTGTAGGAGTGACATCGATTGTGTCTCCCTATAAAGGGGATGACACGATCGATGCAGCCGCCACAGTGAAGCCGTGTTTACACGCGGCTCTCCCCGTTCTTCAGCTCCGGGGGCCGATCTCGGGACCCCAGTGGCGATCGGGTCCACGGGTCCCGCGGTCCCAGTCCCGGAGCTTCGGACCGGGTCGCGGGCGCGCGCCCGCGACCCACAGCTGGGTAGATGTACAGGATGTACCGGCACGTACATCTGCCCAGCCGTGCCATTCTGCTGACGTATATTTACAGGAGGCGGTCCTTAAGTGGTTAACTGGAATCTACCATATAGACATGGATGAGCAGGTTTGGGGTGGAGGGAACTTGACTGGCCTGCACAGAGTCCTAACATCAACCCAATAGAACACCTTTGGAATTAATTAGAGCAGAGACTGCAAGCCAGGCCTTCTGATCCACGAACTTAAAGCGGTGGTTCCCCTAAAAATAAAATTTTGACATCGCATTTAGCAAATTAATTACAGTTAGAATCGGCTTGTTTTATTTAAAAAATACCTCCGTACGTATCGTTTCCTATATTCGGTCCCACCGCCACTTCCGGGTACGATGCAGGCGGTGGGCGTTCCTAATTGATTGACAGGCATCCGAACGACGCATCCATCGCGTCACGAGATGCCGAAAAAAGCCGAACGTCGGTGCGCATGCGCCGTATAGAGTCGGCTCTATACGGCGCATGCGCAGCGACGTTCGGCTTCTTTCGGAAAGTCGTGACGTCACGTATGCGCCCGTCCGAGGAACGTCAATCAACTAGGAACGCCCACCGACAAGGGACGAGACGGGGAGATCTCGGTATGTACGAAAAAAAAAAAAAAAAAGCCAGCCTACCCGCAGTGTAAGGGGTCTTACGAATCTATTGTAAGCAATGTGTTTTAGGGGGAACCACCCCTTTAAGCTGTTATAGTTGCAAAGCGTGGGCCAACTCAATATTGAACCCTATCGGCCAAGACTGGGATGCCATTAAATTTCATGTAAGTGTAAAGGCAGGTGTCCCAATACTTTTGGTAATACAGTGTATATACAAACGAAATAAAGATTAGAGCTGGTTCTTAAAAAGGCAACCATGCCCAGCTTGCTTTAATTTGCAAAAATCAGCACTAGTTACGTCAATACACAGTGAGCTAGAGCTATTTGATGGTACAATACACAGTAAAAATGTGAAATGTTTTATTTATTTTAACAAATAATGATACTAGAAACATTGGCTCTTAGGAATATGTGTATACAGCCTGGCAGGTGTTTGCATTTTCTCAGACTTTATAAAAAGCGACAGATACAATTTGACTGCGTATCATGTATGCATCCTCAATAAAAGAAAATCTGGCAGATATAAATCAGGAAACTGTCACACTGCAGAAGATGCATTTTATGAGCGCGGAGTACTAGATCGCGTATTATGCTCCAGTAGCACCCCCTGCTGTTTATATAAAATGTTACACTTCTGCTATTTATTCAGAGCGATTCTCAGTATGCCTGGGGATTAGCCTGTGCTCCGTCAGCTGTTTTATATTCACCTAAAATCATTTTACTTGTATCTTTGGCATTTTTTTTTTTAAATGTCGTCTCGTCATTTTCTGTCTCATTTACCTGCATCTGTGTAATTGTCTGGTTGCCAACTGTAGTAAAGGACCCCCCCCCCCCCCCCCAAAAAAAAAAAGTAAAAAACTGTTCACCAAGGTTTGGTTACGCACTGTTAGGCAGATTCAGAGCGAGTTACGCCGGCATATCAGTAGATATGCTGTCGTAACTCTGAATCTGCGCCGTCGTAAATTTAAGCGTATTCTGGAAACCAGATACGCTTAAATTAGGCTAAGATACGAGCGGTGTAAGTCTCCTACGCCGTCGTATCTTAGGGTGCGATTTTTCCGCTGGTCGCTGGGTGGCGCTTCCGTTTGGTTTGGCGTAGAATATGTAAATGACTAGATACGCCGATTCACGAACGTACGTGCGCCCGTCGCAGTAAAGAAATGCCGTTTCCGTAAAAGGTACGCCGGCGTAAAGATAAAGCTGCCCCTAGTTGGCCTAGTCAATGTTAAGTATAGCCTTCGTTCCCGTGTCGAAATTTGAACATTTTACGTCGTTTGCGTAAGTCGTCCGTGAATGGAGCTGGATGTAAATTACGTTCACGTCGAAACCAATACGTCCTTGCGGCGTACTTTGGAGCAATGCACACTGGGATATGTACACGGACGGCCCATGCGCCGTTCGTAAAAAAGGTCAATCACGTTGGGTCAACAATAATTTACATAAAACACGCCCCCTCATCCTCATTTGAATTAGGCGCGCTTACGCCGGCCCCATTTACTCTACGCCGCCGTAAGTTAGGAGGCAAGTGCTTTGTGAATACAGCACTTGCCTCTCTGACTTACGGCGGCGTAGCGTAAATACGATACACTACGCCGCCGGAAAGATGCGCCGCCGTACCTGAATCTAGGTAAGTATCTTTAAGCAATTGTAGATCTTAATGTACGGCGTGTTATAGATTTTTATTTCTTTTTTTGAGAGGGGGGGGGGGGGCATAGAGCTTTTATTTCTTAGAAAGTATGGATATGTACATTGTCCTGTAATTGTTTTTGCCAATGCAATCAATATAGTCATTTATAAAGCTGATCAAGTATGATTTTTGTAAAGTAGTGGAATGGTAAATCTTAAGATGAACATTTTAAATCTACGTTGTGACTGACCCAAGTCGGTTTACGTAAATTGTTAGCATAACAATATTAAGTTGGGTTGGATATATTATAGCAGGTGATAGGGTCAGTTAAAGCGCAGCTCCACCCAAAAGTGGAACTTTCACTGTACTCCTCGACCCCTGACATGCCACATTTGGCAGTCATTTTTTTTTTTGGGGGGGGTGTACCTATTTTACAGTGGGACTTCCTGTCCAATTTCCTCCTTCCTGCACTTGGCCTCCTAGGCAACTCCTCCTCTCCCCCTAGGCGACCCGTCCCAGGTCCCAGAAGATTGCCTGATCAATAGCAGAGAGCAGTGCGACCTTCGTGCCCCCCATCAGATTTACAGCAGGCATTAGGCACACGCGCAGCGATCGGAGGTGAAGCCTCCGACAGGGGCTTCTTACCACGTGACCAATCACAGCTGATCATCGCATGAACCAGGAAGTGCCATTAAACGTCTCTCCTCGGTTCACGCTGTCAGGGAGAGCCGATCGGCAGCTCTCCCCGTCGGGGGAGGGGGGGTGTCTTTGCTGATAATCAGCACATTGATTATCAGCACAGCCCCCATCAAAAGTTGTAAATCATTGCCCAACACCTGTCCCCCAATAAAAGGTAAAGACTTTGATCCCTATATTAAATATAGGCACCACATCCAGTGGTACCATTCCAGTCATTAATGAGTCCCTAAAAATTTGAAATAATGGCTTGAAATTACAGATCTGTTTATTTTAGGATCCGTGGGTGCATGCCATCTGCTCCAGGTGCTTTATCCACCTTTAGGGGAAGGCCAGCTAACACAGGCAGGGTAGCTGACTTGCACATGCTCAGTTGTGTCTTTTATGCTGTAGAGCTGAGGAAGTTCTATTGAACGTAACATGTACGGGGGTTCGGCTGCTTCTGATGACGTCACCCGCCCTGCTGAATGAGTCTACAGACATGCTGTTTTTATTGTGATGTTTGTGAGTAGACTGAGTTTTTTTTTTTCACAAGAAATTAGTAGACTGAGCTTTTAATAAATGCCTGTGCTGTATTATCAAACGGAGCTTATAGATCCTTTTTTCCCTTATCTTCCCAGTGTATACTTTCTATTTGCTGAGCCTGGAGCTTTTCATTAGCCGTCTCTGTGGAAGTTTAAACATCTCTGGAAAAGAATTTTTTGGGGGATTGGATCGATCTTTTTCTCTGCTTATTTTGACTTCCTGGTAATTCAGGGGTCAATACTGGAGGTGAGAGTACCTAGTGAGACTTGCGGTGGAGGGATTGTCACACGATTTTGTGGCTCTTACACTGGTGGAATATCTCCTATGGACTTTTCTTTCACTTGCTACATACTTATAAAATATATATTTATATATATATATATATATATATATATATATATCATTTTTGCACTTAAAGCGGTGGTTCACCCTCTTTTACAACTTACTATCAATTCAACTGCTCTGCAAAAACAATGCCCATACGTTTTTTTTTTTTTTTTTGCGTGCTCCTTACCCGTTTGCAGGTCGATGTTTCCATCTGTCAATCAATATCTCCCGCGGGGAATGGGCGTGTACGTCCATTCTCCCCCGTCCTGTCAATCGAATTCAGGAACTCCTCCGTCCACGCGCTGTGCTGTAATCGCGCGACATCTCGTCTGCACAACGGGGCGTGAACTTCTTACGCCGGCCGTTGTTATGGCAACCATGTAGTGTTGACGACGACGCTCGCCGTCAACACTGCACATGCGCGGGATCGAGCGGTGAATGCTGGGAGGCCAGCATTCGCCCGATCCCGGAAGAAGACCTGTTGGCTTCAATATGCCCACAGCTAAGATGGAAACATCCATCGGAGCAAAATCTAATATATAATTTAATGAAATACAGCGCATCGGATGGCTGAACGTGTGGGACACCCTGTCAGTGCGCGAGTACAGGTAAGAGCCGCAGATTAGAGCAAAAAAAAATAAAACGATATCCCGCGGAACCCCCGCTTTAACATTTTTATGATTACATATGTTGATCCATGTACTTTATTTTAGTTTAGATATAATTATTTGCGCTGCACGTTTTCTATATATACTGGAGCACGACCTGTCTGATCCACCTAGAAATGGTGGCCGACAAGACCGCCAGACCTTTTTTAGGACCAGTCACCAACACAAACAGTGAGTTCGACCTCCGAAACGGAGCCGTAGCAGACAAGTACACCCGTAGGGCCCGAACCACGTCCAAGGAATGCAAAGTGGCCTCCTTTGGGTTTTTCGGCCGAGGACATAAGGATGGCAAAACGATGTCCTCATTAATGTGAAAAGCCGAAACAACCTTTGGAAGGAATGACGGCTGCGGCCGCAGCACCACCTTATCCTTGTGGATGACCAGGTAAGGGGCCTTGCAGGACAAGGCCGCCAGTTCAGATACTCATCTGACCGAGGTAATTGCTACCAGAAAAAACACCTTTTGGGACAACGTCAAAGGAATCTTCCGAATGTCCTCAAACGGAGCTTCTTGAAGCACCGAAAGAACTAAATTCAAGTCCCATGGAGGCAGTGCAGGACGCACAGGAGGGGCCACATGCCGGACCCCCTGCACAAAGGTTTGCACTAAGGAGTGCGCCGCCAAGTGTCACTGAAAGTAGACAGCTAGAGCCGAAATCTGACTCTTAACCGTACTCAAGGCGAGAGCCTGATCCACTCCACGCTGTAAGAACAGCAGAATCCGGGACATCACGTATGTACGGGGGTGCCATTTCATCTCACAGAGATGTAGGCCTTCCACGTACAATGGTAAGTCCTTTGTGAAGTGGACTTCCGTGCTCGTAGCATGGTAGAGATCACCGAGCCCGACAGACCTCGGTCCTTCAACACCTGGCTCTCAACAGCCACGCCGTTAAAGCCAGTGACTGTAAAGCAGGGTGAAAGATAGGACCCTGCGACAGAAGGTCTTTCCTCAGGGGGTAGACGCCAAGGGACGTCTGCCACCAGACGCACCAGGTCCGCGTACCAGGGACGGAACGGCCAATACAGAACGATCAGGATTGTTGGTATCCCCTCGGCTTCCACTCTGCGCAGCAGGCGAGGAAGAAGCTTCAGAGGAGGGAAGGCGTATATTGGGCGATAGTGACCCCCCCATGGCGCCACCAACGCATCTGACGTGTCAGCCCACGGGTCCCTCGACCTGGTCACGAACCGTGACACCTTCCGATTGAGACGGGACACTAGAAGTTCAGCACCCCCGGAATGTATATCGCCGACAGAGCCGGAACGTAACTTTCGGCCCACCGGAGGATATGCGCGACTTCCGCCGCTGCAGCCGAGCTTCGTGTGCCCCCACCGATGATTGACGTATGCCACGGCCGTGGCGTTGTCGGACTGGATTCTGACCGGTCGGCCTTGCAAACCCAGAGACCACTTGGAGAGACACAACTTGATCGCTCGGAGCTCCAGTACATTGATTAAATGTCGGGACTCCTCCTGAGTCCAGCGCCCATGGGCTGACTGGACACCCCAGACACACCTTCCTCAAGCTAAAGGCCAGCACACGCTCGATGGCCGAACATGGGGGGACTACAAGGATCAAGATCCAGCCTGTCACCCAGTCGGCAGTTGATAGTAGATCCCAGGATCCAAAAATGCAGGAGAAAAAAAAATCAAATAAAAGGCGAAAAATCGCAAAAAATCTCCAGAGCACATGGGCTCCAGAAGGGCCATGTCTTCTATCGCTAGGCAGAAATGAAAAAGGGAGGCTGGATGTTCCAGAGAGTGGGATGTACCCGGGGGACACGCCCCCTGGGAGGTGCTGTACTGAGAGAAGTGTTTTTAACACTTAAAGTGCTGTTTTTTCTGCCTAGTCTCTCCTGGAAGGAAAGGTATATAACCCTAAGGTCAATGCTGCTGTGTCCGTCCATGAACGGAAGAGAAATGTATTTTATAATAATAGTGTCTAGGAAGACTATTTGCAGTACCCCCTTCACATTTAACAATGCAGAGTACGATTGCGGCTCATCCCGAAATGCAGTTATAGCTCCTAGCAACAATCACTATGTTCTCCTGGCAGGGAGGGCTTCTCTGGCCATCTGCGACAAACACAGTGGCTCGGCGGGAGGGATTGACCTGTCAACACTATTTTGTTGATGGGGGAAATCAAGCAAATTTCCAGATGTATCCATTTACAGGGATGAGTCAAATCATTTAACATTGATAGGGGTACCTTCAATGATCAGCTTTTATTTATTCATTAAAACCCTTTTTGCTTTTTAGAATAAAGTTTGCTGTAACTGATAATAAAGTGTGAGCTGGAGTTTGGCTTCATTGTGCATCTAAATCTGCGATTACATTTAACAATGCTGTCTCAGCCAATGAGGGAAGAGTCCCCGAATCTGGATCGAGATGGGGCTCAGTCAAGTATTAGGGGGGCTGCTGCACACAGAAGGTGTTTTTATCTTAATGCATTAAAAGGTAAAAAAACTAGGGTTGTCCCGATACCGAGTATTTGCGGGAGTACTTGTACTCCCGCAAATACCCCCGATGCCTAAATAGAATACTTGCCCCCCCCCCCCGCCGCCGTATATCGCAAAGCCGCTGCCGCGTTAATCACCGCGCGGGGGGAACATTAGAGTCAGCTTTCGTTTGAATAGCTGTTTTCCCCGCCGCGCATAGACACTCCCCATTGCTCGGGATTGGACGGATCTGTCCAATCGTGAGCAAGGGGGAGTGTCTCTATACACAGCTTATTCAAACGAAAGCTGACTGTAATGTTCCCCGCGCTGTGATTAACGCGGCGGCATCATTTAGCTACGGGGGACATGGCTGCAATATGTTTGGGGACATGGCTGCAATATGTTTGGGGACATGGCTGCAATATGTTTGGGGACACATTTAAAAAAAAGTATCGGTATTCGGTATCGGCGTGTACATAAAAAAAAGTATCGGTACTTGTACTCAACCCTAAAAAAAACCTTCTGCCTTTAGAACCACTTTGGATTCCTTCAGATTTTTGTTTCCTACAGGTTTGCGTCAGAAAGGTAAAACTAGGCGATGGAAGCACACTTGTTATATTTCCTTGGTGGCTTTTAGAATTTTCAAACTGACATTAGGCTTTATTTACCAAGATATTAATGGTCATTGCTAAAAGGAACAGTCATCTTCACAAACAATAATTGTTATAGCTTAGTACTTTCAACCATTTACTTGCCGACAGGCCTTTTAAAATATATAATACTGTACAATCAAAATAAGAACACAAGAATTTTTAAAACTTTATTTAAAAGGAGACCAGCTCTGTGTCAAAATTATTGTTTTACATTAGACCTGAATGACCTGTGGTTTTAATGAGCAACTGCTTGTTTTGTACACTGTTCAGATCATCCATTACACTACAAGCAGGTTTGTTCTATAAAGTAAACGGAAGGAAACCATCTGTACAGTAGTAAGATAGCACCTAATGTAACAGCCTCGAAAAAGATTAAACAAGTAAAATAAAAATGTTTTTTCCTAATGTAGTGCAAGGCCTCACCAGGTTTGGCATCATGCCTCACTGTACTTAGTTTTAATAAGCAAGTGGTTTGTGAAAGTGTTTATACCCGAGATCCTGCAAGTAACAGCACTTCCTATTTCAGGTCAACAATGCCAAGTCACTGCTTTGCAATTGGCAGCAGTGCTGACAATCTGCCATGTGCTCCTTCATTTGGGTGTTCAGCTGCCCATCTAGAGTGCAGGAGGCATGAACAGATTACACAGGCAGCCTGATGGCAAATTCACGGTTCACATGGCAGACTGACCATGCTAACTGCAAGGTAGTATCTTACCACTGAGCGTTTACTGGCAGGATCTAAAAAAAAGGTAAGAAACATGAATTGGCTTAAGAAAAGTGTACAGTCAGGCATGATGCTATTTATACGGAAAAATAAATTAAACTGATAATACACAGATTTATTTATTTTTTCCCCCATTCAGCCGTTGACTGAAATAGAGAAAATTTAACACATGCCTCCTTCCATGCTAAACAGCACAAACCCTTGTTGGCTACTGTATATTGACAGCTGGCACCAGCAGCTGTCAGAATACCCAAACAAAGGCCGCATCTGATGTAGGCACTGTTCATCTGACAATTTTCCACCCAGCTCCTTCATCAAAAGTTGATTGTATAATCCACTTTTGTTGAGCTAGGTGGTGTCAACAGGGCAATCCATAGATTACATTAAAAAAATTGAACTGTGTGGCAGCCTTAAAGTGATTGCAAAGTCTCTTTAAAAAAAAAAAAAATTATACTTACCTGCTCTGTTGCAGTGGATTTGCTCTTCTCTGGGTCCCTCTTTGCTACTCCTGGCCCCTCCCCCCTTTTGAGTGTCCCCACAGCAAGCAGCTTGTTTTTTTGGGGGGTTTTTCTTTTCTTTTAAAGTGTATTTTGTGCGTGTACTCGAGAGAGGAGCCGGACTGCAGGAGTTGGGAGTAGGCAGGCCTCTCCCAGAGGCAATCTGCCACCTTTCTCCATGCCCCGGGTGGCAATGGTGGGTGTGTGAGGGGGTCCTCCCACACAACCCGCCCTACCTGCTCCGCTTTGAAGCCCAACGGGAGTGAGAGGATCTAGCCTGCTCAACCAGCCCCGTTAGTCCTTCGCCTTTCTTTTTAGAGACCGCGTGGTCAAAGTGCGTGCATGTTAACCCAATTTCGAGTGCACGCAAGTGTGGTGGTTTTTGTGGGAGGGGGGTGGGCGTACTAAGCGCAAGCTTACCTCGCATAGCACACCCACCGGGAGCCGGGCTGAGACCACCAAACTCAATTCACATGTAGCTGAGCACGGGATCCGAACCTCTAGCTGCAGAGGTGAATGGCTTGTCAGCGCAGTGCCAATCGCGTCGAGCCACCGCAGCTCCCCCGCAAGCAGCAGCTCTGTGTGTCCATTCAGACACAAAGCTGTGGTTCGTTTATCTTTCTCTCTCTCTCTCCTTTGATTAACAGCAGCGGGAGCCAATGGCGCCACTGCTGTGTCAGCCAATCAGTAGGGAGAGTCCCAGAGAGCAAGGGACTTGTGGATATCGCTGGATAGAGAGGGGGCTCAGTTAAGTATTAGGGGGGGGGCTGCTGCACACAGAAGGCTTTTGATCTTCATGCATAGAATGCATGAAGATAAAAACCCTTCTGCCTTTACGACCATTTTAAGTTTTTCATACACTTTAAAATGTACTCATTCAGCTGGAGCCTCCAGTCCTAGAAGAAGACCAAGTGGAGGACAAAAAAAAACGTCAAAAACCTCTTTTAACATTTTTTTTTCATAAACACATTCATCAAATGGAAAAGATTGGGAATGTGTTTCTATTCATAATAAAGTTTTGTTCTAAAAAGCTGGCATTCGTTTTTCTTTTTGATTTAACTTTCATTTACAGGCAAGGAGTCCAACACCTAATGATAGATAAAACTATATCCCTCTACATACCCACACCACTAAAATCATATTAAAAAAAATAAAACTTTGGCATCAAATTTAAATTCCCATTGGAATCACAGGCGGTGGACAAATGTCCACTATGTGTTGTATCCCAAACTCAGCAGATCAGTGTGCTCATCTCTAGTGGTCACTGCTGTAGGGAACCATGCCGGGGTTCCTAGGTGTTGTACTGATCACCTCCATAAAAAAGGTCATTGGAAGAGGCACTTCTTTTTAAATCCGATCATTGTATTAATGGGGTGGCTGTAGTTGGAACTCCAGTCTCTCATGAACACATCGTGAAGCTGTTTCTGCATAGTGTTTGTGGTGTTGGTGGCGCAGGTCTGATTCACCACCAGTGCCGATCCCGCTGTGCGGATGAAATAGTCTCCAGACCAATTGGAGGTTCCTGAGAAGAAAAAAAATAAAGTAATGAATCCAATTAACTAGTGAGAAAACACACACACACACACACACACACACACACACACCATTAAAATCATTAACGGACATATTTATACTGTATTTCCAAGAACCTGAAAATACCTTTGTCACCCCTTCACCATGAAAACATGGAGGGTCCCCTACTATCAACACCACCCTGGTAGACTGAGCTTATAATGAAAGAAGAAAGTAGAGGTTACGCAGAACATTCAACAGCTCAAGCAACCAAGTAATGTGCAAATCTGAGCTTTGCCTGCACCGCGTGACCTAATGCCGCCAGGTTCCCAAGCTCTTTTTTGGGTAATGATATTGCCCACTACATTAAAGGACCAACAGGGAACTTGGGTGATAAAAAAAAAAAAAAAAGTATGTTCACCTTTACAGAAAATTTGTAAGGTGACCTTACACTGTACACCAACTGATCTGTGTTTTTTTTTTACTAAAGGCAAATCCACTTTGCACTACAAGTGAACTGCAAGTGAACTTGGAAGTGCAGTCGCTGTAGATCTGACATCCAAGGAAAATTTTTGCTTGCACATGATTGGATGATCGAAGTTAGCTTCCCCTCAGATCTTCAGCGACTGCACTTCCTTGTGCACTTGCAGTGCAAAGTGGATTTTTTTTAGTAAACAACCCCCCCCATGTCACACTATTTTAATAAGAACAGTAATAATACATTAGAAACATGTTTAATATATAGGCAGTTTTTGCAGACCTCCTTTTGCCTGGCTATCATGTTGACCCTTCAACACTTACACGGAACAATCAAACAGCGGAACCTCAGATTGCGAGTAACGCGGTTAACGAGCACAGGATTTTTTTAAATACAAAACTCGGTTTGCGAGCCAGAGTCGAGCGGAAATGCCCGACAGCTTGGCTGACCTCGGGAACGGAGTCTTTCCGAGGTCAGCCGAGGTGTCCTCGGGCCTTTCTGGACATTTGAGGCTCTCCAGCGCCCCCTTACCTCTGGCTAAATGTGGCACTGCATGCCACTGAAGTCAATGCGAAACTAATCATTTTAGTTTCCATTGACTTTGATATGCGAGTACAGGCAGTCCCCGAGTTATGAACGGGTTAGGGACTGTAGGTTTGTTCTTAAGTCGAATATGTTCGTAAGTCAGAACAGCATGCGCAGAACGGCAGATACGTGGTTTTGTGATGTTCTGTTGAATGTGCCCGCCGTCGAAAAGTGGCCATGCAGGCTCCCGTTCGTAAATAGAAGTCGTTCGCAAGTCCGATGTTCGTAACTCTGGGACTCAGTGTACTTTGGATTACGAGCAATCTCCTGGAACGGATTATGCTCGTAATCCGAGGTTCCACTGTATATGGAATGGAGGAGCCATAAGTGCATATAAAACAGAAGCACAGCCACGCAACAAGTCGCGTCAAAAACTAGTTTTACATGAACTGATTTGTTAAAGTCAGGCAGGCAAAACCATGTAGGTCCTTTTAGGTCTCGAGTGGCAAAATCTATGCATTTTTTTTTTGCTCTCAGGCCTTAACCAAATTGCATCATATGTTTTTTTTCCCTATTTATTTTGTACTGGACCAGAATAATAAGGAGTGGAGCGCACAAAGTAAAAGAGTGAGGAGGGAAAAAAGTGACAAAGAGCTAGCTATTGGAATCATCTGATATAATAGGCTACTAGATTAAATAGATTCCACCACTATATAGCCAGTATAAGTTCTGGGAAGAATAATGACTCCTTTACCACTATTAAAGAACCATTTAAACTTGTGCCCTTGTTGATGAGCATCTTTACCCGTCAGTGATACATTTTTTCTAGGCATACATACCTATATATGCCACTCTGTCAGTCACCATATACTTGTTGTGATTCACTCTGGAAAAGGGGATGTGTTTTTGCTCTGGCGATACAGGAACCACAAAAATTTTCTGGAAAACAAGGACAGATTTTAAACCATGGCACAAAAAAGAAAAAAAAAAAAAAAGAAAAAGAAAAAAGGAAAGCAAGCTTTTTAACAGATGTTTTAGGAAAGAAAACTTCCAGCATATCAAACACTTAGCAAGGGTTATGTTATGATCAGCAACTCGTCCAGAGTATCCTTTGCATTTATTGAGAAAAATGCAAAGCATTCTGTAAATGGGGTCTGTGTCTAGCGAGGTGTCCCCTTTGATTACTATCAAGTACGGGCAACTACTACAGCGATTCTCTGCTTCCACAGCGATCCCACAGGTATGTAATATACAAACATACATGCCAAGCTGGGCCATGTAACTATGCAATAAAATGCATATGTGGAGTTCAGATTTAAATGACAAAGATGTAAACTGGCCCATAGCAGAAAAAAAATAAAAATAAAATACGTGCTCAGGTTCATAGGGGGTGTAACTTAGTTATACGACGGCAGAGCAGCTTGCCTACGCCGGATCATGTACTCGGGGGGGGGGGGGGGGGGGGGGGGTGCTCGGGCCATGGCTGTACTAGGATTAGACACAGCACAAGCCAATAAGTGGGTGCCGGCCAATGGATGTCTGCCGGAACCCGCTGATCAGCGTAGAGAGAGGCTGGACATCCTTTCTTTCTCTGCAAAGCAGGGAATAAACGCCAAAATCACGTCCCTTAGCAAAAGCACCACACAAAAGTACAAAAACACTGGCTAGGCACACACTTAACCTTTTGATCGCCCTAGATGTTTAACCCCTTCCCAGCCAGTGTCATTAATACAGTGACAGTGGGCCGGATTCACATACAGCCGCGTAAAATTGTGCGGGCGTAACTTATCTGATTTACGTTACGCCTCCGCAACTTACACGGGCAAGTGCTGTATTCTCAAAGCACTTGCTCCGTAAGTTGTGGCTGCGTAGCGTAAATCGGCCGGCATAAGCCCGCCTAATTCAAAGTTGGATCAGGGGGGCGTGTTTTATGTAAAACTACTGTGACCCGACGTGATTGACGTTTTTGCGGAACGGCGCATGCGCCGTCCGTGGAATTTCCCAGTGTGCATTGCTTCAAAGTACGCTGCAAGGACGTCATTGGTTTCGACGTGAACGTAAAGGATGTCCAGCCCCATTTACGGACGACTTACGCAAACAGTGCAACTTTTTCAAATTTCGATACGGGAACGACGGCCATACTTAATATTGTTACGCCGCACTTATGCCTCATATAGCAGGGGCAACTATACGCCGGGAAAAGCCTAACGTAAACGTCGTAACTTTACTGCGTCGGCCGCGCGTACGTTTGGGAATTTGCGTATCTAGCCAATTTGCATACTAGACGCGGAATTCGACGGAAGCGGTCAAAAAAAAAAATGCAGTTAAGATCCGACGGCGTAAGAGACTTACGCCTGTCGGATCTAATGGATATCTATGCGTAACTGATTCTAAGAATCAGGCGCATAGATACGACTGGTCGGATACGGACTTACGATGGCGTACATGGCGCTGCGCCGTTGTAAGTCCTTTCAGAATCTGGCCCAGTGTGTATTTTTAGCACTGTATTAGTGTCACTGGTTCCAGGGGAGGGCTGGCAGGGGGGGCAGGGTGGAAATCTCCCCACGGGCTGGTAACACTATGCACAGCCACCGGCCGCCACTACCAAATGCTGTTTTTGCAGAGCAGGAATATGCCTGCTGGAGCTCTGTTAACACAGGTCACAGCCTCTGCTCACCTCCCACTGTGCAACCGTGCCTGTGTCAGCTCCGAGGTAGATGGCTGCAGAGCTGACACTCATCTCACACATGGCTCAGCCTCAGCACACACCAGCTCTGACATCCCCTTCTCTCTCTGCACAGACGTGCGGACTCTGATGCAAGGGGGGCCTCTGTGCGGACTCTGATGCAAGGGGGGCCTCTGTGCGGACTCTGATGCAAGGGGGGCCTCTGTGCAGACTCTGATGCAAGGGGGGCCTCTGTGCAGACTCTGATGCAAGGGGGGCCTCTGTGCAGACTCTGATGCAAGGGGGGCCTCTGTGCAGACTCTGATGCAAGGGGGGCCTCTGTGCAGACTCTGATGCAAGGGGGGCCTCTGTGCAGACTCTGATGCAAGGGGGGCCTCTGTGCAGACTCTGATGCAAGGGGGGCCTCTGTGCAGACTCTGATGCAAGGGGGGCCTCTGTGCAGACTCTGATGCAAGGGGGGCCTCTGTGCAGACTCTGATGCAAGGGGGGCCTCTGTGCAGACTCTGATGCAAGGGGGGCCTCTGTGCAGACTCTGATGCAAGGGGGGCCTCTGTGCAGACTCTGATGATCATGAAAAATCTTAGACTGTTTTCCTCGATCCATCACTTTTCCACGCTCTATGGGCCACTTGACTGGACTTGCCCCCCAGGCCTAAGGCTGCCAGCCCTCCCCTGACTGGTTCCCACGGTGTCAAAAGTGTCAGAATGTCCGCCACAATATAACAGTCCCGCTATAAGTCGCTGCTCGCCATCATTACTAGAATAAAATAAAAAAATCCAGTATATAACCCATGGTTTGTAGACGCTATAACTTTTGCCCAAACCAATCCATATACGCTTATTGGGATTTTCCTTTTACCAAAAATATGTAGCAGAATGCATAATGGCCTAGGTTTATAAAGAAATTCGATTTTTTAATTGGATATGTTTTATAGCAGAAAGTAAAAAAATAATTATTGTTTTCAAAAACTGTCTTTTTTTTTTTTCTGCTATAAACAAAGACTGACGCAGTGGTGATTAAATACCACTAAAAGAAAGCTCTATTTAGGGAAAAAAATAGCATACATTTTATCCGAGTACATCATTGCATGACTGCGCAATTCTCAGTTAAAATTACGCAGTGCCGGATTGCAAAAAATGGCCTGGCCATGAAGGGAGGATAATTCTTCCGGAGGTCAATCGGTTATAGCAAATAAGTCACACAAACAAAGGTGGTTGCTGCTTTATCAGTAGCACTCCTTGCTGTCACATTATAACTCCCTCCTCCCTTCCCAGGGTGACATACCACTTCTACGTTGTAATGGGGCTTGCTACTATTCAGAGCAGCCAGGGAGCTCAAGAAGGGGAACATCGGTGGTTTCGAACTTGCCCAGCAGCTTATCAACAGTCGTACAGATACATATCTTTCATAAACTGCTTTCCTTAGATGATTATCGATTTCCGGCCAGAACCTGAAATACGAAAATAAAAAATTGTGCATCAATGTGGGGAAATCGAGGCAAAATTTACAAACTTCAAAACGTTAAGTCATTGCTAAACACAAAGTACGAAGACCAGAACATGCTTCTGTGATCATAGAGGAGCAAACTTCCCCTTTGCAAGACACAGTGGGGTGGATTTACTAAAACTGGAGGATGCAAAATCTGGTGCATCTGTGCATAGAAACCAATCAGCTTCCAAGCTTTATTGTCAAAGCTTAATTAAAAAATTTGAAGTTAGAAGCCGATTGGCTGTCATGCACAGATGCACCGAATTTTGCACTCTCCAGTTTTAGTAAATCAACCCCAGTAGTTCAAACTGGTAAAGTCATTCCGTGAACTGCTGGAGCCATCAAAAAATCAAAACACAACGTTGCTAATAAGGACTTTAGGTTACCTTAGAAAAATATTGGTTTTGATATAATGAAAAAAAAATGTTTTATATAAATTATATCCATCTATCTCTATCTTTGTTTTTATAGACAGATACCCACACAGAATCATTACCCAAAGTGGAATTTAAAATAATAATAATAAAAAAAAAAAAAAAAAAAAAGACGGGTAGACAGGCAGGGTTTTTATGACAGAAGAGACACTATTGGTCTTTCTGTCATAAATGCTTCTCCCTGGCTATCAGCTGTAATGTACGCTGAGCCACTCATGCGCTGTTCATACATGCGCGTACATTTACAGCACCCCCTCTGTTCCATGATAATATGAATCCTCTGCACATGCACACGAGTGATGTCATCACAGACCGGCCATTCAAGTGGCAGAACAGACCAAGGAAGGAAGACCGCTGCACAGCCAGTGATTACCTGTGATGGTTTGTATGTCTGAAAAAAGAAGGCTGTTCTGCCAGAACTTGCGCCCCCCCCCCCCCCCTGCTGGTTTGAAAATGTTAAAGCGGAGGTTCACCCCAATTTGAAAGTCAGCGTTAAACACACAGGCTCAGTGTCTGTATTGAAAGTTCTTCTGAACCAGGCACTTCCTGGTTTGGCTCCCGCAGGAGTGGGCATGTCTCTTTGGCTGCAATGTCTCCTGGGAGAACAGCGTGACGCTGCCCAGGAGACGATTCTCTAGCCCACCAGAAGCACTCTCGCGTGATTTTACACATCACATGACTCATGTAACGAGGGCGGATACAATTCCGCCATTATAACTGATGGGAAAAAAAGGTGAAAACGCCATTACACGTTACAGGTGTGATGGCAACTGTGTAGTGTTTATATATATATATATATATATATATATATATATATATATATATATATATATATATATATATATATATATATATATATAGTATTCCCTCGGAACCCCCGCTTTAAATAGGAAAAAGCATATGTAATATATTTCATATTTTAGAAATACCCTCTTAAAACATTTCGGAAATGAACACGCCAAGAAAATATGTAAACGACTAGGGATGCACCGAAATAAATCGTCCAAAAATAGGGTTATCTGCATTTTTCCAATAGAAAAAAAATGCAGATAATGGCATGATGCATCCCATCGACTTCAATGCCCCCTATTGACTGCAATGCAAAAATCATGTCCCATTGCCTTCAATGCAAAATCCTGCCCATTGACATCAATTGAAAAAAAAAAAACGAAAAACACCAAGACTTTTCTTAGATTGTCCATTTCGGTTTTGGACCAAGTGCATCCTGAATTTACAGTTTCAATTTCGGCGCACCACTATAAACAACACCTTTGTTCTGTGTTTTATATGGTTTTCATTCATCCCTACAGCCAAATCAAAATGCTTAGAGGATTTCTGAACAGGACTGCATCCTCTTCCAGTCATTTTGTGCAATAGTCTACTATCCACACCCTGTGTAATACTTCCAGAAGACCGCCATAATGGGAGGATCTCTCTTTGGAAGAGCTGCACAGCATACTTTGCACAGAGCGGTCCCATGTGTATAAAATTGCTGTATACAGATGTGTGGGAATCGCTGGCTTAGAGAAATAGAACAACTTTAGGATTATGTTCCCTGTAGCCAGGTGATTATACAATCAGGATTTCCGGCACCCAATCTTTGCTGGTTGGTACTCCAGTATTCTGGACATTCACATTTGGCTGGTTTGTACCTTTATGTAGCATTACAAAACATTATGAAGACAATATTACCTCCTGGGTTCACTAAACTCCTCCGTGGGGGTATAATCCATAACCGAGATATAAACAAACTTCTTGGCATCATCTATAACACTCAAAATGGCGTCAATGTCTTCCGTCCTTCCCTTTGCAGAAAGTGGTGGAGGGGAGCTCTGGTAGGAGGAAAGAGAAGCAAGGTCTTGTAAATTAAACTGGTAGACCTTATAATGTAAATGAATATGGTATGCTTTAGGAACTGGGTAGGAAAAGACAGAACCTCTCACGGTTTTCACTCTTTATTTAGGGTCAGCTTTGACATCAGCATTCCTAAGAAAAATAGGAGGTTCCTTTTGCTCACCTGCACTTCTCAAAAAAGCTAGTTGCATCCTCGGAGAGGTTTCCTTTTTGAAGTCACTGGGCCTGGCTGCAAATCCGAGACCCGACTTCACTTGCTGTATACTTGTTCCAGGCCAGTGACTTGTATGAAATAAAATGTGTGCAAAAAAAAAAAAAAAAAAACTTTAAAGCTGCACTCCAGGTATGATCTATTTTGCACACTTACATTGGTCCAGCTTGGCACAATATAAGTATGTATATATCCCACACCTGAGCGGTTGCTGGGGAAGCAGACAATACCTGTAGTAGTCAGTGCTCCTTCCCTGTGCCAAGGGCTTCCCCACTGCACACCGACCACATTGCTCGCTCTGCAAACAATTATAGAACACCTTGTGCTTTTAGCTATAAAATGCAAAGCATTCTTTAACTGGATGAAGTGGAGATCATAACGTCACCACCCCTCCTCTCCATGTTCTTTAAATCACAATGCTTTGTAAATAAACAACAAAAATAAAAAGTTATTTATGAATGGTAGTAGTGCCAAACAAGCGACCCCCGGTGGTCGGTGAGCAGAGGGAAAGCTGAGCGGGACCTGGAAGATTGCAGCTTTCACTGTAGGAGTTGACTCCTTCAGTGATTGTCAGCTTTTCCAGTGCCCCCCTTGGGTATGAGCTATGCATACCTACTTACATTGTGCCTAGCTGGACCAATGTAAGTATGCAATAAAGATCATACCTGGAGTTCACCTGGTCTATATATTCATGTAGAAATACTCACCTCTCATTTCAAAAGAAATGCTGAACGTTTGTGCAGTACATATCAATTCCTTATCTCTACCATTCCTGCCTGTCAGCTCCTCCCCTGCTAGAAGCCCAATTTGTGATTGTGAAGCTCAGTTGCTACCTTCTCTCTCTGCTGCAAGTGCCTGAGCTCACAAGCCCCACTGCCCCTACATTGGTACTGACTGCACAAAACAAAGGGCACATTAAAATGCATATAAAGAAACCATAATGCATAGTGCAGAGTTGGAGGAGGAGATGGTGACATCTGACAGCCCATTTTTGCTAGTGGAAGAGCTGTGGTTAGGGACCAAATAATCATTCATTCTGTACCAGGCAATTAGAATGCAAGTAGCACATACTGCACCCTATATGGGACTGACTGACATCCCCAGTCGCTATACAAGTCATTATACCAGTTGACTTGACAAAAGGGGGAGAAGCCCCAAAAAGGAAATGCCATAAATTCCGCAAGCCACCTGGAAATAAATAGTAATCAGGGAAACTGTGTTGCAAATAGTCACCCCCAACCTGCTCCACTCCAAGATAAAGAGTTACCCTCTTTACCAGAAAATTTGACCCTTGCAGGTCTGAAATCGCCCTAGCAAGCAAGCTTTCCAAACATTCAAATAAACCAACAGCGTCTGGTGCCCTGGTAGGCATGCTCATGTCACAGCTACTTCCTCTGCCCAACGTACGTTTCGTCATACGAGACGTCATCACTGGAGCAACTGGAATCAGACTTGGGAGAGACCTATGGTCTCAGTACGATTTCAGCGTTTTTGCTTCTGATAGATTGGTGCAGTGAAGCAGCAGGTCCATGCGAGTACCCCGTATAGAGGCTTTTTGTTCAATACATTTGTGGATTTAAAAAAAACAATATCACACTATTTAGCCTTCTTTCTTATTAGATGTGTATGAGTAAACAGTGCTAAAGGGCAGTCCAGGATCCCACAGCAATCATTGAACCCAGAGGTGGTTCATATGCGTGGTTTGACCAAACTTAAAGCGGTAGTTCACCCCCCCCCCCCCCCGACACGATTTTACCATCGAGACAGGCATTGTAGCGCGAGCTACAGTATGCCTGTCCCGATTTTTTTAACCCCGGACTCACCTTGTAATCGGAGATCGTATTTTTCGGCTCCCGCGGGGAATGGGCGTGCCTATGGAGAGGGAGGATGATTGACGGCCGGCCCTGGCACGTCACTCTCCCCGAAGACAGCCGGAGTAGGTCTCGGCTCTTCACGGCGCCTGCGCACAGGCTATGCGCACGCGTCGTGAAGACCAAGCCTATTTCGGCTATTTCCGGAGAAGCGTGACGCGCCAGAGCCGGCCGTCAATCATCCTCCGTCTCCATAGGCACGCCCATTCCCCGGTATCTTCGATCTACGCGTACAAGGTGAGTACGGGGGTAAAAAATTCGGGACAGGCATACTGTAGCTCGCGCTACAATGCCTGATTTTATGGTAAAAGAAAAAAAAATATTTTTTTTTCGTCGATAGGGTGAACCCCCGCTTTAAATAGGAGGTCACACGCTCAGAGGTGAGCGGCTATGGGGGGGGCACCAGAGTGTGGATCACCTCTACAAAAGGATCTATTTTAGGTTTGATAAGGACTTAATGTTACACTGACCCATGAGACCTAGGGCCAGTGTAATCACCATTTTTTGCACTATGGCACTTTATTTTCACAATTTGTCACTTTATATCATTCAGGATTCACTAAAATGAATTTATGATTTAATCCTGTTGATTTACTGTGCATTTGATTATCTCAATCATGTCAGTTTGGATTATGTGATTTTGTATTTCTACACTTCAGCATTATATAGCACCATAGTGATTTTTTTATATGGATTTTGCATGAGAGTTCTCTATACACTATAGAAGTATATTGCACTATTGTCACCTTATTTATCCACTGCTGTTTAAACAGTGTTTATATCATGTTGATAGTGTTTAGTTAAGAAACATCATAAGACCCTCCCTAAGCTCAAAAAAAAAAAAAAAAAAAAAAAAAAACACAACACAGTATAATTTAACCATTTCAGCCATTTTGTGAGACCAGAGTGAGTAGCAGCGTACTTGTATTTAGCGCGTCACTTGCCACAAGTTGTGGATTGTCCACAATGCAAGCAATTACATTTTTGTAATATATTTTTAATGTTTTTTCATCATTTGCCATCATTTTTGAGAAAAAAAAAAAAGTGGTCACCTTTAAAAACTCTTATGAACAAAATAATACGGCTAAACGCCGGTACCGCGGTTTGCTTTCAGAAAAACTAGGTTAAACGCAACTGCATATAAACGGCAATAAACGAGACTGTGTACATGGTCACATTGGATAACATTGAATGTGTTCAGGGGCAGTTGAAAAAAAGTGTCCAACTGCCTCTCAACTCGAGTTTAACCACTTAAGACCCGGACCAATATGCAGGTTAAGGACCTTGCACCTTGGTGATTCGGCACTGCGTCGCTTTAACTGACAATTGCGCGGTCGTGCGATGTGGCTCCCAAACAAAATTAGCGTCCTTTTTTCCCACAAATAGAGCTTTCTTTTGGTGGTATTTGATCACCGCTGCGGTTTTTATTTTTTGCGCTATAAACAAAAATAGAGCGACAATAAAAAAAAAAAAAATGCAATATTTTTTACTTTTTGCTATAATAAATATCCCCAAAAAAGATTGATTTTTTTTCATGACTACAACATTATGGCGGACACATCGGACAATTTCGACACATTTTTGGGACCATTGTCATTTTCACAGCAAAAAGTGCTATAAAAATGCATTGATTACTGTGAAAATTACAATTGCAGTTTAGGAGTTAACCAATAGGGGGCGCTGTAGGGGTTAAGTGTGACCTCATATGTGTTTCTAACTGTAGGGGGGCGGGGCTGGACGTGTGATCGTCTTTCCCTATATCAGGGAACAGATGATCAGTGACACTGCCGCTGTAAATAACGGGGAAGGTGTGTTTACACACACACACACACACACACACACACCTCTCCCTGTTCTTCAGCTCCTGTGACCGATTGCGGGACACCAGCGGCGATCGGGTCCACGGGTCCTGTGGTCACGGAGCTTTGGACCGAGTCGCCAAGGCTGGGCACTTAAAGGCGACGTACCTGTACGTGCCTGTGCCCAACCGTGCCATTCTGCTGACGTCCTTAAGTGGTTATCAGCGTCTCGTGTACATGGGGCCTTAGGACAATACTGCTCAACACACATACCAGACACTTTGTTGTGGAGAAAAAGCCATATGGATCAAAACTCAAGCAAATAGTAAAACGACATCACTTACAGAGAGATAGACAAACGTCTGTGTATTGTTCACAGTCATTTCCATAGGTGTGTCCTTATTATAAAGGGTCGAAAACTTGTCTGGCCATGGAGAAGGAATGGTGGCATTGGGTGTCCCAAGTGTCCAGTAGACATCAAAAATTTTCTCCAAATCTTGGGCTAGACAGCTGCAGTTATAGACAGACGATCCCAATTCCTTCACCTGTATTAGACAGAGAACATCAAAATCCTTCCTACAATCACTGAGACAACAGAGTATAATCTAGAGCAGGTTGTAAACATTCTACCAATTGGATCTAAAACTTGCCCCTGCACATCTTTGCAGTTCTTATGAGAATAGTTAAAAGGAAACCATAAGAAGATATACCATATTGATATATAGAATTTAACAAGTGATGGCGCCAAACAAACACAAAATGCAGTTAAACAAATTCCAGAAAAAGCTGCACCTTTTTCAAGTGAACTAATCACCCATAAATATATTAAAACAAAACAAAAGTACAAAGGACGGCGCCAATTCATAAAAATATGTGAAAAAACATATAATCAAATCACACATGAATAACTATAAATTCCTGGAAGTAAAAGTCCACACACCAAAAAGTAGAAAAGGAGTTCCATGCAAGTTTTCTGTCATGGACCTTGGAATGCAGAAGTGTTCCTCCTTGAAAGCTGTTACACAGTGGGGGGTCTTCTTCCCTGTCTTAAAGCTCCAGGCGGCTCCATTGTTCTGTGTCTGGCTATTGTGTACATTGATTGCCCCCTGGGGCTTCTGTCTCATTACACATAACAGTCCCTCCATTCAAGCTATCGGACCAATCCCTGCTGACTCATTTTCAAGTCCTCATTTGCATGGCTAAGGAGGACCTGAAGGAGGACTACATGTACTTTACAATTGACCAATAGGAAAGCGATTGTTGGGGGCGGGATGTTCCAAATTCTGGTTAAAAGAGTGTTGTGTACTTCCAATAAAGGTCTTCCTGTTTGAACTTACATACAGCCTGCCTGGGGTTTGTTCTAATGGATTACGAACAGCACATAGCTGTAGTTCAGATCCCGGAGCCTTGGATGACCGAACCATCAGACGTTGCGATCTGAAAGCTGACTCACTAGTAGCAGAGGAGTGTCGGGAGAACGGAAGCGAGCGAGCAAGGGTCTCGTTACATTTTCAATCTAGCAAGTTTGTTTCTTCCCACGTGAGTTTTGGTGAAGCAATTCAGATCACCCTTTTTTTTTTGCTGTGTGGACTTTTACTTCCAGGAATTTACAATTATTCATGTATGAGGTAATCATATAGGTGTTCACATATTTGTATGAACGCCATCTTTTATACTTTGTTTTAATAGATACACCATATTGTTTAAAGTATTGAGATGCCTGCCTTTATACACACACACACACACACACACACACACACTTTAATGGCAACTCTTCTGGGAAGGCTGTCCACAATTTTTTGGAGTGTGTCTATGGGAATGTTTGACCATAATTCCAGAAGAGCATTTGTGAGGTCAGGCACTGGTGGACGAGAAGGCCTGGCTCCAGTCCAATTCATTCTAAAGTTGTTCTATCGGGTTGGGGTCAGGCCAGTAAAGTTACCCCACCCCAAAACGTGTCCATCTAGGTCTTTATGGACAGAACTTCCTTTTTAAAAGAGGAATTAAACCCCCAAACTTCAGCCTCGAAAACCTTAATGACTTGATAGGATCTGCAAAGAGGAGTGGGACAAAATCCCTCCTGAGATGTGTACAAACCTGGTGGCCAACTACAAGAAATGTCTGACCTCGTATTGCCAACAAGGGTTTTGCCAGCAAGTACTAAGTCCTGTTCTATGAAGGGGTCAAATACTTATTTCACCGATTAAAATGGAAATTAAAATGTATAACTTTTTTAAAAGCGTTTTTCTGGATTGTTTTGTTGTCATTCTGTCTCTCACCGTTAAAATAAACCTACCATTAAATTTATAGACTGATCATTTGTAAGCGGGCAAACATACAAAATCAGCAGGGGATCAAATACCCTTTTCCCTCACTGTACCAATATTGGCTTAACATTCACTTTGCTGGGTGTACAGCCTCTACCCCCTTGGCAATCAATCCCATGGCATCTTACTTGTGTTAATGATCTCCAGTCCATGTTGGCACTGCCAATATACAAGTGCTTGCCATCCACTACCCAGAATTTTGTGTGCAGTACACCGTTCGTCAGATGGGGCAAGTCAACAACTCTAACCTCGCCTCCTAGGACAGAATTAAAAAAAAAAAAAGTAGTGTTATAATAAAAGAAATCAGAGAGTAAGTTAAAAAGGAAAGAAAATGCAGAGTATACAGACACTCACTGCTAAGAAAATACATTGACCCCGCATCTCTCCATGAAGAGTACCTGTCACGAACCATTCCTATTACAAGGGATGTTTACATTCCTTGTAATAGGAATAAAAGTGATAAGAAAAAAAAAAAAAAAAGAAGGGTAAAAATAAAATAAATTAAGCAAATTAAAAAAAAACTTAAAGAGGGGGTTCACCCTAAAAAAAATTTTTTAGCATTAAATTAAGCATAGTAGCACGAGCTACAGTATGCCTTTATTTTTTTATTTTTGCCCCGTACTCACTGTTTAATCCTATAGTGAAGATTCAGACTCCCCACGGGGAATGGGCGTTCCTATCCAGAGGGAAGATGATTGACGGCCGTCTTTGGCGCGTCACGCTTCCCGGAAATAGCCGAAATAGGATTTGGCTCTTCACGGCGCCTGCGCCTAGTCTGTGCGCAGGCGCCGTATAGCGCCATGAAGAGCCGAGACCTACTCCGGCTATCTTCGGGGAGCGTGACGTGCCATAGCCGGCCGTCAACCATCTTCCCTCTGGATAGGAACGCCCATTCCCCGCGGGGAGTCTGAATCTTCACTATAGGATTAAACAGCAAGTACGGGGCAAAAAAATAAAATAAAGGCATACTGTAGCTCGCGCTACTATGCTTAATTTAATGCTAGAATGTTGTTATTGAGGGTGAACCACCGCTTTAAATTTTATTTTTACACTTTTTTTTTTTTTAAACACCCCTATCCCCAGTAGCTCGCGCTCAGAAGCGAACACACACGTAAGTAAAACATATGTAAATGCCGTTCAAACCATACATGTGAGGTATCGCCGCGTGTATTAGAGCGCCAGCAAAAATTCTAGCACTAGACCTCCCCTGTAACTCTAAACTGGTAACCTGTAAAAATAAGCGACGCCTATGGAGATTTTTAAGTACTAAAGTTTGGCACCATTCCATGAGTGTGCGCAATTTTAAAGCGCGAGATGTTAGGTATCTATTTACTCGACGTAACTTCATCTTTCACATTATACAAAAAAATTGGGCTAACTTTACTGGTTTGTTATTTTTTAATTCATGAAACCACTTCCCCCCAAAAAAAAAAAAAAAAAAAAAAAAAAAAAAAAAAAAAAGGGGTTTGAAAAATTATTGCGCAAATACGGTGCGAGATTAAAAGTTGCAATGACCGCCATTTTATTCCCTAGGGTGTCTGCTAAAAAAACATATATAGTGTTTGGGGGGTTCTGAGTAATTTTCTAGCAAAAAATGATGATTTTTGCATGTAGGCCCATACCAGGTTAAAAAAGTCAGCAGCTGCTGGCTTTTTTTTTTTTAGTGGGACCTCCGCTTTAAAAAGGAGAAGCTGCACTTTGTTGGTTAAAAATAAATAAAAATACACACACTGGAAGAGAAGTTGGTGCCTCTTTTAGCATGATTTTTATTACTAGACATGTATTCCCTTTTTTTTACTGATTGACTTATATTATTAGATCTATTAATTTATGGAGTAGTGTAGAGATGTGCCACCGCACACGCTTGTAGGGGTATTGGCTCGGGTGCAATCCATGAAAAAAAAAAAAAGGAAAGTATGCAAGATATGCAGCAGTCAGTATGTGCATTCGATGGGACTTACAGCAGGAGACATTTTCCCAACATAGTTTAAAATCAATAGCAACGTTTCTGGCTGTGCACCACCAAAACTTTGTTGTTGATTAAACTATGTTGGAAATTTCCTCCTGCTGCAAGTCCCATTGGATGCACCTACTTCATATCTGTTATTTATGATAAAGATATTTAGAGAGTGGGTAGCGCTGCACTGGTGTGTTATGGGCTTTATTTTTGTGTAGTAAGATCACTTGTTTAGTGCTAGGATTGCTGTCTGAATTTGTTACATCTGATTGTGCAGATCGATTTTTGTTAGCATAAAAACTATTCACCATTATCCGTAATTACATATTGAGTTAAAATGGGCACAGTGGAAATATTTCAGAGTCAGTTGGGACTAGAAACTAAATAAGTTGAACTCCAACCTTTTTTTGGGGGGGCTAAAGAAAGGAAGAGTCAAAATGTCTAAAATGTTTGCATTGCCATTATAGGTGTATTTTAAAATGATAGAAACAGAAAATTAACCAAAAATCCAGAAAAAAAACCCCACATGAAACAAATTTTATAAATGGAGTTGCAGTTCAGTGCGTAATATAAGTATTTGATCCCCTACCAACCAACAATAATTCTGGCTCCCACAGACTAGCTACAGTAAGTGCTCATGTGGTACACAGATTAGTCCTACCAATATAAGAATTAAAGAAACAACAACTCGTTATGTGTATATATAGGTTCCCTTCCTCAAGAAGGCACATACACAGGTCCATCTGAAGTTTTCCAATGAACATCGAAATGATTCAGAGACGGGTTGGGAGAAAGTGTTGTGGTCAGAGAAGACCAAAATTGAGCTCTTTGGCATTAAATTCGACTCGTCACATTTAGGAGGAATTAAAATGCTGACTATGACACCCAAGAACACCATCCCTACAGTCAAGCACGGAGATGGAAATATTATGCTTCGGGGCAGTTTCTCTGCTAAAGGTACAAGCCGACTTGGCCATATTGAGGGGCCAATGAAAGGAGCCATGTATAGTAAAATCTTGGATGAGAATCTTCTTCCCTCAGCCAGACCACTGAAGATGACAATGACCCAAAGCATACCGCCAAGGCAACAAAGGAGTGGCTCAAGAAGAAGCACATTAAGGTCATGGAGTGGCCTAGCCAATCTCCAGACCTTAATCCTATATAAAAAAAAAAAAAAAAAAAAAAAAAAACATTATGGGGAAGGAGCTGAAACTTCGAATTGCCAAGTGACAGCCAAGAAACCTTAAGGATTTCGAGAAGATCTGTAAAGAATAGTGCACCAAAATCTTTCCTGAGATGTGTGCAAACCTGGTAACCAACTACAAGTAACAGCAACCCTCTGTTTGCCAACAAGGGTTTCTACACCAACTATCAAGTCATGTTTTGCTTGGGGATAAAATACTTAAAATTTTACTCACTGAACTGCAACTCAATTTATAACATTTTTATTGTGTCTTTTTTTCTGGATTTTGGTTGATATTCTGTTTCTATCATTTAAAATACACCCATGATAAAAAATATAGACCCCTAATTTCTTTGTAAGTGGGCAAACTTACAAAATCAGCAGGAGAGCAAATATTTCCCCCACTGTAGGTGCTATGAATATATTTGACAAAAAGCAGTCTGATAGTGTCCTAATGGGGCATCTCAGTGATAAGTGGGCAGCTCTAGTGAACCAAAAACTACGAATGTAGTATATAAATCTGAAATTTAAAGCACCACACCAAAAGTCCAGATACTTTGGTGTGCTGCTTCAAATTGGACTCTTAAGCCTCATACAAACGATCAGACTTCCATCTGACTTTTCCGTAGATTTTGGTCCAAAGGGGTGTTGGCCGTGAACTTGGTATGAATACACACGGCAAAACTTTTTCAGCCAACATTCACCAAATCATGGGTTTTTTCAGCTCTTACCACCAGCCTTTGGGCAACTTCTGCTATTGTTGTCTTATCTTTAGCACTGGTTCTGAGCGTGCGTGTTTGTACTTTGGGCTTTAGTCCAATGGACTTGTGTACACACGATTTGATTATTTGTTGCCGGAAAGTTTGAGAGCATTCACAGTAAACATTTGTCTGTTGAAATAACGAAAAAAAATTGTCCGATGGAGCGTACACATGGTCGGATTGTCCGATAAAACATGTCCGTCAGACCGTTGTCGTCAAAAAGTCAGATCGTATGTATGGGCCTTTATACTTTGGTGTGGCACTTTGATTTTCTGACTCAAATACTTGATGCATTTGATAAGGACAGAACAAAACCCACAATTGCAAACAAAAATAAATAAATAATGAAGACATTCTTGCAACAAGCATAAAAAGATCCCCCTTCAATGTATGGAGATTTCCTCTTACATCTTGTTGTATCACTGGGAAGGCTCCCCCAATAGAGGCGTAGCGTAGGGATGAGCCTGGGTTTGGCCAAAACCCTAAAGTTAGCGGTCATTGCTGGGCCAATGAGCTTTGGGGGAAGATTACCTGCTCCCAGCTGCATATATACAAAGGGGTAGGAATGGTCATAACATCACCAACGATGCCTTTACATTAGAGCAGAGTTTAACACTGGCAATGTGTTATTTAACCAGGGAGTAATGAACCCAATTCAGAGAGGAGGAGATCTTACCACTTTCTTTTAGAGCGTCAATGTCAGCATAGGCCTTGGAGGATCTAGGTGGATTGACTGCCACTCTCAAGGCAATACCTCGCTGCTTCAGCTTCAAAAGCTCTTGCAGGATCCTTTCCCCCTAATAAACAGAAGTACATTGTTTTTGGTAAAGACAGCAATAGATAAATAACTGCATTTCCAAGTAAGGGACCCTTGGGACAGAGAACAATTTAGAAATCCTGAACTTTAAATAAACAGCTAAAGTGAAGTTATTCATAGATGGTAATTGGCAGTCAGACCTAAAACAGAATCCGACAATTGTTCCCTCAACGTGCATGTTCACCAATAGCAGGGGAGACAAATCGGGCACTTCCAATGGGAGTCAACTCTTGACATAAGGGTTATTAGATGGTCAACATAGGCCTTGGGGTACCTTAAAGCGGAACTTGAGAAAGAGTAGTTTTTGTAAACTTGCATTGGTCCAGCTTGATACAAAGTAAGAATACAAATACCTGGAGGGCCAATGGAGAGGCTGAAAATCACTGCAATAATCCACGCTACTTACAGCGACAGCCTTGACCAGCAGTGGCAAGCAAGAACCCCCCCTCCCTCCATGTTCAGTGTGCAGAGGGAGGCCACTAAGCAGCACCCAGATCACGGCTCTCACTACATGCTGCACAAACTACTACAGTGATTTTCAGCATCTCTAGAGGCCCTCTAGCTATCAGATATGAATACCATATTTTCCGGCGTACAAGACGACTTTCTAGACCCAAATTATAGTGCCAAAACTTGGGGGTCGTCTTATACGCCGGGTACAATGGCCGAAATATAGTTTTAATGCCCGCCGAGTGCTCCATACCTTGTAGAAGAGGTAGCCAGATCGGTGCCAGGCTCGCCGGGTGGTCGGTAACGGGTATAGAGGCGAATCCCGGTGAGTGAAGAGGCCACCACCGTGTGCGCGGCAATGTAGTAAGGGAACACTGTGTGCGGCGCTCGGCCAATCCCTGCTGGCAGATGTTCGCTCATGCAGCGCTTGTTACGCCTGCTCAGATTGGACAAAATACCTCTGCCAATCCGAGCATGATAGGAGCAGCGCCAGCTGATGACGTCATAGCTTCTCTCAATCCAGGCAGGCTTTGCATCTAGCAACAAATTAGTAAAATGCATTGCCTGCCGTGATTGGCTCTTAGTGGTGCACACTGTATGGATGTATTCTGCAGTAGAAAACGGACCCATAGAAAGCAGAAACATTCAAATTCACATGTAACCTATACTGTACTGTTATATACTGTACCAACAACCTGGAACAAAGCATCATGTTTTTTTTTTTTAGGTTTATGATTTTTTTTTTTTAAATGGGGTTGTCTCGGAAGGGGGGGTAGTCTTATACGACGAGTATATCCCAAAACCAACATTTTTCCTAGAAAATTAGGGGGTCGTCTTATACGCCCAGCCGTCTTATACGCCGGAAAATACGGTAACTACTTTGAGCCAAGCTACACCAAAGTAAGTTCTGCTTTAAAAGTACCCCAGGGCTAATGGATATCTATGTTGAGCTTCTTTTTTTTTTTTTTTTTTTTTTAAGGGATCAGTTAAGAGCACGAATTTGCCATTGGGCTTAAAAAAACAAAAAAAAAAACAAACACACACACATCAATAGATGTCAGTGCTTTAAAATTTCTATGTATAATTTGTAATTATATATTTATGGAAGCAGTCATATCTGCTCAATACATATGATATATTTTCATATAGCCCGATTAGCAAAGCAGCAGATTGGCGTCCCTTGCTGATCCTCTTATCTCTCTGCAAGGTACTAAAGGTCTCTAAGTGTCTGACTGAAGTAAAAATGCATTCTCTACAATGTCCTTGCTAGTTAGTCATTAGAAAGAGTCCTTTTTGCCCAACATGTAAAAAAATAAGGCTATTTGGTAATGCCATCATAAACCTTATCAATTCACATGAAGTTTGAAATGTCATAACCCATTTGCTTTAGCTGCAGATTTTTACCTGGTCAGCTGAGGGATGATGTGTACCAGTGTCATTGTTGGTCATTGTCCAGTAGAAAGATGCAATGTCCACGCTGCTCTTGGCCTCGTTTAAAAGGTCCAACCATGTCTGAAATACTGAGGGGTTGGAGGTGGAATTTTCAGGATACACCAGCCCTTCCGGTATGCTCTCCACAAGAACCATACTAAAAAAATAAAAAAATAAAGAAGAAGGGGGGGGGAGGAGGAGGATAAAAAATACACCAAATTGGTAATCATTAAAAAAAAAAAAAAAAAAACACAACAACACACACACACCACACACCACACACGACCGATCATGCTGAAAAAAATGGCTTTTGTTTAAGAATAGCAAATGACATGAGGCCATTTATTATCATAGTTTTTTGGATCCTTTTTAAATCATATTGATAACAAAAAACATAGTATCAAGCGCACTCCCTATAAATATCTCTGTAAACAATAAACAAAGGATAAGGGATGGGAACAATAGAACTCCAAACAAGTTTTAAGTTAATATCCAAAAGTGAAATATAGTGCTCATATGGAATTACTATAGTCCATCCATAAAATGTCCACAGCACTGAATAACCAAAAGATGCCTTGCTTAGATGGCTGCCAGCTGACAGATGAAGCAATCTGTAGAACAACAAGAAAGGAGACACAATGCAGCGCCTTCTGAGCGTAGCAGGTGTATTTAATATTGGAAATTTATTATATAAAACAAATTTCCAATATTAAATACACCTGCTTGCGCTGCATTGTGTCTCCTTTCTTGATAACAGAAATCACACAAATGGCCCTGATAGAAAGTTTACATACCCTGGGATATATATACACACACACACACACACACACACACACACACTCTTCCCTAGCCCATCCAGCAAAGTGTTAAATGAAGTATACAAACATGTCCCTGTGATGAATTGCAGAGTATTTCTTCACACAGATTAATTTACATAGTAAAAAGTTGCATTTTTCCCACATCTTATAGTTTGAGAACAATGTGGTATAACTTGTAACTCCATTTTAGGGTATTTTCCCAACACCTATGTTGTTCAGAGAGCAGAGCAAGGGTCACCAAAACACCTAAATGCTCAATAACAGCCATGAATTGTCATAAGAAAAAAAGGAGACGTGTCAGAGTCTCACACATGCTCCGTCATCAGGGCAATGGTGAACTTCACTGTTGGCTTGTAGCACATGTGTGAGGCTCCGAAATATTTTCCTAATAACAAATTAAAGCACTTATTAGGCCTTTAGGTGTGCTAGTGACGCTTGCTTTTATCTAGACAAGCCATCCATTGCTCTGTTACAGAACCCACCATCTGTACACTGTATGGAGTGTGCCTGGTCTCTCTTAGAGCCGGTTCACACTGGGGCGATTTGTAATCCGACTTGAAATCGCCTCAAGTCGTCCCAAGTCGTGCTGTCAAGAAAAACAATGCAAGTGAATGGGACTGGTGTTAATACACACGACTCAAGGCGATCCGACTTCAAAAGAAGTTCCTGTACTACTTCAATCCGACTTGTAGGCGATTCCTACCCATTGATTTCAATGGAAGTAGCTTTCAAGTCTGATCCCTGTTCATAGTGAGGCGATTTTGCCAGAAGCAGAGAGGAATTTACCCAGAAGCCCCCAGGTACTCTCCTGTCCCCAGGCAGCCCCCACCTTCTTCCCACCTTCTTGGCACGGATTACTTTCACTTTCTTAGTACGTTGTCTCTGTTTGCAGCATGGCTGCCAGAGTTAGGAAAGAGGCCGTGGATAATGAGTCCCTTATAAGGCTGGTAAAAGAGAGACCATGCCTCTACGACAAGAGGGACCCCTTTTACAAGGACCAAATGAAGAGGGACAATGCCTGGCTGGACATTTCTCGCCTGACCTCTGAGGATTGGGGAATATTGTCTGAGACCGACCGCACTGCCAAAAGTAAGTTTAACCTTTTTATTATATGTCTATTTTCCTTGCCTAGGCATGCTGGTTGTAGTTCCATACATGCCACTTGTTTGCACAGAGAATGGCGGCATGAACTCCCTCTTGAAGACAGCAACAATAGAGCACACCGGCATCAATAGATCCCCTGGCAGGAACAGTATATCCCATGCTGGCAATAGTAGATGCAGACAGGAACCATAGATACCCCAAAAAAGTAGATCCCTAAGAGGAACACTACTTCAAATGACAAGAACAACAATAGATCCCTGATCGGAAAACACTAGTTCACATGATAACAACAATAGATCCTTGACAACACTAGATCCCTGGCAGGAACAATTAGGTCCCCCAAAAACAATAGATCCCTGATCGGAAAACAAGTTCACATGAGAACAACAATAGATCCTTGACAACACTAGATCCCTGGCAGGAACAACAGATCCCCCAACAACAATAGATCCCTGATGGGAACACAAGTTCACATGAGAACAACAATAGATCATTGACATCATTAGCTCAATAGCATGAACAAAAGATCCCCCAACAACAATAGATCCCTGAAAGGAACACAAGTTCACATGAGAACAACAATAGATCCTTGACAAAACTAGATCCCTGGCAGGAACAACAGATCCCCCAACAACAATAGATCCCTGATGGGAACACAAGTTCACATGAGAACAACAATAGATCATTGACATCATTAGCTCAATAGCATGAACAAAAGATCCCCCAACAACAATAGATCCCTGAAAGGAACACAAGTTCACATGAGAACAACAATAGATCCTTGACAAAACTAGATCCCTGGCAGGAACAACAGATCCCTCAACAACAATAGATCCCTGATCGGAACACAAGTTCACATGAGAACAACAATAGATCCTTGACAAAACTAGATCCCTGGCAGGAACAACAGACCCCCCCAACAACAATAGATCCCTGATCGGAACACTAGTTCACATGAGAACAACAATAGATCATTGACAACATTAGCTCAATAGCATGAACAATAGATCCCCCAACAACAATAGATCCCTGATCGAAACACAAGTTCACATGAGAACAACAATAGATCCTTGACAACACTAGATCCCTGGCAGGAACAACAGATCCCTGATCGGAAACACTAGTTCACATGAGAACAACAATAGATCCTTGACAAAACTAGATCCCTGGCAGGAACAACAGATCCCCCAACAACAATAGATCCCTGATCGGAACACTAGTTCACATGAGAACAACAATAGATCATTGACAACATTAGCTCAATAGCATGAACAAAAGATCCCCCAACAACAATAGATCCCTGAAAGGAACACAAGTTCACATGAGAACAACAATAGATCCTTGACAAAACTAGATCCCTGGCAGGAACAACAGATCCCCCAACAACAATAGATCCCTGAAAGAAACACAAGTTCACATGAGAACAACAATAGATCCTTGACAAAACTAGATCCCTGGCAGGAACAACAGATCCCCAACAACAATAGATCCCTGATCGGAACACAAGTTCACATGAGAACAATAGATCTTTGACAAAACTAGATCCCTGGCAGAAACAACAGATCCCTCAACAACACTAGATCCCTGATCGGAACACAAGTTCACATGAGAACAATAGATCTTTGACAAAACTAGATCCCTGGCAGGAACAACAGATCCCCCAACAACAATAGATCCCTGATCTATTGTAACGCACAGAGAGCATTTTAGACACAGGAAAACAGGGAACAGGGAAGAAGAAATCAAACAGGAAGAAGAATGATGTCAGAAGAGCTTAGTAGCTCTGATTGGCCATTTCTGACATTGCCTGTCCTGGAGGCGATTTATAAATCGCCTCAGGTCGCCCTGTGGTTCACATTCAAGTCGTGTCGGAATCGCCTCTGGAAGTCGCGCTGGAAGTCGGATCGCCCCAGTGTGAACCGGCTCTTACTGTCCAGTAAACAAAGCCACCCAGCATTGTATTGTAAACCCAGAACACGGATCTCCTACCACCTCTAGTTCCTAGCAGAAAAAGTCCATGACTTACTTGCAGGCATCATTGCACCCCTGGTCTTGGCTAGTCATGGTCTCGGTCTCCGTTGTGGAGCTTGTACAGAGCAGTGGAAATAGAAGAAGCTGAGCAGCCATCAGACAGAACAGCACTGTGACCAGAAAGGCGACAACAAGTGCACAGCGATAATACTGCAGGAGAAGAAAAATACTAGATCATTATCATTCTCTTTAACAGAGGAGACCAAGACTTAAGGAACCCCTAGCAACTTCTGAAGAAACTCTGGTTGAGAAAGGCTGTTTTACAGACTTCAGGAGAAGATTCCTCTTCAACGATATGGGCAGCCGAAAATGTATTTATTTTTTACAAGGAAATGTTTTTTTGCAATCTCATTTTTGCAACAGGGTCAGTTTAAAGGGGTTGTAAAGGTACAATTATTTTTTCCCCTAAATAGCTTCCTTTACCTTCGCTTACCTCATCCTTCCATTTTGCTTTTAAATGTCCTCATTTCTTCTGAAAAATCCTCACTTCCTGTTCTTCTGTCTGTAACTCCACACAGTAATGGGAGGCTTTCTCCCTGGTGTGGAGTGTCGTGCTCACCCCCCACCAACACACAGATCCTTTCTCTATCTGCAACGTAGAGAGCGTCCTGACTCTCCTGTAGTCCAAGGGAGGGGGCGAGCACGACACTCCACACCAGGGAGAAAGTCTCACATTACTGTGTGGAGTTACAGACAGAAGAACAGGAAGTGAGGATTTCTCAGAAGAAATAAGGACATTTAAAAGCAAAAATCGAAGGATGAGGTAAGTAAGGAGGACTGCACTAAAGTAAAGGGAGCTATTTAGGGGGAAAAAAAAAATGTATGTATATGTATATATATATATATATATATATATATATATATATATATATATATATATATATATATATATATATAAATAATTGTACCTTTACAACCCCTTTAAGTCTCCTGTAATCCCATGCACAGCTGCACTGAAAATGGATAAGATGGGGCCACAGAACCTACATGTTCCAACCTCCGCTTGGCACCAAGTTTACTGCATAGCAGGGAGCACTGGTGATAAAGAACACTTTGCCAACCATAGAAAGTGGGATTTGCAGTCTTACCCTGCGGGCATTTTCTTGCAGTTGAGCCACTTGCACAGCCACAGGGTCTTGTTCCTCCGGAGAGGAAATCTACAAAAAGAAATACATAGAACATAAAAATATACATTACACAGAAGCATACAGATAGAATTGTGTATTGACTGATACATATTCTAATATGCATCCATTTCATACAAGGTTATGTAAAGCAAAGCAAACAAGACCTATCAGAAGAAACCGAAACTTGTACTCACCCAGAGATACTTTATCTAGAGAATATATATATATACACACACACACACACACACACACACACACACATATACACATATACAATATATATATATATATATATATATATATATATTAGTAACATACACACTTATCAGCTAGACTTTTGTGATTGCAGCAATCATTTGTAAGCAATCGAATAAAGTTTTATGTACAACATTAGTTTAGGTGCCTTCCCCCCCGCCCCCATGATCAAGTCTTGCAAAGATAGATAGATTCTGATTGGTTAAAGGATACTGTACCTCTTTCCATCACTTTACGTTTCCATAATAAATACATTTGTGATATTTAATGTTATAAAACACATACAGCCCACATCATCCAGGATTGCCAGTTTTTTTTTTTTTAACGTAGAACTGAAAGCAAAACCAAATTTTCTTTTTGGATAGAGCAAGGAAGGGTTATAACTTACGGTGTTTCCGTGAAAAGAAGACCTAGCGCTATTTTCCAGGAGGGCTGCAATATAAACCCTACCCCGAAAATAAGCCCTAGTTTGAGGAGCTTGTGTACACCTACGGTATAATGCCCTCTGTTACGGCAGTGTGCTGTGTGTGCGCATCTCTGATCTAGCGGTGTCAGGTGCCTTTGGTACAGAGCGGGCGCTCAGCTGATCTCCTCCTCTTCCAGCTGTTAGCGGAGGAACTCGGTCCCCCCTCCCTCTGCACAGCTGCGGCAGATCATGGAAGGTACGGTACTCCTGTCTCCACAAGGTATTTATAGATTTTCTCTTCACTGATGTGCTCTCTTCCCCGCTCTGAGCATTGTGGGGGGGGGGGGGGGGGGGGCACAGGGGTCCCCCACTGGCGGCGAGCAGAGAACGAAGGTGTTTGGCACCGTTGAATTGCAGGGGCACACACATTGTGTGCTACTATAAAAAGAGAGGATTTTGGCATTTTAACTTTGTTTAAACTGGGGATTCCCGACAGGCAGGGGGGGGGGGGGGGGGGAGAAGACGGCACGTTATATGGCAATATATTGCCCGGCCGCAGTAACAGTGTCCCGCCTCCTGTAAAAGACGGCACACTGATCCAATGGTGGGACATTGAATCAGTGCGACGTGATTAAAGGAGGGGGACATTGTTACTGCGGCCTGGGCAATTCAAATCCAGCTCCGTGACACACGGAGATCGCCGCTGATGCGGGCACTGGTAAAGCTGCATATGATGAGCACTGGTAGGGCTGCTGGGCACTGGCAAGCTGAATATGATGGGCACAGGCAGGCTGCATATGACGGGCACTGGTGGAGCTGCATAGATCCCCTGTATTATGTCTGCAGTCTCTGATAACCTCCTGTACGGTTTCTGCAGTCTCTGATCATCTCCTGTACTAGGTCTGCTAGAGGTGCACCAAATCAAATGTTGCTAATATTATTAGCAGTGGGGTGGATTCAGGTAGCAATTGCGTCTGCGTAACCATAGTTACACAGCGCAATTGCCTACTTGCGCCGGCGTTTCGAATGCTCCCGATTCAGAAACCTCGTTACGCCGACTGCAGCCTAAGATATGACTGGCATAAGGCTCCTTATGCCGTCGTATCGTAGGCTGCATTCTTACGATGGCCGCTAGGGGGCGTTCCCGTAGTGGTCAGCGTATAGTATGCAAATTGCATACCAACGCCGATTCACAACCCTACGCGAGCCCTGCGTACGCAGTTTACCTCGTTTCCGTTCGTCGGGTTCCGCGTAAGGCTGCTCCTGCTATTAGCAGGGGCAGCCAATGCTACGTATACCCGTAGTTCCCGCGTCGCGAATTTAAATTTTAACGTCGTTTGCGTAAGTGAATCGTGAATGGCGCTGGACGCCATTTACGTTTACTTTGAAGCAAATGACGTCCTTGCGACGTCATTTGCCGCAATGCACGTCGGGAAAGTTTCCCGACGGAGCATGCGCACTACGTTCGGTGCGGGAACGCGCCTAATTTAAATGATCCACGCCCCCTACGGGATCATTTAAATTACGCGCCCTTACGCCGGGCAGTTTTAAGGAGCGCCCGCGCAAATTACGTAGCTACTGCTTCATGAATGAAGCGTAGCACAGATAATTTGCGTAGGCGCAGGGTAAAAACGGTACGCTGCGCCTCCGTAAGAAGTGCGCAGCGGTACCTGAATCTACCCCAGTGTGTTTAGGCAAGAGTTTACAGACATGATACAAGAGATGGTAGAGAATGGGGACATGATACAAGGAATGGTTAGAGACTGAAGACTGCATTTTTCTTAACCTTTCTTACACTAAAAAAGGTGCCAATAAAGGCCAACAATAAATTCATATTCATTTAAATTGATGATTAAAAAAAGTTGTCATTTTCGGCCTAGTGCATCCTTCATTTTCGACACCAAAATTTACATTCGGTGCACCCCTAATTCCTAGACATCACTTCTGTGTTTCAGCCTGGACACCAGCCCACTACTGCTTTTCAAATGTCTGCTTACAATTCAGTCCTGGCCTCCCCCTTGCTTGGGTTGGGTTCCCCTCTCCACACCCTAGTCTTGCCTATTTACCTAGTATAGAGATATACGATATACAGCTTTAGTTAAGCAGAGGGAACAAAACATGATAATTAGCCAACTTGGTCTTCTTACCCACTCCCTTCAAAAACACTCAATTGACATTGTGGTGCAGTTGTCTCTGGGCTTCTTCCCGGGGGCCAGATGCGGCCCTTTACTTGCTTTTATCCAGCCCTTAGGGCAATATTCCTGCCACTGTCAGCAACAGTGGGGCATAGTTCCTGCTAATGACACCGACAATGAAACACTATTCCTCCCACCGACACCAGTGATGGGGCACCATTCCTCCCACTATAACCAAGGACATCATTTTATTCCAGTGCCACCAGGACATTTTCTACTCCTGCTGGCCATATTCTGGACCCTTAAAGTTTGAAAGGACAGTAAACTGGCCCTTTGTTTAGAAAGTTTGGAGACCCCTGCTTTGGAGGATGATCAAATGTGCAGACAGGATCCAACCACCCTCAACCATACTCCGATTCTATAGACACCTCAAGCATAGGCTTATCTCGAGGAATACACTTGCAAATGGACAAGGGTTTTCCAACATGTCCGATAACTTCTCAATCCTAGGCCATTGGTGCCTGAGGCCAATTTAGACATCGAGTCTCTACCCAAGACCGTCATCTAATGTTTATATTTTTATTCAAAAAGTATAAAATACGATATTTTGATTTTATGATGTGACCATTCTACTGTTAACCTCTTTATCCATCATTTCATTTTGGCTGATGGTAGCTCTCAGAAACTGAAAGGCCTTCACTCATCCTTAGCCATCATATTTTTGTCATTTTTAACACTCGGGAACACGTTCCTCTTTTGGAGTTACACTTCCTATATGTCAGGTGTTTCCTGTAGATTTTCTAGCATCTTAGCCATCTGTGTAACATTAGCAATAGGCCAGCAGAGTGATGTGAACAGCCCTCATTCACCCGCTACCCTGTTAAAATTGGCTTGTGCCAACAAATTTCATCATTACCAATGTTTCTCTCTGGGCTCCTTTCTAGGAATCCGACAACCTGCATCAGTTCAGAAATTCTGGTCTAGCCACAAAATTCCACCACCTTCTGTGATCCAGGCAAAGGTATACTTAAAGCGGGAGTTCACCCATAAAAAAATGTTTACCCTTAGATTGATGCTCATTTTGTCTAAGGGAATCGGCTAGTTTTAAAATCGAAGCTGTACTTACCGTTGTAGAGAGCGATCTTCTCCGCCGCTTCCAGGCATGGTCTTCGGGACTGGGCGTTCCTATTTTGATTGACAGTCTTCCGACAGGCTTCCGACGATCGCATCCATCGCGTCACGAGTAGCCGAAAGAAGCCGAACGTCGGTGCGGCTCTATACTGCGCACCGACGTTCGGCTACTTTCGGAAAATCGTGACGCGATAGACGCGACCGTCGGAAGCCTGTCAATCAAAATAGGAACGCCCAGTCCCGCAGCCCATACCCGGAAGCGGCGGAGAAGATCGCTCTCTACAATGGTAAGTACAGCTTCGATTTTAAAACAACTAGCCGATTCCCCTAGACAAAATGAGCAGGAATCTAAGGTTAAAATTTTTTATTTCCGGGTGAACCTCCACTTTAAGGGAAAATACGCCCAATTCAAAATGCTTACTTTTGTGTTTTTCAAACGTTATTATTTATAGAGATTTGTAGATTACCAATAGCAGAAAACTCTGCATGTGGCTGAAACCAATTCATTTTCTGCCCTTAACAACTGTTAAGGTTCGATATCAACTACACAGACAGTGCATTGTTTTCAATTAACCAACTTAGTACTTGCACTCAACTTGATTAATGGGCAGGAACTGTGTTATTAAAGCTGCCATGAGTTGTGCAAATTGTGTGGCGTTTGGACACCGATGGGTAGATTCACATAGGTTGGCCTAAAATTAGGACGGCCTAGCCTAGTCTTTTTAGGCTACACCGCCGAAAATTATTTAGGCCATTAGTGATTCTCAAACCACTTACCTTCAAATTTTCGGTGGCGTAGCCTAAAACGAGCGGGCGTAAGTGCGCCCAATTCTGGAATGACTGGAAGGGGGGCGTGTAGTATGGAAATGAGGCTTGACCTCACGTTTGACGTTTTTTACACTGCGCATGCGCCGGGAGACTACATTTCCCAGTGCGCATTGCAGCTAAGTAGGCCCTACGGGCCTATTGATTTTGACGCGTACGTAAACTACGTAAATCCCGATTCGCGTACGACTTGCGCAAACTACGTAAAAAATGCCAACCTCGCGGCGGGAACGGCGGCCATACTTAACATTGTTATTCCACCTCATAGGTGGAATAACTTTAGGCGGCCTATCGCGTACGGAAACGACGTAATGCGACGGTGTAGGCCCGGTGTACGCTCGTGAATCGGCGTATCCCCTCATTTCCATAATCTAGGCCGGCCGCAATGTAAGCGCCACCTAGCGGTAAGCCAATACATTGCAATCTAAGATAGGACAGCGCAAGCCGTCCTATCTTAGATATGTTTAAGTCGGCTTAGATTCAGAGTTAGGTCGGCTTATCTGCAGATAAGCCGGCCTAACTCTTTGTGAATCTACCTACTAGTGTTTTATTAGACAGCATACTCTTATTTTCATCGTTTTTATTCAGCTTTTGTATAAAGCCAAATGAGAAGAAAATCGTAACAATCAAATATGACATAGTATAGCCAAAAAGATTGCCAGAATGCAACGTCAAGATACAGTTTCTGATCACCTTAATGGGAATACGATTGTCACAAGGGGAGACCTTAGGCAAGAATAGAGAGATTGGCTAGAGGCCCAAGTAAAGAAGAAAGGTAGACTAGAAGGGGAATAGCAGTAAAGCCTCATAGACACAATCGTATTTTCCGACGGGAATTATGTGTTGACAGCCTGTTGGCAGAAAATCTGACCGCTTGTACGCTCCATCGGACAATTGTTGTTGGATTTTCCGCAAACAAATGTTGAATGGCAGGCTTTAAAATTTTCCATGGACAACGTTCTGTTGTACAAAAGTCCAAAGTACAAACACACATGCCCCGAAGAAATGCGCAAACACACCATTAGCAGAAGGTGCCCAGAGGGTGGCGATAAAGAGCTGAAAAAACACGTAGTACGCAACTACGTTCACGTTTGTGGGCTGACAATGGTGTGCCGTTTGTATGCAAGACAAGTTCCTGGCCAACGCCCTTTGGACAAAAGTCTGAGGCTTTGTCTGCGGAAAATCCGATCGTGTGTACGAGGCTTAAGAGAAGTACAGTGTAACGTCTTGAAGTAGGAAAGAAATAAGGCATGAGAGTCAACACTAGTGACTTTTTACCTGCTGTGCTGGACTCCTGTTTTAAAAGATTTCTGTATCCTGCTAAAATGTGCTGCTATTTCACCCCAGCTTTCTCCTGGTCTCCCCCAGCTGCCACTGCGTCTCCCTTGGTGGCAGCGCTGTGCATGTGAAGAGGGTTACCCAGGCAACCAGGATGCCTGCCAATCAGGACTCGGCTCCCGCCCATAAAATGGCGCCGACGTGCCGCGCGCAGCAGGCGTGCCAGAGGAGAGCCCCTCCGGGCCCAGCCTTCAGCCCACTATACTGCTTATACTGCCCTCGGGGCACCTTGCCAGGACTTACAGCCACCATCCTGTTGCTTAACCAAGATACACAAAAGGTAAATTGCATTATGACTTTAGTCAACTACGATTGTTGAATAATCACATGACCCTACTACCCTTGCACATCTCCACCCTCTGTGCCTCTGAAGGCATAGGGAAAGTTAGATGCCCCACTACGGCACAAACAAGTAACCGGAGAGTCATCCCAAAATCAGTCGATCTCTTACATCTAGCACACCTTACCGTACGGTCAGCCGGGAAAAACCGACACGACATAGAATCTTTAGTTTCTCGGTTGCATCCTCATATTATATCTATCTATCACCGAAACATGGTTCAAAGCCGACTACCCGGCCCTTTTGGATGACATGCTACCAGAGGGTTACAACATTATCACTAAAAACCGCCCAGGCTCCCGCAGGGGTGGCGGGGGTCGCAGTAATTTTCGACCAATCCATTGCATGTACCGAACTGTCCATCCCCCTATGCTTCCTCCTTTGAAGCGCTGGCTACCCGATGCCTGATCGATAACAACAACAGTGTCCTCCTCCTTACCATTTACCACCCTCCAGGTTTAGGAGATGCCACTTTTATTGCAGACTTCAACGCCTACATTCTACAGGCACTAACCCTGGCCGACAGGATTATAGTAAAGGCACTCTAAACTATTGGCTGGAATGTCCCTCGGCCTCCAACGCCAACCTCCTTCTACAGGATATGACGGAACTTGGTTTTTCCCCAACTCGTCAATGGACCCACACAAAGGCCATCAGCTCGACGTCTTATTCACATTAAACTGCGCCTGTGAGGATCTTACTATCACCGACATCCCCCGGTCTGACCATAAAATGGTGAGCTGCAAATTTTCCGAATTTGTCCCACGCTCCCCTATGTCAAAAAAAACAATGACTTCAGGCCCCCCTAGTCGAAATCTGAAAAAGGATTACCACAAATAGATTTTCCCGAACTTATCAAAAACAGCACGTTTTGTCAACCCGCCTGAACCGCAAAGAAGCCACGCTGGACGACTCAGAACGGGACACAAACTCGCTGGAAAAGGCTATTTCACTATTCGAACAAAAACTAACTACTACACTTAACATCCTAGCTCCTCTGACTATCCATAAAACAGACCTAGACTTACAAAATCTAGACCCTGGTATAACGATTCTCTCCATCTCAATAAAACCATCTGCCGTCGTCAAGAAAGAAAATGGCTTAACACCAGATCTACCAAAGATCTTGCTACATATAAAATTGTTAGTAAAAGCTATGCTAAAAGTAATCGTTCAGCAAAACGAACGTTCCTTTAGACACAGATTAGGAAAGCAAACAAGCAATCTGAATTGTTCAAAGTTATGAAGGAACTTTGTGCCCCTAAAAGATTCCAGCCACACATTGTGCCATCCCAAGAGCTATGTAACAACATCTCGTTGGGATTCTCGAGCAAAGTATCAAGACTCCTCACACAATGCGCCAACAACTCTTCAGGCCTCCCCAATCAAGCCCCTCTTAACACGAATCACTGCCCAAAAAAACTTTTTAGTTTCGAATTGGTAAAGACCCACAACCTGGAAGCCTTGATTTTGAAATGAAAAACTACTTACTACCCCGGAGAAGTCTGCCCTGCTTGGCTCATCCAGGAGAACTTACACACCATTATTGATGATTTACGCTACCTAGTCAACCGCTCACTCCAACATGGGATTGTTCCAACAACTCTAAAACACGGCTTTCTGACTCCACTTCTAAAAAAAGCCGGCTTGGACTCGACCGACACTAACAACTTCCGACCCATTTCAGCTTCTCATTTTTTAGCTAGAGTTATCGAAAGAGTGGCTCTTCTCCAGCTCCAAACTCATTGTGAGGATGGCCTGCTCTTCCATGATCTACAGTGGGGCTTCCGCCCTGGGAGGGGAACCGAGCTGGTAGCTTTGTCCACTCGAGAGAAGCTCCTTAACGTGGTGGATGCGGGCGGGTCGGCAGCCCTGGTGCTGCTCGACCTGTCTGCAGCCTTTGACACCGTGGATCACTCCATCCTGCTATCCAGACTCGAGTCATCTTTCGGGCTGGGAGATACCGCCCTTGCTTGGTTCCGTGATTTTTTAACAGCTCGCACCCACCAAGTTAAGAGGGGCTCTTTTCTATCCCCGATTACAACAGTGGAGAATGGGGTCCCTCAGGGATCGGCCCTGTCCCCCATTCTCTTCAACATTTATCTTAGGCCTTTACCCGAAATTATTGCTAAACATGGTCTATGGTTCCATTTGTACGCGGACGACGTCCAGTTGGTAGCCGATGATCTAACTTACCCTGACATGCCCTTAAGATTGGCCAATTGTCTGCGTGACATTTACCACTGGATGACCATCAACAAACTGTGCCTCAATGGTAACAAAACAGAGGTCATGATAGTTGGAAAAGGCAAGACCGACGTTCTTCAAAATTGGCCCACTGAGTTGGGCTTGACACCAAATCCGAAAGATAAGGTGACGGTCCTGGGGGTTATCCTTGACGAAAAACTAAGTATGATTCCCCAGGTTAGACAATCGGTTTCGAGAGCCTCCCATTTTCTACGACTTATCCGCAAGGCAAAACATCTCCTGACCCAAGACCAGAGGAAAGACTTAGTCCAGGCACTAATTATTTCTCGCCTTGACTTTCCAAATGGAGTCCTACTAGGCATTCCAATGAAATGGTCTAAGAAACTGCAGCTGGTGCAGAATCAAGCAGCCAGGCTTATCTACAAAAGCAAGACCATATCAGCCCTGTGCTCAAAGAACTTCACTGGCTTCCTGTTACAAAACGGGCCGATTTTAAAATCCTCTGTCTGATCTACAGGGGCTACCACCAGCTGGGCCCACAGTTCCTATCAGATCTGACTCCACACTGTATACCTAGACGCTGTCTTCGCTCAGCCGACAAAGCTCTACTCATTGGCAATACTGACAGGCTAATTTCTATAGGAGGAAAACGGATTGGCTCCGCGGGGGCGACTCTCTGGAACCAAATCCCGCTTAACAGTCGCATCTCCCGAAGCCTATATGCGTTCAGGAAGAAGCTGAAGACCTGGCTATTCTGCCAAGCATTTCAATCCTAGGCCAATTTTTCTTCGCTGATTTCTTGTTTTTTTTCTCCCTTCTCTTTTATTTATGCTCCCCTCGCCAGAACATCCGGGCTATTTTGTCACAAAGCGCTTTGGCACCACCGACCGGTGGTATATGCGCGCTTCCCAAATAAATAAATAAATAAATAAATAAATACATACATACTAAGGCCAAGATTTAGATACCAGCAATAAATTTAATCCAGGGGTTTTAAATATTTTCTAAAATATATTGCTCAACTTTATAGGTCATTATCCAAGACACATTGTGCTTGACCACAGAATAAGAGGTCATTGGATTGTTCAAAGCAACATTGTCTTTATTTGTGTATGTTAGAGGGGAAAAAAGTATTTGATCCTCTTGCTCATTTTGTATGTTTGCCCACTGACAAAGAAATGATCAGTCTATAATTTTATTGGTAGGTTTATTTTAACAGTGAGAGACAGAACAACAAAGAAATCCAGAAAAACACATTTCAAAAAAGTTAAAATTGGATTTACATTTTAATGAGTGAAATAAATATTTGACCCCTGCGCAAAACATGACTTAGGGCCCTTTCACACGTACGGACAAACGGTCCGTTTTTTACAAGTCCGTAAACGGACTTGTAATGCTTCCCTATGGGATTGCAGACGTTAGCGGATGATGCATCCGCAAAGAGACACTTTTTCGGACGGAAGAAAACCGTATTCATCCGATTCCCCATAGGGGAGAGCGAAGGAAAGACAGTGTGCAGGGACCGCCCTGTCCGCCGACAGCTCAGCGGGGATTTACGCATGATCCCCGCTGAGCCGACGGACACACAGGCTGGATCAATACGGATCCGTGAGAAAGGACCCTTAGTACTTGGTGGTTCTCACAGAGGTCAAACGTTTGTCATTGGCCACCAGGTTTGCACACATCTCAGGAGGGATTTTATATTTTATCCCACTCCTCTTTGCAGATCCCCAAGGCTGAGGTCTGGTAACTCGAACCTTCAGCTCCCTTTACATATTTTCTATGGGATTAAGGTCTGGAGACTGGCTAGGCCACTCCAGGACCTTAATGTGCTTTTTCTTGAGCCACTGCTTTGTTGCCTTGGCTGTGTTGTGGGTCATTGTTATGCTGGAATACCCTTCCACAACCCCTTTTTGCTACGCTGCAGGATTTCAGTCCTTCATGGCGTAGTGTTACCAATTGTTTTCTTGGTGACTATGGTCCCAGCTGCCTTGAGATCATTGACAAGATTCTCCTGTGTAGTTCTAGGCCGATTCCTCACAAGTCTTCATTAGGGTTGTCCCGATACTTTTTTTCTTTCTTTTAAAGTCATGTGAAAGTGGCACCAATATACAGCACCGATGATGTGTGGATTGTGCCAGTAGTTTTGTGTGAGAGAGATAGATATATTATATATTTTCTCTCTCTCTCTCTCTCTCTCTCTCTCTCTCTCTCTCTCTCTCTCTCTCTCTCTCTCTATCTATCTATCTATCTATCTATCTATCTATCTATCTATCTATCTATCTATCTATCTATCTATCTATCTATCTATCTATCTATCTATATATATATACACACACACACATATATATATATATATATATATATACATACACACACACATATATATATATATATATATACACACACACACACACACACATATATATACACACACACACACACACATTGGCCAGCAACTTGTATTGCATACAAATGGCAAAGAATTGTCAGCCAACACAAAACTACGTGGTTTTTCAGCACTTTAGCGCCACCTTCTGCTAATGTTATGGTGAGCATTGCTTCTGAGCATGCGTTTTTGGAGTTTTGTCCGATGGATAATCCGACAACACACATTTGTTGGCAGACAATTTTAAAGCATGCTATCCCACAATTGTTGGCGGAAAATCTGACAATTGTCCCATGGATCGTACAAACGGTCAGATTTTCCCACAACAGCCTGTCACACAATTTCCGTTGGATAATCCGATCGTGTGTATGAGGCTTTAGAATAGGAGCAGGAGTAGGTTTAGCCATAGTTGGAAGTTCAGTCAAAATCTACTTTAATAAGCGAGTTGGCATACTCAAATTTACCCAGACTAATTGATTTAAAAGTGTTGATAAGATTTGATATCAGCCACACAACAGCGTATTGTTTTCCATCAGCCAACACAGACATACATGCCTTTCCACTTTTGTAGCAACATTTTTGAGAAAACCCAACTGCATATCCGTTATGTGCTCGTACATACCATACATTTACATTAGCGTTTTCCAAAAAATATGCCGCAGCTAACTTAACATGGCATGCTCTGCCCCAATAGCTGGGCTAGGGACTGGGTCCAGTTCTCTTTAACCACTTCCATACCGGGCACTTACGCACCTTCCTGACCAAGCCAATTTTCAGCTTTCAGCACTGTCGCACTTTGAATGACAATTGCGCGGTCGTGCTACACTGTACCCAAACAATTTTTTTATCATTTTGTTCCCACAAATAGAGCTTTCTTTTGGTGGTATTTGATCACCTCTGCGTTTTTTATTTTTTGCGCTAAACAAAAGAGTGACAATTTAAAAAAAAAAAAAAAACACAATATTTTTTACTTTTTTATTTAATAAATATCACAATTTTTTTTAAAAAAACTTGTTTTCCTCAGTTTAGGCCGATACGTATTCTTCTACATATTTTTGGTAAAAAAAAAAAAAAAAAAAAAAAAAAAAAAATCGCAATGATCATATATTGATTGGTTTGCGCAAAAGTTATAGCGTTTACAAAATAGGTGATAGATGGCATTTTTATTTTATTAATTTTTTTACTAGTATTGGCAGCGATTTGCGATTTTTTTACTGTCACCGTGACATTGCGGCGAACACATCGGACACTTTTGACACGTTTTTGGCGCCATTCACATTTATACAGCGATTAATGCGATAAATATGCACTAATTACTGTATAAATGTGACTGGCATTCAAGGGGTTAACACTAGGGGGTGAGGGAGGGGTTAATATGTATACCTGTATTGTGTTCTAACTGTGGGGGAAGGGGGGTGACCGATCTATGTCCCTATGTACAAGAGACACAGATCGGTCTCCTCTGTCCCCTGACAGGACGTGGAGCTCTGTGTTTACACACAGAGCTCCACGTCACTGCTCTGTCGTTACCGATCGCGGGTACCAGGCACGCGCATCGGCATCTCGGGCTCGCGCGCCCCCCAGTGGCCGGAGGAATACAAGACGTCAAAAGACGTCCTGTTGAATATTCAGAGTCATCGTGAAGCCGTCATTTGACGATGGCCCGGTGCTCAAGTGGTTAACACAATGGAGAAGCCAAGTTCCTAATTCTTAAACCCTTTGTTAGGGCAGACGGGTTGATTTACCATTGCTGGAAAGTGCAAAAATCAAACTCACTTCTGCATAGTAACCAATCAGCTTCCAGTTTTTTTTTTTTTTGCCAAAGCTGAATTGAACAAGCTGAAGTTAGAATCCGATTGGTTTATATGCAGAAGCGATTTAGATTTTGCAGTCTCTAGCTTTAGTAAATAAACCCCACATTATTGAAATTGAGTATAACTGATGAGATATCTTCCTACGCAGTACAGCCCGGGTTCATTATGGCAGAAACAGCTTCCCAGCAACCTCATAACAAAGAGGACCAAGTAGATTTTTTTCTTGCAGAAGATTCCAGAATACATTTCAAAATGGCAAGCCGATTTATTTATTTCCAGATTTTGCCATGTGAATGAGGCATGTAACAAATATAAAGCCAATGTTATCCCAAAAAATAAATAAACCCTTTAAAGTTAAGGAAAAGTGGAAAAATACTACTGGGCCTGTAAGGTTATCTTAAGGTATTGATGTTGATGTGATTGATCTGGTTCCCAAGTAGGCAACTTCTATATGACAAAGGAACTCTACGACCTCATTGGTTTCTAGTGCAATGTACCAAAAACAAACAAAAAGCACCACTGCTAAAAGATCCAGATAGTACTATATTCCAATAAAGGTCAGGACTAGGGTTGTCCCGATACCGATACCAGTATCGGTATCGGGACCGATACCGAGTATTTGCGGGAGTACTCGTACTCGCGCAAATACCCCCGATACCTAAATAGAATACCCCCCCCCCCCGCCGCATCGGTTAAACGCTGTGCGTGAACATCACAGCTTTCATTTGAATAGCTGTAGTGTTCCCGCGCGTATAGACACTCCCCCTTGCCCGGGATTGGATGGGTGATCGCGATCTGTCCAATCCCGAGCAAGGGGGAGTGTCTATACGCGCGGGCAAAACAGCTATTCAAATGAATGCTGTGATTTTCTCCATGCGGCGGCGGCTTTCGGCGGCAAAGGTATGGGGGACATGGCTAGAGGGACATGGCTAGAGGGACATGGCTAGAGGGACATGGCTAGAGGGACATGGCTAGAGGGACATGGCTGCATATGTGAGGGACATGGCTAGAGGCACATGGCTGCATATGTGAGGGACATGGCTAGAGGGACATGGCTGCATATGTGAGGGACATGGCTAGAGGGACATGGCTGCATATGTGAGGGACATGGCTAGAGGGACATGGCTGCATATGTGAGGGACATGGCTAGAGGGACATGGCTGCATATGTGGGGGACATGGCTAGAGGGACATTGCTGCATATGTGAGGGACATGGCTAGAGGGACATTGCTGCATATGTGAGGGACATGGCTAGAGGGACATGGCTAGAGGGACATGGCTAGAGGGACATGGCTGCATATGTGAGGGACATGGCTAGGGGGACATGGCTGCATATGTGGGGGACATGGCTGCATTTGGGGACACATTTAAAAAAAGTATCGGTATTCGGTATCGGCGACTACTCGAAAAAAAGTATCGGTACTTGTACTCGGTCCTAAAAAAGTGGTATCGGGACAACCCTAGTCAGGACAATCAAAAGTTTCCAATGCTTTTCAGGGGTCCAAAATCACCCCCTTCATCAGGGCCTGACCTCATCAAGGTCATAGTTAAAAATAAAAATACCCCCCAAATGCAGCGGCTACCCTTTTAAAGGCCCCCCTGACCTTTAATTGAATAAAAATCGTACTTTGGCCTTTTAGCAGTGGTGTAGTGCATTTGTTTACATTTCGAATGCATGTCTGGTGCATTTTAAAGTGACTGAAAAAAAATAACCTCTTCTGTAACCTGCACCACCAAATGGCCCCCTGATAAGGGGAAGATAATGCTCCAGTACCTGCCTAAGCCGGCACTTCTGGAGTGTCGATCTCTAGTGTCTACCAGATGCAGAAGAGTCAGGTGTCAGTTTCTGCAGAGACTGTAGGGATTATTTTCCTATATGTGGCTGGGTTCACACTAGCTGAGACCGCAGGGGCACAGCAGGGGGTCCGGCGTGTCCCGGTTCTCCGTTTCAGGTTCAAATCAGGTCCGACCATTTGCCTAAATTCGGACCTGAAAAACAGAGCCAAAGACGCATAGGACCCATTTCCAGTGCGCGCCATGGCCGCCCCGGAAGTGCGTGAGCGGGCTCCATTGAGAACCGGTCATGCGAATTGGATGCAGTGTGAACCCAGCCCTAGAGTGGCATTTGGCGATGCAGGAAGCTGAAAAAGTAATTTGCTTTTTTATTTGCTGGTACATCTTTCATCTGAACTTTGCGTCTACTCAAAAGTATTTCTCAAAACAGGCAGCTCTTGTATATTTTTAGTGTTCTGTCAGCACTCAGCTTTTTTTCGCCCAGTAGCAGGATCCCACAGCAGAGAGAAAGTGCACTGATCAGTCAGTCAGCTCACATATATAAAAAGGTCTGTGGAGAGCTGCGATTAACAGGGTCTAGCTACCAAGTAGGAATAGAAGTTTTATCCCACTCAAGCCCTAACAAAGCCTCCAGGCTTCAGGAACCCAGATCAGAATTTAAAGTGGAGCTCCACCCAAAAGGGGAAGCTCTGCTTGTCTTCCCCCTGCTGCCACATTTGGCACCGCTTGAGGGGGAGGGGGAGTGGGTACTTGGCTTAGCGCACTTCACACATGCCCAGTACGGAGACCATCTGTGAATCCGCAAGGTGAAGATGCCAGCACCCAATTGAAAAATCGTCTCAGAAGAGGACACCACTGGAAGCCTGCAGAGATAAGTGCCCTAAAAAATATTAATAAGCGAGCAACTACAGCATTTGTGATATTAAAAAAAAATCTTAATTTTTGTTTAAAAATAACAAACATATTATACTTGCCTGCTCTGTGCAGCGATTTTGCACAGAGCAGCCCTGATCCTCCTCTTCCGACGTCCCTTGTCGGCACTCCTGGCCCCTCCTTTCGGCAGAGGACCCCCACAGTGCCTTGGCTCGGCCCCACCCCTCCCTCATTGACTTGACTGACTGGAGCATCGGGGGCCAATGGTGCATGCTGCTGTCTTAGCCAGTGAGGCGGGAGAGTCGCCGGACTTCGCGACTCTCGTGCAACATTGATGGAATAAGATGGGGCTCAGGCAAGTAATAGGAGGGGCTGATGCACACAGGTTTTTTACAGGGGTCTCCAAACTTTGTAGACAAAAAGCTAGTTTGCGGGTCTGTGGCCAGCAGAAGTAGAACATGTCATGGTGTCAGTGGGCGTAAACAGTGCCCCATCACTGGTGTCAGCCAGAGGAATAGTGCCCCATCATTGGCGTCAGCCAGAGGAATATCATGCCCCCTGTTGTCGCTGTCAGTGGGAGGAACTATGCCCCAATGTTTCTGACAGTGGGGGGGGGATGCCCAAAGGATCAGATAAAAGCAAGGGACCAAATCCAGCCCTGGGACCCAGTTTGGAGACCACCGTCTTTTTTTTTTTTTTTTTTAAATACATTAAAACACACAAACACCCTTCTGCCTTTAGAACCCATTTAAGAAAGATGGACAGAGATCCATCAAAACTGAAATACACGGTCGAATTTCGAACAAATTATTTTTCAAAATCAGAAAGTTTGTTTTTGTGATCCGATGATGCCACCATTGATTTTCGAAAATTCGGCCGACCAAACCTTCATGTTGCCGAGAATATTTGTTTCTCTCCGGGAATATTCTTTTCTTGCACAAGCGCATTTTTTTTTCCTATTACATCTCTCACACGATTCTCCCATCATTGATCAGAAAATAGTTTTTCAAAAAATTTCCAACGTGTCAGATTTCTCAAATTTGTTTGCCGGACAAAAAAAAAAAAAAAATCGTCTGTTGCTGCAGCCCACTAACGGTGCGAAAATCGTACAAAAATTCTTTGATACGATTTTCGAAAGAAAATTCTTTCACAATACAAACCGTGTATGGCCGGCTTTAATCTCTATTTCAAGACCTGTGAATGGCTCTGAACCAAGTTGGAATTGTATGAAGATTACCTTGATGAAGTGCACCTGGCATACACCATAAATATAGGAGTGAAACATCTATCCTTGGAATACATAATAATTACAGACAACATGTAGTAAAAATAAAAAAAAAGAAGAGCGAATTTTTTTTAACACGAACACACGTTGATAACAATGCAATTTGCAATTAAGTTTTTTTTTTTTTTTAAATGTGCAAATTATAAATATTATTATATTGGAAACACCATAGATTTCCAGTAATATCTTCTGTCTCCTACCAGAGAAATACGTTTCAAGAGAAACAAAAAGTTACCCCAGCGCCACTGCCAATATAGAAGTCCACGAACTGCGATTCAGTGCTCTAGCCAGGACGTTCCGCCCCATAAATACAATACGTGAATCAAAAGGGCTGGCAACTCAGATGCTCTTGAATAAAAGTCCTTTATTGGTTATGGGTACAGGCTGTAGGCTGACACGCTTTGGCCAAGAAGCCTTCAAAACTGATGAACGCTTCTTAGCCGAAACGCGTCAGCTTACAGCGTGTACCCATGTAACCAATAAAGGACTTTTATTTAAGAGCATCCAAGTTACCAGCCCTTTTGATTCAAATAAGTTTGAAGGATGCATACAGATATATACAGAAATGAGATTGATATAATGCGACAAATACTCACTGGTTTGTACACAATTTTGGGCTTCATTTTGTACCAGATCACTCCAACCAACCAAATTAACTGTCCTGGAAAAACAAAAAGTAATATATTGTCACTTACCTAGCTCGAAATTATTCACATCTGGATTCCATTAAATATAATTTTGCGTATTGCAATACATGTTCAAGCAAAGCCACCAGTTACAGGAATTTATAGACCGGATTGTACTTACCGTATTTTCCAGCGTATAAGATGACTTTTTGCATGTAAAATAATGCCCCAAAAGTTGGGGGTCGTCTTATACGCCGGGTACCTGTGTCAGACGTCGGCCATCCATTATTAAAAAAGCATGCCTCCTCCTCCGACTGTCCCGTGATAGGCGGAACACTAATTTTCCCAGCAGAGCCTCTGTTTAGTGTTCAGCCTATCACGGATGCCTTGACATCCATGATAGGCGGAACACTGAACAGAGGCTCTGCTGGGAAAATTACTGTTCCGCCTATCACGGAACAGCCTGAGGAGGAGGCACGGCTTTTGAATAATGGATGGCCGCCGTCTGACATCTCTGCAAACAGGTAGGGAGATCGTCGAGGCATGTTACAGATGGCACAGTGAGGCATGTTACAGATGGCACAGTGAGGCATGTTACAGATGGCACAGTGAGGCATGTTACAGATGGCACAGTGAGGCATGTTACAGATGGCACAGTGAGGCATGTTACAGATGGCACAGTGAGTATATCCCAAAACCTACATTTTAGCTGGAAAATTAGGGGGTCGTCTTATACGCCGGCAAATACGGTACGTGTAAATGTGTTCATGGGTCAGTATGGTCACATACGTGAAAAGAACATTGCTGTGGCTGTAGCAGTCAACTGGAAGCCACAAACCTCTTTCCCTTTATACAGCAAGTGAAACAGACACGTGCCTTCACATTGCTACATACAGTAGTTGTGAAAGTCCATACGGCCACAAAGCAGAGTCTGACGAGCAAGTTGTGTAATCACTTTTAGGAGAAGCCCTGCAGCTAATCTTGTGACTATATGGTGACCTTCACTCACCACTATACAGAACAGCTATGAATGAAGGAATATTGATGGCCATACATTATAAAATCTTCTTGTACAATTGTTCTTTAGATTTACCAATATGGAGGTCAAACCTAAACACCTTCACTTTGTATGCAATCACGCAGGCCCTTGCACTACATAGTTGAAGGTAAATCTAAAGGGAATTGAATAAGAAAATTGTATAAGGCTAGCCATACACTGTTAATTTTTTTAAATGTCCCTGTCAGCCAGTTGACTGCAAGAAGAAAAGAGGATTTTTTTCTAACACACCCCTGCCGTACTGGCAGAATTTTAATCAGTGTTATTACCCGCTTAAAGGGGTTGTAAAGGAAAAAAATGTTTTGCCTAAAATTAATGTCTGCAAGGTAGACAGACAGAATAGTGTAATGATTCTGTTAAAACTACTACTAAAACTAGTAAATACCTATTAAATTCCTTCATCTATATCCCTCCGGCATTCTAGTTTCTGTTCTCTCATTCACTTCCTGGTTTGCGGCTCTCGTTCATGTAAGAACTACATTTCCCAGTATGAATTGCGGCACGCCCAGTAATTCACACCTCCTTGAAGTCTCTAACACATAGAGAGCGTCCTGCCACACAGGTGTAGTTCCCAGGAGGGGGTGAGCACGTCACTGACCACCGCAGTAAAGCCTCCCATCACGGTGGCGAGTAACAATCAGACAAGCAGGAAGTGAACAGAACAGAGAAGAAATAGAGCAACTTCTGAGCAAAAACCAACAATGAGGAAGTGAAAAGAGGAATGTCTGCAGGTCTACAAAATAAGGATTGGTTTATGGCTTTTTTTCTTTGTCGTGACTGCGACTTTATGACGGACGCATTGGACACTTTTGACAAATTTCTGGGACCATTGTGATTTTTGCAGCGATCAGATGCTTATTATGAAAAAAAAGGGGTTGTAAAGGTTTTAAACATGTTATGCCTACCTGCTCGGTGCAAGGGTTTTGTACAGACCAGCCCCAATCCTCCCCTCCTGGGGTGCCCCGCTGGCGCTCCTGGCTTCCCCCTTTCATTGGGTGCCCCCCCACGGAGAGTTGCTTTCCATGGGGGGCAACCGTGTGGGCTCGCTCCAGAGTCCTGCTGCTGCGTCCATTAACCACATAGCGACCGCTGCACACACTTTTATGGCGACACAATCACACGGGCAGGCAAATGGGCGTACCTGTATGTCCCTTTAAGTTTGCCGCCCAGCGGGCGTGTGCCATGTGAGTGCGCTTGCGGGTCCCTTGGGGCCCTTGATTGCGGTCGGCAAAGGCAGAACAGGGGGATGCCTTAGTAGATCAGTGACATGTCACTAGTTTACAGTTCCCCGTTATCGGGAACAGTGACGTATCATTGGTAGCTCCTCCCCCTAACAGTTAGAATCACTCCCTAGGACACTTGACCCCTTCAGCGCCACCTAGTGGTTAACCCATTCACTGCCAGTGAATGGGCAGGGGACAGGTCCGAGCCACACTTCATCAATGAACACACAGAGCATGGCTAAAGGAGCGAGCCCACACAAGTGTCTCCATAGCAAGCTGCTTGCTATGGGGCACTCAGCAGGAGGAAGCAGCCAGGAGCAGCGTCAGGGGACCCGAGAAGTAGATTGGGGCTGTGACTTCACGCGTCGCAAATGCTAGCAGTCTGGCTGCCTTGCAGACCCTCTAGCTTCAATTTAAGTCACTAGCCTAAAATAAGCATGTAAAGCCTTTGGCTTTCACAATAGGCATGCTTGTTCTGTGTCAGCAGTATTGACAGTATGTAGAAATGTAGAATTCAATCTGGCAGAAGGCGGTTGATTCAGCACTTCCCCTGTACAAGCCCACGTACGAGAACAGGCAATGCCCGGCTAAATTTGATAAGGCGTGGGCTGCATTGGTGGACGTGAGTGGATAGGGAGATGGAGGACCAAATGGTGGATTCCCCCCCTTTTTTCCCAGATGGGGGTTGACTGGCCCCCCCTTCTCATCGGGTGACGCCCAAATATACCAAACAACAACTAATTTAACACACAGGCTGTGCAGTTGATGCCGCCCCCCCCCCCCCCCTTCCCAGGGGAGGGAGATTGAGTACCCTAAGGTTGACGCGGACCGGACTTAGATGAGAACATTCTTGGGATTTATCTCCAGTTGAGAAATGGTAGAAAATGCATTTTGTATGATTGATAGATTTTTGAGCTTGGTTAGGCGCCAAATGCCCACTGGACAGTGAGCGTCTAAGCGCCGCTGGTGAACTACTACCTAGAATCAATCCACGGTTTGGAAGAAAGGGAAGAGAGGGTGAAGGGGGGAGGGGTAACCAGCCCTTAAAGGGGTAAGGGAAACGAATCGGAAAGCATAAAAGAGGGAAAAAACAGAAGAAAAAGAAGAAGAGGAGGAAAAACTAGAGAGAGGGTACATGACATCGTTAATGACTGAATAATCGGGCCATTCCGGGGGCATGGACATTAGAGAGGCAAGTGGCTCCTTCAATGGAAGGGCGGAGTATAACAAAAAAAAAAAAAAATTGGATTGGTAGGATGATCAACGTGGATATTTCAAACGGATACTGTAACCAAGCAATATTTGACTGTTGAATGCTGACTGTATTGTAATTTTTTTTATTATTAAAAACTTTTCTGTTTAAGAAAAAAAAAAAATTATATATATATATATAATAATTTGGAATTCCGCTGCAAAGTTTACATGCAAATTCTGCAAAAATAGTTAAACATAACATTCGATCTTGCCATCAAATCAGCCAATATTGTTTGATAGCCACTAAAAATTTTCAATCAGACCTCCTATTTGAATGGAATTCGACATATTAAAACATTTTTCCCAAATGTAAACCCCGTTCACATTTAGAATTTTTCTTGAGAAAACATTTCCATCTTGCTCCTTCAAATTTACTCATTACAACGATAAGAAACAACTGTCGTTTTAGCCCTGGTTCACACTGGGCTGCGGGAGTGAAGCCGTGCCAGTTCAGCTGAACTCACACGATTTCACTCCCGATTTCGGCCGCGATTTAAGAGACATCGGTGCAGGTTTCTGCACAGATGTCAATGTAAATCGCGGCCCTAAATCACAAAAAGTAGTACAGGAACTACTTTTTTAAATCGGTGCAGCGCCGCAGATGCGGCGTCGCACCGATTAGGACAGTGTCATTGCCGACAATTGCCGCCGATTTGAGATGCGATTTCACAAGTGAAATCGCATCTCGAATCGAAGCAAATCGTACCCAGTGTGAACCTGGGCTTAATCTCGCTATTAGACAATTGAACGAACGTCCCAAAGACACTTTTTTTCCCTTTTTACTGATGTATATTCTACTAGTGTATAGACAACTTTAGATAGTATTGAAGCCAAGGGTTATGAATAACCACTAGGGTTTTTGGAAAAAAAAGTCAGCAGTGGCAGCCTATAGCAAAGGGGTTACTTGAAGACATGATCCTGGAAGACGAACGCCTGTTTGCAGTAATTGTGTTTGTGTCTTAGAAGTCATGTGCCGGTCTGGTATGAGGAAGTTACAGCCGCACACACTGTCTCGGGCTCATCTGATTCATCGCTGCAGTCAGCAAATCTGTTGACTTTCCAATTGCAACACCTTCTCATGTTAGTCGGGAAAAAAAAAATCCTTGTTTCTCAAAACTCGACACAAACCACTGCACTATAAGAAGTAATGACAATGTACTAAGGGCAGCGAGCCACAGCATACAATTTGAGTAAGGGCAGCGAGCCACAGCACACAATTTGAGTAAGGGCAGCGAGCCACAGCACACAATTTGAGTAAGGGCAGCGACCCACAGCACACAATTTGAGTAAGGGCAGCGAGCCACAGCACACAATTTGAGTAAGGGCAGCGACCCACAGCATACAATTTGGAGTAAGGGCAGCGACCCACAGCATACAATTTGGAGTAAGGGCAGCGACCCACAGCATACAATTTGGAGTAAGGGCAGCGACCCACAGCATACAATTTTGAGTAAGGGCAGCGACCCACAGCACACAATTTGAGTAATGCCCTGTACACACACGAGCAGGATTTCCGTCGGAAAAAGTTGGATGGTTCCGCTCAAGTTCCGATGATTCCGCTCAAGCTTGGCTTGCATACACACGGTCAGACTTTCGAGTGTTAAGAACGCAGTGTCATACAACACTATGATGAGGTGAGAAAAAGAAGAAGTTCAATGCTTCCGAGCATGCAAATTGTTTCCAAAACATGCATATTGTTTTTCCCGTCGGAATTACATAAAGATGAACGGATTTTCGGATTTGTAATTTTTTCAGTCAGAAAAATTGAGAACCTGCTCTCAAACTTTTGCTGGCGGAAACTCCTCCAGTAAAAGTCTGATGGAGCATACGCACAGTTGGAATTTCCGATGAAAAGCTCACATCAGACTTTTGCTGGTGGAAATTCCGCTTGTGTGTATGGGGCACAACTCCTTCATAATAATTCTGGCAAAAGTAAGGGAAAAAATGTATTGAAAGCGCCACATCGATGGTAGTAGAGCCACAGTGATGGTGGGAACAGGGAAGGCGGGGGGACAGGCAGGGGTGGCAGACACAGGGGATGGCGGTCTGTGCATAACAGATGTGCATGAAAACTGATGTCCACATGCATGAAAACCCAAGGTAAACTGATGTCTCTGCAAGTAAAATCTGCACAGTTGCCCATCAGTTTTTATGCCCGTATGGTGTGAACGAGCCCTCAAACTGAATCTTTGTACCAGCAATCTACACACAGGAGAGAGGGAAAGAAAGTGTGGATAAGCAACTATTCCAACTCATTCAGTTGTATTTCTTTCTGCTTTAGCTGTTGAGCCCTGTAAGATTTTTTTTTCTCCCAGCAAAGCAGATAAAAACAGCCCAGGAAACTTGAGAAAAATAAGCCCACAGTCCCATTTGCTGGCTGCAAATAAGAGTATAATCTGCAATATTTTAGATTTAAAATCTGACAAAAAAAAAAAAAAAGAAAAAAAACACACATTTTCAAATGATTTTAAATTGATAAAACAAAACAAATCTACATTGCCTTTAGCATGTAACTACGGGATAATATAGTAAGTCAAACGTCCTGCAAGGTACTCAGGTTTTATGCTGGGTTGGGTTGGCTTCCTAACTATATACAGTACTATGATTATATGCATTAGTCAGTCAGATAATTTTGGGAGGGTATGGAGTGCCATCTATAATCCTGACCTGGAGCCAAACAGCCACATCCTTAAAGGAGGTTATGCAATAATGACAAATTTGTATCCGTCTCCCAACCTCCATACCCATAACTAGGTCTACCTTCAGCTTCGACAGTGTAAATCTTTACTGCTGTAGAATGTCACCAATAGTTGCAATACACGAGCAGATCACATATACACAAAAGGGTTAGGGGTTTCCCATTAAAGAATATGGCTAGGACTCAGAATTGGAACAGGGACCTCCCGCAAAGGTCAGAAGGCGGGTTCCCAGAGGTCAAAGGTCTTAGGGCGTGGCTGACCCACCCCCACCAAAGTGTACCCCCTACCCCAACTAAGTCGGGCAATGAACAAGGTCGGGGCAATGAACAAGGTCGGGGCAATGAACAAGGTCGGGGGAATGAACAAGGTCGGGGGAATGAACAAGGTCGGGGGAATGAACAAGGTCGGGGGAATGAACAAGGTCGGGGGAATGAACAAGGTCGGGGGAATGAACAAGGTCGGGGAAAGCGTCTTACAAAAGTTCACTGCTAGTGCGCAACTCCCTCCAACAAAATGGTCCTAGTACTGGGAAGAACAAATCTAGCAAGATTTCATCCCATGAACTGCTCAACATCCAAACTAAAGAGTACCAGCCCTATAACCTGCTGGCCATTTCTGACCATTTTCTTCAAAAGTGTTACTTTGCCGACGCATTGCATGCAATTCTTCAAGTTATGGGCTTGAAACACAATGTAAAATTGTGCCCAGAAAATTGGCAGGACTTTATTACAAGAAATAGGGGAGCACGTGGGGTTGATTTACTAAACGCAAATAGACTTCGCACTTTGCAAAATGCAGTTTCACTCCGCAAGAGCAGTTGCTCCAGAGTTTAGTAAATGAGCAGAAGCTCTGCGAACTTCCATCATCCAATCATGTGCAAGCAAAGATGCAATTTTCTATTTTTTCCTTGCACGGAATTGGATAGTCTTTGAAAAGTGAAGCTTCACCTCATTTACCAAGCTCTGGAGCAACTGCTCTTGCCCACTTCAACTGCACAGTCTATTTGCCTTTAGTAAATACACCACATGGTGTCATGGTTATGCCATGACCTGTACCTTCTTATGCTCGTCTTCCTATTGTCAAGCAAACCCACCCTTTAGGTTGGGTTCACACAATTTGCGAATTGGATGTGGAGTTTTTCCTCCGCATCCAATTTGCATGCAGGAGACTGTGACCGGCTCTCTATGGAGCCGGTTCACACAGCTCCGGGGTGGCTGAGAAGAGAATTGCACAGGAGCCCTGTGTGCGTCTTTTGGTTCGTTTCAGGTCCAAATTCAGCCCAAAATTTGGACCTGAAGTGGTGAACCAGGACGCACAGGACCCCAGCTGTGAGCCGCTCCGCGCGGCAGTGTGAACCCAGCCTCACACTCTGCAGCCAATAGAAAGAAGACGACCAGAATGTATAAACCAAAGTGGGATTATTAGAACTGTGGCCTCAATTCCAGTAATAAAGCATCATGTATTTTCAAGGTAGCACACTATTTCCATAAAAGACAATAGTTTGCATGCAGTTAAATGTCTGTAATGCAGAATATAAGTTTGTATGCAGCCAAGTGTCTCTGATTAAAAGGTGAATTCAAAGCCAAAAGCTATATTCTTTAAAAAAAATTAAAAAATAATAGTCATGTTTCATAAAGCGAAGTAAAAACGTAGACAACGGGTCTAATGGAAACAGTCCCCACCCAATACAAAGAAAGGCAGGGAATAAGGTACAAAAGGATTTATCAAAAATCAAACTAGACAACCAAGCCCAACAGAGGAATCAGTAAGACTCGGTTCACACTGGGGCGACTCGTCAGGCGACGCTGCCGCCTGACAAGTCGCGTCCCATTCTAGTGAATAGAACCGTTCTAATAGGAGCGACGCAAGTCGGTCCGACTTAGAAAAAGGTTCTTGTACTACTTCGGGGGCGACTTGCATTGACTTCTATACAGAAGTCATTTTGCAAGTCGCCTTAGATGTCGTCTTCATGTCGCCTGGCCGAGTCGCCCCAGAAGTCGTGCCGCCCCTGTGTGAACCGGCTTTAAGTGTAGTAAAGGCCCTTTGTATAAAAATACAATCTAATAGAACACAAAGTAACATAAATCTAGAATAACAGAACCCAAGAAAAAAGCTTAGGCGCTCATGAATTGGGTCTATAAGATAACCGTAGACGCAATGCTATTACAGGAGCAGAATCATGGATGTACCAAACCTATCTGAATAAAAAGTGAACATATTGCAAGTAAATTACAACTGTTTTCCACATAACTGACATTAAATAGGTGATCAACTGGGAAAGTTCAATACTAGGGGGTAACTATATTGTGGCATCTGCCGGGAAGGGTGGGATCAGGGGGGGTTACTTGCCTGTTTTTAATGCAGTTACGTCTAAGGACCCAAAGATCACAGGCATCCAATATTGCATTTCGGCCTTGTCCCTTTCACAGCATGGCTCGGCGAAATGATGTTATGTTACGTCGCTTCCCCTGTGGCCACAAGGGGCATGCGCGCACGCCCGCTGCTCGCCCCCGGAGCTGATGTGAGTGCTCGGCGGGGATAAATGTCTCAGGGGGAGAAATGACAAATACAAACAGCGATCTGTAATTTCCCCTAGTCAGTCCCACCCCGCTTGGAAACAGTCCCCACCCAATACAAAGAAAGGCAGGGAATAAGGTACAAAAGGATTTATCAAAAATCAAACTAGACAACCAAGCCCAACAGAGGAATCAGTAAGACTCGGTTCACACTGGGGCGACTCGTCAGGCGACGCTGCCGCCTGACAAGTCGCGTCCCATTCTAGTGAATAGAACCGTTCTAATAGGAGCGACGCTCTGACTTAGAAAAAGGTTCTTGTACTACTTTGGGGGCGACTCGGGACGACCTGCATTGACTTCTATACAGAAGTCATTTTGCAAGTCGCCTTAGATGTTGTCTTCATGTCGCCTGGCCGAGTCGCCCCCGAAGTCGTGCCGCCCCTGTGTGAACCGGCTCTAAAGGGCATTTTGAGTTGTGTGTGAGAACAAAGTAATGGTATCAAAAAGGTAAAGAGAAGAATGGGGGCTCCTTTGGCTTGCCATGACAGCAGGCTACAGAGATGATAAAGCATATGAGAAGCCAAGCATAAGACGACTACAGCAAGACAGAAAAAGAAAATCCATAGAAACAGAAAGAAATCAGAAAAAAGGAAACAGCTACAGTGCTAGGTGCCCAGGCCGGAAAGCAGGAGGAACTGGCTCCCAGAGGTGAGGTCAAGTGATGAGAACAACGTGAAGGCATCCTTGAATTCTGAAGAGCCCAGATAAATGACCCAGGTAGCGAATGCATTCACATAGAAGGTGTATCGATCACAGATGGCCAAGACCACACAGCGATTTAAAAGCACAGGTTGCACTCAGAACAGGCCTTGACCATGGTCGACCAAAGAAGGTGAGTGTAAGTGCTCAGCGTCATATCCAGCGGTTGTCTCTGGGAAATAGACACATTAGTACTGCCAGCATTGCTGCAGAGGTTGAAGGGGTGGGTGGATTAGCCTGTGAGGGCTCAGACCATATGCTGCACACGGCATCAAATTGGTCTGCATTGCTGTTGGTCCAGAAGGAAGCCTCTTCTAAAGATTTGCTGAAGACAAGCAGACTAAGGACATGGATTACTGGAACCAGGTCCTGTGGTCTGATGAGACCAAGATAAACTTATATGGTTCAGATGGTGTCAAGCGTGTGTGGCAGCAACCAATTGAGGAGTACAAAGACAAGTGTGTCTTGCCTACAGTCAAGCATGGTGGTGGGAGTGTCATGGTCTGGGGCTGCATGAGTGCTGCCGGCACTGGGGAGCTACAGTTCATTGAGGGAACCATGAATGCCAACATGTACTGTGACATACTGAAGCAGAGCATGATCCCTTCCCTTCAGGGACTGAGCCACAGGGCAGTATTCCAACATGATAAAGACCCCAAACACACCTCCAAGATGACCACTGCCTTGCTAAAGAAGCTGAGGATAAAGATGATGGACTGGCCAAGCATGTCTCCAGACCTAAACCCTATTGAGCATCTGTGGGGAATCCTCAAACGGAAAGGTGGAGGAGCGCAAGGTCTCTAACATCCACCAGCTCTGAGATGTCGTCATGGAGGAGTGGAAGAGGACTCCAGTGGCAACCTGTGAAGCTCTGGTGATCTCCATGCCCAAGAGGGATAAGGCAGTGCTGGAAAATAATGGTGGCCACACAAAATATTGACACTTTGGGCCCAATTTGGACATTTTTACTTAGGGGTGTACTCACTTTTGTTGCCAGCGGTTTAGACATTAATAGCTGTGTGTTGAGTTATTTTGAGGGGACAGCTGTACTCTGTTATACAAGCTGTACTCACTACTTTACATTGTAGCAAAGTGTAATATCTTCAGTGTTGTCACATGAAAAGATAGAATAAAATATTTACAAAAATGTGAGGGGTGTACTTACTTTTATGAGATACTGTATATGTAGCAAAGTCCAAGTCGCCATCTAATGGAGGCAGCAGTGATCAGAGGCAGAGAGGAAAATCCTCTGAATATCATAGGGGAACCTAAGATCTGAGGCCTCGTACACACGACAGAGATTCTCGGCAGAATTCGCCGAGAAACTCGGTCAAAACCCGGATTCTGCCGAGAATCTCTGTCGTCTGTACAGTTTTGGCTCGATGGAGCCGCCGAGGAGCTCGACGAGAAAATAGAGAACATGTTCTCTATTTTCTCGTTGGCCGCGTTGTTCTATAGGAGAAGGCGGCCCGCCGAGCTCCTCGGCGGCTTCATCCCAAAACGAGACGAGGAACTCGACGTGCCAAGCACGTCGAGTTCCTCTGTCGTGTGTACGGGGCCTTAGAACTTCATTCTCGGGCCACAGAGGCTTTGTGGGCCTTTTGGGTAAAAAATATCTTTAGGGGATCAGAATCATGCAGTTGTCTACCAAACTTTTTCCCCAGGACTTAAAGTGGTTGTAAACCCACTTTTTTGACTTTTACCTACAGGTAAGCCTATAACAAGGCTTACCTGTAGGTAAGGAGAATATCTCCTAAACCTGCATGGTTTAGGAGATATTCCCCTCGCAATGCGCCACGGCGCATGCGGAGGGGGGGGGGGATCTACAGCGAAAGGACCGGCAGCCGCCGGACCTTGCCGAGTTTTAAATCTCCCGTGCGCACGCGCGGGAGTGACATCATCGTCGCTCCAGCCAATCACAGCGCTGGAGCGGCGATACCCGGAAGACACACCGAGGCAAGATGAAATCTCGCTCATCGTGGACCAGGTAAGTGCTACACACCTCGTTCCGAGGTAAGTATTTCATAATGAGCTAATATGCGGTGCATATTAGCTCATTATGACTTTTGCCTTACAGGAGAAAAAAAATAAAAAATAAATTTGATGCGGGTTTACAACCGCTTTAATCAATCATTTCCCTTTGGGATTATGGAAGTATTCTGAACATATATAGAAGGGAGGGTTGGGAATATTACAACAAAAACGCATGTACAGTTTAGATAAAAGTAGGAAAGGGATTATTTTGCTTCTTTTTGGTCTTGGGTTTAGATATTAACTAAAGTACACTCACCATAATTTGTGTGCTGCAGTTTACAGAATCTAGGGCGGATTCCACACATAGGATCTCAATAGGGAATGCAGTCTTACTACATTATTATTTAGCAATTCAGCTGTTTACAAAATATAATGGGATGGACTGCATGACAAGATTGGCCGGGGAAAAAAAAGAAAAAAAAAAGAGAAAGGAACCTGATCGGACAATGGTATAACTCGCATAAAAAAAAAAGGAGGGTGATGCACACATCTGGGTAAAATACATTGTTAGATCCATTTATACACCCAGACAAATTCGTTATGGGGCACTTCAGCCCAGAAAGATTTGCCCCCTTAATGACCGGGCCATTTTTTTTGCAATAAGGTACTGTGTCGCTTTAACTGACAATTACACGGTCATGCGACATTTAACCCAAAACAAAATGGACGCCCTTTTTTTTCCCCACAAATGGAGCTTTCTTTTGGTGGCATTTTTTCCCCCTTTTGGTGGCATTTGATCACCTCTGCAGTTTATATTTTACTCTATAAACAAATAAAAATTTTTTTTAAAAAAATATATATTTTTTTACTATAATAAATATCCAGGGAAAAAAAAAAAAGTATTCATCAGTTTAAGCCAATATGTACTTTTCTACTTTTTTGTTTTTAGCAATAACTGCGATCAGCAATTTTTTAAATCGGGACTGCGACATTGCGGGTGACGCATCGGACACCTTTTGAGACCGATGCGTCAATGGTATATGCGGGTGACGCATCGGACACCTTTTGAGACCGATGCGTCAATGGCATAATACAGCAAGCAGTGCTATAAAAATGCATCGATTACTGTATAAATGTCAGTGGCAGGGAAGGGGTTAACACTAGGGGGCGATCAAGGGGTTAAATGTGTTCCCTGCTAGGCATTTCCAACTGTGGGGGGGTGGTCTACAAATGCTTATAAAAAAGGAAAGATAAAAGCTTGCATAGTGTAGTATGTAAAAACCAGACGTTTTAATAATAGTGATTAATGCACTTAACAGCAATCCCCAGTTGAAACGCGTAGGGGGGCGCTGACGTCATCACGCAATACCCGAACGAGAGGAAGGGATCACTGAGACGCCGCAGCTCTCCCTTTATACACTGCCATTGATATCTGCCATTTGTAAGTGCATTAATCACCATTATTAAAACTACTGGTTTTTACATACTACACTATTCAAGCTTTTATCTTTTCTTTATGAGCGTTTGTGGATCGCAATCATCGCCACATTGCTACAGAGAGACATAGGTTGTGGGGAAACCTTATTCCCTGAGCTAGGCACAACTGTTTATCACAGTGATGGCCATCTGGTAAGCAGATCACTATACACTTGGGTGTCACATCTGAAACGATCACGATACTCTTGGGAAGACTGGTATCAATCATCACGTTCCTACTATTGTCCCGATTCATTTTGGATACCTCACTGCATTCAGAACTTTCTTTTTTTTTGGATTCATCACTTGTGTTGCACGGGACTTATTTGTTGTTTCAACCCTGCACCAATTATGTTGTGTCACTTTTGGACTCTGTATTCGTTTTTATTTTTTCGCTTATTTCCACTTAATTATTCCTTTGTCTTCATATATTGGCATTCCGTATATACTCGAGTATAAGCCGAGTTTTTCAGCACATTATTTTTGTGCTGAAAATGCCCCCCTCGGCTTATACTCGCGTCACCTTTTTGCGCCTGATCTTCCAGACTTTGGGGACCCGGTACCGGCCGGCCGTAGGTCCCCCAAACTTGGCACACATGTAGCCCAATTTCTCCTCTACAAGTGTGCAGAGTTTGTTGTCTGGGGGACCTACGGCCGGGGAGCACCGATTTTTCAAAGCTGGGCACCCCTTCCATAGACTCCAATGTTAAACGTCAGTCTAATCATGGGCACAGTGAGGCATGGGCACAGTGAGGCCCGGACATTGGCTCCCGCTGCTGTCAATCAAATCCATAAAAAAAAAAGTGAAATTTCAGTGAATTTTATTGGCTGCAGCACGGAGTGATGTAATGGATTGCGCCACACTGCATGCTGTACTTTTTTCAGTACATACCACCGCTGACCTGATCGAATAGGAAACAAGGCATTTGCCTTCTTTGTGCATTTGGATTGGCTGTCAAGCTCAGTTCTAACACGCCCGGCGTAAGCAAACCCTAATGCCGCGTACACACGATCATTTTTCAGCATGAAAAAAAAAAACATGTCCAAAAAACTAAGTTTTCCCAACTTCATCATTGTCTACACACCATCGTTTTTAAAAAATGATCTAGCAAAGCGCCGTGACGGACAACGGCACTATAAAAGGGGAAGTTCTATTCGCCTTTGGGCTGCTTTAGCCGATTCCGTGTTAGTAAAAGACGATTTGCGCTTTTCTGTCTGTTACAGCGTGATGAATGTGCTTACTCCATTCAGAACGGTAGTTTTACCAGAACGAGCGCTCCCGTCTCATAACTTGCTTCTGAGCATGCGTGGGTTTTTTTACGTCGTTTTAGCCCACACACGGTCATTTTTTAACAACCCGAAAAACAACATAGTTTAAAACGACGTTAAAAAATGCAGCATGTTCGAAATTCATTTTTGTCGTTTTTCAGAACCTGAAAAATGATGTGTAGCCCACACACGATCATTTCAAATGACGTTTTTGAAAAACAAAGTTTTTTTCATTCCGAAAAATTATCGTGTGTGGGCTTCATATCATTTTTCAGGTGTAAATAAGGCCCCATTTACACTTGGCGATTTGGAATCGCTTCAACTAGGGCTGCAAATAACGATTATTTTCATAATCGATTAGTTGGCCGATTATTGTTGTTTCGATTAATCGGATAATAGCCTTAAAAAAAAAAAATGCATTTTTAATTGTTTTGGGGCCAATTTGTTGTTGGACAGATTACAAAACACAAATTGCCACAAAAACACATTACATGCTTTTCTGCAGCTTCTCCATTGAAGTATATTGAACCAAAAAAAATAAAAAAAGTAGCACCGTTTTGCGTTAATAAGTCCTTGCCCTTTCCAAATACGCAGCAGCTGAAAAAAAAATCATGGATGTGAACGTGTCCCATAGGAAAACACGTAAATGAACTGTAGTGTTTGTCTGCAAAAAACACCAAAACACAGAGGTGTGACCCCAGGCCTGAGACGTTTAGTAACATAATGGGGTTAAAAAAACAAAAATAAGTACAAAAAGAGCAAATAATCACTACTGTAAGGGGTTAATTTTTTTAACTGTGGGACAGTGAAAGTAATATTTACAGTAGCGATTTGCTTTTTTGTACTATAAAGGGTTAATTTTATTTTTTTTAACCCCATTATGTTACTGACCGATTAATCGATTACCGTATTTATCGGCGTATATCACGCACTTTTTTTCCCTGAAAATCAGGGCAAAATCGTGGGTGCGCAATATACGCCGATACCCGCGCCGAGTTTTGAATACTGCGCCGACATATACCGAGCGCAGTACACTCGGGTATAGTCGGCCAGTCTCGGCTTCTTCCACGGTCACGTCCTGGACGTACAGGACGTGAGCGCGACAGTTGCCGAGCCTGCCCGAGTGTACTGCGCTCGGTATATGCTGGCGCAGTATTCAAAACTCGGCGTGGGAAACGAGCGGGGAGGACGCCACAGAAGGACGCCGGACCCGCCAAAGAGGACACCGGACCCGCCGCAGAAGGACACCGGACCCGCCGCAGAAGGACACCGGACCCGCCGCAGAAGGACACCGGACCCGCCGCAGAAGGACACCGGACCCGCCGCAGAAGGACACCGGACCCGACGAGGCCACCGATGGACGCCGCGCAAGACACCAAAACTGTAAGTACAAAAATAACTTTTTTTCCACAGGATTGGGGGTCACTTTAGGGGTGCGCGGTATACGCGGGAGCGCGTTATACCGCGATAAATACGGTAATTTCATAATCGATTAGTTGTTTCGGCCCTAGCGCCAACCCTCACTTCCATTCCAAATCACAGTGAAACGCATGACATTTTTTAATAGCACCCCCAAATACAGTACAATTCTGCTGCGACTGTTGCGCCAAAATCACAGCAAAAAAACGCATCTTTAAAAATCACGCAAAGCTCGTCACCCAAAAAGGTGCAAAAGCTTATTTTGGGCCACAAACGCGCATAGGGCAGCCTATTCAAGTGAAGAGGCTGTCCTATATGTGGCACATACGCATGTAAATCGCACTTAGAGCGGGGACGGTTTTTACTGCGATACCAGATTTGAATGGGGCCTAAAAGGACACACTTTACAGACCATTACATGCGTTTTAATTGTTTTCTGCCAGCAAGGTTTTGCAAAGACATTAGTATTTTATTATGTCCGTGTGCACGATCCCTTATCTGCTTTTAGAGGAAATATGAATGTGTATAAAACGCATGCAAGTGCAAATACATCAAAACCCTTTCACACTGGAGGCGTTTTTCCGGCACTAAAGGGCTAAAAAAAAAAATAGCGCCTGAAAGACGCCTCTCCTGCAGCTCCAAGTGCTTTCACACAGGGGCGGTGCGCTTGCAGGACGTTATAAAAAAAGTCCCGCAAGCATCATTTTTGGAGCGGTGTATACATCGCGCTCGCAACCCGCCCGTGCCCATTGGAATGAATGGGCATCACTGCCAAAGTGCCTGCAAAGCGCTTTGGAAGTGGCGCTTTTCGGGCGCATTTAACCCTTTCTTCGGCCGCTAGCGGGGGCTTAAAAGCTCCCGATAAGCACCGCTAGATCTAGCGGCGCTTTACCGCCAACAAGACCGGCTAGCAGTGTGAAAGGGGTATAAAGCCCAAGCTTAGTTAAACATTTTGTTTTCTGATCAGCACAACGGACCATACTTACTATCAATGAGAAGTGAGAACAGTCCCTTGTGCTGATAGCACCTGCGTAAAACGGAGTTTACACCCATGCAAAAAGTGTAGCTGCTGACTTTTAATAAAGCGGACACTCGCCTGTCCCACGGTGCAGCGATGCCCAACATTAAGACTGGACGCCCGACTGCGCATGCGTGAGCCACGCGCTGTGATTGGCCGGGCAATCTCCCGGGACCTGTGACGTGTCCCAGAAGATTGCAGGGGGGGAGAGCTGATCATCCTTCTGTCACCGCGAGGAAGTGGGAGCTGGGTGCCTCTAAAAAGAGGGTGAAAGGTCCATCTCCTCCATTCACCGGTTTCCTTCCTCTGCCGATCGCCAAATCCTTTCCCCCTGCAGGAATCTGCCGATCTGGGCAGTGTGCGGGAGTGTGAAGGAGCCCCAAAGTTTGTGGAAAATTCACAGATCATTTCTCCAGAGCTGAACGAGAGGAAATGCTGGAGGTCGGGGTTAGTACAGCTTCATACTATGGAACTGACCAGGCCTCAGCCCCCAATCAATGTGCTGGAGGAGGGGACAACATACAGATACTATGGAGGGTACAGGCAGAGCGCAGGGCTGAGGTCTTCATATAAAGCTCACACAAGCCTGGACTCTACACTTATACCGGGACTATGAGCAACAATGTATACCATACAAGAGGAGGGGGAGAGCAACAATGTATACCATACAAGGAGGAGGGGGAGAGCAACAATGTATACCATACAAGAGGAGGGGGAGAGCAACAATGTATACCATACAAGGAGGAGGGGGAGAGCAACAATGTATACCATACAAGAGGAGGGGGAGAGCGACAACGTATACCATACAAGGAGGAGGGGGAGAGCAACAACGTATACCATACAAGAGGAGGGGGAGAGCGACAACGTATACCATACAAGAGGAGGGGGAGAGCAACAATGTATACCATACAAGAGGAGGGGGAGAGCAACAACGTATACCATACAAGGAGGAGGGGGAGAGCAACAACGTATACCATACAAGGAGGAGGGGGAGAGCAACAACGTATACCATACAAGAGGAGGGGGAGAGCAACAACGTATACCATACAAGAGGAGGGGGAGAGCAACAACGTATACCATACAAGAGGAGGGGGAGAGCAACAACGTATACCATACAAGAGGAGGGGGAGAGCAACAACGTATACCATACAAGAGGAGGGGGAGAGCAACAACGTATACCATACAAGAGGAGGGGGAGAGCAACAACGTATACCATACAAGGAGGAGGAGGGGGAGAGTAACAATGTATACCATACAAGGAGGAGGAGGGGGAGAGTAACAATGTATACCATACAAGGAGGAGGAGGGGGAGAGTAACAATGTATACCATACAAGGAGGAGGAGGGGGAGAGTAACAATGTATACCATACAAGGAGGAGGAGGGGGAGAGTAACAATGTATACCATACAAGGAGGAGGAGGGGGAGAGTAACAATGTATACCATACAAGGAGGGGGAGAGTAACAATGTATACCATACAAGGAGGGGGAGAGTAACAATGTATACCATACAAGGAGGAGGAGGGGGAGAGTAACAATGTATACCATACAAGAGGAGGGGGAGAGCAACAATGTATACCATACAAGAGGAGGGGAGAGCAACAATGTATATAATAGGAGGATGGGAACAATGTATGGAATATTTTAGAAGAGTAATATTATAGGAGTAGAGAAGGACAATGTATATAATTAGAAAAGTAGTAGCAGGTGAGAGGAGGGGGTCAGTGGAGGGGGGTCCCGGCAGGTGAGGTGAGGAGGGGGGGTCCCAGGAGGTGAGAGGAGGGGGGGGGGGGTCCAGGCAAGTGAGAGATAGGGGGGTCCAGGCAGACGAGAGATGGGGGGGGGTCCAGGCAGGCGAGAGATGGGGGGGGGTCCAGGCAGGCGAGAGATGGGGGGGGTCCAGGCAGGCGAGAGATGGGGGGGGGGGTCCAGGCAGGCGAGAGGAGGGGGGGGTCCAGGCAGGCGAGAGGAGGGGGGGGTCCAGGCAGGCGAGAGGAGGAGGGGGGTCCAGGCAGGTGAGAGGAGGGGGGGTCCAGGCAGGTGAGAGGAGGGGGGGTCCAGGCAGGTGAGAGGAGGGGGGGTCCAGGCAGGGGGTCAGTGGAGGGGGGGTCCAGTCAGGTGAGAGGAGGGGGGTCAGTGGAGGGGGGGGGGGGGGTCCAGTCAGGTGAGTGGAGGGGGGGGGTTCAGTCAGGTGAGAGGGGAGGGTCAGTGGAGGGGGGGGGGTTCAGTCAGGTGAGAGGAGGGGGTCAGTGGAAGGGGGGGGGGTCCAGTCAGGTGAGAGGAGGGGGTCAGTGGAGGGGGGGGTCCAGTCAGGTGAGAGGAGGGGGTCAGTGGAGGGGGGGTTCAGTCAGGTGAGAGGGGAGGGTCAGTGGAGGGGGGGGGGTTTTAGGCAGGTGAGAGGAGGGGTCAGTGGAAGGGGGGGGTCCAGTCAGGTGAGAGGAGGGGGTCAGTGGAGGGAGGGGTTCAGTCAGGTGAGAGGGGGGGGGGGTTCAGGCAGGTGAGAGGAGGGGTCAGTGTAGGGTGTCCCGGGTACTTACCTTACACACACAACAATCAGCCCTTCACTCGACCATCAGAGTCACAACAGCTGCTTCCCCAGCAGCCTCGGTATACATTGGGAGGGGCGGTCCATACACAGAGGGGTAGCGCCCCAGCAGGCAGGGTAGACACCCATAAGGGCTGGTATACACAATAAAAGGCGGGGCCCAGAAGAGGGGCGGAATATAGAGATGGTTTAGCTGCAGACTGGAGCTCCACGTTTGACAGGAAGCATGTGTCCTCCACTCCACTTTTCTTTTTTTTTTTTATAATAAACTTTAATGTTACAAACATTTAATAGACAATAGACACAACTCGTGGAAGTGGAGGACACATTTCCTGTCACATCTGCATTTCCCCAAGGGTATCTTGGCCGCAGACTGGAGCTCCACTCTCACTTTATTTATTTATTTTATCAACTTTAACCCTTGCGCTGCCAGAGCTGGTTTTGCACTTTTTTTTGCAGACATGTTTACAAAATCATTTTCGGCCTGAAGATCACATAAAACTCCCCAAATATTACATATTTTCTGAAAGCAGATGCCCTAGAGAATAAAATAGCGGTAGTAGTTCTAAATTTTTATCTCACACAATACGACTGCAAATTTAATTAAAAAGGTAAATCTAACGGGAAACAAGTGCAATAAATGAAAGTGATTGTAATCCCCCTTTGACAACTTGCACCTACAGGTAAGCCTAGATTAATACCTGTAGGTGCAAGAAATATCTCCTTAACCCACACCGTTAAGTAGATATTTGCTGAAAACATCGCATCGATGTCTACGGCGCATGCTATGCATACTAGCTCATTATGCCTTTTTCTTGCAGGGTTTTTTTTTTTCCTGGGTTTACTTCCTTTTTAACCACATTTTTGATAAAATATAAAAGATGAGGTTGCATCGAGTAAATAGATACCCAACATGTAAAACCCTAAATATTTGTGCGCCGGTGGAATGGCGACACACTTCAGTATCCTATAGTATCCTATATTTTGCTTCAAAAGCCCCCTATAGGTCATCAGTTTAGTGTTACGGAGGAGGTCTGGTGTTAGAATTATTACCCTCACCGATATGTAACAGTGTGTCACAATCAACGTTTTCAAGCGTAGGCGCCCCTGATGCATTTTTTTTGGAGGGGGATTTTATCTGCTTGGGTGTAACTTTATTTTTCTGCAAAACATTTTTTTATTTTTTTTGCATAAAACATAGCTCCACCCAAAAAAGGAAGCTCAGCTTGTCTGCCTCTCTGCCCCCCCCCCCCCCCCCGCTGCCACATTTGGCACCTTTTGGGGGGAGAAGTTAGCTAGTTTTCACAGGTACCCACTCCCACTTCTGGATGAGTTTACCCACTCACAGACCTTCAAACCCCAAAAATACCACCCCTCCCCTCCTCCACTGACAGATTCCCAACACCACAATTACCACCCTTCCCTCCACTGACAGATCCCCAACCCCTCAAATCCCACCCCCTCCCCCCACTCACAGACCTCCGAACCCCCAAAATACCACCCCCCCCCACTAACACATCTCCAACCCCACAAATAGCGCCCCCTCTACCCACTCACAGACCTCCAAACCCCCAAAATACCACCCCCCCACTAACAGATCCCCAACCCCACAAATACCACCCCCTTTCTCCACTGACAGCCCCCAACCCCTCAAATACTACCCCCTCCCCCCACTCACAGACCTCCAAACCCCCAAAATTCCACCCCCCACTAACAGATCCCCAATCCCTCAAATACCACCCCCTCCCCCCACTCACAGATCTCCAAACCCCCCAAAAACCACCTGCCCCCCCCCCCCACTCACAGATCTCCAAACCCCCAAATACCACCCCCCCCCCCCACTCACAAACCTCCAAACCCCCCAAATACCACCCCTCACTGACAGACGCCCAGAGGGGGGTGCATGGCTTCAGTGGAGCCTAGAGGAGACATGCGGGGTCTTTTAGACCCTGCATGTCTCATTAAAGAGAACCTGTCAACACATAATTATCACTTAGGGGACTTTTTGTCCCCTATATCAGTGGTCCCCAACCTTTTTGGCACCGGGGACCGGCTGCATGGAAGAAAATTTTCCAAGGCCCGGTTGGGGGGAGGTTGGGGATGGCATGCGGGGGGGTAAGCGATTTTTTCACGGGCAATTTGTCAGCGCATTATTTCTATTTATTACATTGTAGTAAAAAATAAAGTTAAACCCACCATAATGCAGAATCAGTTGGAGCTTTGAGTGTATCTCTTGCCATGCTGCCTGCCACCAGATGCGGATTGTCACTTGCCATGCTGCCTGCCACCAGATGTGGTAAAGCCCCAACAGATGAAGCTAGTGCCCCCACTAGGCTCTGCTCACACTCACCCTGTCACTGGTAGTGTTGTCATACTCTGGGCTCCCCCATTAACAGTACTGTCATCTGCCCCTATTTATATCATAACCCCACATTACAGTCCTCAGTCCCCCCACACATTACAGTCCTCAGCCTCCCCCCCCCCACACACACACATTACAGTCCTCAGCCTTCCCTCCCCCCCACACATTACAGTCCTCAGCCTCCCCCCCCCCACACATTACAGTCCTCAGCCTTCCCCCCCACACACATTACAGTCCTCAGCCTTCCCCCCCACACATTACAGTCCTCAGCCTCCCCCCCCACACATTACAGTCCTCAGCCTCCCCCCCCCCCCACACATTACAGTCCTCAGCCTTCCCCCCCCACACACATTACAGTCCTCAGCCTTCCCCCCCACACATTACAGTCCTCAGCCTTCCCCCCCACACACATTACAGTCCTCAGCCTTCCCCCCCACACATTACAGTCCTCAGCCTCCCCCCCCACACATTACAGTCCTCAGCCTTCCCCCCACACATTACAGTCCTCAGTTCCGTCCCCCACACATTACAGTCCTCAGTTCCGTCCCCCACACATTACAGTCCTCAGTTCCGTCCCCCACACATTACAGTCCTCAGTTCCGTCCCCCACACATTACAGTCCTCAGTTCCGTCCCCCACACATTACAGTCCTCAGTTCCGTCCCCCACACATTACAGTCCTCGGTTCCATCCCCCACACATTACAGTCCTCGGTTCCGTCCCCCCACACATTACAGTCCTCAGTTCCGTCCCCCACACATTACAGTCCTCAGTTCCGTCCCCCACACATTACAGTCCTCAGTTCCGTCCCCCACACATATCAGTCCTCGGTTCCGTCCCCCACACATTACAGTCCTCGGTTCCGTCCCCCACACATTACAGTCCTCGGTTCCGTCCCCCACACATTACAGTCCTCGGTTCCGTCCCCCACACATTACAGTCCTCGGTTCCGTCCCCCACACATTACAGTCCTCGGTTCCGTCCCCCACACATTACAGTCCTCGGTTCCGTCCCCCACACATTACAGTCCTCGGTTCCGTCCCCCACACATTACAGTCCTCGGTTCCGTCCCCCACACATTACAGTCCTCGGTTCCGTCCCCCACACATTACAGTCCTTGGTTCCGTCCCCCACACATTACAGTCCTCGGTTCCGTCCCCCACACATTACAGTCCTCGGTTCCGTCCCCCACACATTACAGTCCTTGGTTCCGTCCCCCCACACATTACAGTCCTCGGTTCCATCCCCCACACATTACAGTCCTCGGTTCCATCCCCCACACTTAGGGACAGATCGGAGGGAGGCACAGCATGAGGAGAAAAGTTGCAGGGAGGGAGGCGGTACAGTTCTGGATGGAGGGCCGAGGTAACAAACAGGTGATTGGCTGCTAGGATGAAGGACAGTCCTAACAGCCAATCGCCTGTTTGATAACCCTCGGCAGCTCCGCCCTCCACCCAGAAATGTTCCGCCTCCCGCTGTCGGCTCTATGAGCGATGCAGGAGGTAGAAAAGTCTCCTTGCAGTCCGAATGGCAGAGTGCCGCGGTCCGCATGTGGGGCTCTCTCATGCCGCCTGCTCGCGGCCCGGCTGCAGAAGTGCCGCGGCCCGGTAGTGGGCCACGGACCGGGGGTTGGGGAACACTGCCCTATATGACAAAAAAAGTTAAGCAAAAAAATAAAGTTACACCCAAGCACATAAAATCCCCCCCCACCCCAAAATGTAGATGCCCCCCACATGAAGGCATGTATGAACGTAAACACACAACTCCGGGGCACCTATGCTTGAAAACATTGATTGTGACACACATGTTACATATTGCTGCACACGCCGGAGTTAGAGCTATATTTCTACCACCAGACCTCTTCTATAACACTAAACTAATATAAAATATAGGGTACAGAAGTTTGTCGCCTGTTCATGGCCGCACGCAAAATTTAAGGTTTGACATGTTGGGTATCTATTTACTCGGTGTAACCTCATCTTTTATATGTTATAAAACATGTGGGTACTCTACCGCACTTGTTTCCCTTTTAAATTCACTTTTTCATTTTTTTACTGAAGCTTTGTGTTTCCTAGACCTTTGCAGCAGTATTGTGTGACATAAAGAATTGGAACGACCACTATTTTATTCCCTAGCCGGTTAAGCCCCGGACCATTATGCAGCTAAAGGACATTGCCCCTTTTTGCGATTCGGCACTGCGTCTCTTTAACTGACAATTGCGCGGTCGTGCGATGTGGCTCCCAAACAAAATTGGTGTCCTTTTTTTCCCCACAAATAGAGCTTTCTTTTGGTGGTATTTGATCACCTCTGCGTTTTTTATTTTTTGCGCTCTAAACAAAAATAGAGCGACAATTTTGAAAAAAAATCTATATTTTTTACTTTTTACTATAATAAATATCCCCAAAAAAGATATAAAAAAACTTTTTTTTTTCCTCAGTTTAGGCCGATACGTATTCTTCTACATATTGTTGTATTGTTGGTAAAAAAAAATCGCAATAAGCGTTTATGGATTGGTTTGCGCAAAATGTATAGCTTTTACAAAATAGGGGATAGTTTTATGGCATTTTTATTAATCATTTATTTTTTTACTTCTAATGGCGGCAATCTGCGATTTTTTTCGTGACTGCGATATTATGGCGGAAACATCGGACACTTTTGATACATTTAGGGACCATTGTCATTTTCACAGCAAAAAGTGCTATAAAAATGCACTGTTTACTGTGAAAAGTCACTGGTAGTGAAGGGGTTAACCACTAGGGGCGCTGTAGGGGTTAAGTGTGACCTAATGTGTGTTTCTTACTGTAGGGGGGTGGGGCTGGATGTGTGACGTCACTGATCGTCGTTCCCTATATCAGGGAACAGACGATCACTGACACTGCCACAGAGAAGAACGGGGAAGGTGTGTTTACACTCACCTCTCCCTGTTCTTCAGCTCCTGGCGTGGTCACGGAGCTTCGGACCGGGCTGCCACCTTTTCTTCAAGTCAAACCCGAACACTTTAGCGGCGCACTGCAATTTTTTTTATAGTATAAACTATACATATATTTTGCTATTAAATAACATTTATATTCATATGAAGTTAATAACAAGAGTCCCCCTTTACATCAGAGTCCACAGAGTTCTCCTTTTACATCTGAACTTGAAGGGTTCCTTTTCACTGTAAGGGGGGACTCTGCAGACTCTGATGTAAGGGAGAACTCTGACATAAGGGATCCTCTGGGAACCCTGATTTAAGGGGGAACACTGAGAACTCTGATGTATGGAGAAGACTCTGATCTAAGGGGAAACACTGTGGCCTCTGGTGTAAAGGGGAACTCTGATGTAAGGAGTGCTCTGAGAACCCTGATTTGCCTTAAGCCTCATACACACGATTGGACTTCCTTTAGCCAACATACACCATACACCAAACCACTTGGTTTTTCAGCTCTTGAGCGCCACCCTTTAGGCAACTTCTGCTATTGTTGTCTGATGTTTAGCATTGGTTTGGAGCATGCGTGTTTGTACTTTGGATTTTAGTCCGATGGATTTGTGTACACACGTTTGGATAATCCGACGGAACACATTTGTTGTCGGACAATTTGACAGCATGCACAACCAACATTTGTTGTCGGAAATTCCGACAGCAATTGTTCGATGGAGAATACAGACGGTCGGATTATCCGACACAACACGTCCATCGGACAATTGTTGTCGGAATATCCGATCGTGTGTACGGCCCTTTAGTTTACTCACTCAGAGGCAGAAGAGAGAAGGGGGAGACTTCAGTCACAGACAGGGATGGATGGTGAGCTCACTCTCCCCTTGGCAGTCAGCACCTCTCATCCAGATGTATCTGAGGCTGCTGGACTTCAAATCTCCGGCCCCCACTTTCCTTTTCTGAGGCACAGCGCTGGGGATTGGAGTGTGGGCAGACACAGAGGGGTAGGGGTGTTTGGGCGGGTTGTTAGTTTGGTAGTGCTGGCTTTGGGCAGTGTGAAAGAGTGTAACAGAGAACTAACTGCAGCCAGCAACCCTGCTGGGAAGTCATAGTCTAGTCTAAATAATGTGTCCGGGTTTCGGCCAGTCTAAAACCCAGAGGCGCGATTCCAAACCCAAACTGTCCGGGTGAATCCTGGACACGTGGCAACTGTATGTACAAGGATGGAAGTATGGGGCAGGTGCATAAAGCTGCACATACACACTGCGGATCTGATTGGACAAGTCCCGTCATCTGCCAAAACTATGAAATAAGAGGACACACCTAAACAATCCATCCAATTTATAATAAATCAGGCAGATCCTTGCAGTACGTAGTTTATGATAGATCGGGGGACCCCTTCTTAGCACACAGTGATCTCCTTTTGGCCACAATTTTATCCGCTTGTGGACCCCCGGCCCGCAATGTACTGCGGATGGGGGGGGGGGGAGGGCGATACAGGCAAAGTAATGCACACTTGTACATCTCTGCATGTTTCCAGGTTTAGGGCGCCCCCTACTGACAAATACTGTGATTGTACACAGCGGAGGTCTGTCAGCAGATGCCGTACAGAGGGAATGTTCTCTATTTTTTATTTAGGGATAAGAAACAAAGAGATCTTTAGTAAAAAAGCAGCACACATTACACATTGTTAGGCACACATTTAACCACTTGACAACCGGGCCTATTTTGGCACTTCTCTCCTTCATGTAAAAATCACAATTTATTTGCTAGAAAATTAATCAGAACCCCCAAATATTATATATATTTTTTAGCAGACACCCTAGGGAATAAAATGGCGGTCATTGCAACTTTTTTTCTCGCACGGTATTTGCGCAATCATTTTTCAAACACCTTTTTTGGGGGGAAAAAAAACGGTTTCATGAATTAAAAAATAATGTTTCGGTGATGTGTCTATGAGCTGTGTACTTGCTGTGATTTTCTTTTCTGTTTAAGAAAAATGTTTTTGTTTCTCTCAATAAACATCTCTGATTTAAAAAAAAAAAAAATAACAAAACAGTAAAGTTAGCCCAATTTTTTTGCATAATGTGAAAGATGAAGTTACGCCGAGTAAATAGATACCTAACATGTCACGCTTTAAAATAGCGCACACTCATCGAATGGCGCCAAACTTCGGTACTTAAAAATCTCCATAGGCTACGCTTTAAACATTTTTACAGGTTACTATTTTCGAGTTACAGAGGAGGCCTAGTGCTAGAATTGTTGCGCACGCTCTAACGCACGCGACGATACCTCACATGTGGGGTTTGAACGCTGTTTACATATGTGGGCGGGACTTGCATGCATGTTCGCTTCTGCGTGCAAGCTACCGGGATAGGGGCGTTTTAAAAAAAAAATATGTCATTTTATTTTTATTTTACTTAATTTTTTTATTTTTACACTTTATTTTGTATTTATTTTTTGATCACTTTTATTCCTATTACAAGGAATGTAAACATCCTTTTTAATAGGAATCAGTGTGACAGGTCCTCTTTATGGAGAGATGTGGGGTCAATAAGACCCCATATCTCTCCTCCAGGCTTACAAGTATGAAATCGGTGAAAAAACATTCACCGATCTCACACCGACAGCCGCGATTGCGGCTTTGTTTACTTCCGGGTACCGGGCGTGACGTCATAACGTTGCGCCCGGGCCTCCGACAGTCATAGAGATGACTGATGACCATCTGGTCACCAGTCATCTCTATGCTTCCCCAGCCAGCGCCGGCCGATTTGCTCTCCAGGGCCCCCGATGGCACGGGAGAGCCCGGAGAAGCACCGGATGGTGGCGGGGGGGGGGGGAATCCCCTCCCGCTGCCTATAAGAACGATCAAGCGGCGGAACTGCTGCTTTGATCATTCTTATTGTGCAGAGAATCGCCGGCTGAAGACGGTGATATGTGAGTGATGCCTGTAGCTGCACCCATCATTCAGATATCACCGCACAAATTCAAGGACGTAATTTGACGTTCACGGTTGTAAAGTGGTTAAAGATGTCAACCCCCTCCCAGCCAGTGTCATTAATACAGTGACAGAGTATAGTATGACAAGTTTTTTGTTTTATTAAAAGAAAACCTGAAGCTTTACAATCACTTTCAGTCCACATCTCCCCCCCTGCATAGCAACTGGAAGCTAAACAGAACTAAAGGCAATTTTTGTTTCATGGTATATGGTATAGCGTAAGGGAGGGGTATAACCCCAGTTTTTTCCCATCTGTGTCTCCACTGGGGAGATTTCTCTCACTTCCTGCCTCAAAACAGGAAGTGAGAGAAATCCCTAAAAGTGGCAGAATCCCTGGTTGTCACCAGAACTAGTGTCCCCATTGGAAGATTTCTTCTCTGTTCTTGTTCTGGTGACAACACAAATGTATTTATTTATTTATTTTCACTTTTGGTGGTAATGGTAAACATAAAAAAGAGGGGGTAGTCTCATTAAATGTTCCCAATGATGGTGAAGTTATTGAGAACACACAGCTCTCTGGGGGAAAGTCTAACACATACATTCCTGCTGTCCATAGCAACCAATCAGAATCCTTATTTTATTTTAAACACCAGCCTGGCAGTGTTGCCAATCGCCCATATTTTTACGGACAGTTCGTAAAAACGGACACTTTTTCCCCCCGTTCATAGCCAAGATCGGTTCGGCTTGGAACTGCGCATGGAGATTGGAGACAGGGGGTGATGGTGGCTGCGGTGGCACCGCAGAGGGGGATGGAGGCAGGGGGAGATTGGTGGCAGGGGGAGATTGGAGGCAGGGGATGTTAGTGGCAGGGGGAGATTGGAGGCAGGGGGAGATTGGTGGCAGGGGGAGATTGGAGGCAGGGGATGTTAGTGGCAGGGGGAGATTGGAAGCAGGGGATGTTAGTGGCAGGGGGAGATTGGAAGCAGGGGATGTTAGTGGCAGGGGGAGATTGGAGGCAGGGGGAGATTGGAGGCAGGGGATGTTAGTGGCAGGGGGAGAGTGGAAGCAGGGGATGTTAGTGGCAGGGGGAGATTGGAGGCAGGGGGAGATTGGAGGCAGGGGATGTTAGTGGCAGGGGGAGATTGGAAGCAGGGGATGTTAGTGGCAGGGGGAGATTGGAAGCAGGGGATGTTAGTGGCAGGGGGAGATTGGAGGCAGGGGGATATTGGAGGCAGGGGGATATTGGAGGCAGGGGATGTTAGTGGCAGGAGGAGATTGGAGGCAGGGGGAGATTGGAGGCAGGGGATGTTAGTGGCAGGGGGAGATTGGAGGCAGGGGGAGATTGGAGGCAGGGGATGTTAGTGGCAGGGGGAGATTGGAGGCAGGGGGAGATTGGAGGCAGGGGATGTTAGTGGCAGGGGGAGATTGGAGGCAGGGGGAGATTGGAGGCAGGGGATGTTAGTGGCAGGGGGAGATTGGAGGCAGGGGATGTTAGTGGCAGGGGGAGATTGGAGGCAGGGGGAGATTGGAGGCAGGGGATGTTAGTGGCAGGGGGAGATTGGAGGCAGGGGGAGATTGGAGGCAGGGGATGTTAGTGGCAGGGGGAGATTGGAGGCAGTGGGAGATTGGAGGCAGGGGGAGATTGGAGGCAGGGGGAGATTGGAGGCAGGGGATGTTAGTGGCAGGGGGAGATTGGAGGCAGGGGATGTTAGTGTCAGGGGGAGATTGGTGGCAGGGGATGTTGGTGGCAGGGGGAGATGGTGGCACCGCAGAGTGGGATGGAGGCAGGGGACGATTGAGGCAGGGGGTTTTTGGAGGCAGGGGGAGATTGTGGCACCGCAGAAGGGGGTAAAGGCAGGGGGTGTTGGTGGCAGAGGGGGGTGGTGGCAGGGGGTGATGTGACTAAATAATTTGCCCTTGTTATATCGAAAATAACAAAAATATGTTTTTTTACCTTAAAATCTACCTCAAATCACATTGCTATTTGCCTAGCGTACTTGCTTGTAGCCTAAATACTGAAATTTGCACCTAAAAATGTAATTTAGTAACTTTTGTGAAATGCCAGTAAAAACGTGGCGGCGCCAGTAAATTACGGGTGTCGTGCCAGTAAATTTCAATCTGGTAGGTTGGCAACACTGCAGCCTGGTGAAATAATAAGTGAACTCCAATTGGTTGCTATCAGCAACAATCAATGTAGTTGTTAGCCCTCATACACGCCCACCCACGTCCCCCCCAGTAGTATTATCCTTTCAGAAATAACTCGTTAGATAACTAGGTCAGGCGGGGGGGGGGGAAATGGCGCCAGGCTGTGTTTTGGTCACTACGTACTGTAGGAATTCCCTTACGTCTCACCAACGTCACAACGCAGGACACGTTTCCCTCGACGTGTCGTGAAAACTACAAATCCCAATACCAGCAACAAATGGGAGGCGGGCGCTATGGAATTATCGACCAATGAGCAGAGGGGGGAGAGTGGCCTGGGCGGTTTCTGGTTGGCGGAGGGCGGATGAGGTAGTGAGCGGTTGGGAACACAGGAAGGAGATTTCTTGTCGAGGAGGTGGCGGTTGCGGGGAGTGAGCTGGTAATGTGTGTTCTCTTACCGTTTGTTCCTATGTGGGTGTTCTGGTGTTCGCGGTGTGCTTTGTGGGGAGGTCTCCGGTCCCGTGTCCGGCTGGGGGCCGCTTGTAGGTGATGCACCGCAAGTCTGAGCATGGATGTGGGGGAGGGGGAGGTTCTAAACCCCTTTTCTTCAATGTTGTCATACGCTGTGGAGGATCGGGGGGCCACAGGATCTAATCTATGTGTAACTTCACGTGGGCCCACCACCCAAAATACAACCCCCCTCCCAACTGTGAATTCCACTCAAAGGAAAAAACGCAAAACTATATTTTAAAGGGTCGCCACAAAGCTGCCTACGCAGATCAGGGGCGTCTGTAGATAAACACAAGCTGTGCAGCTCTGACTGAAGATGAATAATACCCTTGCTATAGGTGTAGGCCATTTATATACCTCATGAAGCCCTACATAGAATACTCCCAGTACATTGCTATGTGAGGCCTAGTCATCACTTCTCACCTCCATCACAGGAGTGAGATTTTATTTTCTCTGATTCAATCCCCTCGCATTCTCTTTCTCTCCCCTGATGTAGTAGTTCTGAGCTCACTCTTGTAGAGGTGAAGTAGTAATGACTAGGCCTCACTTAGCAACGTCCTGGGAGTATTGCAGTCAGGCTTCAGGGGGTCTGTAAATGGCCAACACCACATACGTCAAACACAAGGCCCAAGAGCTGAATCCAGCCCCCCCCCCCCCACAGTCCCTGTCATGTGGCCCTCGCACCCAGTTTTGCAGCTGGATCATGGCAGAGCTCTGATCTGCCACCTCTGGCTCTCCGCTTACCCCTGTCGCATGTAAACATAGAAGATTTCCCTGTTTACAAGGGACAGCTTTGCTCTCAGTGGCTCCCAGATCCCTCCACTTACAGTGAGGACAGATCACCAGAATCTGAGAGAGAACAATCTCTCTGCGAGGCAGACACACCTACACAGGGTGGTACTACAGCCAGGTAGGAGAGAGAGATGTGGGGAAGCTTTGTTGGGGGGGGGTAGGTGTAGTTGCACAGTTTGCTCCCCAGGCCAGGTAGGAGAGCGATGTGAGGAAGCTTTGTTGGGGGGGGGTAGATGTAGTTGCACAGAGTGCCCCCTGAACCCCCAGACAAGTAGAAGAGGGAGAGATGTGAGGAAGCTTTGTTGGGGGGTAGGTGTAGTTGCACAGTGTGTTCCCTGACCCCCAGGCCAGGTAGGACAGCGATGTGAGGAAGCTTTGGTGGGGGGGGGGGGGTAGATGTAGTTGCACAGTGTGCCCCCTGACCCCCAGGCCAGGTAGGAGAGGGAGAGATGTGAGGAAGCTTTGGGGGGGGGGGGTAGGTGTAGTTGCACAGTGCGTAATGTGCCTCCTGAACCCCAGGCCGTTTAGGAGAAAGATGCGAGGAAGCTTTGTTGGGGGGGGGGGGTGGTGTAGTTGTGCGTATCATGCGCCCCCCTGCAGTATGTGCATAGCGCATGCCCCAAAAACAACCAACTCTTTGAAGGAAACCATACTGGTGATGCGGCCCGTTATGTAACTGAGTTTGACACACCTGGCCTACACCTATAGTCCATAGAGGGCGTAGGAGTGCCGCCCCCTTTCTCCTGTACCGCTCTTTTGCCGGGCATCTGAATTGATTAGAGCCATAGGCTTCCAAATTGGTAAACAGCGGGCGCACTGCTGTGCATTCGCTGTTTACACAGTGTTGTGTTAGAGAAGCGAATAAATCGCTTCCCTAACGCTGACCTGCCTCTCAGCCAATTTGGTGCACCGGGGCTGGTTACCTGTCACCTGATTGGCTAAAGCGACAGGCGCTGTGATTGGACGCAAAAAAAACAGAATAATATAACCACTTGCCGACCGACTCATGTATGAGTACAGCGACGGATAGTACATGATCTGACAATTATGGGTTGGGGACGCGCTGCCGGCAACCTGCCCGTGCTGTGATTAAACACAGCAGATGTCGATCACCAGGATTAGCGCTAGCACCTAAACAAGGCAGATCCCTGTCCTGTCTGAAGGGAAGTAATTCGTTTTCTTTCCCTGCAAAAACGGGGAATAAAATCTGTTGCTTTCCCTAGTAAAAGAAGCACGCACACAGTACACATAAACACTGGCTAGGCACACATTTAACCCTGTGATCGCCCTAGAGGTTTAACCCCTTTCCAGCCAGCGTCATTAGTATAGTGACAACGCATATGTTTTGCACTGATCACTGTATTAGTGTCACTGGTTCACTAAGTGTCCGCCGTGGACTGTGGAAAATGTTGCATTTTATTTGGAAATCATTTTGAAATCAAGGTCCCTGGAGGAAGAATGGAGAGGCACAGAAACCAAGTTGCATGAGGTCCAGTGTGAAGTTTCCAGTCAGTGATGATTTGGGGAGTCATGTCATCTACTGGTGTTGGTCCACTGTGTTTTATCAAGTCCAAAGTCAGCGCAGCCCTCCATCAGGAAGTTCTAGAGCACTTCATGCTTCCCTCTGCTCACCAGCTTTATGGAGATGCTGATTTTATGTCCCCACAGGACTTGGCATCTGCCCACACTGCCAAAAGTACCAATACCTGGTTTAATGATCATGGTAACGCTGTGCTTAATTGTCCGGCAAACTTGCCTGACTTAAACCCCATAAAGATTTGCGCACTGGTCCAAATCATTTGGTGGGGAGGGGGGGATTGTGATTGTTTTTCGGGGGTTGGACTTGGCCCCTGGCGTCGGCATACCAAGACATTTTGGACAATTTCATGCTCCCAACTTCGTGGGAAGAGTTTGGGGATGGCTCCTTCCTGTTCCAACATGACTGTGCACCAGTGCACAAAGCAAGGTCCATAAAGACATGGATGAGAGAGTTTGGGGTCGAGGAACTTGATTGACCTGCAGAGTCCTGACCTCAATCTGATAGAACACCTTTGGGATGAATTAAAGCGTAGACTGCAAGCCATGACTTCTCGTCCAACATCAGTGCCTGACCTCACAAATGCGGTTCTGGAAGAATAGTTAAATATTCCCATAGACACACTCCTAAACCTTGTGGACAGCCTTTCTAGAAGCGTTAAAGCTGCAATGGGGGGGGGGGGGCAATTCAATATTGAACCCTATGGATTAAGACTGGATGCTATTGCATGTAAAGGCAGGCGTCTCAATACTTTTGACAATATAATATAGGTCTTTAAATCATTAGAGGGGTCACCAGCAGGACGAAGGAGGTCCTGATTTCTCTATATAGGTCCTTGGTTATTCCTGGAGCACGGGATCTTAACCTGGGGTCCATGGACTCCTAAGGCCCCTTTCACATTGAGGAGTTTTTCAGGCGGTAAAGCGCTAAAAATAGCGCTGCTATCCCGCCTGAAAAACTCCTGCACTGCAGACTCAATGTGAAAGCCCGAGGGCTTTCACACTGAGGCGATGCGCTGGCGGGAGACAAAAAAATCTCCTGTCAGCAGCATCTTTGGAGCGGTGAGAGGAGCGGCATGTATACCGCTCCTTCACCGCTCCTTCCCATTGAAAACAATGGGAACCGCGGCAATACCGCCCGCAATGCGCCTCTATAGAGGCGCATTGCGGGCGGTATTAACTCTTTATCGGCCGCTAGCGGGGGTTAATACCGCATCGCTAGCGGCTGATACCCGCTGCAATTCCGGCGGTATAGCGCCGCTATTTTTAGCGGCGTTATACCGCCACCGCAGCTCCCGCCCCAGTCTGAAAGGGGCCTTAGGCCTGGTTTACACCTATGATTTTTTTTAGTGCATATTCAGTTTTGTACAAACAGAATGCAATGCATACTAGCCCATTATGCTTTACCTTTGCAGGGAAACAAAGAGGCAGTAAAACCTATCCTCTTTAAAATGGTTTCCTATGGATGTAGTTCACATCTGTGCATTTTATGGAAAGGGCCAGGGACTTTTTTTTCTGTGTTTTTTTATTTTTTTATTTTTTTTTTTGATCCATTGAACCAAAGTGTGTATTGAAACCTGCATAGGTGTGAAGCAGGCCTTAGTGGTCTATTGATGGGTTTCAGTGGGTCCACGAGGGTCAGATAAAAGACATTTTACATTTATTCTTGCATGAAAGGGTTTTTTTTTTTTTTTTCATCCAATTTTCTGATTGTGTGGACTAGGCTTTGAAAAAAAAAAAAAAAAACAGAACAAAAAAAAAAAATGAAGGATGGACTCGGTGGAGCACTTGGCCGTGTGTTTTTTTTTTTTTTTGTTTGTCCTATGTTTCTACACCAGCAGGATTCTGAGCTGGGGCATTGAGCGCGGTGTAATACCTGTACCTTTTTATGATCACATGTTTTCGCAGAAAGAATTGTTCTTGATGCCCATAGCAGCCAATCAGATTCTCCCTTTCATATTTGTAGTGCAAGATAGGAAAATGAACAGGGGAATCTGGTTGCAATGGAGTGGAGTTCTGCACTTTTTTTTTTATCATGAGTCTTCCATGCTTGCGTGTTATCAGAGCTTCATCCCAGTCCTGGCCATAAATAGAGGAGCTAGCTATGCATTGAGTCACAAGTTATTTTTGTCTCCCAGCTGCTGTCCTGGGTGTCGATGAGTGGGGAGGGCATGCAGCCTGGCCAGCCCACTGAACTCTTTCTGTATTGATCATCCTCCAAATCTTTTGTGTTCACTGCTGCCGCATGTCCTTCATCTTTCTGTATGGAACAATTTTTGTGTATATCGTGGATAAAAGATGCTCCTTGGAACATAATATTCTCTGTCTGCCTTTCAGATATCCTTTGAGTGGTTACATCATGGCTTCCATCACTATGCGTAAGACACCTTTTATTATTATTTTCTGTTCTTGTTTAACTAGTTACTGGCTATTGCTACAATTCCAGCATCGCACCTAATATGATATTCAATGGGGGAGATGTAGTGTTGATGATCAGCATGACAACCATAACTAAACAGTGGTGCCCCTTATATTTGTCTCTGCACAAGTTTCCTTTTATTTGCTTGGCACCCCGATATGGGGGCTGCTCAATGTGCAACGTTTGACTCTCTTGCGTTGGAGTGGACAGGTCAGAATAGCCCCTTCCTGCCGGGGGGAGCTACACACTAACATAGGCAGATTGGTAGTCCCCAAGGTTCCTGGCTCCTAGGCATTGTGAAAGATAACAAAATCTACAAGAAGGCACTGCCAATTATTTTAGTTTGGCCACTTTTATCCTACTTGGGCACCAGTCCTATTTTTGCATAATTAGGAATCCTGCTTGCTGCATCGTTCATACATTTTCCATCAAAATGCAATTTGGCGTTCAATGGTAACGCATATAAAACTAGTCTGCAATGTGCATTCGAAACACAAATTGGGACAAGGCCTAAAAGTTCACTTTTTAAAGTGGTTTTCTATCTTTTCAGCCACCTCAGAGTGGATCAGCTTCTTCAAGGAGGCCGGCATTCCCGCAGGACCTGCTGTCAATTATGCTGTGACATTTGTGGACAACAGGTGAGAGGATATCACTAGGCTGCCATGTGGGTAAACAAAGCATTAGGAGTACTGGGAAGAGCCAGCTGTTCCACCTCATTGTCTAGCTTACTCATTCCTTGAGTCAACATCCTTCTACTCAAAGTGAAAATCTTGTTTTAAAGTGGAACATGTATAGTATGCCAGGCATATCTGCAGCTGCAGCCCTCGCATGTCTAGCATGCAACCCCCAGCCTGTTTAATATTCTTGTTTGGATGGGACTCCAGGCTGCACTTCCTTAAGTTTGCAGCTGAAAACATCAGAAAGAAAATTCTGGTACATTTTAATATGGATAGAATCATATTGTAACTGGACTTGAAGTGACCCTAAACAATAACTTTTTATTTTTCTTTCCAAAAATAGTCCATACACCTACTACTTAAAGCAGAGCAAGACCCAAATAGGGGAAGCTCCACACAGCAGCAGATCACATGACCGTTGTAAACGATGGATGGCTTCCTGTCATGCCATCCATTGTGTACAATTGTGTTGCTAGCTATGATTGATCAATGTGATCACATGGTACAGACAGGGCCAATTGCAGCTCATCTCAATCATTGTGATTAGCTCTGGCTAATCACAGCAAAACAAATAATTGGTTGCATTCAGTAAAATGCTTGCTTCTAGCAATCAAATTCACTGCTGAGCAATAATAATGCGTATGTATGTATGTATGTATGTATGTGTGTATGTATATATATATGTGTATATGTATATATATATATATGTGTATATGTGTGTGTATATGTGTATATATATATATATATATATATATATATATATATATATATATATATATATATATATATATATATATATATATATATATATATATATATATATATATATATATATATATATATATATATATATATTGTGTGTGTTTTAACTCAAGTGTATACACTTTTTGAAAGGTGTTAATTACAGGATTGGCATCAGTATCTAGCACCTCACAGGAGGACAGAGCAGGTGGGAGAATGGATGGACAGCCGCACTCCAAAAAGTCTTGTTGAAAAAAGACGTGCTCTTTATTGTAAAAGGAAAAAATGCACAGCGCTAGTAGCTATGACTAAGCATTAGTTGTTAATGCGAAACGCGTCAGCTGTCTATCCCACTGTATGCTGTTGTGTGCTGTGCATTTTTTCCTTTTTACAATAAAGAGCACGTCTTTTTTCAACAAGACTTTTTGGAGTGCGGCTGTCCATCCATTCTCCCACCTGCTTAATTCTATGCATTGCCAGCACCCGTGTGATTCCTGAGTGGACATTGATTACCTGCCTGTGCTCACCTGGAGCGGCGGTCTCCCTACCTATCACAGGAGGACAGAGTTGAAGCCAATGGGAGAGGAAGGATCATGTTTTAATTTAGACAGGGCTAAGATGTGTAGATTTGTGAAATGCATATTTTTTTTCCCACAGGATCAGCAAGAACATGCTTTTGGATTTGAACAAGGAGATCATGAATGAGTTGGGCATTACAGTGGTGGGCGATGTGATAGCCATACTGAAACATGCAAAGGTAGTTCATCAACAGGTAAATATGTGTGTGGGGTTTCCTTTCTTCCTTTTCTTTTCTTTCCTTTCTTCCTTTTCTTTTCTTTCCTTTCTTCCTTTTCTTTTCTTTCCTTTCTTCCTTTTTCTTTTCTTTCCTTTCTTCCTTTTCTTTTCTTTCCTTTCTTCCTTTTCTTTCCTTTCTTCCTTTTCTTTTCTTTCCTTCCTTTTCTTTTCTTTCCTTTCCTTTTCTTTTCTTTTCTTTCCTTTCTTTCCTTTTCTTTCCTTTTCTTTTCTTTCCTTTTCTTTTCTTTTCTTCTTTTTCTTTTTCTCCCTTTTTTTTTTTTTCCTTTTTTTTTTTTTCTTTTTTTTTTTTTCCTTTTTTTTCTTTCCTTTTTTTCTTTCCTTTTTCTTTCCTTCTCCCCCTTATTACCATTCAATCCAGATTAGCAGTTATGATTATTATTATTATTATATTTGACTAACTCCTTGAGAAACCAGTTTCAACTTTTTCATGACGATTTGTCGATGGCAACCAGTCACATTGTCATATTTTTGTTAAGCTGCAGAGCAAAACAGACAACTTTTGCCTTCATATAGCTATTTTTATTTGTATCCATGTGAAGATGTATATAGTACTAAATGACAACATTATAGCTTCCCTGTACTCGGGCACACACTAACAGAAGCTAGTTCAACTTGTACCAATGCCAGAATTTTATTTCAAATACATTTTTATTTTTTATATTTTGTATGCCTATTTTTAGTTTGCATAAATTGGATACAATGATTACATCCTCCTCCTTCTCTCTCTCTCCTTTTTTTTTTTTTTGTTTGTTTGTAATGCAGCACTGCGCTATTGTCTTGTTAAAAGACATGCAGTGAGTGATAAATAGGGTGGAGTGTTGATACAGACAGGGTTAAGCCTTAAAACTGGTTTTGTCATTGCAGCTGAGTAACTCAAAAGTATAAAGGTAGAAGTCTGGGGTTTATTTATTTTTTAGGGACACTCAAGAGAAGTGAACATAAGAAGCCGTAACCTGACTGAAGTACCTGCAGAGAAAGGGCTATTTTGGCTTATGCACATGGATTCATTTGGGTGCAGTGACAAAATCCAGTGTGTTTCTGTGCCCACTTGGTCTACAGGGTTGTGTACAGCCATGGCCAGCAGCCTGTACCAATCAATGTCAGGGAGTCAGTCACCACAGCTGTATTTTATAAGCAAGTGCCAACTATAGCAAAACATAAATGGTACCTACGTCCTAACAAATATGTAGAAAGAACAATGGACTGAGGCTAGTGTGGACTTTCATGATACTGTTCAAAGGCTTAACATACACGAGTATAAAAATAAAATGTATTTAATGCATTAAAACATACACATGTATAAGACACAACCAGAAGTGTCATAAACATTAAGCTCTATATATTCACATATGGGTTGACCTTTGGAATATGGCCATTGTCAACTTGCCATGTACCATCTGCGTATTGAGCGGTCAACATGTTTCGCAGGAAGACCCGATTCTTATATAGTATTAAAGAGCAAACCACACCTTTTTTAAATAGAGAATAGAAAGGAAAGCGTTTGTTGATTTACAACATTTGTAGAAATTACAAATAATTTGAGATGAACGAATATAGTAGTATCTCCTGGATGCTGTCTTTACCCAGGACGAGATCAAATGCGTGGGCCCAAAAAGTACAGGTCAGTCTTTTTAGGCCCGCGCATTTGATCTCGTCCTAGGTAAGACAGCATGCAGGGGATACTATACTTGTTCATCTCATATTATCCGTAATTTTCGATAAATGTAATCAACTTTTTCTATTCTGTTTATATATATATATATATTAGTGTTTGCTCTATAATACTATATAAAAAGCTCCCGAAGAAGTGGTGGTCTACTCGCCAAACACGCTGAGTGCCCAATACACAGAAGGTATATTCCAAGTTGACAATGGTTATCTTCCAAGGTCATCCCATCTGTGAATTTAGAGAGCTTAATGTCTAGGGCTTTTCTGGGTTTTTGTCTTTTTATTTTTTAATACATATCTATGTTTTAAATTTTATTGTTGAAATAAAATGTTTTTATAGTCATCTTGTGTATAGTTAAGCCTTTGTACAGTACCATGAAAGTCCATACTAGCGTCAGATCATTGTTCTTTCCACTCCACAGCTGTATGCCTGTAATGGTACATCTGAGTGGTTACCGCATACAGGGATGGATGAGTGGCCCTGGAAGCAGACAGCCTAACATTGATTTGTATAGGCTGCTTGTTATGCCAGTGGACTCTTGGACGGATTTTCCAACTAACATGTACTCTGTAGAAACCTCTAGCAGAGACCATGTGTTTGTTTGTTAAAGGTAAATCCACTTTGCACTTCAATGGCATTTTCAAGTGCAGTTGCTGTAGATTTGAGGGGGACATGCAAGGAAAAAAAAAAAACAGCATTTTTCCTTGCACATGATTGGATGATGAATTCGGCAGATCTTCCCCCTCAGATCTACAGTGACTGCACTTACAAATGCACTTGTAGTGCAGAGTGGATTTCCCTTTAGTAAATCAACCCCCATGTGCTTAATTTTGGTTCTGGAGTTCAGCTTCACTTTACTTTAATGAGGGTCCCACCAACTGCACATGCTTAACACAAACCCCCCACCCATTAATCTATTCAGCCATTCAAAGCAAGGGAATATTAGTACTGTGGCTGCAACTTGGAGATTACCCGGGTTTGAGATCTTACTGCCCCCATGTGACAGCACTGGGTGCCTGAACAACCAATTATAAGGCACCAGCATTCGCACTTTGGATGGGAGAGTGCTGCATACTCCTCCATACCTAGAACTGGTTGCCAAAAGCGGTGGATGGAGCGCAAATGGAAAGAGTGTGCTGCTGGTGGGGCACGCATTATTTGCGTAGGCAAAGTACAGGTTTTCTTTAAATGGCTAACCTGACTTGAGATGTGTGATGGGTTGTCTGTGACAAAATATGTGTTAATGGCAAAAATAATGGGAATTGCAGCATGCAAGGAAAGCTATTCGTTGGATTTAACTAGCTAACTTTTATTTTGTTCTTCCTATAGGATATTTGTAAAGCTGTGACTGAGCCTTCTAACCAGACCAGCATACAGAATGAACTACGGAGGACTGCTAATAGCCGTAAGTAACTTGAAACCCTGTTTAATTGTGTAGTCTTTAAAATTATGTTCATTGAAGTGAGCTATACAGTATATGTATTTGTAAGGAGAGAATTTTTTTTATATTTTAATTTTTTTTTATTTTTTTTACTGACTACATATGTATAAAAAAGGCACTACCATTTTAACTGCATTCCCCCGCCCCCCCCCCCCCCCCCAATATGTAGTTTTGTCATGCAGAACTGGTGAACATTCAGGAATGATCTGCTTCATGTTTTAAACATGCAAATGTGCTACATTCTTTAATTATCATATCGGCACCTAACTGATGCTAATGTACTTGAAGTATTCCAAAGTTTCTTTTAGAAAAGCTGCTTTAGATTGTAAACAGCACTTCTCTTTTTTTTTTTTTTTTTTTTTTTTTTATAGCAGCCACAAGAATGATTGCAAACAGTCTAAGTCGAGACTCTCCTCCATCCACTCCTGTCCGCAGACCTGAAACAAGCACATCTAAGATCTCCGTTACAGTCTCCAACAAAGGGGCTCTGAAGAACGCACAGTCAGGTAGTTTGAGTTTAATTCAGGCAAACAAAAATTATTTAAAGTGATTGTAAAGGCTCAATTTAAAAAACAAAACATGTCGTACTTCCCTCCTCTGTGCAGTTGGTTTTGCACAGAGCAGCCCAAATCCTCCTCTTCTCGGGTACCTCTTTGCCCCTCCCTGTCACGTGTCCACACAGTCGGCAGCTTCCTATGTGGGCACTGGAGCCGAGTCGCAGCTCTGTGTGTCTATTGGGACATGGAGACCCGGCCCCTCTGTCTCCTGATTGGCTGGCTGGCTGACTTTGACATGCCTTGGACGTTTTTGGACATCGCTGGAGAGAGATGGGGCTCAGGTAAGTAATTAGGGGGGTGCTTGGGAGGCTGCTACACACAAGATTTTTTTTATCTTAATGCATAGAATGCATTAAGATAAAAAAAAACACCTGCCTTTACAACTCCTTTAATAATTATTGCCTAGTTATAGGACATGAGTATATGCCAATTTTTGTTAACTTTTTATTATTGTCCTGTGGCCACCCTCTCTCTTTAGCCGTGCCTTCACCTGCACCTGACACTGCAGAGGTTCCAGTAAAACGTCGCAAGGTGACATCTGAGATTGAAGGGAAATATGTCATTAATATGCCAAAGGGGACCACGCCTCGGACAAAGAAAATTCTGGAAGAACAGGCAGCTAAAAGTGAGTTCATCAAACTGTTTACTGAATGAGTTATTCTGTTTTGAGGGTTATTTTGTAATAGTTGTGGAGAAAGAGAAAATGAGGCTGAAAAACAAATCTTTGGCATATTTTGGCAACTGGTGTTACCAGTTTTTCCTCTTCTATAACTGGAATGCAGGAAAATGATATGATATTAAGAGAGGTACAGGATTCTGGGGAAAAAAAAACATTCCTACTCTCCTAGGTGGATGCAGCATCAGTCCCACGCTGTCTCTTAAGACTGGGAACTGGGTGATCAAAGACCGCTGATCACTCAGTTCATTCTTCAGTGAACAGAGAGTAGTTGATGGTCAGTCACCTGCTCTCTGCTCTTCCAGCGTTCACTGGAGGGCCAAGCTGTGTGGAGAACGAGAGCAGTTGCTCCCAACGGTTCGCTGAAAGGCTGAATCGGCTGCCAGTCTAGGCATGTGGGTAGATACCGACATTAAAGTCTAGATCGATCTGGACCCTGGGACTGACTGATGTCAGCTGGCGGCGGACTTTAGCTTGCTGTTGACTGTGAACTGGTCACAGGAGTCTAGAAGATACTTTTATTTTTTATAAAATATATATGGCAATTTCTATAGTAATGCATGAAGTCCAGCTGTTTTGTGAAAACAAGTTTTCCTTTATTTTGTGAACGTGTTATAGGTTTAACCAGAACGTCGGTCTTTGACAGACTGGGAGCAGAGAGCAGAGAGGACACAACAACTGTAACAAAGGTTAGTAGAAAGTGCTTTTGAGGGGGAAGTTGATTTTGATTGTGCTCATGTACTCATGGCTTACCTTCTGCTTTTACAGCCCACTGGAGTCTTCAGCCGTTTGGGTGATACAATTGGTCAAGATCATTCACCAGAGAGCGATGAAGAGGGCAGTGTTCTGCAGTATGCTGGTGTTCTTAAGAGAAAGGGTACCACCATTATTAGAGAGAAGCTTTCCCCTGGAGTTACTGTGAAGGCCAAAGCCACAAGCTCTGAACCAAAGTCTGTCGTCACCACTATTAGGAGACTCTCCACAAAGCATCCTGCAAGTGCCCCTGCCAAGCTCACCACTCCAAAGATCAGCATAGCACAAAGGCTCGGCACCGTCAAAAGAGCCAACCCTGAGGAAGGAAGAAAAAGAAAAGTGCCCTCGGCTGCACTGGTGAAGCGTTTGGGAAAGCTGCATTCTGAAGCTCAAGACAGCAAAGTTAGCAGTAGCAAGCCACCCCCAACTGCTTTTAAGATTACTATCAAGCGGACTATCGGGAACCCTCGCGTGACCAGTTCTAGCGATAACCGCAGTGCTCAGATGGACAATACTCGCAGTGTAAGCGTCTTTAAGCGGTTAGGAAGAAAATCGTTATGAAGTGCAAACTGTTTTCTTTTATTGTATATTACAGGACACAGGTTGATGTTCAGGAACTCCAGTTATGCTATTACCTCTGGGAGACTGGACGGGCACTGTTAGGGCAGCCCTGCATAACCCCTCCCACTCCCAACAAGCCACTTTTTTTTTTTTTTTTTTTTTTTTTTTTTTTTTTGCTAGCGTCCTTGGGAGATGAACAGGTTCTCTCAGTTCATTTTGTTTATCAACATGTTAATTTTTCTAGCAGGTTTCTTCACTGGCTGCTGAGACCCCAGGCCTTGGTTTTCAGCTTTCCAGATAAACAAATCCTCGGCTTAACCCAGGAGGCCACCTCTGGAAGCGGCAGACCTTGCCTGGAATGTGCCTTTGTGCACTGGACACTGTTGGGCACCTGCGATTTAGTGTTGGTGAGAACTGCCGAGTGCTTTACTGGTTCAGGGATGCGATTCACATTTTGCTGGTTTCCTGCCCCTGAATTCTCCTGTGAGTGTATGCCCACTGGGAGGGCAGAGTCTGGTAGAAACCTGTCCTGTTTCCTCATCTGGAAGATGAGGTTTGCGCCAACAGTGGTGAAGCCCTGGAGGGAATACCTCACTTGGAAGTATTCCCCCAAAGGGTTAATGTGGTGCTGCCAGGCACGACACATTGGTTGCAACCTACAATGGGTGGATGTGGAGCTCAGCATTTTAAACTTTAATTTAAATGCTGGATCTTTTGACTGCAGGGTTATCTGACCAGGCTTCTGTCAGTAAATGCCATAGCAGTGGCTTGCATCATCCACCAAAGAGTACCAGAAGTCTTGTTGCCCACAGAGAGGCAAATTCTGGCTTGAGTGAAACCTTATGTACCAGCCTTATCTGCTGTCCATATTCCAGGAGTGGCAAATTGGCAGGTGGACTTCCCTTGGAAGTGTTTCAAAACCTGTGTTGTGAGTGCAGTTACCAGGGCTGGACCTGCTGGCTTCCAGGTTTAAAAGGATAAGTTCACCTTTTTAAAAGCAGACATAAATGCACATTTTTCTTTTTGCAGGTGAAGGAATGTCCATTTTATTTTTTTAACTAAAGAGCCTGCAGAGCATTGCACCAGTGATCGGCAGATCATGGATGCAATCTCAGGCTCCTGCAGACTCTCAAGATGTCTGTCTGTACCTCCAATACAGGTAGGCAGTTACCGGAGAGCAGGATTATCAGTGGACTGCAGGAACGCTCACCTGGATGACCTCACAGAACTGCAAGCTGTGAGCCACTGACAGTATGCATTAATTTACAGGAAACTGTAAATCAATGATGCGATTGGATTGGAAGGGAGAGGCTGCAAATGTTTGGACATATTACATGTTCCACCCTAAAAACGGATGGAATGTGTAGCATGCTCTAAGGTGAACTTTTATTTTAACTAGTAATTGGAGCAGTCTGTGTCCAGATCCCTGGATCCTCACAGTGGACACCTGTTTGGCTTTGTGGTATTGGTTCAGCCTGATCTATGTATAGAGGATAGAGACAAAGAACATTCCAGTGATCCTCAGCACATTGAACTGGCCCAGGCAGACATGGTACTTGGATTGTCACTTTCTGGGCCCTCTGGTTCTGCTGTCCCAGGTGTTGGTTTACAGAGTTGCTGGATTTATTGGCTTGGCTTTTTAGGACCTGGGCTTCAACACTTCCAAGGAATAGGGGCCTGCAAGAGATAATCTGCATCTTGTTCTACCATCTCCAGCTAGAATCGGCAATCCATTATTCAAGTCTATGGATTTAAGAGCAAGGATTTACCTTTCACAACCGATCACAGCGTTGGTTCCATAATCTTACAATAAAATAAAGCTAGAAATACTTAAAGCGTTTAGAGTCTGTATTTCCGAGGGAAATGGGAATCCATATCCTAAAGTCCGGCTAATGCAAATTGATGCTTGCAGGCCGCTTTTTTAAAAGTGGACAGGGGAGCCACGATCTATAAAACAAGAGGGCAGGGTAAGATGGCGCCACGCAGGCATAGTGTAGCACAGTTTATTATGGGTTAAAAGTATAACATAGTATTATATGCACTCGCAAGCAGATGGTGTGAGGGATGACAGATCGCAAGGAAGAAAGGTCCCTGTCTCACACTCAGAAAGTAAAGGTCCCATCCAGATAACCCCAGGTTGTTGCCAACATCCCAAAAATAGAAACCAAGGTACCCCGCAATGTACATGCACGGACTTTAACGGCAACTGAGTACATATGCTGATTACAAAATGTTTATAAATGTTAAAATGGTGCATACATCACCATACGTTAACCACTTAAGTCCCGGACCTTTATACAGGTAAAGGACCTGGCCAGTTTTTGCGATTCGGCACTGCGTCGCTTTAACTGACAATTGTGCGACGTGGCTCCCAAACAAAATTGGCGTCCTTTTTTCCCCACAAATAGAGCTTTCTTTTGGTGGTATTTGATCACCTCCTGTGGTTTTTATTTTTTGCTCTATAAACAAAAATAGAGCAACAATTTTGAAAAAAAAACTATTTTACTTTTTGCTATAATATCCCCAAAAAATATATAAAGTTTTTAGGCCGATACGTATTCTTCTACCTGTTTTTGTTAAAAAAAAAAATCGCAATAAGCGTTTATCGATTGGTTTGCGCAAAATTTATAGCGTTTACAAAATAGTTGTATTGCATTTTTATTTTTATTTTTTTATTTTATTTTCCCTATATCAGGGAACACACGATCAATGAAGCTGCCACAACGAAGAACAGGGAAGGTGTGTTTACACACACCTCTCCCCGTTCTTCAGCTCCGTTGGACCGATCACGGGACACCGGCGGCGATCGAGTCCGCTGACCAGGTCGCTTACATGCGCGGCTGGGCTTAAAGGGCCACGTACAGGTACGTGGATGTGCCCAACCGTGCCATTCTGCTGACGTATATTGGCATGAAGGGGTCCTTAAGTGGTTAAAATAGTAACAGCTGATTGAAAAGTGATATTTTTTTTTTTCCTGATATTTTCAGGACCTGTATGGGAATGCCCCTGAGGAAAGGACTTTTTATAGGTCCTGAAATGCATCAGAAATATCAGGAGACAATCACTTTTCAATCGGCTGTTACTATTTTAATGTATGGTGATGTATGCACCAATATCATTTTTGTTTAACATTTAATAAAATTTAGTAATCAACATATTTACTCAGTTGCCATTAAATTCCCTGTGTGTGTGTGTACATTGGCGGGTAACCTTTTTTTGTTCTATGGTATCTGTCTCACGCGGGCCTTCTTCTCCCCCCCCCCCCCCCTCTGCGATCTGTCATCCCTCACCCCATCCACTTGTAATTGCATGTACATACTGGGGGTTATTTACTAAAGAAAAATCCACTTTGCAGCTCTTTCAGCCATCTTGAACCCCTTCTGTTAAAGTGGTTCGAAAGGCTGAGGGTTTTTATTTTTTTTTGCCTCCGATCTTGATGCAGCGATGTGCATGAGAGCAGCGGCTCTCCCAGCTCTTTACCTCTTTGGCTTGCATACAGTAGTGGGAGCTATTGGCTCCAGCTGTTGTCAATCACAGCCAGTGAGGAGGGTTTACCAAACAGGATTGAGTCACGGTCTGTGTATTGACATACACAACATGGCTCGGGAATGAGCATGCATGAGTGCCCCCTTAGCAAGCTGCTTGCTGTGGGGACGCCAAAAAGAGGAGGATCGGGGCTGCTTGTGCAAAACCACTACACAGAGCAAGCAAGTATAAGATTTTTTTTTTTTAACCTCTTTCCATATCGCTTGTTATGTGTACCTGTTAGTATTTTTTGTTTTCTGTGTTGCCCACCACTCGGTTGTATTTGCTAAAGTCCCTTACGTTCCTGAATGCCATCCTGTGTCCTGTATTGTAATATAAGACAAATCCTGTTTTTGTTTACCTGTAAAATCCTTTTCTTGGAGTACATTACAGGGCACAGGTTCCTTCCCTCTCTTCCTTATGATTTGCTTGTTTACAAAACTAAAGCTTTCTGGGAGGGTTTATGCAGGGCTCTGCCAGTGTCCAGTCTGCTGAAGGTAGTAGCAGCATAACCGGAATACCATCCTGTGTCCTGTAATGTACTCCAAGAAAAGGATTTTACAGGTAAGACAAAAATCTCACTTTAACTTTTGCACACCACATAATGCAGTAAAGGGGGTGCTTGAGGTGTTTTTCTTTTTTTTACACTAACAGTGAGAAGACGGGGTGAAACGATGGTGGTCATCCCGCCACTGTATTTATTAATTTTAGGTAATAGTAGAAGTTATCTTTTTATAATTAAATATTTTATTAAAACTTGATATGTGTTGTTTGAGATTTATTGGTATTTTGGTTCTCTGTGCAGAGATCCTCACTTGGGAAAAAAAGGGGGAAGCCAGCCTACTTACTGATCACCTAATTTAAACTCTGCTGATCCTCTGCATCTTGTTAAACTGATCTCAAAATAATCCCTCCTCATCTCTCCCCCCTCCTTATCTCACCACCTCTTCATTTTATGTTTTGCATATTCTGACGAGCTGAGCTATATTGGTTCTTTGCTAAGAACGGGATCCTGAACCTTTCACCTTGACCCTTCTCTACCGGTGTCTTGGAGGCATTATTTCCTCTCTGTTGTCTGCGTGAGAGATTAATTCTCAGACTTGTGGTATTCCCTATAGCAGCCTTTTCAACCAGGGTGCCTTAAGAATTCTTAGGGGTGCTTCAGCAAAATGTTCAAAAATTGTATACAAGCCAGTGTGTGGATGAAGGTTGCCTTTTTGGTTCTACTACGTCACAGGTTTTCATTATGCACCATTACAACCCTCTAGCTGCCAGTGTCCTATCGACCAACGGTGTCCTCAGTTGATAAGGACGATGTCGGTTGCCAGCATAGCATCCTTGTTTAACCCTCACCTGCCCCTCTCCATCAGTAGTGGGGTCACATTAGCTGAGTAATTTATAAATATTGGAATACTAGTCACTACCACTTTGCAAAAGTGTATTTGCTTTGTAAGAATAAATCCCTCTAATGTTGGGTGTCCTATTTGGACTTGTAGATGTTGCTGCATTATGTAACACTATTAGAATATTTTTTACATTTTAGAATGGGGTGCCTCATTTTTTTAAATGGTGCCTTGACTGTAAAAAATGTTGAAGAATGCTGCCCTATAGCAACAGATGGCATTGTTCTATACCCCATCACTATGTGCCTACCCAGAACAAAAGTACAGGTGAAACTCAAAATTAGAATATCTTGCAAAAGTTCATTTATTTCATTAATGCAACTTAAAAGGTGACATTTAATATGAGATATACTCATTGCAAGCATAGTTCAAGCCGTGATTTGTCATAATTTGAATGATTATGGCGTACAGCTCATGAAAACCCCCAAATCCGCAATCTCAGAAAATTTGTTTCCCACTTTAATCTGCTAATTAAGCTATAACACCTGCAAAGGGTTCCTGAGCCTTTAAATGGTCTCTCAGTCTGGTTCAGTAGGAATCACAATCATGGGAAAGACTGCTGACCTGACAGTTGTGCAGAAAACCATCATTGACACCCTCCATAAGGAGGGAGAGCCTCAAAAGTTAATTGCAAAAGAAGTTGGATGTTCCCAAAGTGCTGTATCAAACTACATTATTAATAGAACGTTATGTGGAAGGGAAAAGTGTGGAAGAAAAAGGTGCACAAGCAGCAGGGATGACCGCAGCCTGGAGAGGATTGTCAGGAAAAGGCTATTCAAAAGTGTTGCAGACTTTCACAAGGAGTGGACTGAGGCTGGAGTCAGTCCATCAAGAGCCACCACACACAGACGGATCCTGGACATGGGCATCAAACGTCTAGCTAGTAAGTCTGTTGTCAAAAGAACAAGCTCTCCAGCAGAATGTATCAGTTACAGATATGAGACAAACCATGTACCACTAGCAGGGGTGTTTACAATGATCAGCTTTTTATTTATATAAAACCTTTATCTCAAAAGCAGAAAAACAAACTGCTTATTAAGTAACTTGGCTATATTTTGGTAGTGTATTTAAATATGCTAGTACGTCTCACCCCCCCTTCCTCCAAGACTGACAATGCTGCTGTCGAAAGGTGTGTTCCTTCACCCAGAGTAGAGGCTCTCTATTACAGGTGGTGTGTTACTGGCTAGATCATCAGGAGGGGAAAAAACAAATTCCAAGAAAAAAAAACGAATGCAGCCACCATGTATAATGATCGGTAGTCTGCAACATATTACATTTTTGGGTTTGATACTGTTTTTAAAGACAGCCGATATAAAAACTGGATAGATGGCGATGAGTTTCCGGTATACCATGTAGCCAATATCATAATATACTGCAGGTAAAATAAGTATTGAGAACACGTCACCGTTTTTCTAGGTAAATCTCTAAAGGTGTCAAATGAAATACTTGCGCTGTAAAATATGGGACAAATAGTGAAATAGGGTGATATACTACAAAGTGACTAGTGAGGATAATATTATATAACATATAATATAACAATAATTCATAAAAGGACAATCCTTAATAAAATCCGGCACTCTGAAAAAGTCCAGATCTGGCACAATCCTGCCGTGTATGGGTGTGTTTCATCAAGAGTGAATCCAATCTCCAACGGTGCAGGTGTTGTATAAATAATAATACAAAAAACACACTTTTAAGGGAAAAGCACGGAAGGTAGTTCTAGAAAAAGTACATATAAGACCCTTGGATCCGGAGTGTGAGTGGGATAGAGTAGTTGAGCCAACACCAAGATTACATATATACACCTCTGGTGGACCCAGCTGCTCACCTCAAATTAACCACAGTATGTTTAGATCAACCTGGTCTGGATGATTATAGTCCACAGATAGATAGCACATAAAGATCTCCGTCCAGTGTGTTATATGAAAAAACAAAGTAAAAAGACAACAAGAAGCTGATGGTGAAATAACGTCACAAAGGGGGCTGATAATTGGGGTCTTGGCGAGTGGGAGTGCACTCACATGTAGGTGAGAGATCTCAGGCTCGTATCCACGAGCACCGAACTCGTAAGTCCCTCTATTTTTCCTCTATTTTTCCCCCGCTAGATCTTGGAAATCGTAGGCTAGCTGTTTGGTCTCTCCAAGGGTTCAACGTATGTGGGGATGTCACAGCTGATATGGGCTAGTGGTGACTCCTATTCCTCTTTCAATACCTCAGATGGAGCGCTCAAATGGCATGATGGTGGAAGAGGTGAAAAGACACATCCATAGTGTAACCCAGTCAGCGGTACAAACAGTTTTATTAAAAACCAACGCGTATCGTGACCGTGACGATACGCGTCGGGATTGGCAGGCAGGACACACTCCAGCATCCGACGAACAGACACACGAGTTCGCCACTCGTAGGATTGTTGCAGAGTTCCTGAGCTTTTATGTGAGTTTTTAATCTGTTTTTAATAAAACTGTTTGTACCGCTGACTGGGTTACACTATGGATGTGTCTTTTCACCTCTTCCCCACCATCATGCCATTTGAGTGCTCCATCTGAGGTATTGAAAGAGGAATAGGAGTCACCACTAGCCCATATCAGCTGTGACATCCCCACATACGTTGAACCCTTGGAGAGACCAAACAGCTAGCCTACGATTCCCAAGATCTAGCGGGGGAAAAATAGAGGAAAAATAGAGGGACTTACGAGTTCGGTGCTCGTGGATACGAGCCTGAGATCTCTCACCTACATGTGAGTGCACTCCCACTCGCCAAGACCCCAATTATCAGCCCCCTTTGTGACGTTATTTCACCATCAGCTTCTTGTTGTCTTTTCACTTTGTTTTTTCATATAACACACTGGACGGAGATCTTTATGTGCTATCTATCTGTGGACTATAATCATCCAGACCAGGTTGATCTAAACATACTGTGGTTAATTTGAGGTGAGCAGCTGGGTCCACCAGAGGTGTGTATATATGTAATCTTGGTGTTGGCTCAACTACTCTATCCCACTCACACTCCGGATCCAAGGGTCTTATATGTACTTTTTCTAGAACTACCTTCCGTGCTTTTCCCTTAAAAGTGTGTTTTTTGTATTATTATTTATACAACACCTGCACCGTTGGAGATTGGATTCACTCTTGATGAAACACACCCATACACGGCAGGATTGTGCCAGATCTGGACTTTTTCAGAGTGCCGGATTTTATTAAGGATTGTCCTTTTATGATTTATTGTTATATTATATGTTATATAATATTATCCTCACTAGTCACTTTGTAGTATATCACCCTATTTCACTATTTGTCCCATATTTTACAGCGCAAGTATTTCATTTGACACATTTTACTTCACTTTAGTCTATCGAGGTAGACCTTTATATTTGCAGCAGTATTTTGAGTTTTTAGTTTGTCCCCCCCCCCCCTCCCTCACTTCTTAGACAGCGCAGGAGTTTACTTTTATCCAAATCTCTAAAGGTGTTATTGACATGAAATTTTCACCACGTGTTGGTAACAATCCATGCAATCGATATGTACAAAGACCCCAAAACTAATAGGTTCTGAAATGAAGTTATGTATAATAAAAAAAAATTATATGCAAACATTGAGAATCACTACAGCCAAATTATACAAACAAAATCACATTAACCACATCAATACTGGGCACTTTTACCCCCTTCCTTCCCAGACCAATTTTCAGCTTTCATCACTCTCGCACTTTCAATGACAATTGCGCGGTCATGCTACGCTGTACCCAAATGACATTTTTATAATTTTGCTCGCAGAAATAGAGATTCTTTTGGTGGTATTTATTCACGACTCTGTTTTAATTTGTTTGCGAAAGAGCGTAAATTTGGACACTTAGTTCGTTAACGAGAACTAATTAACTAACGAGATAACTAATGAGATGTTAATTAGTTCGTTAGTTAATTAGTTCCTTAGTTTGTTGGTTAGTCATCTCGTTGGTTAGTCAGTCATCTCATCTCGTTGGTTAGTGATAACTAACGATCTTCAAATCTTGAAGGTTCCATGGGCCTCTTCTATGAACCTCTTCCGATCTTTAGTTTCCAAAAATGTTTATGAAGAATGTCTTGGTACATTTTTCCATTCATTCTTCCTTCAATGATATGAAGTTTGCCATTACTGTATGCTGAGAAGCAGCCCCCCACCATGATGTTTCCATCTCCACACTTCACAGTTGGTATGGGGGTGTTTTTGGGGTGATGTACAGAGCCATTTGATCTCCAAACATGGTATGTCTCATGGCATCCAAAGTAGGGTTTCCCTGATACCGATACTAGTATACTTTTTTTTACTCGGCGGAGCAGAGCAGTCCTCGGGTATGTCACTAATCGAGGAGAGCTGCTGCCCACGTCTAGTTCCCAAAGAGAAACCGCTGCGTCTATTTGATCAGCGCTCGGGGAACATAACAGCTTTCATTTGAATAGCTGTGTGTTCCCTGCCGCGCGTCGTCATATATAGCCCCTCCCCCTTGTCCGGGCACTTTGATAGACCACCCATCCCAGGATTGTCTGTCTATCAAAGTGCCCGGACAAGGAGGGGCTATATATGACGATGCGCAGCAGGAAACACACAGCTATTCAAATGAAAGCTGTTATGTTCCCTGAGAGCTGATCAACTAGGTGGGCGGGCTTGGCTTTCTCTTTGGGGACATGGCTGCATTTCGGGACACATGGTCACATTTTAAAAAAAAAGTATCGGTACTTGTACTCTGTCCTAAAAAAGTGGTATCGGGGCAGCCCTAATCCAAAGAGTTCAATTTTGGTCTCATCTGACCAGACTATATTCTTCCAGTATTTCACAGGCTTGTCTAAATGTTGTGCAGCAAACTTTAAATGAGCTTCAACATGCTTTTTCTTCAGAAATTAAGTCTTTTGTGCTGAGCGTGCATACAGGCCATGGAGGTTGAGTGCATTACTTGTTTTCTTTTCAGGCCTTTCTGAAGCTCTGCACAAGTGGTCCTTGGCTCTAGGACAACTCTTCTGAAGATTCCTTTCACTCCTCTGTCAGAAATCTTGCGAGAAGCACCTGCTTGTGCCCGGTTTATGGTGAAATTATGTTCTTTCACTTTCGAATTATGGCCCCCAACAGTGCTCACTGGAACATTCAGAAGTATAGAAATCCTTCTGTAACCAAGGTCTTGAGAGAGCTCTTTGCTGTTACCCATCATGAGAGGTTTCTTGTGTGACACCTTGGTGATGAGACACCTTTTTATAGGTCATCAGTTGAGACTGAAACAGCTGATATTAATGTACACTAACAAGAGGCAGGATTGCTTTCAAATTTACTGATGGATTTCATCTGGTGTCTTGGCTTTCCATACCTTTTTCGCACCTCCTTTCTTCATGCGTTTTTAATACTTTTTTTTTTTTTTTTTCCCCCCTGTCTCATTCCATTTTATTACATTTAACTTAATTTCTGAACTTATTTGTTTTTGTTTCTTTGTATGGATTGTTACTGACATTTGGTGAAAAATTTCATGTCAATAGCACCTTTAGAAATATATTTACCTAGAAAAATGGTAACGTGTTCAAAACTTATTTTACCCGCTGTAGGTGCATACAGGGCCGGCCTTAGGTGTTCAGTCGCCCTGTGCGAGCTAATCCTGTGACGCCCCCCCCATCTTCACTAATCCTGTGGCGCCCCCAAGACATTGTGCAATTTGCCACCCCCCTGAAAGTGCCGCCTGGTACATTGGTACCATCGGGTCCCATGTGATCAACTGACTGCGACTTACATTCTGCGAGCTGTGATGGCCGCACGACGCCCCTGTTGCCCATGGCGCCCTGTGCGGCCGCACAGCTGGCACACCCCAAAGGCCGGCCCTGGGTGCATAGCACTGTAGAATTATCTTCTGACTTTCAACCACTGTAGATTCCAATCGCTCTTCTGTCTAACAGCAAGTAATGGATCAGACTTGTGTTCAGATTCTGGGCTACATCCCAAATTCCAGATGTTGTGCTGAAATTGTGTCAGGATGCAGGTGCGGGATAAGGGTTCACTTAAATAGGCCACTGGGGCAGAATGTGTGGGATGTAAACTGCTCTTAGTCACATGCCTGTGTTACAGGTACATCCTTTAACGAGATCAAAGAGATATTGTGTGTACCATATGCCACTCTGCAAATGAGCTTGTAATCTGCTGGACCACGGCCAAAAGAACCGGCACCATGGAGTTGTTTCTGCTATGTTTAGTACATCACATTTTTTTATATATATATATATATATATATATATATATATATATATATATATATATATATATATATATATATATATATATATATATATATATATATATATATATATATATATAGTAACTCTTTTTTTTTTTTTCTAAACCTATTATTTAACCATAAAAAAATAACCCCCAAAAAATGATTATTTAACCCCCTTCATAACCAGGGCATATTTTTGTAATACCGCCCTGAGTTTCTTTAACTTGCATGGTTATGAAACGTTGTACCCAATAAAAAAATACTTTCTGCTATAAAACACATCCAATAAAAAAAGTAAGAAAATCTAAAATTTTCTTCATAAATTTAAGCCAATATGTATTTTGTTACATATTTTTGGTAACAAAAAAAAAAAAAAACTCAATAAGTGTATGTTGATTGGTTTGAATTCGTGTCTACAAACTATGGGATAAATACTGGTCCAAATCATTTGGTGGAGGGGAGGATTATGTTGTGAGGTTGTATATTAGGGTTTGGGCTTGGCCCTTCCGTTCCAGTGAAGGGACCACCATACCAAGACATTTTGGACAATTTCATGCACCAAACTTTGGGGGAACGGTTTGGGGATGGTCCCTTCCTGTTCCAAAATGACTGAACACCAGTGAACAAAGCAAGTTCCATAAAGACATGGATGAGCGAGTTTGGGATGGAGGAACTTGTCTGGTCTTCACAGAGTCTGGACTTTAACCCAATAGAACACCTTGGGATAAATTACAGCGGCGACTGAAGCCTCGTACACACGATAGGTTAACCAGAGGACAACGGTCTGAAGGACCTTTGTCATAGGTTAACCGAAGAAGCTGACTGATGGTCCGTCGCGCCTACACACCATAGGTTAAATAACCGATCGTGTCAGAACGCGGTGACGTAAAACGCGACGACGTGCTGAAAAAAACGAAGTTCAAAGCATGCGTCGACTTGATTCTGAGCATGCGTAGGTTTTTAAGCGATGGTCGTGCCTACTAATGATTGGTTTTGACCTATCGGTTACCAATCCATAGGTTAATTTTAAAGCAAGTTGGCCTTTTTTTAACCTATGGGGCCCACACACGATCGGTTTTGACAGATGAAAACGGTCCTTCAGACCGTTGTCCTCTGGTTAACCTATCGTGTGTACGAGGCCTTAGAGTAAGGCCAAGATCAGCGCCTGACTTCACAAATGCGCTTCTGGAAGAATGGTCAAACATTCCCAAAGACACACTCCTAAATCTTGTGGACAGCCTTCCCAGAAGAGCTGAAGCTGTTATAGCTGCAAAGGGTGGGCCAACTCAATATTGAACCCTACAGATTAAAGCCTCGTACACACGATTGGATTTTCCACAGACAAAGCGTCAGACTTTTATCCGAAGGACGTTGGCCAGGAACTTGTCTTGCATACAAACGACACAACAGTCAGCTAACAAACACGAACGTAGTGACGTACTGCATGGTTTTTCAGCTCTTGAGCGCCACCCTTTGGGCACCTTCTGCTAATATCGCGTTTAGTGAGCATTAATTCCAAGCATGCGTGTTTGTACTTTGGACTTTTGTCTGACAGACTTGTGTACATGCAAAATCTGACAACAGACCGTTGTCCAGGGAAAATTTATAAGTCTGCCATCCAACATTTGTCCGCTGAAAATCTGACAATAATTGTCTGTTGGAGCGTACAAACGGTCGGCTTTTTGGGCCAACAGACTGTCATCACACAATTCCTGTCGGAAAATCTGATCATGTGTACAAGGCTTTAGACTGGGATGCCAGTAAAGTTCGTGTGTGTGTTTAAAGGCAGGTGTCCCAATACTTTTGGTAATATTGTGTGTGTGTATATCTACACACACACACACACTGCCTTAAAGTATTCACACCCCTTTAAATTTTCCACATTTTATCATGTTGCAACCAAAAACGTAAATGTATTTTATTGGGATCTTATGTGATAGACCAACACAAAGTACCACATAATTGTGAAATGGAAGGAAAATTATAAATGGTTTTACAAATATGTGAAAAATGTGGGGTACATTTGTATTCAGCCCCCTCTGAATCAATACTTTGTTAGAATCGCTAATAGTTGAATGAAAAAAAGTGATCAATGTATGGGCTGCCGAAGAGCTAAGACCAGCCATAGACAGTTTAAATCTCAGCTGGTTCAGCAGGAAATGGCTGAGATTTGAACCATTAATGAGCAGATTCTCTGATGATTGCTATAGCCACTGGTGATAATCACTGTCGGGAGAATACAATTGCTGGCAGGAGGGATATTCCCCTGTCAGCACTGTCTGTGTTGATGGGGGAATCGGGCAAGTTTCTTTCCTGCAATCTGTGGATGCAGGAAAGAAATTTGTACTGTATATTATCTGCCTAACTGAAAGTGAAAGTAAATTGTGAATGTCTTGAAAGAACGAGAGGGGGAGGGAGACAGATGGGGGAGATAAGGGATGGAGATAATGCAGTTAAGTGATTACAGTGTACTGCAGTCTGCAGTGCACACACTTACCCACAGTCCAGGCTAGAATCTCAGGCATCATTCACACATAGCCAGGAATGCTGCTGATTTTCATATTTCCCGCCCACACATCCCCTCTCTTCAGATACAGCACACCGGGATAGTGTGGGCGGGACTGAAAAGAGGAGGAGCTGTATTCATACCTGCTCGTATGTGAGGGGGGGTGGCGGGGGTGGCTGGACTCGCTGGGCTGTTAAAGAGTGTCATAGACCGACACTCGGCTCAGCTTGCAGTCACCACTCTCGGACTTTACAGGCTGGTTCTCCTGTCCTAAGGATGGAAGAAATCAGTCTGTTTTTCCAGTGACTGAGATGAAGGCTTGCCCCCCCCCCCCACAGTGCTCATGGAGTCCTTTCTGCAACTCGCTCTTCTCTGTGCCAATGAGGATGCAGGGGAAGGAGCAGATCGGGCGGCTGTGGTTGTGTGAGCGCACGCATTATGCAGTGTCAGCGAGCAGAGGGAGGGGGAGGAATGCCCCGCAGAGCTGACTGGGGACGCTCTTCCTCTCAGGAGAGACTGTTACTCAAGTGGCGGCCCAAGCAAAATACAAAAAATGCATTTTTTTTGGAAGGGGCACATAGTGGGGCACAGCATAATGTTGGGGGGTTAGGGCCCCCTGCCCCCCCCCCCCCCGGGTCGCCATTGGCTGGAACAGGGACCTTAGTGAAGGTGGAGGAAATTATGAACAGTTCCAAATACCAGTCAATATTGGCACACAACCTTCAGGCTTCTGCTAAAAAGCTGAACATGAAGAGGAACTTCATCTTTCAGCATGACAACGACCCAAAGCATACATCCAAATAAACAAAGGAATGGCTTCACCAGAAGAAGATTAAAGTTTTGCAATGGCCCAACCTGAATCCAATCGAAAATCTGTGGGGTGATTTAAAGAGGGCTGTGCACAGGAGATGTCCTCGCAATCTGACAGATTTTAAGTTTTTGCCAAGAAGAGTGGGCAAATATTGCCAAGTCAAGATGTGCCATGCTGATAGGCTCATACCCCAAAAAGACTGAACACTGTAATAAAATCAAAAGGTGCTTCAACAAAGTGTTAGTTTAAGGGTGTGCACACTTATGCAACCATATTTTATTTTTACTTTCATCCGCCTAAAAGATTCCAGTTTGTTGCCTCCCGCCCCAGTGTGAAAGGGGCCTAAAGGTGGAAAAAGTTCTGAAATTATTTATCATTGTCTCATTTTTTTTTACATCACAGAAACCTGACATTTTAACAGGGGTGTGTAGGATTTTTATATCCACTGTGTGAGTATATATATATATATATATATATATATATATATATATATATATATATATATATATATATATATATTTTTTTTTTAGGGCTGTGCAAATTAACTTTTAATTAATCGATTAATCTTTAATCTTTTTGATCGATTAAAATTCTTTTGATTGGTACTCCCCCCTCCGCCGGCTTCTGTGCCTTCAGGGAGTTCTGTCGGAGATCCAGTAACGTCACGGACAGCGGCGGGGCTTGCCGTGTCCATCTGAAGGGCTCCTTTGCTGTGCCTTCATATCTACATGCTGGCGGGACCTTACTATCTGCCACACGCAAGGGCTGTTACACTTCCCTCTATCACTTCCCTCTGTCAACCTGGGATTCTACAACCATCCACTGGGAGTTGTGATAGTTCCCTTCATGGGACATCTAAATGCCGACAGACTGATGTTAACCTCTCCTCATCTGGATTCAGCAGTGGTATCGTTGTACACATTTTAATACCAGTATCGTACTTAGCTACATGTTTTTATGACTGCTTTTGGTACCGTTTGGTATTACTCGCACTATTTTTACAGTTTATGTAGCTACATCGATTTTATCTCCAGTGCAATATTTATTTGGTTACCTACTTGAAGACTATAAAAGTTTTAATGCTATTCCCATTGAGTGCTGCCTTTGTGTTTTTTGTATCCTGCTATCCATTTTTCCAGTGGTTGTAGCTGCACTGCGAATCAGCCTGCAAGGAGATCAGCTAAAAGTAGTTGGATCTGTATGTGCGTTATAATTAATCGAAATAAGTCGATAAATCGATTTTAAAAAAAGCGATTAATCGAACAGAAAAATTTTGATCAGTAACAGCCCTAATTTTTTTTTTAATTACTAGATTAGTTTGAATTCCCTTGGTTTGTGACAGGTATACTTTAACTGTGCATGCTGGTACATCCTTCCATCATCCGCAGTGTTAGGTGTTATGTTTAGACAGGATGTTACGGATTCTCTCTAGGTGGGGGCTGAGTGGCTGGCTCAGCATAAAGCTCCCGCAGCCCCCATCTCCCAGAGGTATGTATAATCTCCCAGATTATCTCTCACTGAATTAACATCTCATCCTACTGACCTGATCCAGAATAGAAGCCTGCCAACTTTCACTCACACACAGTCTGGGCGAAGACATGTCCCCACCACACATGTACACATGTAAAGTAGTCTCTCAGCCCTCCAAGATGATGGACCCAACGTGGAGATCTGCTGAGGTCTGGTACTCCAACGTGGTAGCTTCATCTTGGTATGGCGGGCCTTTTAATCAGTTAACCAACAGCATGGCACCAATTTCAGATCTGATCATCGTTCTGTGATGGACTTAAAAACTGGAGAGTGACTGTTACTAACGGCTAGCAGCTTCTCTTTGCCATAGAGGTGGGCTGATCGTTATTGGATTGGCAACATTCTCTCCTCTTCTTTGCTGCTTGTCTCCATCCCTACTGGAGTCATTGGATTCACGTGGTACCAAGTCCCCACTTTATTCAGCACAATCCAAACTGAACATGTGAGTACACTATATTATAAGCAATTTGTTCATTTCTGATCTTTGACGCAAGCTCGTCTACATATATACCGCGAACAATAGATATAACGTTTTACTATGCTGCTCTATATAGTACTGACATTTTCCTAGCTGTGATTTACTAAGTACATAGAGCCATTTACAATGGTCTCTGCACCTGAAGAAGCTCATACCCTTATGTCATTGCACTAGTCATATACCGCCTACAGCAGTATTTCTCAACCAGGGTTCCATGAAAGCCTAGAGTTCTTCCAGAGGTTGCTAGGGGTTCCTTGAGTAATAAGAAATCTCTAAAGCCGCGTACACACGATCGGTCAAAACCGAAGAAAACGGACTGAAGGACCTTTTCATTGGTCCAAACCGATCGTGTGTGGGCCCCATCGGTCAGTTATCCTTCAAGCTAAAAATTTAGAACTTGCTTTAAAATTTAACCGATGGACTGATAACCGATAGGTCAAAACCGATGGTTAGTATGCAAAAGCGTTGATTAAAAACCCACGCATGCTCAGAATCAAGTCGACACATGCTTGGAAGCATTGAACTTCGTTTTTTTCTGCACGTCGTCGTGTTTTACGTCACCGCGTTCTGACACGATCGGTTTTTAACTGAGGGTGTGTAGGCACATCAGACCGTCAGTCAGCTTCATCGGTTCACCGATGAGAACGGTCCTTCGGACTGATCGTGTGTACGCGGCCTAACTCTCAGATGAGTATTCATTGACAGTGATATTTGTAGCTCTAAGGAGGATTTTTCCCGATCACTGCAAATGTAAGGAGCATTCTTCCCACTGACCACCATTGTAAAGAACATTCTTCCCACTGACCACCATTGTGAGGAACATTCTTCCCACTGACCACCATTGTGAGGAACATTCTTTCCATTAACCACCATTGTAAGGAACATTCTTCCCAATCACTGTAAATATAAGGACCTTTCTTCCTACTGGCCTCCAATGTAAGGAACATTCTTCTCACTGACCACGATTGTAAGGAACAATCTTCCCATTGACCACCAATGTAAGGAGCATTCTTCTCACTGACCACCAATGTAAGGAGCATTCTTCTCACTGACCACCATTGTAAGGAACATTATTCTTACTGACCACCAATGTAAGGCACATTCTTCCCATTGACCACCAATGTAAGGAAAATTCTTCTCACTGACCACCATTGTAAGGCGCATTCTTCCCAATCACTGTAAATGTAAGGACCTTTCTTCCTACTAACCTCCGATGTAAGGAAAATCCTTCTTACTAACCACCAATGTAAGGAACATTCTTCTCACTGACCACCATTGTAAGGCACATTCTTCCCATTGACCACCAATGTAGGGGGCATTCTTCTCAATGACCACCATTGTAAGGAACATTCTTCCCACTGACCGCCAACGTAAAGAAAATTCTTCCACGAATGTAAGTAAAAGATCAAATTAGGCTACCACTGTACCACATCCTACTCTATACACAAACATACATAGAGAAACAAAATTGCTACTCCATGAAATGTACTTTACAGGTACAACACGAGGCAAGTAAAGTATAAAAAATATAATTTATTCATATCAATTTAAATTAACATGGCGAACACTTTAAAAAAAATATATATGGCAAGAATACATAAATATTGCCCTAGGAGAACCGGACATATACCTAACTATTATAATAATAATCATAACATTTCAATCTTGTGATCTTAAAGCATAAAGGGTTGTGTCTCCTGATTCTACCTCAACGCATTTCATGGTGAAAGACACTTCTTCAGGATTGGGCGGATATTTCATACAACCATTTTCCCAGCAGCATAGCAGCTGTGCAATGTAGAGGTCTTGGGGGGGAACACAGGGGCCCATGGGAACCACACCACCCCTAAAGCTTCTACTACTTCCATCTTGTGAGGCATCCCTTTGGTAATTGACCCCCTTGTCTCTTTGGTGGTTTCTGGGTGGTGTGGTTCCCATGGGCCCCTGTTTCCGCCCAAGATCTCTATATTGCACGACTGCTCTCCTCTTTAGTCTGGAGGTGCCAATGGTTGCCAAAAAGAATGTCAAATTTCAATTCGTCCATCTTTTGATTACACTTTTAAATTCGCTTTGGACCAGAGAAGATGAGATGGCACGGCAAACTGTGTTCACAGACAATGATTTTTGGAAGTATTCCTGAGCCCATTTTCATTGATTTTCAAAATATTACATAGAATTAGAAAAGTAGAAAATACTTAGGCCGCGTACACACGATCGTAAATTCCGACAAGAATAGTTCGATGTGAGCTTTTGGTCGGAAATTCCGACCGTGTGTAGGCTCCATCGGACTTTTTCTGTCGGAATTTCCAACAGCAAAAATTTGAGAGCTGGTTCTCAATTTTTCCGACAAGAAAAGTTCTTGTCGGAAATTCCGATCGCGCAAAAAAAATGCTCGAAATCAATTCGACTCATGCTCGGAATCATTGAACTTAATTTTTCTCGGCTCGTTGTAGTGTTGTACGTCACCATGTTCTTGACAGTCTGAATTTTGTGTGACCGTGTGTATGCAACACAAGTTTGAGCCAACATTTCCACGGTTTTCTTGTTGGAATTTCCCATCGTGTGTACGCGGCATTAGAAAGACAATGAAAACTCTGAGGCCTCGTACGCACGACTGTTTTCCTTGACAAAATCCATCAAGAAAAGTGCTGGCAGAGCTTTTTTGCCGAGGAAAACGGTCGTGTGTATTTTTTTCGGCGAGAAAACTGACGTGGATCTTTTTTCTCATCGGGAGTCTCAATTTCCTCGTCGGGTTGGTTTACGACGAGAAACACGTTCGTGTGTATGCTTAGAAATGCGCGCATGCTCAGAATAAAGTATGAGACGGGAGCGCACCTTCGGTAAAAGTATCGTTCGTAATGGAGATAGCACATTCGTCACGCTGTAACCGTCTGAAAAGCGCGAATCGTCTCTTACCAAACTTTTACTTAACACACAGTAACATGAGATTAGCAAAAGCAGCCCCAAGGGTGGCGCCAGTGGAATGGAACTTCCCCTTTATAGTGCCGTCGTACGTGTTGTGCGTCACTGCGTTTGAGAAAAATGAGATTTTGTCTTGACAGTGTGTACGCAAAGAAAGCTTGACAAGATTCTCGACAAGCCTGACAAGAAACTCTTCGAGGAAAACAACGTTATATTTACGACGAGATTCTCGGTCGTGTGTACGAGGCCTGACACATAAGCATATCAGTCTTCACATGACATTAAGTGTAGTAAAGGCCCTTTGTATAAAAATACAATATAATAGAACAAAAAGAAACATAAATCTAGAATAACAGAACCCAAGAAAAAGGCTTGATGAATTGGGTCTATAAGATAACCGTAGACGCAATGCTATTACAGGAGCAGAATCATGGATGTACCAAACCTATCTGAATAAAAAGTGAATATATTGCAAGTAAATCACAACTGTTTTCCACATAACTGACATTAAATAGGTGATCAACTGGGAAAGTTCAATACTAGGGGGTAACTATATTGTGGCATCTGCCGGAAGGGTGGGATCAGGGGGGGTTACTTGCCTGTTTTTAATGCAGTTACGTCTAAGGCCCCGTACAAACGAGAGGATCGATCCGCTGAAATTGATCCGCGGATCGGTTTCAGCGGATAGATCCGCTGGTGTGTACGATCCAGCGGATATTTATCCGCGGATATATTTCGGGCCGATCGATTTCCAGCGGATAAAAATTTCTTAACATGCTAAGAAATCTATCCGCTGGAATCGGCTCCAGCGGATCGATCCGGTGGTCTGTACAGACTCACCGGATCGATCCGTCCGAACCCATCCCTCGCATGCGTCGTAATGATTCGACGCATGCGTGGAATTCCTTATATGACAGCGTTGCGCACGTCGCCGCGTCATCATCGCGGCGACACGTCATCGCGATGGGAATTCGGCGCGGATTTCGATACGATGGTGTGTACACTCCATCGGATCAAAATCCTCAGAGGATTTATCCGCGGAAACGGTCCGGAGGACCGTATCCGTGGATAAATCCTATCGTGTGTACTAGGCATAAGGACCCAAAGATCACAGGCATCCAATATTGCATTTCGGCCTTGTCCCTTTCACAGCATGGCTTGGCTGGGCGAAACGATGTTATGTTACGTCGCTTCCCCTGTGGCCACAAGGCGCATGCGCGCACGCCTGCTGCTCGCCCCCGGAGCTGATGTGAGTGCTCGGCGGGGATAAATGATGTGAATGTACAATATATGCGTAAATTAACAACGCTATGTAAGTACCTAAAATGAATAAATATATAAGAAAGTTGTGAGGTATGGAAGAGGAAGAATCCCTTATTTTTACAGTGAGAACATGAAAACTTAATGCAGAAAATGGAATCAAACACAAAATATTTGCGTGGGCAAAGGGCAACGATTTTTGCTCTGCGCCCACGCAAATATTTCGATTTGCCCGCGATTCACGGAGCAGTAGCTCCGTAAATTGCGCGGGCGCTATGCTAATTTGCCCTGCATAAGGGCGCCTAATGTAAATGATCCCGCCGAGTCATTTAAATTAGGCGCGCTCCCGCGCCGAGCGAACAGCGCATGCTCCGTCGGGAAACTTTCCCGACGTGCATTGCGGCAAATGACGTCGCAAGGACGTCATTTGCTTCTAAGTGAACGTGAATGGCGTCCAGCGCCATTCACGAATCACTTACGTAAACGACGTGAAATTCAAATTTCACGAGCGGGAAGGGTGGCTATACTTTAGCATTGGCTGCGCCTACTATGAGTAGGAGCAGCCTTATGCTAAAGTCGCCGTACGGAAACTCCGTACCTTGCGTACGCAGGGCCCGCGCAACTTTTGTGAATCGGTGTTAGTATGCAATTTGCATACTATACACAGATCACAATGGCCGCGCCCCCTAGCGGCCAACGCAAGAATGCAGCCAAAGATATGAAGGCATAAGGAGGCTTATGCCTGTCATATCTTAGGCTGCAGTCGGTGTAACGAGGTTCCTGAATCAGGAGCACTCGTTACACCGGAGCAAGTAAGCACTTGCGCCGCGCAACCTATGGTTGCGCGGGCGCAAGTGCTTCTTGAATCTGGGCCAATATATATATATTCTCTAGATACTGTTGACAACATTAGACTTGTTCATGGCTATGATATGGTTGTTTTTATTCTCTAAATTTAATGCCTCTTGTGAAGTTTGTACTTACTTTATAAGGGCTCTTGCACCAAAAATGCAAGGTATTTAGGAAGTTTTTTTTTCTGTTCTGAATGCAGCCTATTGCTTTCAACGGGCCTGTACAAACAGACATGTAACTATCAGTAAATTAGCACCATATTTAGATCAGTGAAAAAAAAATTTACAAAAATCTGCGTTACTGGTCAGTATATACAATGACGTAAAGGGGGACTCTGACGTAAGGGGGGACTCTGATGTAAAGGGGGACTCTGATGTAAGGGGGGACTCTGATGTAAGGGGGGACTCTGATGTGCTCAAATTTATTTAGGGAATGTCTTTTGCTTTGATTTTTTTTCTGTTGTTCTAAACCATATTACACCATATTAAGTAAAACATATATCCTTATATAGGTTAGAAGAAAAAAAAGTTTGTCTGGCGTTGATCTGTAAGTCATGTTCTGCCATTTATTGCTCGCTGTACCACTTTGTAGGATAAACTGGTACTTTTTTAATCCGATTTTGTTTAGCAATGGTTTTTATACAAAGTTTTTATACAAGTGAATGCAGAAAAAAGCAAGACATGGAGAATGATATAGTCAAATGCAGGCCATTTGGGGGACAGTTAGCAATACTGATTTTTGCCAGTCAAGTACAGTTATTCAATGGGAGCAATTGAGAAGGAATACCAATAATCGGGCACCATCTTCTATAGAAAAAAGAATATGGAAGCAACTGCGCTAATAAATTAAAAATGAACAAATAAATAATCCTAAATAGTGCTCATGTATGAACAAATAAAGCTGCACCTTACTGTGAATATTTGAACAGTAATAACATAGGGAAAAAGACAAGATGCGCATCTTGGGCCAGATTCACAGACAAATACGTTGCGCAGCGGCGGCGTAACGTATCCCATTTACGTTACACCGTCGCAAGTTTACAGCGTAAGTGCCTGATTCACAAAGCACTTACCTGTAAACTTGCGGCGGTGTAACGTAAATCCGCTTGGCGCAAGCCCGCCTAATTCAAATGGGGCGTGTACCATTTAAATTAGGCGCGTTCCCGCGCCGAACGTTCTGCGCATGCTCCAGGCTTTTTTGCGAAATTGCGGTGCCCCGACATGTTTTTTGAACGGCGACATGCGTAACGTACTTTCGTATTCCCGGACGTCTTACGCAAAAAAAATAAAAATTAGAAATTCAACGCGGGAACGACGGCCATACTTTAACATGGATGGTCTAATGTTACACCATCTAAATAGGACTCGTAACTTTACGACGGGAAAAGCCGACTAGCGACGACGTAAGAGAATGCGACGAACGCGCGTACCTTTGTGGATCGCCGTAATCAGGTAATTTGCATACCCGACGCTGGAAAACGACGCGAACTCCACCCAGCAGCCGCCGGAGAATTACACCTAGGATCCGAAGGCGTACGAAGCCGTACGCCTGTCGGATCTTTGCCAAAAGCCGTCCTATCTTGGTTTGAGGATTCCAAATCAAGATACGACGCGGCAAATTTGAAAGTACGCCGGAGTATCAGCAGATACTCCGGCGTACTTTTTCTGTGAATCGGGCCCCTTGTCTTTTTCACCATCTTCTATAACCCATAAACATCATCCATATAAATTATACCATTTTTTTATTTCTATTTTTTTATTTTAATAAAATAATCCCAGTTATCTTCAAAATTCAGCAAAATTCTGATTCTTTACATGTAATTACAGCTTTTAGACACAAGAGGGAACTGTTGTGCTGCACATGTCAATAATGAGTTTAAAGGCTGTTCTTCATATATTTGTGGGATCTCTTATGCACTTTCTGGTTACTTGTGCTGGGTACACACAGGAAGTTTTTTCCCCTGCGGGCTGAGCAAAAAAACAAACAAAAACCGTACAGATCACCGTACTAACACATCTGATGTTAGTACGGTGACCCCCCCCCCAGAACACAGTGATCAGCGTCTGCAGGCTGCGATCGCTGATCGGATGCTGGTTTTCCAGAATGATTGTTCGACAGAAGCCGGTCATGAGAGTGCCTTCTGTCAGACAAGGAGCTCTACACTCAAGACCAAAGTCAGCCGACATGATGAAAGGAATGTATGGTTTAAATGGTATACTTTCTGCATATAGCGTGGTGCACACTACAGTGGAACCTTGGTTTACGAGTAATGCGGTTAACGAGCGTTTTGAATAACAAGCAACTTTTTTTTTTAATTCTGACTCGGTTTGCATGTGTTGTCTCGCAAAACAAGCAGAATTCAAGCTAACGAGGTGTGCAGTACCGCATTTGGCCAGAGGTGCGGGAAATACTCAGTTCCCAAACTTTTCCGAGATCAGCTGTCCCCAAGTATTTCCGAGACTCTCCGGTCCGGCACCCCCCTCCCACACCTCTGGCCACATGCGGTATTGCAGTCAATGCAGAACAAATTATCTTCGTTTCCATTGACTCCAATGGGGAAACTCACTTTTATATGAGAGTGCTTTGGATTACAAGCATTCTCCTGGAACGGATTATGCTCGTAATCCAAGGTTCCACTGTATAAGACAATTGGAAGAAAGGTCCATAGGTTACACAGCGCAATTGCTTACTTGCTCCGGCGTTACGAATGCTCCTGATTCAGGAACACCGTAACGCCGACTGCAGCCTAAAATCTAAAGGCTCTTATGCCACGCAGATTTTAGGCTGCATTCTTGCGTTGACCGCTAGGGGGCGCTCCCATTGTGATCAGCGTATAGTATGCAAATTGCATACTAACACTGATTCACAATTGTTGCGCGGGCCCTGCGTACGCAAGTTACGTCGTTTCCGTACGGCGTGCTTAGCATAAGGCTGCTTCTGCTAATAGCAGGCGCAGCCAATGCTAAGGATACCCGACGTTCCCGCGTCGCGACGTTCGAATTTTACGTCGTTTGCGTAAGTGAATCGTGAATGGCGCTGGACGCCATTCACGTTCACTTTGAAGCAAATGACGTCCTTGCGACGTCATTTGCCGCAATGCACGTCGGAAAAGTTTCCCGACGGAGCATGCGCTTTACGATCGGCGCGGGAACGCGCCTAATTTAAATGATTCCCGCCCCCCGCGGGATCATTTACATTGCGCGCGCTTACGCCGGGCAATTTTGCCGGCGCGCCCTCGCAATTTACGGAGCTACTGCTCCGTGAATCGAGGGCAGCGGCGCAAATTTGCGGGGGCGCAGGGCAAAATCGTTGCCCTGTGCCTCCGCAAAAAAAGAGCAAATCTCTTTGAATCTGGGCCATTGTCTGTTACATCGTGATCTGCACCTTTATGGGAAACCGGAGGGCCGCTCATCTGATTTTCTCATAGTGTGTACCCCACTTTACGCCTCGTACTGCTGCATGGCATTTATTTAAAAAAACTCACACATTATATTGGTTGCTTTTCCATATTATCAAGTTGAACTAATAGTTGTAATGCCGCGTACACACGATCACTTTTCGGCATAAAAAAAACTATGTTTTTCATCATGAAAAAAAACTATGTTTTTTCAACTTCATCATAAAAAACAACGTTGCCCACACACCATCGTTTATTCAAAATACTCTAGCAAAGCACGGTGACGTACAACACGTACAACGGCACTCTGAAGGGGAAGTTCTATTCGCCTTTGGGCTGCTTTAGCTGATTCCTTGTTAGTAAAAGACGATTCACGCTTTTTTGTCTGTTACAGCGTGATGAATGTGCTTACTCCAATGTGAACAGTAGTTTTACCTGAACGAGCGCTCCCGTCTCATAACTTGCTTCTGAGCATGCTCGGGTTTAAAACGTTGTTTTAGCCCACACACGATCATTTTTTACATCACGAAAAACGACATTTTTCAGAAGATGAAAAAAGAATTGAAGCCCACACACGATCATTTTAAATGACGTTTTTAAAAACGTCATTTTTTTTCATGCCAAAGAACGACCGTGTGCATTAGGGTTCAAAATAGACATGTACAATTTATTTAGTTCCGAATATTTTCTTTTAACACATTTTGACAAGTTTGTTAATTCTGAAATAGCCAAATTAACAAAAACCCGTTTAAGGAATTTTTACAAGTATTCGTAAATTTGGGAATATTCTAAAATTCGCTAATTCGAAAAATCTAAATTTGAAAATCCTGAAATTTGGAAAATCAGAAATCCGGAAATTCTAAAATTTGGAAAATCTAAAAATCAGAAAATTAATAACTAATTAATAATAACTTAACTATTACTAACTATTACATTTTAGGCATTGGAATTTCCTTTCAAATTTGGCTGTAATGAATACAAGTTTATCGAAAGTTACGAATTATCTGAAATAACGAATGCCGTATCTAAATGAATGGAATGTAACAAATTTATAATAATAAAAAAACAATAATAATGAGAAGAACTTTTTATTATTATTATTAATAATTTGTTACGTTCCATTCGTTATTTCTGGTATTTCGTAACTTCGGATAAATTCGTATTCGTTACATTCACTAATGCTGCGTACACACGATCGGTCCATCCGATGAGAACGGACCGATGGACCGTTTTCATCGGTTAACTGATGAAGCTGACTGATGGTCCGTCGCGGGTTGCTGTTACTTGTAGTCGGTTACCAGGTTTGCACACATCTCAGGAAAGATTTTGGTGCACTATTCTTTACAGATCTTCTCGAAATCCTTATGCTGCGTACACACGATCAGTCCATCCGATGAGAACAGTCTGATGGACCGTTTTTATCGGTTAACCGATGAAGCTGGCTGATGGTCCGTCGCGCCCACACACCATCGGTTAAAAAAACGATCATGTCAGAACGCGGTGACGTAAAACACAACAACGTGCTGAAAAAAATGAAGTTCGATGCGTCCAAGCCTGCGTCGACTTGATTCTGAGCATGCGTGAATCTTTAACCGATGGTTGTGCCTACTAACGATCATATTTTGGTTAGGTATCCATCGGTTAAATTTAAAACAAGATTGCTTTTTTTTAACCTATGGATAAATAACCGATGGGGCCCACATACGATCGGTTTGGTCCGATGAAAACTATCCATCAGACCGTTCTCATTGGTTTGACCGATCGTGTGTACGCGGCATAACAGCCAAATTTGAAAGGAAATTCCAATACCTATAATTTAATAGTTAGTTATTATTAGTTAGTTACCTATTATTTTGAATTTTCTGATTTTCGTTCTTTCGAATTTTCTGATTTTCTTTCTTATTTTTGTATTTTAGAATTTCCGAATATTCAAATTTTCGAATTTCTAAATATTTAAATTTTCGAATTTCCGAATTTTAGAATCTTCTTATTTCCGGATTCTTGAATCTTCGAATTTACGAATCCTAACGAATGACCCGAAAAAAAAAAACGAATGAAACAAATATGAAAATTTTTTTTTTTGGCAGAGCACATGTCTAGTTCAAAATTCATTCTGGTTTTATACTGCTGCCTGTGTCTCCATTCTGAAGATTCATTCTCACTTCCTGACCTGTATTACAACTAGGAAGTAACAGCAAGATGAGGGAGTGCAGCAAATAAAGTCGATAGCAAGCACTTTGCAGTGTTTGCTCTTAGGAAGAATCTTTACTGTAAAAGTGTTTGATGGGTTTGTGTTAAAGCCAAAGGTCAGGTTTTGTTTTTTTAAATCCATTGGGGCAGATCCACCAAAGAATTACGCCGGCGTATCTATTGATACGCCGCGTAATTTTAAAGTTCCCGCGTCGTATCTTTGTTTTGTATCTACAAAACAAGATACGACGGCATCTGGGATCGATCCGACAGGCGTACGTCTTAGTACGCCGTCAGATCTTAGGTGCATTTTTTCCGCCGGCCGCTAGGTGGCGTTTCCGTCGAATTCCGCTTTGAGTATGCAAATTAGCTAGTTACGGCGATCCACGAACGTACGTCCGGCTGGCGCATTTTTTTACGTCGTTTGCGTTCGGCTTTTTCAGTTGTATAGTTACCCCTGCTATTATGAGGCGTACTCAATGTTAAGTATGGCTGTCGTTCCCGCGTCGAATTTTGAATTTTTTACATCGTTTACGTAAGTCGTTCGCGAATAGGGATTTGTGTAGAATGACGTCACCGTCGTAAGCATTGGCTTTTTTCCGGTTTAATTTCGAGCATGCGCACTGGGATACCCCCACGGACGGCGCATGCGCCGTTAAAAAAAAAACGTTGTTTACATTGGGTCACAACGTATTTACATAAAACACTCCCCCATCACATCACATCCATTTGAATTCCGCACCCTTACGCCGCCAAAGATACACTACGCCACCGTAACTTACGGCGCAAATTCTTTGAGGATTCGAAAAAAATAAAATAAGTTACGGCTGCGTAGTGTATCTTAGATACGCTACGCCCGGCGGAGAGAAGCGCCGATCTACGTGGATCTGCCCATTGTCTTGCAGATCTTACAATTAACAAAAGTAAAAAGCAACAGTGCTGCTCCTCTTTCAGGTTGAATGGCGCTCGGCAGGGCAGCCATCACAAATTTTGGGGCCCCTTACACAGCTTTAGGCAGGGCCCCCCCTGGGGACCATCGGGCCCCTTACAGGTGTAATGCAAAATAAATAAATAAAAGAACGGGAGGGGGGCCTGTCGGGCTCCTGGGGACCATCGGGCCCCTTACAGGTGTAATGCCTGTACCCCCCTGATGGCGGCCCTGGCGCTCGGCATTATTCAGTCTACTTCCTGTACGCCCACACCTCCGTGCGATTTAGATTTCATGGCGGCTTGCGACTTCATTTAACAGAAGCCAATGCAAGTCACAATGAAAAAAACTGAAAAGTCGTGCAGGAACCTTTTTCAAAGTCTTGAGTCGTAAACATTTTAACGGTTCCGTTGCCGAAAATAGGGTGCAAATGTGATTTTGAACTGTCAAATTGCATGACGAATCGCAAATGTGTGAACAAGAGCTAGCTGTTCAGTATTACTTTGTTTATATTTTGTTTGTAAGCTTCAGCCAATGGCTGCTGTTTTTTGGACTTTTGTTTAATTTTTGTTCCCTAGTGAGCTGCAAATGACAACTGCCCTCCCTTAGGACCCGTACACACGATCGTATTTTCCGACAGGAATTGTGGGATGACAGGCTGTTGTCGGAAAATCCAACCGTCTGTACGCTCCATCGGACAATTGTTGTCGGAATTTCCACCAAAAAATGTGGGATAGCACGCTTTAAAATTTTCCGCCAACAAATGTGTGATGTCAGATTATCCGATCATGTGTACAAAAGTACAAACAGGGCCGATCCACACTACAGGCTTACTATGCAAGCCGCTTAAGGCCCCGCAAAGCTGTGGAGGGCCCCCCAAATTACTAGAGGCCCCCGCCTGGTGGGATGTGATTTTCGGCCCCTCACCCCGCTTCTCAACTTGCTGGCTGCATGGGAGAAGAGGTTCTCACTTTAATGTAAGATGTAATTTCCAACAGAAGAACACCCCTTTAATCTAATCTAAACACATTAATCTTTAATGTGACATGTCAAACATACATGCTCGGAAGCTCACCATAACACAACGTTAGCAGAAGTTGCCCAAAGGGTGGCGCTAAAGAGCTGAAAAACCACTTTGTTTTGTGTTTGTTGGTCGACAATTCTTTGCCGTTTGTATACAACACAAGTTCACGGCCAGCGCCCTTTGGACAAAAGTCCTACGCTACGGAAAATTCGATCGTGTGTACCAGGCTTTACTGCCGTATTTAAATAGGACACCCAGAGAAAAGAAAGAGGGTGTCGCCCACCAAAAAAGAGATAATCTCAGAAAACACATGTGGCGCAAATACTAAAGTTTGGTTACCTTCAATGGTGGAAATGTATTCCCATGTAGACTGTAGTACATTGGTTCACTCGGGGCTCTGGCCATTAATGGATCGATGGTTGAGCAGGGATTGGTCAAATTTTAATTCATTTTATGTCCGTTTCCGATCGTCAGCAGTCAATCGAACGATCTAACAATTTTTAGTGGCTGCAGAGCTGATCATTGTATTCTAATAGTGGAGGAGTCTCTTCTGTCCGAAGGGGAGGATTCCTATATCCGCCTCGTTTGTATGAATGGGGGAATCTTTTTTCAATTAGTCGCTGGCTGATCAAACGAAAAAGGGCCAGATCCACAGACGAAGTACGCCGGCGTATCTACTGCGTACTTTCAAATTTCCTGCGTCGTATCTTTAGTTTGAATCCTCAAACCAAGATACGACGGCATCTGGGTAAGATCCGACAGGCGTACGGCTTCGTACGCCTTCGGATCTTAGATGCAATACTTTGGCGCCCGCTGGGTGGAGTTTGCGTCGTTTTCCACGTCGGGTATGCAAATTAGGGATTTACGACGATCCACAAACGTACGCGCGGCCGTCGCATTTTCTAACGTCGTCTGTAGTCGGCTTTTTCCAGCGTATAGTTAAAGCTGGTATTTAGCGGCGTATAGATAGACTTTCCATGTTAAAGTATGGCCGTCGTTCCCGCGTCGAAATTTTTTTTTTTTTTGCGTAAGTCATCCGTGAATAGGGATGGACGTAACTCACGTCTAAGTTCAAAAAATGACGTCTTTGCAACGTCATTTCGCGCAAAGCACGGCGGGAAATTTCTGGACGACGCATGCGCAGTTCATTCGGCGCGAGGACGCGCTTCATTTAAATGAAACCCGCCCCCTACTCGCCGATAATGAATTCCGCCGCCAGAAATACACTAGGCCGCTGTAACTTACGGCGCGAAATCTTTGTGGATTTGAAAGTACGCCAGGTAAGGTACGGCGGCGTAGCGTATCTCTGATACGCTGCGCCTGTCCATTTGTCTGTGAATCTGCCTCAAAGAGTCAAGCATTACACCATGCCCTTTGTTCTTTAATCACTTGCTTACAGGGCCCTTTCACCCCCTTCCTGTCCAGGCCAATTTTCAGCGCTGTCACACTTTAAATGACAATTGCGCGGTCATGCTACACTGTAACCATATCACTTTTTGATCATTTTCTTTTATTGGTATTTAATTACTTCTGGTTTTTTTTTATAAAAAAATCAGTGATGTGCACTGATGAGGCGGCACTGATTAGGTGGCACTAATGGGCACGGATTAGGTGGCACTGATGAGGAGGCACTAATATGCTGCACTTATGGGCACAGATTTGTGGCACTAATGAGCACTGATAGTCAGCACTGATGGGTGGCACTGGTGGGCACTGATTGCTGGCGCTTTATTGTAATCAGGGCACTGATGATCCCCTGTGAGGAGATGCTGCTGATCGGCCCTCCTCACCACACACTCAGTGTGAGGCGATAAGAGCCGATTACCAGCATTTCTGTGTTTACATGTGACCAGCTGTGATTGGACACATGCCCACATGGCGCACTCTGTGATCGTTGTGTCCTTCAGTAATCGGCAAATGTTACAGGGGACATCTACACCAGGGCACTAATCATAAGTGTCCTGATGATTAGTGCATCTTCATTAATGCATCGTCATCGGTGCATCCTTATCAGTGTATCCTCATCAATGCATCCTTATCAGTACATTCTCATCAGTACATCCTCACCGGTACATCCTCATCAGTGCATCCTCATCAATACATCCTCATCAGTGCATCCTCATCAGTACATCCTCACCAGTGCATCCTCATCAATACATCCTTATCAGTGCATTCTCATCGGTACATCCTCATCAATGCATCCTCATCTGTGCATCCTCATCTGTGCATCCTCATCAATGCTTCCTTATCAGTGCATTCTCATCAGTGCACCCTCATCAATGCATCCTCATCTGTGCATCCTTATCAGTGCATGCTCATCAGTGCATTCTCATCAGTACATCCTCATCAGTGCATCCTCATCAATGCATCCTCATCTGTGCATCCTCATCAATGCTTCCTTATCAGTGCATCCTCATCAGTGCATTCTCATCAGTACATCCTCATCAATGCATCCTCATCAGTGCATCCTTATCAGTGCATGCTCATCAGTGCACATCAGTAATCAAGAACAATTACCTGTTTGCAAAATTTTATAACAGAAAAACTTTTTTTTCTTTTTTCAAAATGTTTGATATTTTTTATTTGTTTAGCAAAAAATAAAAAACCCAGAGGTGATTAAATACCACCAAAAGAAAGCTCTATTTTCATCTTTCCATCTATTAAATCCTTTGTTGTTTTAACTTTGGATACAACTTTTTTTTTCTGCCAGTAAATACCTTATACAGACCACTTCCTGTTTCTTGTCTTGTCATTGGCCTAGGCTTATGACATCATGCACAGCTCTCTCTCTCACTCTCGTGAGCGTTTGCCATGAAGCGAGGGGAGATGAGTCATAAGAGGGTCAATGAGAGCTGCAGAGCTGGAAGTGTGTGTCTGTGTAAATCAGCTTCAGCTGAAATGGTTGCAGCCAGACTCAGTGGAGGGAGATTTCTGCAGCATATTTGGCAAGTACAGAATCGCAGTGTATATAAAATAATATGCAAAGTGGTTGTAGGGAAGCTTCAGAATGGCAAAGATGTTTTTATTACAAATTATGTGAGCAGACTGCAGTTCCTCTTTAATGTTCAGTGCTTGAGTGTTCATTTATCTCAATGGCTAGAATGAATTAATATTTATTGGAATCCATAAATGCTCAAAAGCTTGGCGCACCTAAATGTGTGTGCAAAATGTAGCTTTAGAAAAAAAAAATTAGCAGCTTTTTAGGGGAGCTGAGCAAATTCTCAGTGTGCATGAGACCCGACCCATATCAGACACCCCATATCATTCGTTGTCTCTAGCCAGCTTTAAAGTGAATGTATACTGTTGTTGTTTTTTGTAAATTCACTTCTTAAAGCGGAGTTCCGGCCACAATTTCACTTTTTAAATATAAATACCCCTGTAATACACAAGCTTAATGTATTGTAGTAAAGTTAGTCTGTAAACTAAGGTCCGTTTTGTTAGGTTGTTACAGCATTTAGACACTTTATAAAATAGAAATTGACTGGGGCCATCTTAAGTGTGGGCATCATGAAGCCAGACTGTATGACTTCCTGGATTTCAGCCTTGCAGATCTCGCACATGCTCAGTGCTGCACAAGCAGTGTAATGGACAGTACAGGTTCTGAAACCTGATCTGAAACCCAAGTCACATGATTCTTTGAGACTGGGGAGTGCACAGACTCCTGGAAAGTTACACCCACTACATTCCCAGGAGTCTGTGCGGTGTAGGTTAGGAAGCTTAAGCACCTAGGTGCAGGAAGAGGGAAGATTAACTATTCTGCCTAGCAACAACACTTTGAAGGCATCTAAAAAAAAAAAAAAAAATTCTTAAAGGACTTATGACATTTTTTTAAAACTACTGATGTAATGTTATATTTATGGGTGGAACTCCACTTTAATTCATGTATTTATTTATTTATGTGCTGAAAATATTTTATTTATTTTTGATTATGTGAACATGAAAGTTTTAATGTTCAATAATTAGAGCTCAAATGAGAATAGTGCGTTCCCCAGCACATTATACAGTACAGTAAATGGCAGGAGAGAGAAGATTATACAGAACACAGTGATTATTGGCAATATTTTTTTTATATTTTTTTTGGAAAACTGATAATTTTTATGAATTTTTTAAAAGTAAAAACAGAAAGATATAAGACAATTAGTTTGACAAAAGCCCAACAAAAAGTGCCAACTTGTAGGCTGCATTCACACCTGAGCGTAGTGTCTTTGAGCGCTTTTCCAGCATTTTGTCACATGACTTTGGCGTGTTTTTGCGTGTTTGTATGCAACTTTTTTGGGGCTTTGCCGTTTTTTTTATTAACCAACAGAGAAAACTGTTATCTGTTGCATCATTTGTTGCTAGGTATTTCAGCTTATTTAACTTTTCCATTAGCTTTTATTTCTTCTTTTACTATTATTAATTTATTATAATGTTTTTTCATTAGGGTAAGGAGTTTGAGTTCAGTTTAGATTAGGGAATTTTTTTATATATTCATTATTATACAAATAATAATAAAGGAATAAATAAATGTAAAATAAATACACAAATAAATAAAAATCATAAATAAATACTAATTAACAATAAATAACGAATTATCCCTTAACTTTAACCCTTACCTCTTGAAAAAATAAAATAATATTTAATAACTAAACAACTATTATTATTATTATCATTATTACTAGGGTTGTCCCGATACCACTTTTTTAGGACTGAGTACAAGTACCGATACTTTTTTTCAAGTAGTCGCCGATACCGAATACCGATACTTTTTTTTAAATGTGTCTCCAAATGCAGCCATTGTCCCCCCCATATACAGCCATTGTCCCCCCCACATATATGCAGCCATTGTCCCCCCCATATACAGCCATGTCCCCCCCATATACAGCCATTGTCCCCCCACATATATGCAGCCATTGTCCCCCCCATATACAGCCATTGTCCCCCCACATATATGCAGCCATTGTCCCCCCCATATACAGCCATTGTCCCCCCCATATACAGCCATTGTCCCCCCCATATACAGCCATTGTCCCCCATATGCAGCCATTGTCTCCCCCATATACAGCCATTGTCCCCCATATGCAGCCATCGTCTCCCCCCATATCCAGCCATTGTCCCCCATATGCAGCCATCGTCTCCCCCATATACAGCCATTGTCTCCCATATGCAGCCATTGTCTCCCCCATATGCAGCCATTGTCTCCCCCATATACAGCCATTGTCTCCCCCATATACAGCCATTGTCTCCCATATGCAGCCATCGTCTCCCCCATATACAGCCATTGTCTCCCATATGCAGACATTGTCCCCCATATACAGCCATTGTCTCCCATATACAGCCATTGTCTCCCATATGCAGCCATCGTCTCCCCCATATACAGCCATTGTCTCCCATATGCAGACATTGTCCCCCATATGCAGCCATCGTCCCCCATATGCAGCCATCGTCTCCCCCATATACAGCCATTGTCCCCCATATGCAGACATTGTCCCCCATATGCAGCCATCATCCCCCATATGCAGCCATCGTCTCCCCCATATACAGCCATTGTCTCCCATATGCAGACATTGTCCCCCATATGCAGACATTGTCCCCCATATGCAGCCATCATCTCCCCCATATCCAGCGATGTCCCCCTTACCTGTGTCCCGCTGCCGCCGAGCGCCGACTGGTAATACGCGCGGGAACATAACCGCTAAAGCTGTAATGATTCGCGCTACGTATAGACACTCCCCCTTGCTCGGGATTGGACAGTTCACCCGAGCAAGGGGGAGTGTCTATGCGCGATGCGAATCATTACAGCTATTCAAAGCTGTAATGTTCCCGGCGTATTACACAGTCGGCGGCAGCGGGGATGCGGCGAATGGCGGCGGATCGCGGCGGATTGCAGCTTCGGTGGCGGCGGTCGGCGGGGGCGGGAGGCGACGGGGGGTGGCAAGTATTCTATTTGTGTAGCGGGGGGGGGGTATCGGCGTCTGAGTACCGCCGAAAAAACTCGGAATCGGTCCCGATACCGATACTAGTATCGGTATCGGGACAACCCTAATTATTACTATTATTATTAATAATGTATTTTTTGTTCGCGTCTGGGGGTTTATTGTTATTTTTTTATTATTATTAATAATAATATTAATACTGTATTTAATATTTTTTTAAGGTTAGAGGTTAATTATTATTTATTAATGTATTATTACATATTATTCATTTATTTTACTTATTTATGATGATTTTTAGTTATTTGTGTATTTATTTTACATTTATTTATTCATATATTATTACTATTCTGTTTTTAACTTTTTTTCATTTTGAGCAGAAATTTGCGCAAAAACGTTTCCATTCATCTCTATGGGAATACAAACGCGCCAAAAACGCCCAAATCTGCCTGATTTAAAGCGGTGTTCCGGCCACAATTTCACTTTTTAAATATAAATACCCCTGTAATACACAAGCTTAATGTATTCTAGTAAAGTTAGTCTGTAAACTAAGGTCCGTTTTGTTAGGTTGTTACAGCATTTAGACAAATGACTAAAATAGAAATTGACTGGGGCCATCTTAAGTGTGGGCATCATGAAGCCAGACTGTATGACTTCCTGGATTTCAGCCTTGCAGATCTCGCACATGCTCAGTGCTGCACAAGCAGTGTAATAGGTTTCAGATCAGGTTTCAGCACCTGTGCTGTCCAAGTCACATGATTCTTCGAAACTGGGGAGTGCACAGACTCCTGGAAAGTTACACCCACTACATTCCCAGGAGTCTGTGCGGTGTAGGTTAGGAAGCTTAAGCACCTAGGTGCAGGAAGAGGGAAGATTAACTATTCTGCCTAGCAACAACACTTTGAAGGCATCTAAAAAAAAAAAAAAAAATTCTTAAAGGACTAATGACATTTTTTCAAAACTACTGATGTAATGTTATATTTATGGGTGGAACTCCACTTTAATCGACAAAAAAAGCTCCAGAACTTGTTTGAGCTTCAGGCGTTTGGCTTTAGGCGACATGGAGTGGAGATGTGAACCATCTCCATAGAGAATAATTGATTTTTTTTTTTCTCCTCCAACGTTTTTTGAGCTTCAAGCAGATAATCGCTCAGGTGTGAATGGGGCCGTACAGCATTGAACCGTAACGTATGGTTAAGGTAAATGGATCCCAAAGATAAATGTAACATTTGTTAACATCAAGCCTGGTAATGGCTGCTCAAAGCTCAACTAAATCCCAGTTGCACTGTCGTGCGTAACCAAGCATGAAAAAGCACTGTATTGAGCACAATAGTAAAAAACAAAATGATACAGAGGAGCAAGAAGAGAGAGAGAGACAGAAAGGGAAGAAGGTAGTGGAGAGCATCAACCTGTGTCAGGACCCCAACGACGTCCGAAGTAACCAGCCACATACCTGTCACTAATATAGGGAGATGTCAGGTTGGGGGAGCTTCCAAAAGATCCCACAATTCCCATACCCAGGTATGAGCTTCAAGGGAGTCAGTTAGCAAAGCATTTAGGAAATCCATTCTCTTTACATCTCGGATCCTGGAGTGAAAATCAAACAGAGAGGGAGGCTCCCGTTTCTTTCATTTTGGAGCAACCAAACATCGTGCAGCAGTCAGGATGTGCGAAGGACGTTTTTTAGACATTTTAGAAAAGGGAGCTGGTGGGAGACCCAAGAGAGAGGTTTTAGGATTGAAAGGCACCCAGGATCCAAAGATGGAGTGGAGGAGAGAATGAACCATCCGCCAATAGGGGATGATCAATGGGCAAGGCCAGTAAATGTGGAATAATGTACCCATGTCTTTATTACAGCACCAGCATTGGTAGAAGAATATATGGCATTGAGCAAGTTCGGCTTGGTACCACCAGGGGTGGACTGGCAACTCGTGGGGCCCCCGGGCAATAGAAGATTATAGGGCCCCTGGGCTTACAGATGGCCACCACGCCAGGAGGCAGTGCAGAGGCAGGGCAGCTAAAATCTCAGGATTTTCACGTCAAAAGCATGTCAGTTTCGGACATATCAAGGACAGATGTAAAAAAAAAAACACAGATTTTTACATACTGTTCCTGGTATTATTGAGCCTGGTGGCATGGGGCCCTCGGGCAGTGCCCGAGAGTCCCAATGGTCAGTCCGCCCCTGGGTACCACTGATATGCCCTGTACGCACGACCAGCTTTTCCAACGGGAAAACTGCGAGGAGAGCTTTTGGCTGGGAATCCCGGTCGTGTCTATGTTCCCTCTGATGGAAAAACTGGCAAACCCGCCGGACAAAAAAAGAGAACCGGCAATTCCCGGCTTGACTTTGTGTAGCAGAAAACGGCAATTTTTGGCCGTTTTTCTGTGGGGAAAAACTCAGATGGAGCATAAACACGGTCGGGATTCCCGAGGAAAAGCTCTCATCTGAGTTTTCCCAACGGGAAAACCGATCGTCTGTACGGGGGAAAAGTAGAGTGCAGGTTCTCAGTTTTCCCATCGGGATTTCCAATGGACCTTTTCCCGTTGGGAATCCCGGTCGTGTGTACTAGGCATTGGAGAATCTTGTATTGGTTCTCTTTATACCGGGTACAGATCGAGCTTTTAGATGCCTGTGACCAAATAGGTTGCCACGTTTTCAAAGGTTACTCCTTACCCAAGACCTGCTCCCATTTTCGCATATAGGCGTACAGAGGCGTGGTCGACGATAGATCCTTAATTAGGAGCTGGTAAAGGCAATATTTTATTTATATGTGTGCCAATTAACCATCACAAAAGCTGCATATGGATTATATGCTTCTTTAAAGAGAAAAATGTAATGTTTGTCGGCAATTATGGGCCAGATTTAGGTACATCTGCGGCGGCGTAACGTATCGCATTTACGTTACGCCGCTGCAAGTTTTACGGGCAAGTGCTTGATTCACAAAGCACTTGCCATTAAAGTTGCGGCGGCGTAGCGTAAATCCCTCCGGCGCAAGCCCGCCTAATTCAAATGATCCGGGTAGGGGGCGTGGATCATTTAAATTAGGCGCGTTCCCGCGCCGAACGTACTGCGCATGCTCCGTTTTGAAATTTCCCACCATGCTATGCGCGAAATGACGTCGCACCGACGTCGTTTTTTGAACGTAGACGTGCGTTACGTCCTTTCCTATTCACGGACGACTTACGCAAAAATAAAAAAATTCAAAATTCGACGCGGGAACGACGGCCATACTTTAACATGGCAAGTCTATCTATACGCCATGAAATAGCAGCTTTAACTATACGCCGGGAAAAGCCGACTAGCGACGACGTAAGAGAATGCGACGGCCGCGCGTACCTTCCTGGATCGCCGGAAAAAGATAATTAGCATACCCGACGCGGAAAACGACGCGAACTCCACCCAGCGGGCGCCGAAGTATTGCACCTACGATCCAAAGGCGTACAAAGCCGTACGCCTGTCGGATCAAAGACAGAAGCCGCCGTATCTTGGTTGGAGGATTCAAACTAAAGATACGACGCGGCAAATTTGAAAGTACGCCGGAGTGTCAGTAGATAAGCCATCGTACTTCTTCTGTGAATCTGGCCCTATGTCTTTTTTTTTTAAAGTTTTTTAGCTTTTTTCAACAAATTTTACAAATAAACATTTTAATACAGCTATAGCTACTGCTTAGGAGAGAGCAAAGCAATATATTTTTCCCTCCAGGCTGTCTCTGTCTGTATGTTGCTATACAAGGGAGAGAAAATAGAAGTAGTCACTCATTCATCTGTGTGGATAATCCGAGCTTCAGCTATTGAGCTCTGTAACTAACATGCCTATTTCCAACAAAGCAGGTAACATTAACCTGGTCTAGCGCTCTGATTGGTTATAATTTATAGGAAATATTCATATGCATTGTTTCACATTTAATTGATGAAAAAAGAATTGCAAAAAATGTTTTTATCTTATTTAGTGCTGACTTAAGCCGCGTAAACGCGTTTGGAAATTCCGACAAGAAAACCGTGGATTTTTTTCCGACGGAATGTTGGCTCAAACTTGTGTTGCATACACACGGTCACACAAAATTCCGAACGTCGAGAACGTGGTGACGTACAACACTACAACGAGCTGAGAAAAATGAAGTTTGATGATTCCGAGCATGCGTCAAATTGATTCCGAGCATGCGTGTGTTTTTTTTGCTCGTCGGAATTGCATACAGACGATCGGAATTTCCGATAATAACTTTTCTTGTTGGAAAAATTGAGAACCAGCTCTCAAATTTTTGCTATCGGAAATTCCGACTGAAAAAGTCTGATGGAACCTACACACGGTCGGAATTTCCAACCAATGGTTTGCATCAAACCTTTCTTGTTGGAATTTCTGATTGTGTGTACGCGGCATAAGAGATAACATTTCTTCAAAATGCAATTTATTCCTTTTACCTTCTACTGCTGTACTTTTTTGTTCCCACTACTTTTTTTGTCTTCTGTAACTTAGAATAGTCTGCACACATTTTGAACACATTGTTATAAAAACTTGAGGCCGGAGTCTGTCATTTAACGTCACAGTAACGTTTTTTTTTTTTTTTGGCTAAATAACAAACATGTAACACTTACCTGCTCTGTGCAATGTCCCCCGCTGGAGCTCTGGGCTCCTCATCTTCTTTGTGTGCCAACCACAGGTAGCTGCTTCATATAGTGGCACACTTTCCGGCTGGATCCCGAGCCACGCTGTGTGAGTCCATTGGCGCACACAGTGCGGCTCAGCCCCGCCCCTGGCTTGCTTGTCACCGGATTTGATTGACAGCAGCAGGAGCCAATAGCTACCACTGCTCTCACTGATTCCCGTTAGGAGGGAGAGAGAGAGAGTACCGCCGGTGCTCTTGGGCACAAAACTGAATCGAGATCGGGCTTAGGTAAGTATTAGGGGGTTGGGTGGGGATGCTGACAGAGAATACAGAGAATGCATTAAGTTAAAAAATACCTTCAATCTTTACAACCACTTTAATTTTTCTGGCCTGACAGTCACCCGGAGAGAAAAGCCGATCACTTGCGATTGACCCTAATCTGTCAGATTAAACTACCTGTGGACTCGTAAATCCCCAGAGGTCAGGTGTGGGTGAAATACATATGAATATATAAAAATATGATAAGGAGCTAGATATATGGGATGCTGTTACACGCCACCCAAAACTGACATTTAATTAATGGGTGGCTTGGATGACCTAATCACATACTGGCTTCATCTCTCTTAAAGCATTGTAACAGAACTATGTAAACTGCCATTGCTGACCTCCTTATGAAAATGTTGCTTGCCTGGCTGTCTGTGTTCAATACTTCTGAGTCACCGATTTGGAACAAACACACACCAGGGAAAAAAGTCGGTATCTTTATACTTGTTTTAGAGATGTAGGGGTTTATAGAAACAAATTGCATAGCCATTCGTCCAGTGCGTTTTGTGAAAACTGGGCAAAAAAAAAAGAAATGTTGTTTGGACTATTTTCTTTACTTAATGAATAGTCTTTTATTGTGAGCAGTAGGAAAATATCACATTATGACCACTAGATGGAGCTGAGGAACATAGGAAATACATATGTCCTTGTAACAAGAGATACAATGTGACATTTCTAAAGAATGTTTACGGGAATTAGCAAATAATGTAACCATTAGTCAGTGTCAGCTGTCAGCGCTGGGCCAATGAGCTGTCGGTGGGTGATTCCCAGCCCCACAGCTTCATGTACAAAGGGGGGAGCGATGCCTGTGACGTGTGTTGGCCTAATATGGCCACACGTGACGGAGCATTCTTCTTACTAACCACCAATGTGTACTGTAAGTGACATTTTTTTTTCATGAATTATTAATGTAAGGGACATTCATCCCACTGACCTCTAATATAAAGGGTATTCTTCCTACTGACCGCCAATGTAAATGGCATTCCTCTCACTGACTCCCAATGTAAGGAGCATTCTTCCCATTGCCCCCAACGTAAGGGGCATTCTTCCCTTTGACCCCAATGTAAGGAGCATTCTTCCCACTGATCCCCAATGTAAGGAGCATTCTTCCCACTGACCCCTTACATTCTCCCCACTGACCCCCAATGTAAGGGGCATTCTTCCCACTGATCCCCAATGTAAGGAGCATTCTTCCCACTGAGCCCCAAGGTAAGGGACATTCTTCCCACTGACAGCAAAGGTAAGGGACATTCTTCCCACTGACCACCATTATAAGGAACTTTCTTCCCACTGACCACCATTATAAGGAACTTTCTTCCCACTGACCCCCAATGTAAGGGGCATCCTTTCTACTGACCATCAATGTAAGGGACATTCTTCACACTGGCCTCCAATATAAAGTCTATTCTTCATACTAACCACCAATATAGGGGCATTCTTCCTACTGACCACCAATATAGGGGCATTCTTCCTACTGACCACCAATATAGGGGCATTCTTCCTACTGACCACCAATATAGGGGCATTCTTCCTACTGACCGCCAAGGCAAGGAGCGTTTTCAACTCATCACCAAAGGAAGTGGCATATTTTCAACTGATCCCCGAAGAATAATTTTAGAAGAGGTTCTCTGAGACCTGAAAATTATTTTAAAGGTTCCTCTAGGCTAGAAAGGTTGAGAAAGTTTGACCTAGAAAGACAGTTCAGGTAGGATTCTCTGTTAATTTGGCAATAGATAGATTGTTGGCCAAATTTTGGTCCATCTATAGCCATTCCCACAGAAAGTTTGGAAATTTTTAATTTGATCGGCGCACACAGCCAGTCAGCTGCAGCACTGATCAGTTTATTCTAATAGTGGAGGAGTCCCTGCTGTCAGAATACTACAGAGCAGCGGGGAGGATTCCTCTATCCACCTTGCTTGTGTGGATCAAAGAATCAATTCGGGAAACGATCCACCTATGACAGTCTTTTGCATTAGGGTGTGCACCCCAAAGCTCAAACACACACTACTGATCACTCACGATGTTCATTCAGAAAGGGAAGGGGATGGTCAATTACATATTTACTGGCCCCATCCTTCACTCATCCTAAAACATCCTTGCAGGACCAGCTGGCGGGAGAGGAGGGAAGCTTGTAGCCCTGCAGGGGGAAGGAGGGAGCCAGGGAAATAGGGGAATCTGTGCTGTAAAGGGTGATTAGGGTTTGCCTGGGCACATCTGGCACACCCTGTGCGCACTCCTATGATCTATGACCAGCTTTAGAATTTTTTTCATTCAAAAAAAATTCTCTATCTATTAGAAAATAAAACAACTTTCTGAAAATTTTCATTTTTGAGCAAAACTCTACTGATCGGAAATTTCGACAACAAAACCGTGAATTTTTTTTTTAGACGCAATTTTGGCTCTTGCATACACGGTCACACAAATGTTGTCGTAAATTCGGAACGTCAAGAACGCGGTGACATACAACACGAACGACGAGCCGAGAAAAATGATCATTGATCCCAAGCATGCGTAGGATTTTTGTGCGTCGGAAATTCCGACAAGCACTTTTGCTGTCGGAAAAATTGAGAACCAGCTCTTGTCGGAAATTCCAACAGTAAATGTCTCATGGAGCCTACACACGGTCGGAATTTACGGCCAAACGCTCACATCGAACATTTGTTGTCGGAATTTCCGATGGTGTGTACGCGGCATAATGGTGTATGGCCAGCTTTACTGTACTTCCAAATTACAGCCCACTGCATTCGATAAAGTCTGTTAAAAATAAATGGGTTGGGGACATTCCATGTGACATTCTACTCTTTAAGTGCCATTAAATTGTGTACTAAACAATCCATCACAGAGCTTACACGTTGGGGGATGGATCCGGCCTCTTAATTTGCACACTATAATTATTATTACTGTTAAACTGCTTAATATTTCCCTACAGACCAATGCGTGTGCATCTCCAATTATGTGTCTGGTCCCCCCCTTACAGCTGACTCTATGCAAATCCAGAGAGGAGGGAGGGAGGGAGGGCGAGTGGTCCGGCTCTTCTATCTCTCAGTGCAGGAGGCTCTTCACAGCTTGGGGTCTTGTCTGCCCAGGAAGGATTCTTCGTCTACCCTCCACATGGATTACTTAGAGTTAGCCTGGCTTGACATGCCAGTCACCCAAACAGAGAAGCATCCATCTCATCCGTAAGTAACTGATGATCACTATGTTACCACCTCTGCAGGGAGGCTGTTCAGGGGATTCACCACTCCTTCTCTCTATTTCCAGGCTTATTTTCAAAAGTATGCTGCTTCAGGATAGCTGATTTGAAATAATTCTTTATTCTGTAATTATTCCTGGTTTATCAGTCTGAGGATGAGGAAGGAGACTTACAGAATTTGGGCATAAAAGTGATAAGTGGTTACCTAAACAGGTTTCGATTTTCAGATTTCAGCAGATTCGTTTGATGGGAGCAGCGAAAGTTGGATTCTTGTTGGTTTTGATAGGTTAATGCACTTTTTATCTTGGTCTTTACTTTGGCCAATGGCTTTTGAGTTAGGGATGGGTGGCATTTCTGGGGCCAACAAGCCCTTGATGGAGTTGGGAGGACATCACAATGAGTTCGAAATTACAAGGCATCACTTGATACATAACTGGAGCCAAGAATACAGGACATCACTTGGTACATTACCAGCATCAGGCATACAGGGCATCACTTGGTTCATTACCAGGGTCAAGAGTACAGGGCATCACTTGGTACAAAACCAGGGTGAAGAGTACAGAGCATCACTTGGTACATTACCAGTGTCAGAAGTACAGGGCATCACTTGGTACATTACCAGGGTCAGAGTACAGGGCATCACTTGGTACATTACCAGCATCAGGCATACATGGCATCACTTGGTACATTACCAGGGTGAAGACTACAGGACATCACTTGGTACATTACCAGCATCAGGCATACAGGACATCACTTGGTACATTACCAGGGTCAGGAGTACAGGGCATCACTTGGTACATTACCAGCATCAGGCATACAGGGCATCACTTGGTACATTACCAGGGTCAAGAGTACAGGGCATCACTTGGTACATTACCAGGGTCAGAGTACAGGGCATCACTTGGTATATCACCAGAGTCGGGAGTACAGGACATCACTTGGTACATTACCAGGGTCAGGAGTACAGGACACCACTAGGTACATTACCAGGGTCAGGAGTACAGGGCATCACTTGGTACATTACCAGCATCAGGCATACAGGGCATCACTTGGTACATTACCAGGGTCAGGAGTACAGGGCATCACTTGGTACATTACCAGCATCAGGCATACAGGGCATCACTTGGTACATTACCAGGGTCAGGAGTACAGGGCATCACTTGGTACATTACCAGGGTCAAGACTACCGGGCATCACTTGGTACATTACCAGAGTCAGAGTACAGGGCATCACTTGGTACATCACCAGAGTCAGGAGTACAGGACATCACTTGGTACATTACCAGGGTCAGGGTACAGGGCATCACTTGGTACATTACCAGAGTCAGGAATACAGGACATCACTTGGTACATTACCAGCATCAAGCATACAGGGCATCACTTGGTACATTACCAGAGTCAGGAGTACAGGGCATCACTTGGTACATTACCAGAGTCAGGAGTACAGGGCATCACTTGGTACATTACCAGCATCAGGCATACAGGGCATCACTTGGTACATTACCAGAGTCAGGAATACAGGACATCACTTGGTACATTACCAGGATCAGAGTACATGGCATCACTTGGTACATTACCAGGATCAGAGTACAGGGCATCACTTGGTACATTACCAGAGTCAGGAGTACAGGGCATCACTTGGTACATTACCAGCATCAGGCATACAGGACATCACTTGGTACATTACCAGAGTCAGGAGTACAGGGCATCACTTGGTACATTACCAGAGTCAGGAGTACAGGGCATCACTTGGTACATTACCAGAGTCAGGAGTACATGGCATCACTTGGTACACTACCTGGGTCAGGAGAACAGGGCATCACTTGGTACATTACCAGGGTGAGGAGTACAGGGCATCACTTGGTACATTACCAGGATCAGGAGTATAGGGCATCACTTGATACATTACCAGAGTCAGGAATGCAGGGCATCACTCAGTATATTGCTGGAATCAGGAGTACCAGGGCATCATTTGGTCCATTACCAGAGTCTGGGATACCAGGCATCACTTGGCACATTGCTGAAATCAGGAATACAGGGCATCACTTGGTACAGAACTGGAGTCAGGAATACAGGTAATCACTTGGTACAGTACTGGAGTCAGGGATACACGATAGCACTTGGTACATTGCTAAAATCAGGAGTACAGGGTATCATTTATTACATTGCTGGAGTCCGGAATACAGGGCACCACTTGGTGCAATACTGAAGTCAGGAATACATGGCATTACTTGCTACATTGCTGGAGTCATGGATACAGTGCATCACATGGTACATTGCTGGGGTCAGGAATACAGGGCATCACGTGGTACATTGCTGGGGTCAGGAATACAGGGCATTACTTGCTACATTGCTGGAGTCAGGGATACAGTGCATCACGTGGTACATTGCTGGGGTCAGGAATACAGGGCATCACTTGGTACATTGCTGGGGTCAGGGATACAGGGCATCACTTGGTACATTGCTGGGGTCAGGAATACAGGGCATCACTTGGTACATTGCTGGGGTCAGGGATACAGGGCATCACTTGGTACATTGCTGGAGTCAGAGATACAGGGCATCACTTGGCACATTGCTGGAGTCAGAGATACAGGGCATCACTTGGTTTATTACCAGAATCAGGAATACAGGGCATCCCTTGGTACATTACTAGAGACAGGAATACAGGGCATCACTTGGTACATTCGTAGAGTCAGTAATATAGGGCATCACTTGGTATATTACCAGAATCAGGCATACAGGGCATCATCATCCATTATAAATTTTAGGATTGCCATGTACATTGCTGTGGCATAGAGTCCTTGCATCATTTTATAGATGATATGTTGTATCAGGAGTTACATATCAAAACAGCTACCTAATTAAATGCTGGAAGTTGCAGTAACACACATGGTCCAATGTTCTCTGTAGTACAGCCGGACAAAAGTTCTGTGGTATAGATAAATATAACAAAGTACATGCATATAGTTATATTAACTTTACTGTAAGACTTTGCTTAAGCCATATAAAGTAAACAAAATAAATAAATGATATATTATTATTATTATTATTATTATATATATATATATATATTTTTGTTTACTGTCTATTTATGTGTGTATCAGTATGTCATAAAGTGTAATTTTGAGATTAATCCAATGCAACAGAAATTTTTAATGCTAATTGAAGCAAAAATGAACACACAAGAAGCTGAAATGATATAGGGCCAGATTCACGTAGATCAGCGGATCTTTAGATCCGCTCGATCTACCTGATTTAAGATCCGCTCCCGCAAGTTTGCGAGGCAAGTGGGTAATTCACAAACCACTTACCTCCAAACTTGCGGCGGCGGATCATAAATCCCCCAGCGGAATTCAAATTCCGCGGCTAGGGGGAGTGTACTATTTAAATCAGGCGCGTTCCCGCGCCGATTTAAATGAGCATGCGCCGTCCGCGGAATTTCCCGGCGTGCATTGCTCCCACTGACGTCGCTAGGACGTCAGTGGTTTCGACGTGAGCGTAACTTGCGACGCGCGTGTTTCTGAATCGGCGTACGCAAACGACGTAAGAAAATTTAAAAGCGACGCGGAAACGACGGCTATACTTAACATTGGCTGCGCCTCATAGAAGCAGGGGTAAGTATACGCCTAGAAAGCCGCTACGGAAACGTCGTAACAACACTGCGTCGGGTCCGCGTACGTTCGTGAATTTGCGTATCTCGCTGATTTACATATTATTCAACGTAAATCAGCGGGAACGCCCCCGGCGCCATTTTCAAATTGAAAATAAGATCCGACAGTGTAACACAGTGTAACACTGTCGGATCTTAGCCATATCTATGCGTAACTGATTCTATGAATCAGGCGCATAGATAGGACCAGTGTAAGTCAGAGATACGATGGTGTATCTGGAGATACACCGTCGTATCTCTTTGTGAATCTGGCCCATAGTTACTACTTATTACATATGAAAGATGACATCTTCTAACATACAGAGGGGAACAAGACAAAATAGTCTACAGATAGTCTACAGTTTTTAAAAGAGAAGCAAGTAACACCAGCAACATTGTTTATGTGATAATTGACAAGTGGCTCCGCCTTCCGTACGGATCTTTGTATATGGAATTGGTGTGTAGAGACAGATGATTACATTTGCAGATACTGTATAACAGGAACGAGGAACTAAGGCATTTTCAAAAAACTCTCCATTAAATACAAGCAATCTAGATTTGTTGGGTGGTTACCACTTTCTACTTCTGTGTAATTTGTTGTTTCTATTAAATGCTCATAAATCATTGGCATACCTATAGTAAAATACTTAATACTATAACCTTGGGACCCGGGGATAAACCTCCAGACAAAAGCCATACATTCTCTCCAAGCTTGTGTTCCTTCTCTTTGTAAATACTGAAGACCTTCTCTACCATTTTGGCCTAAATACATACAATATATTACCAAAATATACAATATACAAAATACATACAATATATTACCAAAATATACAATATACAAAATACATACAATATATTACCAAAATATACAATATACAAAATACATACAATATATTACCAAAATATACAATATACAAAATACATACAATATATTACCAAAATATACAATATACAAAATACATACAATATATTACCAAAATATACAATATACAAAATACATACAATATATTACCACAATATACAATATACAATATATTACCAAAAGTATTGGGACGCCTGCCTTTACATGAACTTTAATAACACAGTCTTACAGGTAATGTTAGGTCGGCGTATGAGTAGATACGCCGACCTAACTCAGAATTTTGTCGGAAAAATCCGTCGGAGTTTATCCCGACGGAAAATCCGATCGTGTGTACAAGGCATTGCTTTTCAATGATCCCCACCGTGTAGTCAGAGCAAAATTTGCAATGCTTTAGGCAGGAGTCTCCAAACTTTCTAAACCAAGGGCCAGTTTACTGTCCTTCAGACTTTAGGAGGCTATACTGTGGCCAGTGGGAGGCCAATGGGAGTAGGTAATGCCTCAGGCTTGATGGCCAGTGGGAATAAAATAATTACATAGCACTCCTATGGTTAGGTGGAAGAGGAATAGTGCCCAGTCATTAGTATTTGTGGGAGGAATAGTGCCCAGTCATTAGTATTTGTGGGAGGAATAGTGCCCAAATATTTGGTGTCAGTGGGAGAAATAGTGCTCCATCGCTGGTATCAGTGGAAGGAGTAGTGTCCTATCTTTGGTGTCAGTGAAAGGAGTAGTGTCCTATCTTTGGTGTCAGTGAAAGGAGTAGTGTCCTATCTTTGGTGTCAGTGGAAGGAGTAGTGTCCTATCTTTGGTGTCAGTGGAAGGAATAGTCCCCCATCATTGCCATCAGATGAAGAATTTATGCTCCATCATAAGTGTCAGTGGGAGGAATAATGCCCCATTGTTGATGTCAGAGCATACCTCCCAACTTTTTGAGATGGGAATGAGTGACACCTATCAGCAAAAGTATGAAGGAATAGGACACACCCCCTGCCACGCCCCCTTAAAGGAGTATTGTACTAAAAAAAACAAGATTGGGTAAACCCACAAGTGCTTATTTACCACTATATTCCATTAAATTGGCTTTTGGAATTTACAAATGCAGAAATTTAGAAATCAGATGAAAGGTTTAGGGCTGGAAAACATTTTTCTGATAGATAGAAAGTGCATTTTATATACAACTATATAGATCAGACCAAAATAAGGGACAAATGAGGAGGAAAGAGGGACATTGCTCCAAATCAGGGACAGTCTCTTCGAACTAAGGGACAGTTGGGAGCTATGTCAGAGGGAGAAAAATTGTCCCAAGGGCCAGATAAAGACAAAACAAAGGGCCATAGCTGGCCCACGGACCGCAGTTTGGAGACCACTGCTTTAGGGTATGAGCGATCAAGTCACCTCCTCCCGAGTTACAGTCAAGAGGCCTAGTTGCCAATCTCTAGGCCCAAACAGTGACACGAGATGTCGTGGATGAAATCATCACTCCTTCTAGGCTCTGACACCAGCCAACAGCGGGGATTTTGGGGCCAGCTGGGATGGAAGGAGAAAGGAACAGCAGGAGAATTGCTTAAGAGGGGAATATTAATGGGTTCACAAACACTATGGCTTTGCCATTAATGGGAGAAGTGACAGTGTCTCTTTAAGGGTTACCAGGGATGGACTGACCATTGGGACTACATGGAGTTTCCCGGTGGGCCGATGGCTGAGTGGGCCGCAGAGCTCACCTCCTCTCCCTCCCCGCATCGCTCACCTGGGGGGAACAGAGAATCAGGGGGAGGACCAGAGGAGCAGGGGGGATGACAGAGGAGCATGGGAAGAGGGGACAGGCAGCTGACTCAACAGCTATGGCCTGGGAGTTTCTCACTTCTGCCTAATCTTGTCCCATAAGGGGGGGGTACCGAACTGATTCTTTGTCCCGGGTGAAATAATGTCTAGCTTCCCCACTGGTACTGCCTATAAGAGTACCAATACCAGCCGTTCTACTCTAATAAAGTAGAACGGCTAGTGGCTAGTGAAGGGGGAGAGGGGGCTTGGGTGGCCGGGGGGGGCGGGAGTTGTCTGGCCGCCATAGGAGAGAGATGTCAAAGTGGGCCAGTCTGGATGAAGTCCAGGGCCAAATTTTTGTCCCAGTCCAGCCCTGAGGGTTACCCACCTTCACTGACAAGGGGAGCACTGTGCATTTCTGCACCCACCATTCATTTCAGCAGAGTATATCGCGCTTGTGTGCATATCATCAGTGCTATCATAATGGAGTTCAAAATACATGGCACGTGTTTTTCTGTCTAGGAACCAACCATAGGTGTGCACAGTCTATTGCATTAGGGTGTGCACCTCAAAGCTCAAACACACATGTGTGTGTGAATGTGTATTTACACTAACAGTGTCACTAGGGCAGGCATTGGTGTCACTAGGGCAGTGCATGGTGTCACTAGGGCAGGCATTGGTGTCAGTAGGGCAGTGCATGGTTTCACTAGGGCAGGGATTGGTGTCAGTAGGGCAGTGCATGGTTTCACTAGGGCAGGCATTGGTGTCAGTAGGGCAGTGCATGGTGTCACTAGGGCAGGCATTGGTGTCAGTAGTTTTTATTTCTAATAATTTATTACAATAATTTTTTTTTATTCTTTTTTTTTACAATTTTTTTAGGAGCCCCGTTAGGGGGCTTTGATGAAATATTAGGGCTATAAACAGGGGGAATCTGTGCCACACAGGGTGATTAGGGTGTGCCTAGGCATACCCTGTGCGCACACCTACAAGTCCAGGTGTACCTTTATATAACCCCACTTCCCCCCATGTCTGTTTTAGGAACTCAAGGACCACTTTACAATTTTGATGTATTATTATATCTATTATGTATACTATCATCTGTTAAAGAGGAAGTTAACCCCAAAAAACAAAACATACTAGCTTATTATGAAGTATTTACCTGAGATCGAATCCCCCGCAGCCGACCTTGTTCGTCTCCTCCGTCGCCGCCATGTCTTCCAGAGTGACTTCCGGGTATCGCGGCTCCGGCCAATTACAGCGTCGGAGCCGGATGACGTCACTCCCGTGCATGCCTGCGGGTGCCGCCACTAACGGCATTATCGCCGTAAGAAGCGGCACGCTCAGTGCGCCTGTGAGCCGTAGACATCGGTGCATAGCTTTTGAAAATATCTCCTAAACCATGTAGGTTTAGGGGATATTTCTTGTACCTACAGGTAATGGAACTTCCCCTTTATAGTGCCGTTGTACGTGTTGTACGTCACCGCGCTTCGCTCAAGCATTTTTTTTTTTACGATCGTGTGTATGCAAGGCAGGCTTGACAAGGATCACGTCAAGAAAAACTTCACTTTTTCCATGACATTAAAAACGGTCGTGTGTACGCGGCATAAGGCCGCGTACACACGATCTGTTAAACTGATGAAAATGCTCTGATGGACCGTTTTCATCGGTCCAAACCGATCGTGTGTGGGCGCCATCGGTTATTTAACCATCGGTTAAAAAAAAGCCAACTTGTTTTAAATTTAACCGATGGATTCCTAACCGATGGGAAAAAAACGATCGTTAGTAGGCACAACCATCAGTTAAAAATCCATGCATGCTCAGAATCAAGTCGACGCATGCTTGGAAGCATTGAACTTCGTTTTTTTCGGCACGCCGTTGTGTTTTACGTCACCGCGTTCTGACACGATCGTTTTTTTAACCGATGGTGTGTAGGCACGACTGACCATCAGTCAGCTTCATCGGTTAACCTATGACAACGGTCCATCAGACCGTTCTCATCGGATGGACTGATCGTGTGTACAGAGCTTAAAGTGGAGGTTCACCCAAAAAGTTAATTTTTAACATTAGATTGAGGCTCGTTTTGTCAAGGGCAATCGGGTAGTTTTTTTTAAATCGAAGCAGTACTTACCGTTTTAGAGATAGATCTTCTCCGCCGCTTCCGGGTATGGGCTGTGGGACTGGGCGTTCCTATTTGATTGACAGGCTTCCGACAGGCTTCCGACGGTCGCATACATCGCGTCACGATTTTCTGAAAGTAGACGAACGACGGTGCGCAGGCGCCGTATAAAGCCGCACCGACGTTCGGCTTCTTTCGGCTACTCGTGACGTGATGTATGCGACCGTCGGAAGCCTGTCAATCAAATAGGAACGCCCAGTCCCAAAGACCATACCCGGAAGCGGCGGAGAAGATCTATCTCTAAAACGGTAAGTACGGCTTCGATTTAAAAAAAAACACCCGATTCTCCTTGACAAAATGAGCATCAATCTAATGTTAAATTTTTTTTAAGGGTTTACAACCACTTTAAGAAAAGTCGGAGTTCCAAATATGCTATTGTGTTTAATGTAATCAACATGAAAACTCTCAATAAAAACTCAATGGTAAAAAAGAAAAGGCCGCCTTAGTTCCCCCACCCCTCCTTATCTAAAAGCTCTATATAGATGAAAGGGAAAGCACAGATGACATAAAAGAGATCAGCCAATCAGATATCAGATTAGTTGATTGAAATCTGTTTTTTATCGGTGACTTCCTTATTAAATAAATCTACGTGGGTTGGTTGAAGGAGGGCACCTGTGAGGTAAATGTTGCAGCCATAATTGGGGTGGTGAATATACGCCTTTGTATTGCCGGACAGTCCCTTTAGATTTCATTCCAGTTTTTGGTCTCTAAAGACGAGACTGAAGGAGAAAACAGAGCTGGCTGTTCAGATAAACAAAATGGGGTCTGTGATGTTCTGAGAGATGAGGAGGTTCCTGTCCCTGCCTCCCCGATTCTCTAGAGGGTGTCATCCAAATGGACAGAATCCATGTTAAGCATCTCTTTCAAAGGCCATCGAGCGGTATTGATCAGGATGTCAAGTAAAGAAGGGGAGAGACAGGTTCTCCTTTCATGTCAGTTCTTATAATAGGCTCTGACTCTTCTGTCCCTCCTATCAGTGTCATCTCTCCCTCCCTTTCCATGCAGAGACTCATCAGGGTGGGCCTGCTGGTCACAAACAATCAGGAGGTGCAGTGAGGTCCCGGGTAGTCTGTTTTAGGTCAATTCTGTCTACTTATCCCAATGTGAAGAGCAATAGTGAAATATTTGCCATGATATATATATACAGTGGGCTGGATTCAGATACCTCGGCGTATCTGTCCGCCCGGCGTAATGTATCTGAGATACGTTACGCCGCTCTAACTTTGGGGCGCGAGTTCTTTATTCACAAAGAACTTGCGTCCTTAGTTACGGCGGCGTAACGTATCTGTTGCGGCGTAAGGCTGCGTAATTCAAATGTGGAAGGGGGGCGTGTTTTATGTTAATGTGTGTTGACCTGATGTGATTGACGTTTTTTACGAACAGCGCATGTGCTGTCCGTGTACATATCCCAGCAGGGATGGACTGGCCATTGGGACTACAGGGAGTTTCCCGGTGGGCCGATGGCTCAGTGGGCCGGCTTCAGTGACAGCGGACTGCCGCCCCCCTCCTCTGTCTCTCCCTCCCCGCAGCGCTCACCTGGGGGGAACAGAGGAGCAGGGGGGATGACAGAGGATCATGGGGGGAGGGGACAGACAGCTGGCTCAACAGCTATGGCCTGGGAGTTTCTCACTTCTACCTAATCTTGTTCCATGGGGGGGGCACCAATCTGATTCTTTGCCCCGGGTGAAATAATGTCTAGCTTCCCCACTGGTATTGCCTAAAAGAGGAACAGTACCAGCCCTTCTACTCTAATAAAGTAGAACGGCTAGTGGCTAGTGAAGGGGGAGAGGGGGCTTGGGTGGCCGGGGGGGTGCGGGAGTTGTCCGGCCACCATGGGAGAGACCTGTCAAAGTGGGCCAGTCTGGATGAAGTCCAGGGCCAAATTTCTGTCCCAGTCCAGCCCTGTATCCCAGTGTGCATTGCTCTAAATGACGTCGCAAGGACGTCATTGGTTTCGACGTGAACGTAAATTACGTCCATGCGTATTTGCGAAAGACTTACGCAAACGACTTAAAATTTCAAAACTCGGCGCGGGAACGACGGCCATACTTAAAGCGGTGGTTCCCCTAAAAATAAACTTTTAACATTGCTTTTCCCAAATTAATTACGATTAGAATCGGCTGGTTTTATTAAAAAAAAAACGTCCGTACATACCGTTTGCTATATTCGTTCCCACCGCCACAGGTACGATGCTGGCGGTGGGCGTTCCTAATTGATGGACAGGCATCCGACCGACGCATACATCGCGTCACGAGATGCCGAAAGAAGCCGAATGTCGGTGCGCATGCGCCGTATAGAGCCGCACCGACGTTCGGCTTCTTTCGGCATCTCGTGACGCGATGTATGCGTCGGTCGGATGCCTGTCCATCAATTAGGAACGCCCACCGCCAGCATCGTACCCGGAAGTGGCGGTGGGAACGAATATAGCAAACGGTATGTACGGACGTTTTTTTTTTAATAAAACCAGCCGATTCTAATCGTAATTAATGTGGGAAAAGCAATGTTAAAAGTTTATTTTTAGGGGAACCACCGCTTTAACATTAGCTACGCCTCATATAGCAGGGGTAACTATACGCTGGAAAAAGCCGAACGCAAACGACGTAAAAAAAAAGCGCCGGGCGGTCGTTCGTTTCTGAATCGGCGTAACTCCTCATTTGCATATTCCGCGCGTAATAATACCACCTAGCGGCCGGCCTGGAATTGCAGCCTAAGATCCGACGGTGTAAGTCACTTACACCTGTCGGATCTTAGGGAGATCTATGCGTAACCTGATTCTATGAATCAGGCGCATAGATACGACGGCCGGACTCAGAGATACGCCGGCGTATCAGGAGATACGAAATAAGGGGGGAACTAATGCGCAAACCAACCTAGCCAAGATAAACCAAATAATTAAAATATATAATCAAATGCAGCAGCCACCACCAATAGTGCTCACACACTGACAGTAAATGATAAAATGGGGGATGAGGTGGCGCTTGCAACAAACAATCACTAATATAGTAATGTAATAAACTCTGCCTCCTGGTACTGATTAGCAGTGTATCACTCTTAGACCGAAATACCATCCAACAAAAATAACCATAAAGTGGAGGATATTGAGAGTGAAAAAAATATAATGAAAAATAATATGTGACCAATGTGCTAGTGACAGCACAGTAGTCAATAGATAACAAACTTCAAACTGTGTATATAATAAATCCTTCAAGTAATAATAATCCAAACAGTGCTTCATCCATAGATAGTGCAATGTGCAACTAAGCAAATAAATAAATAAATATATATCCAATCTATAACTGTCCACAAAAATGATGCAATTGATGCAAGTAAAGGTGAGTGAATCCGTGGATAAAAAACAATTCAAAAAAATGCAAAAAAGTGAAAAAATATTATATATATACAAATATAAAAATATAAAATCCACACGAGAATCCCTGTGTAAAAAAAGTACCAATAAGACTATAGGATAAAAGTCAGTATCCAGTGCACAAATCGTGCAAAAGTGAAAAAATCCAGTGGCTAATAAATAAAGTTCATAAAGTGCATCTGTGCTCTGGTTTAATGTGACATGCAGAGTAGTTGTGATTGCAGTCAGCCAGATCCTCCACGGTGACCAGAAAATAAGCGTGCTAGCCCCTTACCTCAAGGAGGCTAATAAATAGCCTATAGAAGTGGTTTCCCAATAGTATCTCCCACCATCAACAGAACGATCCACTCCAGTATATTTACAGGCTCAGCGCGATGACTCTCAAAATAAAGCAAAGGAATGCCTCCATAGTGTAGGATTACAAACAGTATTTAATGAAAAAAATATATTCACTTACAAACAGTGCTGTAAGATCAGCATAACAGCGGCGTGTGTGTAGTCCTGTGTCTCCCGCTCTGCGGCCGCAAGCGGGTGACGTCACCAACAGCCCTCCAACGTCCTCACGCGTATCGCAACTGTCAACGTTGCTTAATCATAGGATGGACTCAGGAGATACGCCGTCGTATCTTCTCTCTGAATCTACCCCAGTATATCCAATATTTTTATTTTTAGAGATTTTTGATATAAAGCGCTTTGAAAAAGTATTCATACCCCTTGAAATTTTCCAAAGTTTGTCATGTTACAAGCAAAAACGTAAATGTATTTTATTGGGATTTTATGTGATAGACCAACACAAAGTGGCACATAATTGTGAAGTGGAAGGAAAATGATAAATGGTTTTCAAAGTTTTTTTTACAAATAAATATGTGAAAAGTGTGAGGTACATTTGTATTCAGTCAATATTTTGTAGAACCGCCTTTCACTGCAATTACAGCTGCAAGTCTTTTTGGGGATGTCTCTACCAGCTTTGCACATCTAGAGAGTGACATTTTTGCATATTCTTCTTTGCAAAATATCTCAAGCTCTGTCAGATTGGATGGAGAGCGTCTGTGAACAGTAATTTTCAAGTCTTGCCACAGATTCTCAATTGGATTTAGGTCTGGACTTTGACTGGGCCATTCTAACACATTAATATGCTTTGATCTAAACCAGTGGTTCTCAACCTTTCTAGAGCCGTGACCCCTTAATAACATTTCCAAAGTTGTGGGGACCCCCAACAGTAAAATTTTCGTAGCGTGGGTTGTCAGCACCCAAGGCAAGACAAGTAATTTGTGTCCCTAACCCACATACTTTTAGCGCTCCCTGAGTCGCTTCCACTCGTACAGTATTAAAACCCCTTACGGTACATTTTAGGATGTACTACTCTCTCTTTGTTCTCTTTTCTTTCCCTTTTATGGCTCTCTAGCCTAATTTCTTGCCCCCCTCATCCCTCTCTCTAGCCCTCTTTCTTGTTCTTTTTCTTATTCTTTCTCTCCCTTTTTCTTTGTTCCTCCCCCTTATTTCCTCTCCCTTCCATGTATTCTTATTTTTTCCCCCTTCTCTTACTCCTTTCTGGGGGGGTGGGGAGAATGGGAAACGGATAGTGTTACCCACTGTGTCTCCAGCTCTGTGGCGTCTCGCAGCAGGGACACCTATGCTGAAATCAGGAGATGGGGTCTCCTCCAGCCCCTCCCACTTCACATTCCTCACTAGTCAGGTGACCTCTAATCTCTGTCCCCCAGCTATGCTGTGACCTGAATGGGTGGCTGCGAAGAGGCTGAGTGGGCGGCCTTGTGCTTCAGGAACAGCCCAGCT